>NC_069799.1:63867535-64504723 GCF_027406575.1 Nycticebus coucang | reverse complement strand
CCTGGAGTGTCCTCTTCCCCACCACCCACTCTTTAAATTTTGTTCTAATTTGCTTAATATTTCTGCCTTCCTGACCCATAATTCATATAAGAGCATGCATACACACACACATTATCCCAGGAAACCTCTGCTTGGGAAATCTCTGACCCTTTTCAAATTCATTCTTTCACTGTTCATTTAAAGTACAGGTTCAGCTGCTCCCCTGCTGTTAGGCCATGGGATTCACTTGCATTTGTAGAGGATGCAGTTGACATTTTTTGCAATATATTCGCAGGCACGGACTCACCTCAACTAATGAATCATGTGAAGGATTTAATTAGAGCAAAGGAGAGTGGAGCTTCGGAACAAGAGCTGGGAGACATGGAGGCTTAGAAATCCAGTAGAAGGAAAACTGTGACTTCACAAGGGAATATCCCCTACTTACGCTCATGCACACACATGGTGCATACACACACACACACTCACACACAGACATATGTACACCCCTTGCCTCTTCTTGCAATTCCTCATGTTGGAACAAGCTAAGCCGAGCCCTGTTCATCATCCTCTCCATTTTTTTTTTTTTTTTTTTTTGTAGAGACAGAGTCTCACTATACCACCCTCGGGTAGAGTGCCGTGGCATCACACGGCTCACAGCAACCTCTAACTCTTGGGCTTACGCGATTCTCTTGCCTCAGCCTCCCGAGCAGCTGGGACTACAGGCGCCCGCCACAACGCCCGGCTATTTTTTTTGTTGTTGTTGCAGTTTGGCTGGGGCTGGGTTTGAACCTGCCACCCTCGGCATATGGGGCCGGCGCCCTACTCACTGAGCCACAGGCACCGCCCCATCCTCTCCATTTTGTTAAAAATCCACTCATCCTTCAATTTCGTTCTAGACTCTCCTTCCTCGCTGAGGTGTCCCATGAGATTAAATTAGGTCTGGTCTCAGTCAGCACCATCCAATTAAACTTTCTGGGATGATATAAGCTTCCTAATACTGTGCTGCTTAATGGAGTGGCCACTGGCCGCACCAGGTTAATGAGTCTATCAGATATGCTAGTGCAACTGAATTTCTAATTTTACCTAGTGCTAATTAACTTATGTTTATACAGACACATGTAAATAATGGCTACCATATTGGAAAGCTCAGCTTTAGGTAAACAAATATAACTAAAGACTAAGGGGCAAAGTTTGAGAGTGGACACCTGGGTTAGTTGTCTAGGGCAGCTGTAAGGAAGTACAACATGTGGGGTGGCTTATGGCATTTCTTATCTTATTGTTCTGGAGGCTGGAAATCCTAGACCAAGGTGTGGGCAGGTGAGTTCTGTCTGAAGCCTCTCTCCTGGGCTTGCAGATGGCCATCTTCTCTCTGTGTCTGCACACCATCTGGATTCTTGTTCTTTTTTTTGAGACAGAGTCTCAAGCTGTCACCCTGGGTAGAGTGCCATGGCATCACAGCTCACAGCAACCTCCAACTCCTTGGGCTCAAGTGATTCTCCTGCCTCTGCCTCCCAAGTAGCTGGGACTACCGGTGCCTGCCACAAGACCTAGCTATTTTTTGGTTGCAGCCGTCATGGTTGTTTGGTGGATCCAGGCTAGAATCCAACCCGCCAGCTCAGGTGTATGTGACTGGCGCCTTAGCTGCTTGAGCCACAGGCACTGAGCCTAGATTCCTGTTCTTATAAGGACCACCTTGTGTGTGTGGGTTAGAACTCACCCTACTGACCTCATTTTGACTTATTCACCTCTGTAAAGACCATGTGTTCAAAGAGTCTCATCCTAACATTTTGTAGGCAGAATGTCCACTTTTGGGGGGCATGCCCAATTCCTTCCATAATGGCACTTTCGTAGACTCCCAGCGCAGCTTCTCTCCAACAATCTGGGGCCACTCTCTCTCTCTCTCAGGTTAAAATGAGAAGGAAAGATAAGGAAGACTTCCCATCATTAAGACTCCTTGAGGAAGGCCAGGGAGGCACGTTCTTGCTTTTGGTTATGCCCCTTCCTGACTCCCCCTCTGTAACTCCAGCCTCATCAAGAGTTCTCTCCAAACACCACTCCCCAAACCCCCATTGGACGTCGGTCATCCTGATCCTCTAGGTAGGAGGAGGTCAAACCGAGGGCGGTAGGGTGAGCGCTAGGAGCTATTCTCAGAACTTCCTTTTCTTTTCTCAACCTTTCACGAGCCAGGGGAAAGGTGACCCATCCATAACCTGGATGTAAAGACACAGTCCTGGGGCAGCGAGCCGGAGGCTCGGGGTGAGACCAACACGGCTTCTCTGTCTCCGTTCTTGGAGGACTCAGCACGAACTTTCTAGGCATCTGTGCTGTGGAGCCAATAGCGCCGGGTTCCTGTGTTGTCCTCCTCTCTGTTAAGTTTCTTTCAAGTGTGTTCAAACTGTTTACTAGAGACACTAAAATTAAGTAAATTCAGTACGAGAGAACACGTCAGGTGGCAGTGTGTCACTACAGACTGGAATCAGACATACGCCACTCCTATCACATCTTTGCAGATATGACACCCTTTGCATCTCATGCTTTATCTGTAAAATAAGAATAAGAATAGAGATTTTCTGTGCCTATTAGCCAAAGCAAGCCATGCCACTTGCTCAGGGCAGTGCTGGGCACATTGGGCACTGTTTGCTTATTATCCGTGGTTGTCAATTGTATTAGAAATATTGTTTATGGGGCCAGGCGCAGTGGCTCACGTCTGGAATCCCATAACTCTGGGAGGGCAAGGCAGGTGGATTGCTTGAGCTCAGAAGTTCAAGACTAGCCTGAGGAAGAACACCCGTCTCTAAAAATAGTCGGGTGTTGTGGTGGGCGCCTGTAGTCCCAGCTACCCTGGGAGGCTGAGGCAAGAGGACCACGTGAGCCCACGAGTTTGAGGTTGCTGTGAGGTATAATGCCATGGCACTCTACCCAGGGTGACAAAGTGAGACTCTGTCTTTAAAAAAAAAAAGAAATCTTATTGTTGAACAAATGTAGGGGAGTAAGGGATGGAACTGACACAGCAGAGTGGGATCCCGGAGACAGAACTAGAAAGAGATAGTCAGCACAATCTTTTCTAATTCTAAAATTCTATAATGCGTAATTAAAAAAAAAAAGAATGCAATCATTTCACCTGCCATTGGCTGGGTTAGGACAGCACAGCAGCATGGAAACCCCTTGCCCACTTGACACGCTGGAATTCCTAAAGCGCGTTTAATTCCCAAGCAGGCATGCTTTTCACCAGGAGCTCTCAGAGCACCCGTGGTATTAGGCATTTCTGTTTCGAGAGAGCAGCGTGGTTTCTTTAAGGCACATCCTTTTGTATCACACATCACCACGGTGATTTCTTCCTGATCCTAATGTGTGTTCTTACATCGTGTTTAATTTAGGAAGATTATAAGCAGTGATCAGTCCTCACTCCCATGGATTCTTTATCGCCTGCACTGTCGTATTGACCTTTTGATGTTTTTGTACTTTAGATTTTAGGACATATTTCTGAATACCATCTGTGGTTCACAGAGGCCGAGGATCACTCAGTTTCATATTCTTCCTCTCTTCCTAAATTGTCCGTAATGTCCCATGAAATTCTCCTATTCTCCCTGACAGACATCAGTTCCATGAAGGCAAGTTCTAAGTTGTGGTGTCTGCTCTGGTTCTCTCTCCCCACCAGCTGACACAATGCCATGCTCATATCAGGCACTTGGTAATTATTTCTTAAACTCTTTTGTCCTACTCCACTGAGCAAAAGCAGTGCTAGAAGCCACAGGATGTGACCAGCAGAGAGGACTAGGGCTTTCCCAGTCCTGCCTCATCTGTGATATTTTGCATCCTGGAAGACATTACCTGTAAACACCATTGACTTTCCCCCACCTGCCACTCCCAGCCACTATAGGAAAGGCTTTAAGCACTTTCCAAGAAAGCAGCCATGTCACAGTTTGTAGGCTGAGGTTAGAGAGTTCAAAGAACTGGGACGTTCCTCTTCTTCATTAAGAGCCTCCTTGATCACCTTCTCAGCATGATAAATCACTTTCCCAATGCTCCTCAATTCACTGAGGCTATCATCTCTTGTACCTTCGGAGAAGTCTGTTTAAACTGGGGTGACGAGGCCAGATGTGCTGGCTGTGTGAGTCAGCTTCAGCTGCCATAACAAAATACTATAGACCAGGTGGATTAAACAACAGACATTTGTTTTTCATGGTTCTGGAAGCTGGAAGTCCAGGGTCAACGTGTCAGCAGGTTCAGTTCCTGGTGAGGGCTCTCTCCCTGCTTTGCAGACAGCCTCCTTCTTGGTGTGTCTGAGAGAGAGAGACAGAGAGAGAGAGAAGAGAAAGGCCCCAGTCTGGTCTCCCTCTCCACCCTTCTTCTCCTCTTCCTCCTCCCCTCTCCCTTTCCCCCTTCTTCCACTTTCTTATCTTCTAAGGACACTTCTTGAATCTCAGAGGCTGCACCCCCATAAACACATTCAAACATAACTACCTCCTAAGGCCCTGACTCTAAGTACCATCACATATGGGATTAAGGATTCAGCATAAGAATTTGGGAGAAACACAGACATTCAGCCACAACCCTGATAAATTCGCAATTTAGGTAACAGGGGCAGTAAAACTCTGCAAAACTTGGAAAGAAAATATGTTGAAGCAACCCAATATCTAAAGTCGAAATTGATCCTTCTAGAATCAACCTCATCATTATAGGGACTCATGTCAAGTTAGCAAATATGACTATCAGTGTTAATGAAAATCTACCTGCATTATTAAAAGAAACCACTCAGCTACCCTCTGGCTAGTATCCAAAATTTTGCAATGAATTTTTTATTTCCTAAGTTTAAGTTTTGAATCCCAAGAAGTCAGAGATACTCCAGGGCGATGAGGGGATTTAAATGATTCTCAATAACTGACATTTCTTGTAAATGGACCCTTTCTCTTTCCTGCAGCTGGGAGGTTTTGACAGAGAATCAGTGAGAGGAGGAGGGCAGTGACCGCTGCGAGGACTGAGGGTGCGTCCTGTGGGCAGGGCAGGACCCGGATGGATGAGCGTGCCAGGCCGCCACATGCTAACCTCTAACTTCACACATTAGACCAGGCTCGGCCAGTAATGAGCCTATTCTGGATCTACCTTCCAAACAGGATGATCTCCCGATCATGCAGTCGAGGTTTACTTCACTGAGCATTGCAGAATTTCTTCCCATATTGTAGCTCAAATGAATCCCAAGCAGAAGTTAGAATTTCAGCTCTTGAAATTCAGAATTTCACCCAGAATTTCAGCTCTTTTCCCTGACATTAAGTCCCTGTGTGGTTCCCTTAACACACACATGCACACACAAGTAAACACGTGTGTTTGTGTGCCCAAGTGTGCACACACGCACAGGCTCACACAGACACACTGGACTGTGGCACTGGAGCCACTTGCTGATATCTCTGTGATTTCTCAATATCCCAGAAAACTATTTGGGAGCCTGATAAGTAAAGATTAAGTAGAAACCTCAAGACTTGCAGGGGGAAATCTTAGAACAAAAAGTGGCCAGAGCATGGGGAGAACTTGACCTGTGGAAACAAACCAAATCTTCCTACTATCCTAACCCCAGGGAGGTCACGGCATCCTCAGAAAGCTAAATCTGGGTAAGGTCATATGATCTGCAATAAAACTTTTAAATTACAAGAGACTTCTTCCAGAGTTCTAACGTTTGGCTTCTGCATTTACTTTTTATAGGGATTCTCTGGACCTTTAGACTATAAAAACCTGATTATCTTCCTGAATTACATCTTGGTGCTGAGATGACAGCTCTGGTGATGCCCAAGTTTGGAGACTCAGAGCTACTGCCCCTTGATTGCTTGAGGGAAGCCTGCAGAAGTATAATTTCATTTATTAGAAGCAGACAGCTTGTAAAATCGCCTGAAACAATGGGTGCCTGAAGGAAAGCCGAAGACCCTGCCCAGGCACTGGGCACTGGCTGTGGAGAAAGCAGAGACGCGACTGACGCGGTTTGCATTTCCCTTTAGATGCTGCAACGAGACTGTGTCAGCGCTACAGCAAGCAGGGTTCATCTGAAGTTATTGATGATTTTGCTCTTAACTGAGAAAATGGATGGGACGGAGAAAGGGCATGCGTAGCGTGAAGGCTTGGAACAAGTGGGTATGTAAGAAGCTGTTTAAAGGGAAAATAAATAATCACAATATACCTGGTGACACTCCATTTGGTTTCTTGGGGGAAATGAAGCGTTCTACATAATGACATTTCCCGGATAAGGAAAGGTCATCCATTCTTGGTCATGCATTTAAAAATCGTACAGAAGGACAAATAGTAAGCAGAAGAAATTGTATATAAATGTTGAAAGAAGAATAAACATAGGCAGCATAATCTATACTTCTCTAGTCCCCAAAATAAAGCCTCTGTAAACTAGTTTTCTTAATTACGTCTATGTGTTACATAATATGTGATTACAAATTAATTACGAATACTTCCTTGCATTTCCCACACTGCCTTAAACAGTAGGTTGTGTTTCTTTCCAAATGCTGCTGTGTACTCTCTTTTGGGTGGGAGGTTTGCTGAGAATCTGCTGTGAAGTTAGATTGGATAGCCCCATGTGAGAAACCAAGGCACACAGTGTGATGACTTCAGCACATGGGTTTCCTTTCCTGAGTTTAGGTTCAGAGCTACATTCCAGAAGTTTGAAAGTTGGGGAAATTGGACTTCTAGTTAACTAGAGTATTACTCAGTGTGTAGGTTTTTTTTTAAGACAGAGTCTCACTTTTTTGCCCTTGGTAGAGTGCTGTGGTCTCACAGCTCACAACAACCTCCAACTCTTGGGCTTAAGCTATTCTCTTGACGCAGCCTCCCAAGTAGCTAAGACTGCAGGCACCTGCCACAACACCTGGCTATTTTTTGTTATAGTTGTCATTGTTGTTTAGCTGGCCCAGTTGAGCTTGAGCCTGGCATCCTCAGTGTATGTGGCCAGTGCCCTAACCACGGTGCTATGGGTGCTGGGCTGGTTGTTTTTTTTTTTATAATTGAAAATATCTTTGCTCCACTGAAGTGTGCTTATGATGTCATGAACATCTCTCTCTGGCAATCCCTGACCTGCTAAGAAGGGACAATCGCTATAACAAGAGGGGAAAGGAAAGATCTGTACCCTGACAATTCAGTCTATTAGGCTGAGCAATCTGGGATTTTCCTGGGGTGGTTTGCTGAACTTTGACCAGAGTACCAAACCCTATAGTCCAGTGAGACTGTCCCAGAGGCCAGCAGCATCAGCAGTTGCCGTGGCCTCAGTGAGCACCAGGGTCCAGGAGGATGCTGGGCCCAGAGCACATGGATGTCACGAGCATGGCTCTACCACATGGTGCCATCTTTACATTAGGGACCCCGGGAGGGAGGGCGTCTTGCCCAACATCATTTTACCTAAATGGTCATGTCATCACTGTGGCTTCTGCATGATCCTAGGAGACTTTAAGGTCACAACCACCAACACCAGTCCCTGAACAGCTGAGCCAGTCCTTAGAATAAAGGGACAATTTACATTAGGGGCACATCAGGAACCTTCCCATGACAGTGATTCAAACTGGAACGAGTCATGTTTTAAGTCCTCACATTTGGCTCCAGTCAGTCTCCCGTCTCTGTTGTCTCGAGGCCCTACCGATGAACAAGGGGGGATTCTCCCTCCCCTTCCCACACACCCTCACCCCTGCATGCAGTGTTGAGCTGTGACCCCGGACTGAGGAGGAGGCACCTGCAGCCCCGACATGCCAGGACTTGGCCCAGTGCTGGCTGCGGGTTCCTGAGTTCTCCAACCTGCCCCCGGGTGCTCTGGGGAATTTATCAATCCAAATTTATACCCTTCCTCCCACAAAAATCACTGACTTTGATCAAAATATAATGTGTGTGATTGTTTAAAAGTTTGTCGTGGCTACTTCCAGTAAATATAAAGCACTATGAGATTATTTAGGTGTCACTCTGATAAGAAGTATATATTGAATCCATCTTGACTATTAAGCTGTGGACATTTCTAGACTGATTTCATATCTAAATTTCATAAATGAGCAGAAGGCAGGAAAATGATTTCCTATCAGAAACACTCGAGATGATGTCATCACCAGCAAAATTATGATTCTATTAAATTACACCACAAAAGATGAAAATATTTACCCTGTCTCGCTGCCACCCATATCAGATGTGATCAGCTTTGGAGTGAAAACATTATTTTTCTCATTACACCACGAATGGCCTGAGATCTGAGAACCAACATGTTTCCCTTCAGCTCTGAAACTCGTTCTCCTTAAACACAGTGGCCTCAGCCAGAATTCTGTTGGCAGATCGGAGGATGATTCATGAGGTAGAGTGGGATGCAGCTTGGCTTTTCCACTGGTTTCGTGGAGCCAAAAGGAGCCAAAATGTGTTTGTTTCCACAAAACAAGCAGTTTTTGCAAAACAGCACATTGGAGAACACTCATAGGGAAGAAGATAGTCTGATATCTTCTCTGCAACAGGGCCTGTTTCCCTAGTAGATACGCATTATCTGTGCTCAGCAAACACACCATCCATACGTGATCCAGAAGCTTCCTCATTCAGGCCTGAAAAATCTGACCAAGTCTTCATCCCGGGTGGAGAATTTAGGACATGACCCTAGGGAACCTGGTGGAGATGTCCCATCTGAGATGATTTAACTCATCACTAGCCTCACAGTCTGTTTTTAGGCAAGGAGAGTTCAACTCTGCCCATGGTTCTGATCAAAATTTCTCAAAGACTGTGCTTATATTATGCAAAAATGACTATTTTATTCCTATTTTAGATCAGCATGAGCAGAGTGGCATTGACCTTCTGGCGTCTCACAGAGACAGGCTAGTGACTAGGACCCCCTGCTGCCTGGGGGTGACCTGGCCTTGCTGCCCTGGATTACACGGGTGCCTGCCTCATTTTTGGAGATTTCCATTAAGGCCTATGCCAAGCCCTCACCAGGGTCACAGACATTAAAATGTTTCCTCATAACAAGTAGCAATTTCTCTTAAGATGATTCATTTCTTTAATCTCTGTGAGTAATAGCTGTTCCTTTAGTATCACACCATGTAATTAAACACTTCTTCTTCAGATACTGTCCCTTGTTTATGTTAAGCAGTCCCAGGGACATGAATCCTCTTATCATGACAGCTGTCTCTTCCTCTCTAGCCCACAAGCTTCCAGAGAGGTGGGACAGTGAGGGTCCAGTCACTGCTCTACCCCCAAGTCCAGCACAGTGCCTGGCACATGGCAGATGTTTGCTCAATTAAATATTTTCAATTCCCCGATTATTGGTATTGGTATTTCCTGGACTCATTAATTTTACTCACTGTATTATCAGAATTGCATCCCGACGCAGCCACTACAGCTATCCCAGTATTGAAACACTTTCAAGCCCCCACAGGTTACCCTGGCCTCCCACCTAGAGTTCAGCAACTAAGGAGGTTACAACAGGGGGCTTTGGGAACCCAGTACCCGCCATTGAGCCAGCTTTGAAGGATTTTAAATACATTTCTACCTCTAAAGTTATTAAACGAATATGTGATCAAGAATAACATTCTAAGAGAGATCAATTTATGTAGCAAACCACAGGTGTTATCAAAAGCTTCTCCCATCCACCTTTCATTCTGAATCCACAGTTGATGCGCCGTGGGCAGAGGGGGTACCTGAGGACAAACGCTGAAGAAACGTCAGGAGACGGCCCAGAAAGCAGCCACAATCACGGGAGGGGGAAGGACTCAGGTAGCCGCGGCATGTGCCGCCCTCGTCCAGGTGATCTCCCCATCTTAACCACTGCAGGGCTTTCCCTTTGAGTTACGGGGCAGCATATTCTTGCTGCAATGTAAACAGCACAGGGCGTATCAAGTAAAAGGCCAAAGCCGCCCTCTCCCACCATTAGCCCCGGCGCCGGTCAGACGTTTGTGTGCGGCCTTCCCGCTGCGTGCCTTTCTTCACTGACTGTTGTGAGCCCCGGCATGTGCCAGGCTCCGGGCCACAGGCTGCGTGCACAGCAGTCAAGAAGCAGCCCAGGCCCCTGCTCCCCAGAGCTCCCGCTGGGGGAGGTGGGACAAGGTTGGTAAGGAAGGAAGCAGGTGTGTGAAGACCCTTCTCCACAGTGGTGATGGGCCAGGAAGGCCTCTCACAGGACGTGGCATTTAGGCTGCTGTGGACCGGGGCCGGGCAATGAAGAGTGTCCCCGCAGAGGGGTGGGCCAGTCACGGGAAATGCATGGTGTTCAAGAGTGCCTGGAAGCTCAGTGAGCAAGGGACAGGTGACAGGAGGTGACCCCGGGAGGCGGCCGGGCCCAGAGCGCTTGCAGCCCAGACAGCCCCATTAAGGAGCAGGGGTGTTACCAGAACAATAGGAAGCTGCTTAAAGGAAGGTGTCTGACTTGGTTTCTATTTTTAGGAGCTTGACTGGCTGCTTTTGCCGAGAATGGACTCTATGCACTTCAGAAGGCCACTTAATCAACTGCCCTGGTCCTGGCAGGAAAGGATGGCGTCCTGAGGGAAGGGACAGGAGCCCTGCAGAGGGCTCGGGAATGCTGGAAGGCGGGTGGGCACCAGCGGCTTGGGACTGTAAACAAGCCTGTGAGAGGGGATGATTTGAATTGTGGGCTGGAGACTCAGTATTCACAGTGTGTTCCTTCTGCAGGTTAAGGCCTCTACCTTGTCTTGGCTACCAAAGTCTGCCATCTCGGTTAGAACCAATCCGTGCTTTCTGCAGCCCTGGGCATGTCTGTCACCAAGGAAGATGGCTTTGTGAACACGCAGAGGCCTCTGTGCTGTGCAGCTTAGCAGTCTCCAGGCGGATTCCCAAGTGGAGCTGTAAGAGCAGGGTCCACCTGGACCTGACAACCTGGGGAGTGGCTGGCATCCTCAGACCTTCAATGGGACAAAGGCACCCCCACCTTCCAGAGCAATCTCCTCCTGTCCCTGCCTTGCTCAGCCACAGCAAGGGCTGCAGGCGCAGACCTAGGGTACCCAGCTCTGTCTCTCGGCCACTAGAGGGAGTCGCACAAACCCTGCAACTTCAGATTTAGGCGGAAGTGTACCCTGGACATTAAGAGATGGAGGCAGTGGGTGATGGAGTCAGTATTCATAGATTTTGGTATCAGGCTTCCTCCTGCCCCAGCCCCTTATACTAAGAATCATATCAATACATAGTTGGTTTTGCTATAACTTTAAAAATGATAATTTGTTCCAGTGGGATTGAGATATTAGGGAACAATCTGTACGTAAGTTGAACTTCTAAATAATTGATTTTATTTATCTTTGCTACATATGAAATTTAGCCAAATCTGTCAAAGGTTACAAAGGGTTTGTAACCTTTGAGGCTTCATTGCTTTCTTGGAAAAGACCAGGTGAAAGTACCATTGCGTAATAATGTAGAATAATTTTATTCACAATAACCTAAAATATTTATTTACCAATTAATTACTAAAACAATCACATCAGTCTCCTTCAGCTGCCACAACAAATTGCCCATATATCCAAATGCAGTCACATGGGTAAGGACTTCAACACAACTTTGAAGGGGAGGGCACTGTTTAGCCCTTAACACTCATCAACAGGTGTTTATTGACAATGGGTTAATTGTTTGCTTGCTGATCTTGCTAACAGAGAAAGTACAAAGACATGGCTCCTGACATCCCAAGGTCTACAAGTTAATCTTACAGAAGATTTACAACATTTACAAGAAGTATAATTTTGCAGATTCCAGTGCTTCGTCTGAGGAGAGAGAACTTCATGTAATAGCTAGACAGTAAAGCTGGATGGAGGACTTGTTTTGCTGCACCTCTCTGAACACAGAGCTGCAGCACAGAATTAAACACTCCAGGGCAGTCCTCCTTGTCTAACCAAAGGTGACTCAGGGTCAGACGGAAAGGTGAAGTTACAGATCGAGGCAAAGGAAGAAGGAGAAATACAGTGACGGTTCTAAAAAACATCAGAGTGGACAGAAAGAAACTCGAGGCTTACTGCAAGGTGCACAGGCCCGGAAGTGGATGTGGGAACGCCTCCATGGATATGGTGCACTCTTTCTCTGAAATACAATACACTCAGGTAGAAAAGAAACATGTTTTCTTGGCTTTTAAAAAAAATTTCAAATAGTGATAGATCCATACAGGGATTTAATTAATCATAGATTCATTTTGTAAACATTTTGCTGAATGTCTACTTGGCATTCAGTAGTGTTGGGCCCTGTGGGGATGTAATCTTACTAGGGCACGGTCCTACTGGAAAATTAATTCGAGTGTCAGGGCTGAAAGGAAACAAGTGCCCCTCCATTTGGAGAAAGACCCACCCCACTGCCACCTCCCCCCCCCCATTTTGTAAACTGTAAACATCACAAGTCAACACCTGGGTCATTGCCCCTGAGAATGCCCCCTCCTCAGCCCCACAAAGCTCTGCAAGCAGCCGCTGAACAGCAGCAGAACCGCACGGGAGCTTCCCCTGGCCCTGCTCTGCGCTGCCTCCTTCAGTGGGTTGAGCGTCCAGAGAGCCCAGGCTGTGCTCTGCTCCCGGGTTCTGTTTATTCGTCCGTCCCTGGATTCACCATGGAATTTAAGAGCAAGATGGTAGAGTGGCGTTAAACTAAAGAAAACTAATGTCATTTACCTGACTCTTTGAACCTAATTCCAAAACCTGCCTTCATTTGACAATGGGTATTGAAAAAAGAGTTTAAAGGAAAAAAACACAAAAACAAGTGAGTGTGGAAAATCCTGCCTTCCAGGCTAGTCCCGCCTTCCTGGGTCAGAGAAATGGAAATGAAGGTAGACGCTTTTCAAAGTACCGTCCCACAGGAAAAGCTGAGTGACAGGGAGGAGCCCTGCATTGCGCTAATGAAGGCTGCAGAACCAGACTGTGTGACAGGAGATGGGAAGCCGCAGATAATCTTCACTGCGTATTAATGCCAGATCCCCATGCCCTGAATGTTGGGGGGCCTCGGAGGGGTGGGCAGTGGAGGCTGGAGCTGATGAAGATGAGGATCTCACAGAGGAGCAGAGGAGGAAGGGCCCGCAGGTTCAGGGAATGTTTTTCATGGACAGTTTCCCCAATACCCACACTTCACTTCTCCCCTGGGGCTGCCCTGGAGAGTAATTATGCGACCATTCTAGTTTGAGGGTTTCTCTGACACCGGAGTGGGAGGCTACAATTTGGTGATGGTGATGACTATCATTATTATTATGCCATTTATTTTGTTGTGATTGTTTTATTTTCTGCATCCAGTGCTATGCTGTGCACGTTACAGAGCTTATTTCAGGTAATTGTCTCAATAGCTCTGTGAGCTTGATATTTTTGTTCCCACTTTAAAAAAATGAATAAATTGAAATTCTAAGGGATTCAGAGAATTCTCTAGTGAGTGACAGAGTCTGGCAAGATTCAAAGCTGTGTCTGCTCAATGTGGGGCTTCTCCCTCTCTGCCACCCTAATATTCTATTTTCTTTCTTTTTTTTTTTTTTTTGTAGAGACAGAGTCTCACTTTATGGCCCTCGGTAGAGTGCCGTGGCCTCACACAGCTCACAGCAACCTCCAACTCCTGGGCTTAAGCGATTCTCTTGCCTCAGCCTCCCAAGTAGCTGGGACTACAGGCACCCGCCACAACGCCCAGCTCTAATATTCTATTTTCATTCTGATTCTAAGGTAGGTGTGGAAGACCGAGGAGGGGGTCATAAGTCTGCACCAGGGGTCAGCATTTTTTTTTTCTGTAAGCAGCCAGAGAATACATTTTATTTATTTTTTCTTTTTTTATTTTTTATTAAATCATAACTGTATTCATTGATATGATCATGGGACATCATACACTAGCTTCATAGACCATTTGACACATTTTCATCACAATGGTTAACATAGCCTTCCTGGCATTATCTCAGTTACTGTGCCAAAACATTTACATTCTACATTTACCAAGTTTTGCAAATACCCCTGTAAGATGCACCACAGGTATGATCCCACCAACCCCCTCCCTCTACCCACCACCCCCCTCCCTCACCTCCCTTTCCCACTTCCCCCTATTGTTAGGTTGTAACTGGGTTATAGCTTTCATGTGAGAGCCCCAAATTAGTTTCATAGTAGGGCTGAGTACATTGGGTACTTTTTCTTCCATTCTTGAGATACTTTACTAAGAAGAATATGTTCTATCCATGTAAACATGAAAGAGGTAAAGTCTCCATCTTTCTTTAAGGCTGCATAATATTCCATGGTGTACATATACAACAATTTATTAATCCATTCGTGGATCGATGGGCACTTGGGCTTCTTCCATGACTTAGCAATTATGAATTGGGCTGCAATAAACATTCTGGTACAAATATCTTTGTTATGTTGTGATTTTTGTTCTTCTGAGTATATGCCCAGCAGAGGAATTACAGGATTGAATGGAAGACCTATTTTTAGATCTCTGAGTGTTCTCCATATATCTTTCCAAAAGGAATGTATTAATTTGCATTCCCACCAGCAGTGCAGAAGTGTTCCCTTTTCTCCACATCCACGCCAACATCTGTGGTCTTGAGATTTTGTGATATAGGTTAGTCTCACTGGAGTTAGATGATATTTCAAAGTAGTTTTGATTTGCATTTCTCTGATGATTAAAGATGATGAGCATTTTTTCATATGTCTGTAGGCCGTGCGCCTGTCTTCTTCAGAGAAGTTTCTCTTCAAATCCCTTGCCCAGCCTGCGATGGGATCCCTTGTTTTTTTCTTGCTGATGCGTTTGAGTTCTCTGTGGATTCTGGTTATTAAACTTTTGTCAGAGATATACCCTGCAAATATCTTCTCCCATTCTGAGGGCTATTTGCTTGCTTTACTTACTGTGTTCTTGGCTATGCAAAAGCTTTTTAGTTTGATCAAGTCCCAACAGTGTATTTTTGAAGCTGCTTCAATTGCCTGGGGGGGTCCTCCTCATAAAATACTCACCCAGACCGATTTCTTCAAGGGTTTTCCCTGCACTCTCCTCTAGTATTTTTATAGTTTCATGTCTTAAGTTTAAATCTTTAATCCAATGAGAGTCTATCTTAGTTAATGGTGAAAGGTGTGGGTCCAATTTCAGTCTTCTGCAGGTTGCCAGCCAGTTCATCCAGCACCATTTGTTAAATAGAGAATCTTTTCCCCACTGAATGTTTTTAATTGGCTTGTCAAAGATTAAATAATGGTAAGTAGCTGGATTCATCTCTTGGTTCTCTATTCTGTTCCAGATATCTACTTCTCTGTTTTTGTGCCAATACCATGCTGTTTTGATCACTATCGATTTGTAGTAAAGTCTGAGGTCTGGTAGTGTGATTCCTCCTGTTTTGTTTTTATTTCTGAGTAATGTCTTGGCTATTCGAATTTTTTTCTGATTCCATATAAAACGAAGTATTGTTTTTTCAAGATCTTTAAAATATGACAGGGGAGCTTTAATAGGGAGTGTGTTGAAGTTATATATTGCTTTGGGTAGTATGGACATTTTAATAATGTTGATTCTTCCCAGCCATGAGCATGGTATGTTTTTTCATTTGTTAACATTTTCAGCTATTTCTTTTCTTAGAGTTTCATAGCTCTCTTTATAGAGATCTTTCACGTCTTTTGTTAGGTAAATTCCCAAATATTTCTTCTTTGGCACTACTGTGAATGGGATAGAGTCCTTAACTGCTTTTTCAACTTGACTGTTGTTGGTGTATAAAAGGCTACCGATTTATGGATGTTGATTTTGTAACCTGAGACGCTGCTGTATTTCTTGATCACTTCTAGGAGTTTTGTAGTAGAGTCCCTAGTGTTTTCCAGATACACAATCATATCATCTGCGAAGAGCGAAAGTTTGATCTCTTCTGACCCTATATGGATACCCTTGATCACCTTTTCTTCCCTAACTGTGGTGGCTAAAACTTCCATTACAATGTTGAAAAGCAATGGAGACAATGGGCAGGCTTGTCTGGTTCCTGACAAGATATGATATTGGCTGTGGGTTTGCTGTAGATGGCCTCTATCAGTTTAAGAAAAGTCCCTTCTAGACCAATTTTCTTGAGTGTTCTGATCATGAAGGGATGCTGGATATTATCAAAAGCTTTTTCTGCATCTATTGAAAGAATCATATGGTCTTTGTTTTTTAATTTGTTTCTGTGCTGAATTACATTTATAGATTTACGTATATTGAACCAGCCTTGAGACCCTGGGATAAAACCAACTTGGTCATGATGTATAATTTGTTTGATGTGTTGCTGGATTCTGTTTGTTAGGATCTTGTTGAATATTTTTGCATCTAAATTCATTAGTGATATCGGTCTATAATTTTCTTTTCTTGTTGGGTCTTTTCCTGGTTTGGGGATCAGGGTGATGTTTGCTTCATAGAACGTGTTGGGTAGTCTTCCTTCTTTTTCTACTTTTTGGAACAGGTTGAGTAATATAGGTATTAATTCCTCTTTAAAGGTTTGGTAGAATTCTGACGTGAAACCATCTGGTCCCGGGCTTTTCTTTTTAGGGAGGTTTTGTATAGTTGATGCTATTTCTGAACTTGATATGGGTCTGTTCAACATTTCCACTTGATTCTGGTTAAGTCTTGGAAGGTGACGTGCTTCCAAGTATCGGTCAATTTCCTTCAGATTTTCATATTTCTGAGAATAAAGTTTCTTGTAATATTCATTAAGGATTTTTTTGATTTCTGAGGAGTCTGTTGTTATTTCATCTTTGTTGTTTCTGATTGATGATATTAGAGATTTTACTCTTTTTTTTCTGATTAGGTTGGCCAGAGGTTTATCTATTTTATTGACTTTTCAAAAAACCAGCTTTTTGATTTATTGATCTGTTGTATTATTCTTTTGTTTTCAATTTCATTTAATTCTGCTCTAATTTTGGTTATTTCTTTTCTTACTGGGTTTGGGGTTGGAATGTTCTTCCTTTTCCAGTTGCTTGAGATGTCCCATTAAGTTGTTAACTTCCTCTCTTTCCGTTCTCTTGAGGAAGGCTTGCAGTGTTATAAATTTCCCTCTTAGAACTGCCTTTGTGGTGTTCCAGAGGTTCTGATAGTTTGTGTCTGCATTGTCGTTTTGTTCCAAAAAATTGGCGATTTCTTTCTTAGTCTCATCTCTGACCCAGCTATCATTCAGCATAAGGTTATTTAACTTCCATGTTTTTGTATGAGTATGCAGATTCCTGTTGTTACTCAGTTCAAGTTTTATTCCATGATGGTCTGAGAAGATGCAAGGAATAATTTCTATTCCTTTAAATTTACTGAGGTTAGACTTGTGACCTAAATTGTGGTCAATTTTGGAGTAAGTTCCGTGGGCTGATGAGAAGTATGTGTATTCAGTTTTGTTGGGATGAAATGTTCTGTAGATGTCTGCTAAATCTAAATATTGGATGGTTAGGTTTAAATCTAAGATTTCTTTGCTCAGCTTCTTGCTGGAGGATTGATCCAACACTGCCAAAGGAGTGTTGAAATCTCCAATGATTATGGAGCTGGAGGAAATCAAGTTGCTCATGTCTGTTAGAGTTTCTCTTATAAATTGAGGTGCATTCTGGTTGGGTGCATAGATATTAATAATTGAGATCCCATCATATTGAGTATTACCCTTAACAAATATGAAGTGACCATTCTTGTCCTTCCTTACTTTTGTTGGTTTAAAGCCTATTGTATCTGCAAATAAAATTGCAACACCTGCTTTTTTCTGATTACCATTTGCCTGAAATATGGATGACCATCCTTTCACCCTGAGTCTGTATTTGTCTTTTAAGTTAAGATGTGACTCTTGTATGCAACAAATATCTAGCTTGAGTTTTTGTATCCAGTCAGCTAACCTATGCCTCTTTAGAGGACAGTTTAAGCCATTCACATTAATGGAGAGTATTGATAAGTCTGGTGGACTTTTGGGTATCGAGTTTTTCAAAGGTCCAGTGGACATTTTTAATCCTTTCGCCAGTGTGGAAGTTGGAGTTTGATCCAAAGTTTCTGAGTGAGTTTACTTTTGTAGTATAGGATTGGGTTGGTCATTGTGGAGGATAAGTCTGAGAATATCCTGAAGAGCTGGTTTACTTATGGCAAATTTTTTCAACATATGAATGTCATTGAAGTATTTAATTTCTCCATCATAAATGAAACTCAGTTCAGCTGGATACAAGATCCTGGGTTGAAAGTTATTTTGCTTTAGGAGATTAAAAGTCGATGACCACCCTCTTCTGGCTTGAAAAGTTTCAGCAGAGAGATCTGCAGTTATTCTAATATTCTTTCCTTTGTACGTAATGGTTTTCTTTTGCCGGGCTGCTTTGAGAATCTTCTCTTTCATGTTAACTTTAGTGGAGCTAATTATGATATGCCTGGGGGATGACTTATTGGGGTTGAATCGTGCTCGGGTTCTGAAGCTGTCTGCTATCTGAATTTCAGATTCTCTAGGCATGTCTGGAAAATTTTCTTTCATAATTTCATGCAGAAGGGCCTCTGTGTTCTTCGAGGCCACTTCATTATTCTCCGAAATCCCAATTATTCGTATATTGCTTTTCTTCGAATTATCTGAGATTTCTCTGAGTGAGTGATCCGTTTTTGCTCTCCATTTCTCTTCCTCTTTGAGAGATTAGGAGCGTTCGAAGACTTTATCTTCAATGTCAGAAATCCTTTCTTCTGCTTGCTCCATTCTGTTGCTGAGGGATGCTACTGTATTTTTCATATCTTTGAGGGCTGTAAATTCTTGCTTCAGTGTGTCTAAGTCTTTGGTGGTTTTGTCTTTAAATTCGTTAAATTCTTGAGACAACTTTTGAATTTCTCCTCGAATTCCTAATTCCATTTTATTAATTTTGTCTGCAATCCAAATTCTGAATTCGATTTCTGACATCTCAGCCAGTTGTTTATGAATGGGATCTTCAATCACATCTGCCGTATCTTTTCTTGGGGGGGTTGATCTATTCTGGTGTTCATGTTACCAGAGTTTTTCCACTGATTCCTCCCCATGGTTATTTTACTCCCTTTGATTTTTCCCCTGGGGCTTTATCGAAGGCCCATACAGTGTTGTGGCCTGAGAAACTGGGGCCCTGTCTTGTGTGGTGGGGCGAACTGGTTCTGTCTTGTTTTCAGTTGGTTTCTGTTTGATCCTTCAAGCCATTTACTCTGGCTTGAAGTCTCAGCTGTGTGGAAAAACCAGCAATTAAGTCACCCCGCCCGCCCACCTCTGGCACCAGTTGGAAAAGGAAAATCAAACTTCCTACAACCGCATACCCAGGGTGCTGCCTGAAAAGTCCTCAGTCTATTCAGTTCAAAAGGTCCAAATTGATTGTCTCAATTGGCACCTGTCTCGGGTGGGAGAGTTCAAGAGGTCTCTGGGAACTGGATCACAGGGGTCTGGTGACTCCTCTGATATGGCTTACTCCAGTGCTGCGTGGAGTCAGGGGGAGCCACCTAGCAAATAGATCAGTCTGGGAAGGTTGATGTCTCCTTCCCCACTTTGCCCTCCCGTCGGACCCAGTCACTGGTATCTCTGCAGATAGCTAACCCAGTTGCCTGTAGTGAACAGATACTCTAGGGGTTTGCACCTGCCTGAATTGCAAGGAAGTCTGCCAGGCCCCTGCAGTCTGCCGCTATCTAGCAGGAGGAGATGGGGCCTGACATCTTTGAGTGCTTGATGCAGGTGGTGGGAGGGAGGTGTTCACTCAGGCTTAGCCCCATCCCTGATTGATGTTGCTAACAGAACAGAACAGAACAGACAACTTTGCGGGGTTCTGTCTCTGTTTCTGCTAAAATTGCCTACAGAAGATGGGCTGTTCTGAGTTCAAATGTCTTTGCTGCTGGAGGTTTGTGTCAGATTACCTCTCTGAGTCGGCCCTGCCCTGGAAGCTTCCCGGGTTTGTGAGCAGCATCAGGCAAATCCTTTGCTCACTGGTGGCCTCCTCTGGTTGCCCAGGGAGACAGGGGGTATGGCTTCAGAATATCCAGAAGTGAGCCATTTTGCTTTTGTTTGCATCCTTGTGATCACAGCTCGCCTCAGCGGTGTTGATGTGCGTTCTTCAACCTTCTCTCTTGGTGCGGCTCAAATCCACCAGGATACTTACTAAATTCCTGTCCCTTAACTCTCCTTCTGGACAGGAGCCTCTGTGGAAAGCTGGATTCAGTCAGCCATCTTGTCTCTCCCTCCCAGAGAATACATTTTAATCTTTGCAGTACACTGTTCAACTCTGCCTCAGTATCGGGAAAGCAGCCTGAGACCACAGGGAAAGGAATGAGTGTGATTGTGTTCCAATAAAACTTTATTTATAAAACCAGATCAAGAGCCAGATTTGGCCTTCAGTCTGTGTTTAGGTCTGCAAGAACAAGGGCTAGAAGAAACAATTTGCAGGCGTGGGAAGATACAGCAACAACAAATTAAAGACATTGTACCCTCAGATCCTTTAAAATAAAAGACTAGAGATTCCAAGAGAGAAAACATTGAAAAACTTAAAATAGTTATAATGCAAATTATGAAAGTGATTTCTCGACATAAAAAGGAGTGATGACCATTCAGGGACAGCTAAATTCGCCAAACCGTCTTAAACAATGTAGATCAAAGCCAAGTTTTAGAGGCGGGATAGGGAGTGAACGGGACTAGAGAAGAAAAGACACTAATCTCAACTTAGGCATCTGATATGTTCTTGCAACAGAAGGGACAAAGGGATTCTACAAGCAATGATAGATAAACAGGCGGAGGCTTTGGTGTGCTTTAAAAAAGAAGGGGGAAAAAAATCACAGCGTAAGTAAAATTTCATGCCCTCCACCCTGGGAGAGGCTATTAAAATAAATGTCATATGCCCAAACTAACAAACTAAGACTGAATTATTGATTACCCTCTCATCGTTTTCATTTGAAGTGTTCTGTGGGTTAATGCAATAATCAAATCCATTTCCCCAGTCTGTGCCCTGCTCTTCCATCTCAGCTCCGATTCCAGTGGTGAATTGTAAAGCAGGACGAGGTTTCATCCAGAGCCTCTCCCCCTCTGCCTTCCCAGCACTCTCTGCAATCATCCTAAGCCGAGCCTGAAAGCCGAGGGAATCAGCTGGCAGAAAGGAGAGCAGGCTCCGTGCCATTTTTCTGCAAAGTAATTTTGCAATGGAAAATGGATGCAGTTGCATGATGGGGCTTAACTTCCTCCACTTAAAGCAGAGGACTTAGGAGGCTGCAAATCGTCAGCTCTCGTGCAAGGCAGACTCCTGCCTGGTGTCCAGCTCCGCTCCTAGGGAGGCATTTCTGCTCGCAGGAATGTTGGGAGGTGGTGCAGAGCTATGGGGGCATCAAATGACCCTCACCCCCCACTCAAAATTGACCCAGACTCACACCCTCGTGAATTCAGGCCAAATGGGATGAAAATAACAAAACAGAGAAGGGCACAGTCTCTCTGGAAAGAAAACATGACTGATTCAGCTCAATGAGGTAGAAATGGTCGCTCTCCAAATTTACTAAATCTCCCCTGTGTCCAAACCTACCCCGGATTTTACCTCTAAGCTAAGACATTCCCCTTTGTCAGCTCTCTGCTTTTAAATCACACACTCTTTCTCTGTGAAATTTCTCCTTAAAATCTTAACATTCTCTCCTATAAGAGTCTAATTTTGCCAATGTTGACTTTACAGAATATCATCCAGAATCTCAGTTTCCATTTCTCTCTCTCTGAGACGCACAGTGATGGCTCTGACGTGGTTCCCAGTCTTTGGACAAGATACTGGACACAGAGTGGCCCCGCTGCAGGTGGCTCTGCAGGACATGCTCCCTGTATGGTGACAAGCTGAGGTCACTACTCTGGCAGTGGGGGGAGACACACACACTGTGACTCAAAGGCAGTCTTAGCAGGAGGGTGTTCTAATAGAACCATCACAGGATAAGGCTGTGGCCAGAGGATGCTCTTGTCTGGGTGTGACAGAAATGGGTACTCCGATTGGTACTTCCATCAATCTTATCTGCAGGAAGGGCAGTGTGGAGCAAGGATAAAGCTGGATTTGGTAACAACACAGTCCTCACTGAGAATGGGAAGGGGACATCGTTGGCTGCATGGTGACCTGGTCTGAGTCTGTGCTCTGTGAAATGGTTCACTCTGACTGGAGAGCCCTGGGCCTGGCTGTGTCAGGTCAGTCTGAAGGGGCCCCGAGACCAAGCTTGGAACATGGAGTCCAATTCCCAGACACCAGGGCTGCTTTTCTATTCTTTCTTACACTGTTCTCTTAAACAAAACCAAAAACAAGGCGGGCTCAGTGGCTCGTGCCTGTAATCCTAGCACTCTGGGAGGCTGAGGCTGGTGGATCGCTTGAGCTCAGTTTGAGACCAGCCTGAGCAAGAGCAAGACCCCATCTCTAAAAATGCCCAGACATCATGTCAGACACCAGTCATCCCAGCTACTTGGGAGACTGAGACAAGAGGATCGCTTGAGCACAGCAGTTTGAGGTTGCTGTGAGCTATGACGCCAGGACACTCCACACACAGTGACAGAGTGAAAAATAAACAAAACCGTAATTCATAAGCTATGGAATACAAATTGTATCATTTTGGTGAATGTGCATTCAAGTTAAACATACCCATATGTGGGTTTAAAATTGCCTTGCACAATATAAAGACACACACTAAAGCTCATGCTCATCGTTTTAATGTTTCTTTACTTAGATCAACATTAAATGGCAAATAGAAAACACCGGGAGACATGAGAGGGAGACTGGCCATGCCGGAAAAGAGAATGCTTTTAGTACTGTTGATAACATTTCTCTCCTGCTTTTTGAACAAGGTGGCCACTGGGTCCCACACACTGTGCAGCTGGTTCTGTTCCCTGCTTGTCATTTTTTTAAACCCTTGACAGTGCCCTGAAGAGAAATTTTTAAATCTCCGCGTTGCCTTTTGTCCTTCAGAGACCACTAGCTGCAGAGTGTTCCCTAAGTCAGCAAGTGCCCCAAGACGTCAGAGCCCGGTGGGTTCCCATAGAAGCTGGAGCTTCGGGAGACGGGAGGAGCCAGCCCCCCTTTCACCCTCTCCAGATCTGGTCCTGCTCCCCAGGGGTGGCAGCAGCTATGGAAGATCCGTCCTCACCCAGGACTCCATGCCTTTGTGTCTGGACTCCCACAGGTGAGACGAAGTCCGCTTTTCTGTTTTTTGGTTTTTTTTTCTTTCTTTTTTCCTAAGTCAGAGATATTCCAGTTTCCATTCTCTCTTCTGATCAATATCCTATCTATAAACCATTTTCTAGTCCTTATTGCAAATTGCCTTAATAATAACCCCCAGCAACAAACTCAGCTCAGATTTGTCTTTGATATAAATGTATACTGATCTGTGTCCCGGAAAGCCTTTGCCTAGCCTTTTACACGGAATATAGCTTTGGAAAGTAATTTAGAGAAAGATGTTTGAACAGAGATTTGAAGTGACTTCATGCCAAACCAGATGCAACCAAAGACAGAAACTGCATTTGAAAAACTCAGAACTGGGGCGGCGCCTGTGGCTCAAGGAGTAGGGTGCCGGTCCCATATGCCGGAGGTGGTGGGTTCAAACCCAGCCCTGGCCAAAAAACCAAAAAAAAAAAAAAAACTCAGAACTGGCCGGTGCCTGTGGCTCAGTGAGTAGGGCACTGGTGCCATATACTGGGGGTGCCCAGTTCAAACCCAGCCCCGGTCAAACTGCAAAAAAAAAAAAAAAAGAAAGAAAGAAAGAAAGAAAGGAAAACTCAGAACTTGTGATGTACCCTCGCTGGCTCTTTCTTAATAGACACGTCTGCTACTTTTATATCTAGACATTGAAGGCCTCTGCCGTAAGGCACAAAGTGTCAAGGGAGGATTGGGTGAGGCCTTGCTCGATTTTGTGGCCTCCCCATCTGCAAATAGCCTGCACCCACCCTCACGGGTCAATACAATTAGCATCTGAACAGAGGGCTCTAAATAAAAAGGCAGCAACCAGTTTGGATGAAGTGGGAAGGAGGAAATAACGGTTTCCACTCCCTGTTCCCCCAGCTCCATCTCTGTTTCCAGGGCAAGATTCTCCTCATCCAGAAGAGCTCTCCGGGCAGACGTGCCTGGTAGCCCACGTGCAAGGTCTTGGTGATTCTTCCTGCCCACTAAGCAAAAGGGGGAAACACGAGGCCAGACGAGGAGGCTCACGCCTGTGATCCCAGAACCCTGGGAGGCTGAGGCAGGTGGATTGCTTTAGCTCACGAGTTTGAGACCAGCCATCTCTAAAACTAGCCAGGCGTTGTGGTAGGTACCTGTAGTCCCAGCTACTCTGGAGGCTGAGGCAAGAGAATTGCTTGAGCCCACAAGTTTGAGGGTGCTGTGAGCTGTGAGGCCATGGCACTCTACTGAGGGTGACAGAGTGATACTCTATCTGAAAAAAAAAAAAGGAGAGGAACATGAGTTTTGTGGGGTCTCAATCCATCTTGTCAAGCTGCGTGTGTATCGCAGGGCTCCCGGTACCCAGGGAGATTTCTCATATAAGATGTCCCACTCTTTTCCGCACATCTCAGCCCTTTCCTAGTTGTCTAGTGATTAGAAAACGAGGCCTGCCCTTCATAAAACCGTCTAATTCTTGTCTGTTATTCTTAAGCCCCAACTTGTTTCTCATTGAATTGAACACTAAAACCCATGTATTAGATCTTGTTCAAACCTCTAAGGAGGTGAGCTCAACCTCCTTAACTTACTCTGGGAGGAAAAGTCTACTAACAGTAGAAACTAAAAGCTGGTTTACTTTCTTAACATAGTATTTGCTGAGTAGAAAAATGGGCCCTAATCTCTCACAAATCATTCTTATTCTAAAATCATCTTAAAATACTGAGTGCTTATGTGGTGTCCTTTGCTTTAGTCTTTGTTGAATCCTCGCAGCCATATGAGATAAAGGATGTTGCTAATACATATGTTTTGCCAATAAACATATGTATTAAGTAACTAGGCAGGGTAAAACAGCTAGCGAGTGATTTGAATAGAATTCAAACCCACATTGTCTGCCTCCCATAAATTTGTTCTTAACTACTACGGGGTAAAACATTTATATACACATAAACTTTTTTGTCATATACCAAAACATGTTCATTACAAAACTGTGAAACGCGCTGACTGCCTTGGAAAGACTGGAGTTGGCATTTGGGATTTTGTTTACAAAAAGCCTCCAAGTTCAGGGTGCACATTCATTGGTGGTTTTGCCGAGGCATGAGTTGAACATTTCCCACAAGGCTCAAAGATCTGAATCTTCTCCACGGCAACCACAGAGCCCTTGGACCTCAGCCATGACAATGAAGAACTCAGGCCAATAGCGGTGGGAAGGGTCTGACCACACCCTAGCTGGGAACCTCAGGTGACAGGAGCAACAGTGACAAACGTCTAGTAGCCACTTTCTGCACATGCAGAGACATGGTAAGAGCTCAGGGCTTTCTCCTCTCTGTGGGCTCCAAAGTTCCTTCAGAATGAATCATTTTCTCTCCCCAAGGATTTCTCCTCAGAAGCAAGTCAGATCTGACAGCAGCTGTCATCGTCCTGTTTTGCAGGAATTGCAACAACATTCACTCTGCCATCCACCAAAGAGCCTCGTGGATTGTTTCCAAGACTCGGAGGAGCCGTCCTGCTCAGTGAATGAACCCGGAGTGGCCACCACTACTCGGGCAGTAAAGAGAAAAGCAACGGGCTTTTGAGGGGAAATATGGTCTCTGTCAGTTTCCCCTTCATTATCCTGTCTGCTTGCTCCAAAGAACATCCAGGCCTTTTGTTTTTACTGCTTGAGTGAGGTGGGGGAGAGAGAGAGAAACCAGGAGAAAAACAACCTTAGAAGTAACTGACTGATTTCTACCCGACATCAGTGGTCAGTGGCTGTGTTGGTGAAATTGTGCGTGAGGGTCCCCTTTCTTTCCATCTGTCTTTTTCAACACAGAAGTGGGTGAATAAGATGCCACTCTCTCTACTTCCTTCAACTATGCCAACTGATAAAATCTATAGGAGAAGAAAAACCTCTCCCTGTGTAAGAGGTGGTCATTTTAATAGACTCTGAAACAAAAATTGGTCAGGAACTCATGCTATAATCCCAGCACTCTGGGAGGCCGAGGCAGGTAGATCACTTGAGCTCAGGTGTTCGAGACCAACAAAACCCTGTCTCTACTAAAAATAGAAAAATTACATCCAGGTGTGGCAGGTACCTGTAGTCTCACCCACTCAGGAACCTCATGAGCCCAAGAGGTTGCTGTGAGCTGTGATGCCACAGCACTTTAGCCCAAGTGACAGAGTGAGACTCTGTCTCAAAAAAAAAAAAAAAAAAGAATATGTAACAAAAATAAACAAATAAAAGACAACTTGAATTTGGGCACCCGATCTATTACAGATTAGTGGTGTGACCTTGGACCCGTGCTTCCTCACCACTCTGAGCCTCAATTTCCCCACCCGTACAATGAGAAGGGCAGAGAATTCCCTAAGGATTTTTCCAGCCCTACCCCCTTATCAGTGTTTCATATGGCTCACAGCTGGTATGTTCCAAAGTGATTACTTATTTTGGCCCCTGGATTCAATGCCCATGGTATGTTTCCTGGTGAATTATGCTCTGATCATGGACAAGTTATGGTATATCTTGAAGTCTCAGTTTCTCCTTTTGGCACTAACCCCTCAAAGATGAATTAGCAAGGAAAACACAAGCATAATCCTCAAGGCATTTGTTGTGCAGGAAGGCAGAGGGTCCTCCCAGGCTGTCTCTAAGCCCTGTTTCAGCTCTGACATTCTATGGTCCTATGACTGGAAGCACTCCGGGGCCCAGTGTCCTCCACAGCTAAGCCTGGTAATAAAGAAAATCTGTCTGTCAGAAACTCTCTTCAAAAATGCCCAACAGAGGGAGGAGACAAGATGGCTGACTAAAGCCAGCTTTCCACGGAGGCTCCCGTCCAGAAGGAGAGTTAAAGGACAAAAATTCAGCAAGTAACCTGGTGGATTTGAGCTGCACTAAGAGAGAAGGTTGTGGAATGCACGTCAACCCTGCTGAGGCGAGCTGCGACCACAAGGATACAAACAAAAGGTACAAAATCCATCACCAAGAGGACGGGAGTCCCCTCCCCCATGAGAACGTCTCAGAGTTCCACACAAACAACTGGTCAGAGTTCAAAGGTCCTCCCACTATACTCCACAGGAGAGACCCTCTAAAAACTGGACCTACCTCCCCTACTAGGGTGCCACGGCATAAAACTGTATAAACAGTATATAGTCTCTACCTGGAATTCTGAGCTCCCAGCGCTCCCCTTTGCTCAGACTGGGGTCTGGAGGCCAGTCCCGGTCGGTCGGCGGAGACGGGGCTGCATCGGAGTGGCAGTTCCCTGAGGCACAGTGTGACAGCCGTCTTTTGGTGACAATATGGCCAGGCATAAAACTGTGTAAAGCTCTGTGTGTTCTCTGCCCGCAACCCCAGGCTCCCAGCGCTTCCCGCCCTCCCCTCTGCTGTCGCTCCAAGGTCTGGAGGCCTGTCCCTCAGGGGTCCAGACTCTTGGGCGATTGCTCGAGGGGTGTAGACAGTGCTGGGCTGCAGCCTGTTGGTGCAGACTCTGGGGTACAGGAGCGGAGGAGGGGAGCTACACCGGAGCAGCTGTTACCTGAGCCATAAAGCAGCAGCCCTCTTTTGCTAGCAATACGGCTCACTACCGAATATTCTGAAGCCACACCCCCTGTCCCCCTGTCTCAGACTCTGAGACTCTGAGTTTGCCTGAGGCAACTCCAACTTGCAAACCAGGGAAACTCCCAGGGTGGGGCTGACCCAGAGGTCCGCTTTACTAAACCTAAGACACACCTGGCCCTCAGGGGATCGTCAGCCTATAGACAATACAAGAGCAAAGACAAGCTGATTTGGAGCTCAATTCAGCTTCTCTTCTGCAGGGGAACCGCAGAGTTGTTCTGTTCTGTTCTGTCAGTAACATTAATCACGGGCGACAATGGACCTGAGTGAAAACCCCTCAACCTTCATCAAGCATCCGAGGTTGTCAGGCCTCACCTCCTCCTGCTGGAGAGAGGCAGAGCGCAGTGGCCTGGCAGACTTCCTTGCAATTCAGGCAGGTACAAACTCTTGGAGTACTGATTCACTACAGGCAACTGGGTCAGCCAACTGCAGGGCTATCAGTGACTGGATGTGAAGTGGTGCAAGGTGGGGAAGGAGGCAGCAACCTTCCCAGACTGATTTAATGGCTGGAGGGCTTCTACTGACTCCACGCAGCACTGGAGCAAGCCACACCAGAGTAGTCACCAGACCCCTGTGATCCAGTTCCCAGAGACCTCTTAAACTCTCTCACCCAAGACAGGTGCAGACTGAGACAATTGATTTGGACCTTTTGGAACTGAACCAATCGCCTGAGGACAAATCAGGTGGTGCCCTGGGTGCACGGTGGTAGGAAGGTTTGATTTTACTTTTCCAATTGTTTGCCGGGGGGGGGGGGGGTGACTTAATTGCTGATATTTCTCCACAGCTGAGACTTTAATCCAAAGTATCTGTTTCACTAGGGTGGAACAGAAACCAGCTGAAAACAAGACAGAACCACTTAGCCCCACCACACCAGACAGGGCCCCAGTTTCTCAGGCCACAACACTGTACAGGCCCTCGAGAAAGCCCCAGGGGAAAAAATCAGAGGGAGTAAAACAACCATGGGGCGGAATCAGTGGAAAAACTCTGGTAACATGAATAACCAGAATAGATCAACCCCCCCCCCCAAGGAAAGATATGGCAGATGCAATTGACGATCCCATTCATAAACAACAGGCTGAGATGTCAGAAATCGAATTCAGAATTTGGATTGCAGACAAGATTAACAAAGTGGAATTAGGAATTCGAGGAGAAATTTAAAAGTTGTCTCAAGAATTTAACGAATTTAAAGACAAAACCACCAAAGACTTAGACACACTGAAGCAAGAATTTGCAGCCCTCAAAGATATGAAAAATACAGTAGTATCCCTAGCAACAGAATGGAGCAAGCAGAAGAAAGGATTTCTGACATCGAAGATAAAGCCTTTGAATGCTCCCAAACTCTCAAAGAGGAAGAGAAATGGAGAGCAAAAATGGATCATTCTCTCCGAGAGCTCTGGGATAATTTGAAGAAGGCAAATATCCGATCATAGGGGTTCCAGAAACAGATGAAGTGGCCTTGCTGGGCACAGAGGCCCTTCTGCATGAAATTATGAAAGAGAATTTTCCAGACATGCCAAGAGATTCTGAAATTCAGATAGCGGGCAGCTTCAGAACCCCAGCACGACTCAACCCCAATAAGACATCCCCCAGGCATATCATAGTTAACTTCACTAAAGTTAATATGAAGGAGAAAATCCTCAAAGCTGCCAGGAGAAAGAAAACCATTACCTTCAAAGGCAAGAATATTAGAATGACTGCAGATCTCTCTGCTGAAACTTTTCAAGCCAGAAGAGGGTGGTCACCGACTTTTAATCTCCTAAAGCAAAATAACTTTCAACCCAGGATCTTGTATCCAGCTAAACTGAGTTTCATTTATGATGGAGAAATTAAATACTTCAATGACATTCTGTCGAAGAAATTTGCCATAACAAAACCAGCTCTTCAGGATATTCTCAGACCTATCTTCCATAATGACCAACCCAATCCTATTACACAAAAGTAAATTCACTCAGAAACTTCGGATCAAACTCCAATTTCCACACTGGTGAAAGGATTAAAAATGCCCACTGGACTTTTGAAAAACTCGATACCCAAAACTTCACCAGACTTATCAATATTCTCCATTAATGTGAACAGCTTAAACTGTCCTCTAAAGAGGCATAGGTTAGCTGATTGGATACAGAAACTCAGGCCAGATATTTGTTGCATACAAGAGTCACATCTTAACTTAAAAGACAAATACAGATTCAGGGTGAAAGGATGGTCATCCATATTTCAGGCAAATGGTAATCAGAAAAAAGCAGGTGTTGCAATTTTATTTGCAGATACAATAGGCTTTAAACCAACAAAAGTAAGGAAGGACAAGAATGGTCACTTCATATTTGTTAAGTGTAATACTCAATATGATGGGATCTCAATTATTAATATCTATGCACCCAACCAGAATGCACCTCAATTTATAAGAGGAACTCTAACAGACATGAGCAACTTGATTTCCTCCAGCTCTATAATCGTCGGAGATTTCAACACTCCTTTGGCAGTGTTGGATCGATCCTCCAGCAAGAAGCTGAGCAAAGAAATCTTAGATTTAAACCTAACAATCCAATATTTAGATTTAGCAGACATCTACAGAACATTTCATCCCAACAAAACTGAATACACATACTTCTCATCAGCCCACGGAACTTACTCCAAAATTGACCACAATTTAGGTCACAAGTCTAACCTCAGTAAATTTAAAGGAATAGAAATTATTCCATGCATCTTCTCGGACCACCATGGAATAAAACTTGAACTGAGTAACAACAGGAATCTGCATACTCATAAAAAACATGGAAGTTAAATAACCTTATGCTGAATGATAGCTGGGTCAGAGATGAGATTAAGAAAGAAATCGCCAATTTTTTGGAACAAAACGACAATGAAGACATGAACTATCAGAACCTCTGGGACACTGCAAAGGCAGTCCTAAGAGGGAAATTTATAGCACTGCAAGCCTTCCTCAAGAGAACGGAAAGAGAGGAAGTTAACAACTTAATGGGACATCTCAAGCAACTGGAAAAGGAAGAACATTCCAACCCCAAACCCAGTAGAAGAAAAGAAATAACCAAAATTAGAGCAGAATTAAATGAAATTGAAAACAAACGAATAATACAACAGATCAATAAATCAAAAAGCTGGTTTTTCGAAAAGCTCAATAAAATAGATAAACCTTTGGCCAACCTAATCAGGAAAAAAGACTAAAATCTCTAATCTCATCAATCAGAAACAACAAAGATGAAATAACAACAGACTCCTCAAAAATCAAAAAAATCCTTAATGAATATTACAAGAAACTTTATTCTCAGAAATATGAAAATCTGAAGGAAAATGACCAATACTTGGAAGCACGTCACCTTCCAAGACTTAGCCAGAATCAAGTGGAAATGTTGAACAGGCCCATATCAAGTTCGGAAATAGCATCAACCATACAAAACCTCCCTAAAAAGAAAAGCCCAGGACCAGATGGTTTCACGTCTGAATTCTACCAAGCCTTTAAAGAGGAATTAGTACCTATATTACTCAACCTGTTCCAAAAAGTAGAAAAAGAAGGAAGACTACCCAACACATTCTATGAAGCAAACATCACCCTGATCTCCAAACCAGGAAAAGACCCAACAAGAAAAGAAAATTATAGACCGATATCACTAATGCATATAGATGCAAAAAATATTCAACAAGATCCTAACAAACAGAATCCAGCAACACATCAAACAAATTATACATCATGACCAAGTCGGTTTTATCCCAGGATCTCGAGGCTGCTTCAATATATGTAAATCTATAAATGTAATCCAGCACATAAACAAATTAAAAAACAAAGACCATATGATTCTCTCAATTGATGCAGAAAAAGCTTTTGATAATATCCAGCATCCCTTCATGATCAGAACACTCAAGAAAATTGGTCTAGAAGGGACTTTTCTTAAACTGATAGAGGCCATCTACAGCAAACCCATAGCCAATATCATATTGAATGGAGTTAAATTGGAATCATTTCCACTCAGATCAGGAACCAGACAAGGCTGCCCATTGTCTCCATTGCTCTTTAACATTGTAATGGAAGTTTTAGCCACTGCAATTAGGGAAGAAAAGGCGATCAAGGGTATCCATATAGGGTCAGAAGAGATCAAACTTTCGCTCTTCACAGATGATATGATGGTATATCTGGAAAACACTAGGGACTCTACTACAAAACTTTTAGAAGTGATCAAGGAATACAGCAGCATCTCAAGTTACAAAATCAACATCCATAAATTGGTAGCCTTTATATATACCAACAACCGTCAAGTTGAAAAAACAGTTAAGGACTCTATCCCATTCACAGTAGTGACAAAGAAGATGAAATATTTGGGAATTTATCTAACAAAGGACGTGAAAGATCTCTATAAAGAGAACTATGAAACTCTAAGAAAAGAAATAGCTGAAAATATTAACAAATGGAAAAACATACCATGCTCATGGCTGGGAAAAATCAATATTGTTAAAATGTCTATACTACCCAAAGCTATATATAATTTCAATGCAATCCCTATTAAAGCTCCACTGTCATACTTTAAAGATCTTGAAAAAACAATACTTCGTTTTATATGGAATCAGAAAAAACCTCGAATAGCCAAGACATTACTCAGAAATAAAAACAAAACTGGAGGAATTACGCTACCAGACCTCAGACTATACTACAAATCAATAGTGATCAAAACAGCATGGTATTGGCACAAAAACAGAGAAATAGATGTCTGAACAGAATAGAGAACAAAGAGATGAATCCAGCTACTTACCGTTATTTAATCTTTGATAAGCCAATTAAAAACATTTGGTGGGGAAAAGATTCCCTATTTAACAAATGGTGCTGGGTGAACTGGCTGGCAACCTGTAGAATACTGAAAGTGGACCCACACCTTTCACTATTAACTAAGATAGACTCTCACTGGATCAAAGATTTAAACTTAAGACATGAAACTATAAAAATACTAGAGGAGAGTGCAGGGAAAACCCTTGAATAAATCAGGCTGGGTGAGTATTTTATAAGGAGGACCCCCAGGGCAATTGAAGCAGCTTCAAAAATACACTACTGGGACTTGATCAAACTAAAAAGCTTCTGCACAGCCAAGAACACAGTAAGTAAAGCAAGCAAACAGCCCTCAGAATGGGAGAAGATATTTGCAGGTTATGTCTCTGACAAAGGTTTAATAACCAGAATCCACAGAGAACTCAAACGCATCAGCAAGAAAAAAACAAGGGATCCCATCGCAGGCTGGGCAAGGGATTTGAAGAGAAACTTCTCTGAAGAAGACAGGTGCACGGCCTTCAGACAAATGAAAAAATGCTCATCATGTTTAATCATCAGAGAAATGCAAATCAAAACTACTTTGAGATACCATCTAACTCCAGTGAGACTAGCCTACATCACAAAATCCCAAGACCAGAGATGTTGGCGCGGATGTGGAGAAAAGGGAACACTTTTGCACTGCTGGTGGGAATGCAAATTAATACATTCCTTTTGGAAAGAGATATGGAGAACACTTAGAGATCTAAAAATAGATCTGCCATTCAATCCTGTAATCCCTCTACTGGGCCTATACCCAGAAGACCAAAAAGCACATCATAACAAAGATATTTGTACCAGAATGTTTATTGCAGCCCAATTCATAATTGCTAAGTCATGGAAGAAGCCCAAGTGCCCATTGATCCATGAATGGATTAAAAAATTGTGGTATATGTACACCATGGAATATTATGCAGCCTTAAAGAAAGATGGAGACTTTACCTCTTTCATGTTTACATGGATGGAGCTGGAATATATTCTTCTTAGTAAAGTATCTAGAGAATGGAAGAAAAAGTACCCAATGTACTCAGCCCTACTATGAAACTAATTTGGGGTTTTCACATGAAAGCTATAACCCAGTTACAACCTAAGAATAAGGGGAAGGGAGAAAGGGAGGGAAAGGGGGAAAGGGAGGGGAGGGAGGGGGGAGGTGGGTTGAGGGAAGGGGATTGGTGGGATTACACCAGGGGTGCATCTTACAAGGGTATATGTGAAACTTGGTAAACGGTCTGTAAAGCTAGTGAATGATGCCCCACGATCATATCAATGTACACAGCTATGATTCAATAAAAAAAAAAAATTGCCCAACACTGCTCTGACAGTGTCTGTCATCTTGTCTTATAGAAAACCCTGAAACACCAGCTGTTGGCAGAGCCTTTTAACCTTACGCTAGCAGAAGGGTAGCATGTGAGTTCAGGTGTGAGCTGCAAGCAGCCTTTTTCTTTAATGGGTTGTTTAGACTTGGGATCCTTTTTGAAAATAGATTGCAAAAGTTGAGAGTTTTATCATGATTCTCTGATAGTTCATCAGTACACCCAGCTAGTCCCTTGAATACAGCAATCTGACTTTTTGCCTGTGATGACGGATCGCCCTAGGACACACGTGGTCCTCATGCTCTTACTTCCTGTGATCAATACACTGAATGTGCACAGCTGGGAAGAGAGGTCGAGGCCAACTGCCTTGAATGAGCTCAGACCTGCCACGGAGCTATGGCAGCACCATGCTCCAGCTCACAGAGCAAACACGGGTCAGATGTGAAGGTAGATAAGAGGGCTAAAAGGGGAGAGGATCTCTCTAACTTCTCAGATTTCACAATCCTGGATAGATGATCAAGAGATGCCATCTTTTCTCACATCCCTGCAAACATACACACACACACAACCTGTGACTTACATCTAGTACCATAAGTTCTGTATTTGTCCACGAGGCTTACTCAGTGAATGAGGACAAATGGATTGAGCAAAAGGAAAGAGAAGTTCATTAATCTGCCAGCAAATGAGGAGGATCATAAACTCCCATCTTAAAGAACCATCATTCTTTTAAGTAGAAGAACCTTCTCCTTTTAAGTAGAAATATGGAGCTTTGAAGTGGGGAGGGGCTCTGCTTCGGGCTACTGTTGTTTAACTATAATACTTGGTGGCTTTGATCTACCTAATCTCTGGTGAAGATGATCTTGTGACCTTGGTCCTGATAATTCTGTTGTGCCAACTCCTGTGGTTTAAGATACCAGAAAACAAAGAACAAAGAATTCCTTTTTCTGCCCCTTTGATTACTAGCCTTGGGCAGGAATGCAGGTTTTGATCCCTAAAAAGGGTGGGGTTTTAAAAGAGACAACTTGTAAAACATATTGTCCTTTTTCAGCCCCTTACCTCTGCTATACAACGCATATGAGAACCCTTACAGGGCAGCCTAAGGCAGAGCATCCATTCAGCCCCTCTCCAGGGCATCACTACCACCTGGGGGAAGCAGCGCTGCTCAGGGGTCAGGCCTCAGGCTCCATAGCCAGGCAGGGCACTGGACACCCCACCCCTGACAGCCACTCAGGAAACACCTTCCTGGGGATCCCTGAACCTTGACTCCCTCATCCAGACAGCAAGCCCACGAGTGCAATCCACATACTCAGAGTAGTGTCAAGAAGATTAATTGAGACAAGGTGATTTCAGGGTCTTCCCCAGAGAGAGGACTCTGGGCTGGCTGTCTCTGTCCCTCAGGCTACCCCTACATGGGATCAGGCCCTCTGGAAAGCTTTGTCCTTTGGATGATTATTTATTTTGCAATTAACGAGGGCAAGCTTTTTCTGAAATTTCCTTGTGGGGGTGGTCTTATCCACTCCTTTTTGTATTAATTTTTAATTACTCAAAGAATATGTAGTTATTGCAGAAAATTCAAACATGCAGAGGTCCTTCTTCAGCACATAACTTTTTCAAACCTTTTAAAATGTACACACACACCCTGGAGAAAATACACAAACGCCACACATCATCCTCAGCGAAGGTTGTATGTGTACGTCACTGCCTCCCTTAATTCCTTTTCTGAAGGGAGTCAGAAGTCAAGCTCATAGAGCCATAGCAGGGCATGCCACCGGCAGTGTCTTCCCTTCCTAGGAGCTCTCGAAGGTGCTCTTAGGAACAAATATTAGTGTGGTACCTCCCCACGATTACTCACATTTCCATTAGTAATTACAATGTTTTATAATAAAATATTGTAGAAAAGAAAAATAATCATTGCTGAATTAAGGGCAAATAATTTTGCACCAAGGGTAGATGAAGGCTGAAGCAAACACCTTATGTTACCTGGCTCAGTAAATTTGTCATTATTCAGGAAAAGTCTAAATGGCCTGTTTGTGGTTTGACTCAGGTCTTGAGTCGTATTGGTGTCTGCCACACATCCATCTAGGGACCCTTCTTGGGGCCCTGGTCCTCAAAGAAAAATCAAAAGCTAGGAGAGCTGTGAGATGGTCAAATTCTGCAGAGAGCTGGCCGTGCTCAGAAACTGGCGGCCAGCTCCCCTTGGAGCAGAGCTGCGCGCGGCGGCTGAGGTCTCCCCAGGGGCTGAAACACCATCTGACAGCAACAAATGCTTCTTTCTAGTCCCTTAGACAGGGAGAGACTTGGCATCATCAGAAATGAAATAATACTGTGGGAAAGGGGAAAAAACAAGTCCCTTTCCAAGGCCATTTAAAACAAATTGCCTTACTTGTTGCTAGTTGAAGGTCTCAATTAACACCCAAATTTGCCATCAGCAAAGCTGGAGCCTTTCCCTGGATCAGGATCTCCCAGCTGTGTGGCTGTTGGGTCAAACACAAGGCTAGCCAGGAGCCTTTGTTAGCATGACCTCACCGACGGTGACCGTGCGTGGGGGTGAAGTGGGCTTGTCAGGGCCATGGTGTTGCCTTCCTGGAGCTGTGGGGCAGAGCCCTTCTTAGTGTGCCGACTTCACACCTACTCAGCAGTTCCCATGGCAGATTGTTTTTTCTGGGAAAACCTTCTTAGACCCTGATCCCCGGGGATTAACAAAACCTAGCCTAGCCATGTGGTCTGAATAGCCTCGGCTTGCTTCTTCAAGGCTCTGACCAGGTTCCTGTCCAGGTAAGGACAGCCTCACTGGGGCAGCTACCTGGTCTGTAGTGACGGGAGAACCACATCATTGTAAGATACCTCCTGGCTTCTGGTATGTGAAACTATGAAAACGTGTACTTTAGAAATTACGAAACGGAAACAGTTTAAGCCTGTGTCAGGGTTTCTTCTTAGAAATCCTTTTGTTTAAATTTATTATGGTGAGTTTTGATGATTCACTTAAAATTCCAGAGGTTCCCTAAAATAATTCCCAAAGAAAAAGTAATCAGGACAATTTTTAAAAAGGTCACTACAAATCAATACGAGCAGTGCCTCTCAGCGATGGGCTGTGCTTTAGACTCAATGAGGAATTTAAAAATTTAAAAAGCCAGAACACTGCTGGCCCTAAATTAAATCAGAATCTCTAAGAGTAGGGAGCAGCCACCAGGTGATTTTGAAAAAATCTCAAGAAGGTTCTAGTGTTCAGCCTAGACTGGGGACAGCTCTGATGCGAAGGAGCCTCCCTGATTTCCAGAAAGCAGATTCTTGGCCAGGTGTGGTGGCTCAGGCCTGTAATCCCAGCACCCTGGAAGGCCAAGGCAGGTGGATTTTCTGAGCTCAGGAGTTCCAGACCAGCCTGAGCAAGAGTGAGACCTGTCTGACTGCCAACCCGTTGTGGTTGGCACCCGTAGTCCCAGCTACTACTCAGGAGGCTGAGGAAGGAGAATCACTTGAGCTGAGGAGTTTGAGGTTGCTGTGAGCTATGAGACCATGGCACTCTATCCAGGGAGACAGAGTGGGACTGTCTTGAAAGAAATGAAATAGAATAATAGAAAGCAGAGTCCTCCTCCTTTCCAGGCATGAAGAGGAGCAGCTCGCCTTCCTGGGAACACGGGAATGAAGCAGCAGGTGGGCCGAGGGCCCCTTTCCTCGGCACCTGCCTCTTTCCTCGTTTTTTCTCTCGCTCTCTTTTGACGCTGGCTCGACAGCCTTGCATTACAGACCTGTTTCATGAAGCTCCACACGGAGCTTTAAGACTGTTGTTCACAGCCATGGGTGCCCTATCTCACATAGGAAATAGACTTTGCAGGATTCTCAAACTCAATCCCATCTGCAGCCAGTTCAGAGTCCTCCCTGCTTCTGTGGGACTGGTCAGACCCGCCTCTGACTCTGCAAAGTCCCTCTCTGCACAGTCCTCCCACCTCCCATGAACAGCAGTCCCAAGGTTGTGAGGGAAACCCGTGTCTCTCCCAGTCTGAGCTCTTAACAGCTGCAGACGACGCCAGCAGACCAGGAAGGAGGCCCCTGAGCTCAGTGCTGGGGAAACCTTGCTGAGTTTCCTTTTTCAGTCACTTTCTGGAGCACCTGACCTCACATGGTGTAAATGTTGGCATTTGTTTACCAAGTGTTTTGGGTTTCCCATCACAAACAGACCAAAATTGCTTTTAAAAAATTGATACATCATAGTTGTACATATTGGGGGGCATGTGCTATTCTGGTGTCTGTCTGTATACATTGTATCACGATCAAATCAGGGTGACTGGAATATCTATCACCTCAAGTATTTATCTTTTCTTTGTGTTGAGAACATGACAGTTCTCTTATAAATATTTTGAAATACATAACCAACTATTGTTAACTATAGTACTTTATTGTCGAATGCTAGACTTTGTTCCTTCTCTCTATTTTTTCGTACCTCTTAATCAACTAAAATATGGCATGTTCCTACTCATACGTGGGAGCTAGGAAGCAGATCTCGTGGAGCTGGACAGTAAGAAGGAGGCTCTCAAAGGCTTGGAAGAGAAAGAGGAGAGGAGAGAAAACTGCTTTGTAAGGAGAAGCAGCGCCCTATTGGTAGACCTTCTGACACCGGAGCTCCAGCCTAGACGTAAGGAGAATTTCCCAAGTACCATCCATATATTTTCAAAGAAAATGCGCTTCAGGGTGCCCTGTTCTTTAAACGTCCAGTGAGATTTTTATGGAGAATGGACTCTTGGTGCCTTTGAATTATTTTATTTAGATTTTATCTGGATTTGGGCAGTGCAAATATATCTATTTATATAATCCATATAATAGATTATATAGGAATCTATTTAAGAGGAGGAAGGAATCACACCACTGGAAGGCGGCTCATTTCTGCATTGCTCCAAGAGATCACGGATCAGCACTGAGTTTTTTCTTAAAGGATTTAGGACACATTTTTTCTCTATGTAACTTTCTTTTCATACAACAAATAAACTAGACATTGAGGTATCTCTGACAGACAGAAAATAAAAAAAAACAAGAAAAATCAATTACTCGAAATCCCTTCTTCTTTCTCTTCTTCACACTTGGATGAATTTTTGTGACAACTCACAGCTTTCTCTGGAGACCAGAGTTCATGTAAAACCTGGTGAGATATATTTTCCAATGAATTCTTAGTGTAAAAGGTCACTTTAGAATACACGTAGCTGCTGCGTATTATATGAGATCGAGCGCATTGCTTGTCTTCGTGAGGGCTCAGGGTTTTTTCATTTATAAAAGGAGATATTTAGAAGATCTACTCCAAAAAGTAGTGCTTCCCAACTTTTTTTATCTCACCGCACACTTGAACCTGGAGTTAAACTTCCGTAGCACACTTAAATGATGTTCAACAAAAAGAGTAAAAAAAGAACATCCTTACTTGCATTGAACTTCTTTCAAAAGTACTTGAATTAATAATCTTTGAAAATTTGCCGAGTCACACCTAAGATTCTCTCATGACACACGGGTTGAAAATCACTGCCATAAGGTTTTTGTGAAGATTAAAATGAACATGAAGGGTGTAACTAATTGCTGGGCATGGGTTAAACACACAATAGCTGCTAGTTAGGTGCTATTACTATTACTATTACTTTTGTCATTAGCCAACTGTTCTCTCTCTCCATCCATTCCCTTTTGACAAGCTGTAAACAGTGAATAAGTCCAAAGAGCAGACTCTTCCATAACTTGACCTTGTCCTTCTCAGCGCTCAGACAGGGGCCTGAACAGAGAGACAAGGTTCACAGGGCACAGTGGCCCTGATTTTAAACGTGAGTCTTTCTTTTCCTACAAATTATCCAATTTGATAAAATACATCAATGGATTCTGAAGGCTTTGGAGCAGTGTGGTTCTCAACCTGTGGGTCATGACCCCTTTGTAACAATGAAAATATGTCCTGCCTGTCAGATATTTACATTCTGATTCATAACAGTAGCAAAATTACAATTATGAAGTAGCAACGAAAATTAATTTTATGTTTAGGAGTCACCACAACATGAGGAACTGTATTAAAGGGTCACGGCATCAGGAGGCATTAGGAAGGTTGAGAACCACTGCTTTGGAGAGTTTCCTTCTCAAAAAAGTCAGTAGCGCCCCACCCAAAGCGTATTCCCCAGAATCCTCTCGTCGTAATTTACACTGACATACAATTTTTGGTTTTCAAGCCTACTACTTTACATGTGAACTCTGTAACCATCCAAAACAAGTATCGACAATCCTATCTGTCATAGAAGAAACCTAAGGAAAAGAGAGCTGGCATGGCATGGCCACTGTCTCTCGGTGAGAAATTTAGGAAGGGAACTAATTTTACCTCCCATGATTTTACCAACAAATGCTGTTATCTCCGGCATCACTGAATTCAAAATAGCTCTGTTAACACTAAGGAAGCGGGCACACAGAGAAGAAAGAATTCCTGGTTATGCCTCTTACCTTGGAGTCACTAAGTGTTGTTATGGGGACACAGCCACCCTGCTCTATCCTTTCCTGCCTGGGTTACCCAAAATAAAATACAATAACTTCCACAGAGCAGTGCAATGGCTGGTGGAGGCCTTTGGTTTAAACTTCTTCCCAGCCCCGCCTGACTGCCCGAGTGGACCTGCTTTCTTGCATTGCCTACTCTTTTCCTACTCGCAATTGCTTAAAACTGACAAAAAGCCAAGTGTAGTAAAAGGCAAGAGAACGGACTGTGTGAGTGGAGGAGTGGTGTTAACAAGAGACCTAATCAACTGACTCGAAGGATAACAACTGCCCCATAACTAAGGTCTTGTGTCTGGTGTCGAGCCAGCTCTGTGGTCCCCCGAGCAGTCAGCAGCTCGCCAAGCTTGAGGGAGGAGCACTCCTTCTCTGGAGGAAATAAATGTGGTTTCCAGTGGCCGGAAAAGTCTGTGGCACGATGACATCTGTTGTTCCTATTTAAAACCCAAGGGTGTAGCACCTTTCTCCATCTGAGCTGTTAGCTTTTAAAAATACTTAAAAACCAATCAGTGACTAAATTGCATCTGAAGAGCTATTTCAATTACAGAATGGAGGCAGTTTCTCAGCAACCAAAGTATTTAAGAGCTGCAAAAATTAATGTGCATTTTAATGCTGATTTTCAGAGTATAATACACTTTGTAATTCATTTAAATGTATTCTGTGTGTTTTATTCTAGCTTAAGGCACAGCGGCAGTCCTTGACTCATCATAAAACTACATTTTAAAAGTTTTTTTTATAGAAAAGTATTTAAAACCTAAGAAGATAAACGAAGTGAAAGCATAAGTGGACAGAATCAGAATACAGATGGGTTCTTTTCCCTGAATAACATGACTTAAAACCCTCTGGGGGTCGGTCCTGAGACCTTGAAAAGACACCACGGATTTGAGATTCTATCTAATACACACTGGGTCTAAAATCACCCTTCTTTTATTACCCAGCCATCAGGGGCTGGGCTGTACTTGGAAAGCTACCACCATACTGATAAATCCAGCAGAATCAACCCGCCATGGCTGGTGTGTTTTAAAGCTGAGTTAATCAAACAGGAACGTCTTGCCCCAGAGTCATGGTGAGCCAAGCGTGTGCAACAGCCTGAAGGAAGTGAAATTAGCAGAGGGAACAGCTGTTTTAGCTCAACAGTTGCCAGAGCCAAGATTAAATGGAAGTGAGCAGGGAAGAGGAAGCCAGCAGGAGAAAGAGTGGCCAGGTGGACAGGCCAGACAGGGGACCCCTCTGCAGTCTTTAACAAGGAGTCAGGGAGTTAGAACCCCAGACCGAGAGTGCTGGAAGACATGGGCTTGGTCAAGCCCTTCAGCCTTTCTGTAGCAGATGGAGGGCTGACTCCTCGGAAGGAACGACAGTATTCACCCAAGCTCCAAATAGTTACCCAGAAAACTCCAGAAACAAACAAGTCATGAGTTTTAAGGGACGCACCATTTGGTACAGAGGTGAGATCTCACCCAATCCAGTGCGCCAACCAGGACGTGAATCATCCCCTTGGCATCCGATCCGCGTGGCGTACACTGCCCGCTGGCTGTCCCTAGGCAGCTCTTTCGGGCAGCAGGTGGAGAGAACAGAGCACAGAGCGCACGTCCTGTTGTGGTCTGCCACGGTGGGGCGTGGAATCTGGCGCCTTGGATAAGGGGCAGCTGCTCCACAGGCTCGCAGGGGAGCCAGGCCCGGAGACCTTCTCTTTCTGTATTCCCTAAGCAACCCCAGAAGTTTGTGGGCGGTCATTACGATCGTGTGCTTTGTTCTGTAGTCATCTGGGAAAAAAGGAAAAGAGAGTGAGAGAGAGCAAGCAGACATGCTCTGTCCCCCTTCCAGAGCCGTGTGGGCCACTTCCAGCCATGGTCAGCCCCAGATTCCCTGTGACTCAGGCACGATTCGCTCCACTTGCATTTTGGTCAACGTGCTGCCCAGGATGACGCAAAGGGGACATTCTCTAGCTTCAGGTCATGCCTCCTGAAGCCAATTCTTCCCCCGCCCTGAAGTCAACATGGCTGTGATCTCAGAAGAAGGCCCCTTCCACAGCCACCCTGGAGCATCTGTGCCCTGGTCCGGGCTCTCCTGAGATCAGGGCCACCTTGCTGGGTCCAGCATGGACCAGTGAAGCTGAGGGGACACAGGCTACTGGCCACACTTTGCTAAGTGTTATAGAAAAATGAAGGCTGGGCTGCTTGGGAGGCTGAGGCAGGAGAATCGCGTAAGCCCAAGAGTTAGAGGTTGCTGTGAGCCATGTGACACCACGGCACTCTACCGGAGGGCAGTACAGTGAGACTCTGTCTCTACAAAAAACAAAAAAAAATGAAGGCTGGGGAACCACAGACTCTTTTATCAGAGACCACCAGTCCAATGGGATGGAAATATTTGGGGTCTCAGAATTTTTTTTTAAACAGTCTTACTCTGTCACCCTGTGTAGAGTGCTGTGGCAGCATAGCTCACCGCAAACTCAAACTCTTGGGCTCAAGCGATCCCCCTGCTCCTGCCACCTAAGTAGCTGGGACCACAGGTGCCTGACACAGTGCTCAGCTAGTTTTTCTGTTTTTAGTAGAGAAGGGGTCTTGCTCTTGTCAGTCTCAAACTCCTGAGCTCAAGGGGTCCAGCCTCCTCACCCTCCCAGGGTGCTAAGATTACAGGCATGGACTCTGTGTTTCTTACATAAAAATCAGAACTCCCTGGGCCTTAGAAGGGTGTTCATGCACTTTGGTTGAACTCAGTAGTCACAGGTAAGACATGTATTAAAAGTGGCCTGGGCTGCCTTTCCTCACCTCTGCTGGGTACTTGAGCTTGGAGGATCTGCACTCTTGGCCTTGAAGGCACGTGAACCTTCTGCCCTCTTGCCCCAAACCACCCTGACTTCCAGGGAAACGTAATACCACAGACCAAAGGAGTCCCAGGTCCACCCTGCCCAGCAGGCCTCCATTGCGGGCTGAGGGGAGACAGGAAGCCGTCGAGTCCACCCCGAGCTGCAGGCCGGTGGCTCTCATTTCAATATCCACTTCTCTTCCTGACAGAGCTGGGAACAGAGGGAGCTATTTATATGCATCCTGGTGGCAATTTCCACGGCAAGAAGGTGAGGCTGGCTTCTGGTTTACGCCTCTCCAGCCAGCTGTCCCTTGTCACACTGCACATGCCGGTGTGACATTTCCCTCCAGCCTATATAATCCTGAAGAGTTTTGTTTCTTTCACACTTGAATGAAAAGTAAGTCTCTAACCAGCATCAGCCTCATGCCTTGTAAAACCGCCCAGTCCCAGGTTCTGTCTAGTTTGGGCTGGCCCGTCTTCCTCAGCTGCCAGGAGACCACCCCAGGAAGGCTCGTGTGGCTGCACTGCACGGAGCTGCTTTTGTAAATTAATTTTAAAGAATTAAATCAAGAATTTGGGGGAATAACTGGGATCTGAATGATTTAAATGAACATTCTTTTTATTTCCTTTTCACCATAGTTTTTACAAGCAAGGGATAGGTCAAAAGCAGATACAAGCAGCTAGCTGCATGCTAAGCACACTTGCATAATTAGGTAGGGGAAGAGGAACACATAATTATTTAAGTGTCTTAAATTGGCACAGAGTCCCCACCAATGTGAAACAGAAGGTTACTGTTAAACATAGGATGAAGAATGGAAAGGCCGGTGAGAGGCTGGTGGAGGAGATGCAGACATCACGGGGATCCTCAAGAAACAGGAACTGTCGTACTTCCTAAGTCATGTCCCAGGCTCTCCGGAGATTCGGTACAGCCAGTTTTGGCTTTGGTGGAGGCATCAAAAGTTCCAATCGGTCCCCTCCATGTGGGTCCATTGCCATGTAGCATCACACCAACCTTAAGTTTTTCTGTCCCATTTGCTCTGTTGGTGAGGTGTGGGGACCTTCAGGAACCTAAATGGCATCTCATGAGACGGATGAAATTCTAAGAATGCATGCTATGCCAGCCAGCTAGCCCTGGACTTCTCTGCATTATCTGGAATAACATTGCCATAAACACAACGAAAGTAACATTTCCATGTCAGACCGGAAGGCAGGTGAGCAGGGTAAGAAAAGCATCCCCAGAATAAAATACCACTCGTACCCCTGCTTTAGGAGCATGTTCAAAAGATACTCCCAGTGCCGAGGTTTAAACTTTTCTGGGTGACACACACCATGATAAAAGGATTTTTTTCCTTCTGGGTAGATGCCCAGTCATGGGATTGCAGGATCAAATGGGAGGTCTAGCTTGAGTGCTTTGAGGTTTCTCCATACTTCCTTCCAGAAAGGTTGTACTAGTTTGCAGTCCCACCAGCAGTGTAAAAGTGTTCCCTTCTCTCCACATCCACACCAGCATCTGCAGTTTTGAGATTTTGAGATGTGGGCCTTTCTCACTGGGGTTAGATGATATCTCAGGGTTGTTTTGATTTGCATTTCTCTAATATATAGAGATGATGAACATTTTTTCATGTGTTTGTTAGCCATTCGTCTGTCATCTTTAGAGAAAGTTCTATTCATGTCACACTTTATGGGGGCAAGACATGATTGCAAGAGGGACTTTACCTAACAATTGCAATCAGTGTAACCTGGCTTATTGTACCCTCAATGAATCCCCAACAATTAAAAAAAAAAAAAAACCTTTTCTGGGAATGGAAGGATTTAAGTCAGATTCAAAAGCACCCAACAAGGCAGGAGCAAAATTCCCTTATTAAAACATGACAAGAACCAGCTGGCTCCCAGGTTCTCTGTATTCTTAGTTATTAAGGAACGCCTAGAAGTGAGTTAAGACATTAATTGCTACATGACGTGGTAAGCCCAGGCGACTGACAAAAAACATTCTTAATCCCTATTGCTAATACCTCGCCCAAAACACGGTGTAAATTTACCGTTTCTTTTTTGTTACAAAAGATTTTTAAGGACACAGAAAAGTAAGGAAGTAAAACTCTGTTAACTCTAACAGTTTCCCATACTCGTTTTCGATCTTTCCTATCTTCTTTAGGACTAAAGAGGCAACCCGGCTGTTTTCCACCCTCATTCTTGTACCTCTCCCTTTCCAGAAATAACTATTTTCCTGAAATGAGTGTTTATCATTCCAGAAAAAATTTAAAGATTAAACTTACTTACAGATGTATGTGTTCATAAATTATGTATTGTCTTGTATCTTTTTTGGCTGTTTTATATATAGGACTGTATCATATATATCTTTCTATAATTTGCTTTTCATAGTTGCTGGGCTTCGGGGATTTATCCTATTGATTTATGTAGTTCGAGGTAATTTACTTGAACCGATGTGTGTTATTGATTGTGCTTTCTGAATACGTCATAATTTATGCCTTCATTTTCTGATGCTGTGTGTTTCAGTCACTTTGAACTTTTTTTTGCTATTGCAAACAAGACTTCCCTAAACATTTCTGTTTGTTTCCTTGAGCATGTATAACCAAGAGTAACCCCAGCCTGGTGCTTCTCAAGCCTGGCTGTCCATTAAAGAGTATTTTAAGTAATTTAAGAAAAACGCTGTTGTCAGGTCCTATATCAAAGATTCTGAACTAATTGCTCCACAGTCTATAGTCATAAGAAATAGAAGACCAAAAAGACCCAATATATGGATTTGAAAATATCTGATAATGATATGAGATGATGGGAAGAAGATGAAGCAGGGCAGTGCCCTAGAGCTGGGATCTTCAGGGAAGACTGTCCCAGGGAGGTGACCCTGAAGCTGAGACTCAGGGACTGAGTCGGCCATGAGGAGTGTCAGAGAAAGAGCGTCTTGCTGGAGGAGACGGCAGGAGGCAGCAGCTTATCATGTCTCAGAACAGGGAGACAGTGTCTGCTGCCTTCCCCTCACATGTGCAAGGCTTGGGCAAGAACCCCAACGCATTGAAAGGTCAGAAATACAACAAACCATTAAAGGACATGTATTCTATATTCCTATTTTAACAAATATTCCAGAACAATGACCAAATTTTAAAATATAGGTAAAGCTGTGGTCTCTGACTGGAAGTCATCAAAATGGCAAAGACAACTAAGTTTGATTATTACTGCACGTGTCTGGGGGCACTGCAGGTAGACCAATGATGGTTGGATGAATGATAAAATAAACACAAATAATTCATGAATTATTTTGTATCTATTCCACCAAATTTGTGTTCTTGGCGTGGTTTCAATAAAATCACCAAGTTATCCTAATCGATCTCCACAACATTTGTTTTACTGATAGCAATGATCTAAAGAATTAAAAATAAAAACATTTTTTACTTACAATATACACAATTTAAATATATTTTTGTTAAAAAAAACACAAAACAAGTTAAAAAATGTTAAAAATTAGCATCTGTTTCACGTATTTTCCAAAAGGTTATTTTTTCTGTAAAATATAAATCATGCTTAGTCAATATCAAAATATTTCCTCCAGGTTACTTAAGAGGAAATTTTAAAATGTAAACTTTAGGACTATAAATAAATCTAATGAAATATTTTATAAATATGAAACTATTTATAATTTAAGCATTGGATACACATCTAGTTATTAATATAAGAATTTTTATCACTTTTGATAGTCAAGCTAGTTCCATATTATTATTTAAATTATTATTTAAAACATAGGTGCTTTTTCTGCTTATTTGTTTGTTTGTTTTGAGACAGTCTCACTCTGTTGCCCTGGATAGAGTGCCGAGGCATCCTAGCTCACAGTGACCTCAAAGTCTTGGGCTCAAGTGATCCTTTTGCTTCAGCTTCCCAAGTAGCTGGGACTATAGGCACCTGCTCTAATGCCCAGCTAGTTTTTTGTATTTTTAGCAGAGTTGGGGTCTCGCTTTTGATCAGCCTGGTAAAACATAGGTTTTAGTATTGCTCACGTGTGTTGAGGGCAGTGGATAAGGAGATGACTGCTGTTTAAAAGAGAGTTGGTTGTTCACGGATCCGCAAAGCAGAGGGCTCAGTAAGCTATGGGGGCCCAGTGCGTACACACATCCATGTACACATGTACATATAAATTTAAGATGGATTGTTTACATTGCAAAATATTCCTCAGGTGACCTCTGCACCTCCTGCTTATGCCGTACAGCTCCGTGTAGGACCCACACACACGTTTCCGTGACCTCAGCCAGCAGCTGCTGAATGGCCACCACAGACATGGCCACCACCTTGCCCTGGTAGTCTGGCCTCTGTCACTCCGGTATTTCCCGACGTTGAGGACTTGGGCTTTTCCTTTTGTCATCAAGCCTTCCCTATCATTTTTCTTATGGTAAGAAAGAAAATAAAAGATACCTTGCATGTATGTTTCCAAGAAAATTTGATTTTAAAAGAGGTAGATTAAAAGGCCGAAGCTTAAAAAAAAAAAAATCAGAAAAAAAACCACACTTGTTTGCGAAAGAAAAGAATAATCCCATATGCTTTACATGAAATAAAAAAGTGTTGGGTATGAAAAAAGTTTATCCAAAGAATATAATTTCCAAAGTCAATATAAAACAATTCACAGTAGATTTTACCTGAACGAAGTAGGTTGAAAAACCTAATGAAATGAAAAACAAAATAGAATTTCAAGCGGTTTGTTTATAATGTGAGTAAAATAAGCAGCAGTGCCAGGGGACACGGTTACATATGAAGTGAAAAAATTGGCCCAGACACAAACCCTTTTCAGATGGTGGGTTTAGGGCAGAACAGCCATGCTGGGCAGAAGCAGCATTTACAAACGTGACTCTGACCGAAATGCTTGTGCTCAGGACACCACAATACAGCTGAGAACTTCCAAGTTGCTGGAAAATAAACTACTTGGGATATTTTCTATTACAACTGAGGTGCACACAGGTCGTTGCTGCCTGTTAGCTGTGTTTCTTCATCATTTGAGCTCAATTTTGATATGGTCCAAGTTTGACATGAACTTTAGGACATGGTGCCATTGATCGCTCTGTGTAGCTCCAGACAGGACATACCAGGTTGTATTGAGGAAAGCCTTAGAAAAACAAATGTGGACTGGTGCCAGTCCGCCAGCTGAACCACAGAGAAGGCTTCTGAAATGGCCCGGTAAATTTTGTACTTGCTACGGTATGTAAATCAAACACAGTAGCAGTTGGGAAGGGCATTGTATTTAGCTATTTGTTGAATCATTCGCTCAGAAACAGTTGGCACCGAAACTCTAAAAATGCGCCACTGGAACACTCTGCGCCCCCAGGTCTCCTTACTGGACTTACGGTCCGGTGCCATAGCACAGTGATCAATGGATCTGGCTACACTGTGATGACAAAGAGATTTCTACTAATGTTGGGGTATGGTGTCGGGCTCCCTGCACCCAGCTGACCCAGTTCCTTTACTCAGTGGGGCTGGAATCGGAAGGGAAAGTGAGTAGAAAGCAAAAGCAAAGCAGTAGGGCAGGCAACAGTGAATAAAAAGCAAAAGTAAATTTGCACAGGCTTTAGTATAATGAAGACAGCGTTTGTTTAAATAAAGAGGAAGCACAGTGTGCTGCCCGAGAGGTGGGAGCGGGTCCCAGGAGTGACGAGAGAGGCACAACAGAAAGGCAGGGCAGAGGGGTAAATATTTTCCTCTCTTTGACGTCATTTGTGCGACTCTCTCACTGGTCTCTCTGTGTCTCTGGGCACTATTGTCCTCATTTGTCACTGATCACCTAGGTTACCTCAGACCCCATTCTCTTCCTCTTTGGATAAGAATTGCTGAGCGTTGAGCTGTTGATTTCACCAACAGTGGGGTATTGCGGTGCGCAGTGCTCACCCTTAGGTCCAGTTATGGACACTGCCCTGTGTGCAGGACATGCTTGTTCAAGTGAGTCATCTGCTTCCGTAACGTTGCCCTGGCCCCTCCCGACTTCTTTACTTAGCAGGCCAGGCTTCCCTCCGCCCCTCACTCCCTTCTGGCTCCTTTCTCTGTCCCTTGTCAATTAATTTTTAGAAAAAATAGACATGCTAATCAATGTACAAGAAAAAAAAAAAGATCCCTCCATATTCCAGCAGCCAAAAGTGAATATAGACTAAGCTTTTGAGGTTGACATTAACCTATCTCAAGAACTTTGAACTCTCTACAAAGTTGCACACATGTAATTTCAAAAGGAGTAAAATAACTTGTTTTGCCTCTCTGAAATCCATTTCCTAAAATGAAAGTGAAACATCTCCAAAATTGTAGATTTGAAGACTGAATGGCAAAAAAACAAAACCCTTAGATTTTAAACTTTATGAAATGCACTCAATGCATTCAATTCATGCTCTGATTTAATGCCTACAATTGGTATAAAAGCTACAAATAGAAGTTATTGTACTACACTGCAATGAGAAGAAATACTGTGATGTCAGAAAAGTAGAATTTTACAAATATCTCACAAATAGTTTAACTATAAAAAGCACTGTGCAGCTGGGCGCGGTGGCTCACGCCTGTAATCCCAGCACTGTGGGAGGCTGAGGAGGGAGGATTGCTTGAGCTCAGGAGTTCGAGGCTTGTCTGAGCGAGAGTGAGACCCCAACTCATGGAAAAAAATGGAAAAACCCAGCTGGGCGCCGCGGCGAGCGCCTGTAATCCCAGCGGCTTCGGAGGCTGAGGCAGCAGGATGCCCACAGCCTGAGTCTGAGGTTGCAGTGAGCTACGATGCCATTGCCCTCTGCTCAGGGCATAGGGTAGAACTCTGTCTCAACAACAACAACAAAAGCACTGTGCAAGCATCTATTCACACTTAGAATGCCTACATTTGTGAACAGCTGGTTTTCATTATGAAACTGCATAAAACTAAATGTCACTGACTGTTAAAGGTTTAAGAATGAATTCTGTTTACACATTGGAGCATGGAACATAAGACCTGACATTATCATCTTAGTAAAAAAAAAACAAAAATAACAAAAACAAAAGAACTGTCACATTTCTATGTCCTATTCAAAAGCATGATGAATTACTAAATAAGACTACATAAAATGTAAGTTGAAAGTCTAATGAATTACATGTTAAAATGTAGTAAATGTTTATTAAACATATTAAATATCTTTATTTTAATTTTTAGTTTGAAATTGATAATAGAACTCTACATGTTTCTGTAATAGTCTTTTCATGACAAATCTGTAGAAACAGAGAAAATTTGATTATAATTTTGGCAGTGGTTTTTCTTATACTCAATTCATCTCACTTGTTTATTTCCACTCTGTTGGCCCTGTAGTCTGGTCCCAATGTGATCCCTGCTCTCCATGGTGAGTTCCTCCTGGTTAGAGACTCAGAGAGTACATTATTCACTCAGCTTCTTCTTTCATTGGTTAATCTTCAGTCAACAATGTAACAAATATTTGTTTGGTCCCCTACTATCTATTCTGCTCTGTTGCTAGTGCTACAGTTGCAAAAATAAGTAAGACAATGTCTGCCTTGGAGGGAACTCAGACTCCAGTTGGAAACAAAGTATTCAGTAAATGTTGGAATTGAATCCATCAGCTGTCTTAGTACTATAATGGGGAAAAATAGTTCTGAGTTACAAGACCTACAGAACTAGAAGTTCTTTGCAACGTAGAAGGTAATATAACAGCTTATAAAATTCATCCCCTAGAGAAAAATTATTCTTGTCTGCAGAGTGTGATTTGCAGAAACATCTGGCGCAAGGGGAGAGCGTCACATTTTGCATTCAAGGCGGCTATGATTTAAGTCCCTGAAGCTTATTAGTGAATTAGCATAAAAGCTGATTCACCTGAACCCTGTCCAAGCCATTTCCCATGGCTGTGCCAGGGAGTAAGTTCTCCCCAGGAGACACAACTGAAATATATTCCCAAACAAACAAGCCTCTGTCTTCTCTGACATCTGACTCTATTTCTGGCTTTGTTATCACACTTGGAATCCAAAGTATTACACAGCTAAACTGGGCGCATTCAGCTTGACGCAGTTACCACAATGAATGGCGCTTAGATTTTCCCACACACATAAACTTTTCTTTAGGTTAATTGCCTCTTAAGATACAGCTGGGCTGATACCCTAGCACTCAGAATGGCAGCTCTTTGCCAAGCTGTGTAGTTGCACTAGATTTAAAGGCATAGATGAAAACTAAAGATGGCGTGGAGAACTTTGAGGTTGAAATGGCAAATACCGAAAATAAATGTAAGCATGCTTACATCCCAATGTAACACACATTCCATTTCTCATCATTAATTAACCCAGAAAAATAGAGTTGTTCTTTGGTCTCTTGTGACTGTCAGGCTAACACTGTCCTTCTTTGACTGTGCTCATCCGCATGACCCAGCTGAATTCTAACAAAATCCCACGTTATTCTACCCTGGGCCCATTCTATAAAAGGCCTTGTGTGGCCCTGGAGGCAGGAAAGCAGCTAGAAAAGTTTTCCATTGGAGACAGAATGAAGAATGAATGAGATTTGTCTAGTGAAAAAGATGTGGTGTGAAATGCAGACAATTCACAAAGATATGAGACATTGTGGTGTGTGTATGTGTGTGTGTGTGTGCGCGCGTGCACACGTGTGTGTATACCACTTGCTTGGCTGGCTGAGGTAGCTGAAATAGCAGAGAAAGCAGATTCTGGGTCTTCCTGGGAGCTGGGGCTTGACCCAGAAGCCTGGGGGCCATTCACTGTTCAAGGGAAGATTTGCCTCGTAGTTATCAAGGGGGGATTTTAAAATACTTTTCTGGTCAGCACATCAATTGATTAAGATTCAGTACTACAGTAAACACCTATTTCTCTATATGCCGACCAGGTTCCTGTTGAAGATGGTGACTGAGCCATGTGCACCTGCTTCCCAAAATTCCTTGACAGTGGAGTGAAAAAGGACCAGAATGAATCCCCCACCCTCTGAGGGGAGCAGGAAAATGGCAGGGGGCAGAGATCCCAACCTATCCCCTAAGGAAAAGGCTGCAGCGGTCGGAAAAGCTGCAATTTTAGGCCTAAGAAAGGCTTCAAAATTGGTGCTAGCAAAAGTGATTCATGAGTAATGTGACCCAGAAATGCAGGGATGAGAAGACTGTCCAGGGAACAGTTATGTCCCCAACATCACCCTTGGGAGGGATAACTGTAGTCCAGCTTCCTCTTCTTTTTCTACATAATTTTTTAGAACACATTTAGGTCCACAGTAAAATTGAGCAGAAGGAACAGAGAGTTACTAGGTTCCCTCTACCCCGCCGCGCACAGCCTCCCCCTTCACGTCTCCACCAGATGACACATTCGTTACAATCCGTGAACTTCCATCCCCCGTTGTGATCACCCGGAGTCCACAGTTCACACTGGGACTCCCTCAGGCTGCTGAGCACTTTGTGGGTTTGGACAAATGTGTGATGATGCAGACCTACTGCCACAGCATCGTGAGGAATATTTTCACTGTCCTGAAGTTCTCTGCCCCTTCCCTAACCCTGGCACAGCCCAGCTTGCTACGGATGCTCTTTGACAGGAAGACATTAGAGAAATCTGAGAGATGCTATTCCTAGCCTGATTCACTTCTCCACAGCTGAGATCATGGAAGAGAAGCCTTCCCTGCATGTTCCATGGGAGCCAGGAGCCAGGATAGTCCCACTCCCTTTCAAATATCCCCACCGCTCAGACCTCACCAGCAACCCCCAGGGAGTATGGAAGGAAATAAGGACAGCACCGCTGTCTGTCCCCTGCCTGCTGCATCACAGCCACAGGGCCACTAATAAAATGCGGCTTTTGTGGTCATTTCTATTCACTTATTAGGGTGGCACAAGAATTTCAACAAGAGTCTGGAAACTACCCAGCCAGGTGTGGGGTGGTCCCTACAGTGGCAGCACGTATTGTATTTTCCCTTTAAATTAATCCCTCTGAATGAAGACATTCCCGGATAGGTGGAGTTGGCAAAATGAGGCCAAAGTTCCCGTCCTCAGCTTTCTTTTACTATTCGTGTTTGTTCCCTGGAGAAGGGGACAGCCCAGCACTCCTCCAGGCCCAGAGGAGAGGGTGAGAGGCTTTGGCAGTCCAATCCCCTCAGAGGATCTAGCCCACAAGGGGAAGAGCAGGACACAGAGCCCAGCCAAGGCCACTCCCTGGAAAGGGTCCCACTCTTCAGGAGAGGGTGGTGACACAGACCAGGAGAGTTTTCCAGGTGCAGCCCCAGGAGATGAGGCTCAGTCATCTGCACCAGTCAAATGGAAACACGCCATGACAATTACAAACACGAATCTCTGGGGCAGCGGAGATCTGTCTCTGAGCTGCTACTGCTCCAGACCCAGCCCCATCTTCTGAAGGGCCCCAGTCAGAGAGTAGACCCTGCGACTCACCTGCCCACGCCCTTATCTCCACAATGGAACACACAGCTCCATTACCAGCTCCAAGCAGTCTTGGGTTGTCCACTGGAAAGAACTCATGGTTTAGAAGCTGCCTTCCTCCATTTTGATCTGCAATGACATTCCACGTGGAGAGCTTTTTTTCTGTTTTCAGGTTTAAATATTCCTTTTCTTCTTCTGGTGTGACTCCCCAAGAGCACTGCACAAACCTTGCCTGAAGACACCTTTTGCTTTCAAAGCACCAGTTGGGCTCAAATCTGGGAATCTCCCCCTGCTTTGGAGGATATGAGTTAGAAAATGATGCTTCAGCTGAATCTGTTGCTTAAAATGCTTTTGTGATCCCAGGAGGTCAAAGATCAAAAAAGATTATTCCAAAATGTGAAATGAAAGGAAACGAAGTCCAGGTTCTGTGTGGGCAACATCAGCCTTTATTCCACGTGGGTGCAAGTGGGCTGAGCTCCAGCAGGAAGTCAGCCCGTGGTTCATGTGGATGGGGATTTTAAAAGGTCAGAAGGGTGGGGATCGGCATGGTCCCTCTTTCCCGGGTGGGACAGTCTATGTGTTCATTTCTTCCTGGGCGACTCAGTTCTGTTTGGGCAGGTCCCTCCATTTGATTCTATCTATCCCAAATGGGCAAGTGAAGAAAGGCCAGGCTCTCATTTTGTAGCATCGAGGAATTAACTAGCTTTGTTCAGGGGCGACCATTTATTTTTTATGGAGAATAAAAAATGAATGATGCAATTGTGCCTGAGCCCTTCTGTCCACAACGAGGTCTTGTGGCTTATTCTCACACCATGGTTCAGGGAGACCTGAGGGCCCTCTCTCTCAGCACTCACACCCCATCAGCCAAGCCCTGAGCTGCACACTGGGGTACACATCTGGTGGTGAGGGGAGGGGGGTGGGAGTTGGATTCGCCCCTTTGCAAGAGTCGCTAGTGAGCTTGGTTTGGGGAGATTCTGACCTCCTCTCCAGCTTCTCTGAAGGGAACCAGTCTCCTGCTCACAAACTTGGCTTTGTTTGTCAATGAATAAATCACTTTTTATCCTGCAGTCCATGTAGGAAATGAAAACAGCCCTGACTCGGGTGGACTCCTCCAGTCCTCGTCTGCACGTCCCCGCCTACCCGCTTCTCTCCACGATGGACCAGTGAAAATGGTCCTGGGACTGGCAGCCCCAAGCAGCCTTGGGCTGTCCACTAAAAAGATCTGGTGGTTTAGAAGATACTTTCCCCCTTTTTGATCTGTCAGGACGTTCCATGTGGACAGGTCTTTTTGTTTCTGCATTTAAATATTCACTTTCTGTCTGTGGTGTGATCCTGGGGAGCCACTTTGCACAAATCCTGCCTTAAGACACCTTTTGTTTTCAAAGCACCAGGCACATAGCTATTAGTTTTAATGTCTGTTTGTAAAAGTCAGCCCTAAAATTTAAAATTCAATGGAATCTCTCCACATGGTGAGATCACAGTGGTGAGCGTCTCTTTCATAAATACCAGGGAATAATAGAATCTTCGCTTCTTTTTTGAGGCTGCTGCAGCCGCTGCTACTGCCTTGGTTACAGCCAATTGGCTTCTCAACAAGCTCTTAATTTGAATGGGCTGTTGATGGGAGGTTTCCCAGGTGGAATGTGCACTAACCTTGGGAGAATGGGACTCGATGAATTACTTCTGTACTTTATGGGACTAGCTCCAGGCTACTCAGGGCAACAGTGCAAGTGATACGGGCTTATGTTGACATGGATAAACTCCTGGATACCCAGGCACCTCAAGCTGAGGCGGGTTAGTCAGTTCTGGAGATAGACACCCTCACCTCTAGGCACAGAAAGGGACCTGCCTGGAAGGATGGCCTGTCCACTTGCAGGTCATCTGTACACCTATCTGGGTCTGGGCTGCAGGCCTGGGGCCCAGATCTAGGGGTTAAGAGCTTCTGGTCGACTTCAGGACCTCATGGAGTACCGGCACTCAACATTGCTTCTCTCTGGTGCTTACCTGCCGAGGGCTTATGGGAAGGAGATGTCACGAGATGGCATCCCTTTGCCAAATGGGAGAGAGATTGCAAAGCTAAACCCAAAATGACAAACCAGAGGGGAAGGAGAGCCAGGAGCCAGGGGCCAACAGGTGGCTGGAGGCTAGAAGAACACAGCGTGAGCAGCTGCTGCAGGGAAGAGAAGCGCAAGAGAAAAGGTGAGACGCCTGGGAATTGTCTGCAATGCTCCGACACTTTCCCAAAGAAGGCAGAGTCTAACCCTCCCCTCCATGAACATGGGCCATCCTGAGTGTCTTCTTGCTTGTGGTAGATAAAGGGCAACATAAGAGGCCCAGGAGCCTTACGGTTTCCTGTCTGCCTGGGCTCTCTGGGACCACATGCCCTCAGAGCCCTGAGCCCCCACAGAGGAGACCGCCACCTGGAAGACACCCTGCTGGACAGACCCTGTGAAGGTGAATTTGGGTTCCCAGGCCCCAGGCACACAGTCAGCAAACCTTCAGAGGATTCCAACCCCCAGATTCAAAAGGGTGCGGCCTAGGAAGGGGGGCAGAGGAGAGCAGAAACAAATCCTTCCCATGGGGCAATTTTCTGGGAAACATCTAATTCTGTTGTTTTAACAGACAGCACCGACTAGTGGAGTGCGCAGTTCAGCAGTCACGGTAGCCCTCTGGAGGGGTTACGGCTCAATAAGCAAAGGGAGGTGGGAGGTGTTCTGGAAGGAAGGATCTGACTCTGGGGAAATTGGCTCTGGAGGGTATTTTGATGTCTTCTCACGGCTGACAGTAATAGAACTGGAAAAACAATTGTGCTAACACTTCTTGTCTCTTTTTTTCGTACTTTATATAGGATATAAACCAAGAGAGTAACACTGAAAAACACCTAAGCTCCCAGAACTTGGAACTGGCAGTCTACCTCTGTTTTTGTTTTGGGTGAAGTTTCTTTCCCTTTTCCCAAATTCTTGTCCCCCGGGCTCTGTCACGCACTGGTCCATGAACTTGACCACATCTGTAGGATCTGACGGGAAAGCCCTGAGCCCGCCGGGTCTCGAGGTGAGTCCAGAGCAGGACCCTCACCTGTGGGTCCCAGAAAAGACAGTTTCTTGCTTCTACTTTCTTCTCTGTAGTTAAACCACAAAGAAAGAAACTGAGGAAATTTCAGTCTATTTGGGGAACAGAGGAGACGTTGGAGCCAGTCCATGGGGTATAGGCATGTTCCCTTTCCTTTTCCCAAGAGCTCACCTGGGGGTTTTCTGGAACAAATGTTCAGCCCACAGACCCTCCCCCTCACCCCCACCCCCACTCCCTGACCCCCACCCTCCATGCTGCACTCAGACGGCTTCTGACTTCAGACAGGAAAGGCGGCGAGCTGGAGGGAGAGCAGGGAAGGGGAGTGGAGATCCTGTCAGCTAAATTTATCATCTTAGCTTGCATTTGGGTGAGAATATGTACATTAATGGCCCATCTGCTGAGAAAAGGCACCAGAGACACTCAGGGACTCTAAGTGATGAGAGGGACTCGCTTTCCCACTTCCTTCCAGCTGCAGGGAAGGGGCCCTGCTTCTAAGAGAAAAATCACTGACCTCTGTGGGCTGCCCAGTGAGCCAGCTCTCCAAGAGCTGAGGATGGGCGTCCCGGAGCACACGCTGCACCTGTGCCTGGGGCGTCCCACACCCCCGCGACAGAGCACCCCGACTAAGTGGCTTCCTCTCCTGCTACAGCTCTTTCTCCAACCTTCATGCCAAGAACATCATCTTCTTTCTTCCTTTCTCAGAGAAAAGTTGCCAGGTCTCCTTCTAGACGTTAACCCTTTCACACCTTCACATTGCCGAGGTCCCTTCACTCGATCTGGACAAACTCAAGGCCGTAGAATTCCTCGGTCTGGTTCTCCAGAGATGCTCAGCGATTCTCAACACTTGAGGACACGGTCTCCTTGTCAGGCTTCTGTGAAACTCCCTGCCCTTGACTTTCTTCACCTGTCTGCCTGCCCAGATCCACGTGTTCCTTGCTGGTTTCTGTTCTTCATCCAGCACAACATATGGGCACCTCCAAAGCTTTGTCTCTGACTGACCTCAGGCCCTTCCCTTAAACTCCTCCGCTTTGCCCCACCAGAGCTGTAATTAGCACCTGGAGCTAGAAAGTCATCCACTTCTCACCACCAGGCCTGGGATGTCATCACCCTGGCACAGCCAACTATAAAGCCACTTGCATTTGACAAGTGACTTCAGGGTCACCCTGAAGGTAGCACATCTCCTGTATAACCTGCGAGCACCCCAGACACAAAGGTATCCCCACCAACGCTGTCACCCTCCCTCCCCCTCTACCTGCCCCTGGTCAGACCTCCAGATCTAGAACATTTCTGGTTTTTCCTGCCTCCCCCCCCAACCCCTCTCCCCATTGTCTTCCTTCCCACTGCTGTCTCCTTGCTGTACACCACCACATTCCTATGGCAACTGCAGTGTAAATGATTCCCCTGCCCACCTTTTTGCAGGATAATCTTCCTATAACTCTCGGCCTTTATGCAGAAGACCTCATGAAGAACTTCTGGATGTAGTGGATTTGCTGGCAAAGACGTTGCTGGTGGTGAACAGCATCTTCAGGAAAGAGAAGGAAGTGGGCAAACCTTCTGGACTCCCACAAGGAAGCTAATAGGCATTAGGGTGGCCACAGCACCTTGAACTTGCCGGTAGGGCCATGTCAGCGCTCACACCACGCTGAACCTTTTTCTATTCAGATCCTGCCTCTTCTTTTCAACCCCAGTCATCTGTCCTTTCTTGTGGGCTCTTTATCTGTTACTTCAGTCCCTTCTCTCAATTCCTGTAACTTTCCCTGGAAGCCACTAAATATTACCATGCAGGGACATTTGATTATTCCTCTTGAGTATATCCTTGAGCAGTCACAGAGGAAAATGTTTCTCTGCTGTGTTCTACAAAAATTTTAAGGTGAGACAGTCAAATTACAAGTGACTCGAGGATAAGAATCGTGTGTCACGATGCCTTCGTGGTCCCACTATCCTGGTAAAAACACACGCACCCAATAGGCAATTAAAAATGTTCATCTCAAAATTATTTATTGAACAATTATTTTGGTCCAGATACTAGTCTAGGAAATAAAATAACATGAACAAATTAAGCCAGATTCCTGCCTCCATGGGGCTGTTTGTCCAGCGGGATGGAGGACGCACAAGCAAAGTAGTAGAACTAGATAATAATGTGTTGCAAAATAACATGTTGTTTTGTGTATTTTAATGTGTATTTGTGAAATAATGCAAAACAAGGAAAGAATAAGCACAAAAGAAGTTAATTCCAGGGTACGTGAGAAACTGACGAATGCGGTGAGAAGCGGGAAGCCGGGCAGGGAGAGAGGATCAGGCCACAGAGAGACGTCTGTGCATCACCAGCAGGCAATCTCTAAAGCCAGATCTAGACGGGATCATTACAGGAGTGGGTCATAGGACCGAAGTCTGAGCACGGGTGTCTCACCTCTAAGAAGACCCGGAGATGAGTAACCAGCCAAAGAGTGTAAGAAGCAGCAAGGCGTGGGGTAAACAGAACGCAGAAGCACTAGGCGAATAGTCACACCCCAAATACACCGAGAGTGAGCGAGCAAGCAAAGGAGTGAAACAGCAGTAAGTTAAAGCTCGTTTGTGTGTTCGATAGACAGCGTCACATTTAATCATGCGACTAAGGAACAGCAATCCGTCATGAAAAGAAACGGTCCTGGCTTTATATGAAAGGCAGGGAGGGCCCCAACACCTCACGAAGAGAAATACCACCTGCCCTTCAAAAAAAGAAAGAAAAGAAAATCACCCACTGTTTAGCTAACTACTGGAGAAGCAAGGGAGATGAACGCATTTAACTTTGTTTTCTTAGCAGAATCTACTTGCTTCTTCAAGGACCTCTCAATGTCATTCCCCACCTCGACATCTTTAAATTCTCGCCCCTGCTGCTGCCTGAGCCTTTTCTGTGATCGAGTCCCCGCAGTCGTATACACCTGCTAAATCTAACACCTCTTCCCCGAGCTTTCTCTCCTTTCTATGGCCCCAATAAAGGGCGGCCAAGCTCTAGGACTATACCATTAAGAGCAGCCCCTGCTTCACTTCTTTATGACTGACAACAGAGCACCTGCTTACATCAGTAATTTCGACATTTTCTGTAAACGGTCAGATGGCAAATACTTTGAGTTTTGCAGGCCACACAGTCTCTGTCACAACTATGGGACTCTGCTCTTGTAATATGAAAGCACCATCAATGTAACACCAGCACAGCAGTGTCCTGATAAAACTGTATGTACCAAAGCCGGCCACAGGCCAGGTTTGACTTTGGTTCTGTCATTTCCTGACCCCATCAACAGAGACTGTAGACCAATCTTTTGATCACCAGGCCCCTATTCATCCTCCAGGAGCAATTCTGATGCCATGAGGATCCTTTGATGTAATGAGGATCCCACAAGGGGGAGAAGCAAAATGAGCTGCTGCTGTTTGTGTGGGTGTCTCTTAATCAAGAGTCGTGTTTCAATGGCCGACAAATATACAGGCAATGCCCCACATCACCAGTCATCAAGGAGATGCAAATCAAAGCCTCAGGGAGACGCCACCTTGCCCGTTCTGAATGCCCATGATTAAACAGTCAAGAAGGGATAGATGTTGATGTGAGTGCAGTGACAGGGACGCTGTACACAGCCAGTGGGAACGTCATCAGTGGAAAACAGCAGGGAGCTTCCTCAGAGGACTAAAAGTAGACCCGCTGTTTGATCCAGGAATTCTGCTACTGGCTATCTACCTAAAGGAAAAGAAGCCATTATTTTAAAAAGACATCTGCACTCACATGTTTATCACAACATGAATCACAATTGCAAAGATAGGGAACCATCCTGTGTGTGCCCGTCAACTCCAGAGCAGACAGACAATGTGACCCACACTTAAAAATACACACACACACCGTGGAACACTGCTCAGACCAAGAAAAGAACAAAATAACGTCTCTCATGGCAACTGGGATGAAACGGAGGTTGTTATCCTAAATGAAGTATCTCCGGGATGGGAAAACAAACATTGCATGTTCTTAGCTATGGACCCCGCTAAGCGATGGGTCTACCTGGCCGCACAAAGAGGATCAATGACCCAGGAAACTCAGAAGAGAGGATGGTGAGGGAGCGAGATAAGGAACCCAGTATTACCCCCTGGTTAGCAGGTACGCTCTTCAAGAGACAGACAAAAACCTTTGTCTTCACCACGGTGTAATCCATCCATGAACTAAAACACTCTTGTCCCCCCTACATCTATTGACATGACAATAAAATAAAAAGTAATTAGGAATTTTTAAAAAGAGTAGCCGTGTTTAAATGTTAAATAAATTAGCTGCCCTGGGATAAGTGTGTGGCACCCGTGACCCCCTCAGTTACCCGGCATTCCTCTGAGAATGTTATAAAACAGGCCTGTCAAACGCTGACATGGGAAATTACGTTATGTTCAATTACATGAGTATATCTGTCCCATAAAATATATTTTCTGAAAAGGTTGGGAGGAAAAAAGAAATGAGAATTTGAATTTGATCTCCTCTTTGCTTTTGTCATTAAGTTTCTAAGTAAAATCCCGACTCCTCAGAAGTGCCCTGCATTTAATTCAGTCACAGTTTAAAGAAACCTCCTCTTTCATAGTAGCTCTGGAGAATCTCACGTATTTCTTTCAACATCTCTTTCAAGATGAAGATTCAAAGAAAGATTTTCTGCCTGTGGTAGTTTTGATAGAAAGAATCCATTAGCAAAGCTGAAATGTGTAAATTACACAGAAGGTTCTAAGACGCGGCTTAAATTCCCAGGGCAAGGTACCTTCTCCCGGAAGGTTAATGGAGAGAGAGAGAGGACTTGTTTCAACAAAGGGTTGAAAATAATACCCTGAAAATCGCTTTTGTGATCAAAAGAGGGATTGCGTTTAATTGCAGATGTGTATTATGATACGAAGGGCTGGAAAACAGTTTTACTTTTCCTTGGTGCACATAGAATTAAAGTGCAGCTCCGAGTATATCCAGCCATTCACTCCTAACTCACGGGCTTCAACTCAGGATGAATCTGGCAACAATCATTTTCATAATGCCCGTGGGGTGTTTTATTAATATTTTATAATAAAGTTATCATGATCTTATACAAACTCCACTCTATCATGTGTGAAAATAAAATGGAATCAGGGAGTTACAAATGAAATAAATGCAATGTTTAAATTTAAAACACCATTTTGGACTACAGTTTTCCTTCCTTTTCTCCCTTAAAAGATATTTTAACCCAGCCTTTACCAGGTCTACAGACATTATGATCTTGAAATCTCTACTACCCTTATTATGCCTTACTACTTGTCCATGGTCTTTATGGGTCCTAGCGAAATATTTTTTCCTAGAGAACATAATATAGAGCTATTTTTATCCCATACCTCCTATCGGAGCAATTCAACCAATTTATAAAATTTAATATTTGTATGCAATAAAGTTCTGCCTGTTGTTAGAAAATTAACATATGAAACCTACAAGGTTATTGCTCCCGTCTGTGGTGAGATCCTTGATTCAAATACTTTTTAATTGGACCTCAACTATATCTAAGAGGCTGACCTGGACCCATCAGAGGGCAAAAAAGAAGAGAAAGTAGGTTCTACTTATCAGCTAGTGTGTGAAGCGCGTTCATATATATGCACCTCATTTAACACCCAAGACTTTGAGGTAGATGCTTAGTGTCCCATTTTACAGACCGGAGCAGCTGGGTCTCAGAAAGACTAACTTCCCCATAGTCACACTTTTTATAAGTGGAAGCTTGAGCACCTCTTTTCTCTGATTTCAAATGATGTGGAGTAAATTAGTTTTTAAAAAGTTAATTAAAAAATAAGTTTGAAACGATTAAGCCTCAAGAAATAAGGTCTTCCAGATTTGAAAAAAAGAACACACACAAGCAAGAAATCCTTAGACAGTTGTAGCCATTTGGCCAAAACAGACTCCTTTTCAAGCATTGGCCTGTAAGTCTCAAGGTGAATCATGCACAAACCAATGTTCCTCTCTCTTCTGACTTAGGGTGGGGGCCTCCCCCACCACCTCAGGCTGAATCAGGAGGAAAGGTGGGCAATGGACTTCTCAGCCTGAGACTCTAGAATGTTCTGACTTGCTGACTGTTGGTGTCCACCCCCCAATCTGGCACTAAAGAGGTGGGAACCTTGGAAATAATGTAATATTTTCCAACTCAATGGTTGCAGCTTTACAGAAAACGGCAGTGGTCATTACTCTTCCTCTAACCATTATGGGATTTATTAACCTTGACTTCAGACTTAAAGCAGAGGTTGCATCCTTTTCCTTCAGAATTGCTTAGGCTCTCATAGAAGAAGCAGCCAGAGATGGATGGTGCCACCTTTGGTCTTACACAAAGGCGAGGTGCGCTATGCCCAGTGCACTCCCACACGCCGGGCAGGACCTCCCTGCAGGACCGCCCTGAGTCTCACAGCAGCCCTGTCACCATCCTAGTTTATGGAAGCCGAGGCCAGGAGAGTTTGCACAACCCGTGCTAGGTCACCTAACTAGGAAGTCACAGATCAGGATTTGACCTTGAGTCCTGAGAACGTATTTCTTCTCCTTAAAGTAACCCTCCCTTATCCTTTTCTCTTCTCTAGGACAAAATTAATGACATGTCAGATTCAGGTTTGGGAGAAGACACTGGGCCTGCTGGACCTGGTTTTTCTCCTTTAGGTCTGCAGAAAGCAGCAATTGCTCTGTGCTCAGTGGGAGGCCCAAGCTTGTTCCAGCACAAGGACACCTGAGCAGCTGAGCTCACATCAGTCAGCAGAGCACAGGTATTCTCCACCTCACCTTGTGTGGGTCATAAGAGAGGCACCTGACCTCATCCTCACAGTCCCTGGAACCTGCCTAGTTCATTCCCCATGAGACCGAGGCAAGAGAAGTTAATCCCTGGGACTCTTAAATCCCCAAATGCGGGTGTCTGTAATTTGTGTGATGGGACTATGGGTCTCCTCCCCTTCTATGACTGCTGACAGGTTTCATTCCCGTCAAATAGGCAAAAATCCAGAAAACAACTTCCGAAACACTGGTTTTAAATTTCTAACGTTTGTATCTATTCCTTTTATATTTTACTGGCTAGCACTTTTCTTTTCCAAGTAAGTTTCACTTTTCTGGTTTTGTTGTTTTGTTCCAGATTAGATTAAAAACTGAGGAGAATTCTTTTTTTTTTTTTTTGCGGTTTTTGGCCAGGGCTGGGTTTGAACCCACCACCTCTGTATATGGGGCCAGCACCCTATTCCTTGAGCCACAGGCACCACCAGAGAGTTCAATTGTCGAAAGGTGTTTCAGAATTCATTTCAGGGAGAGTGCTTTTTAAAAAATTGTTTCTAAATCCTAATATGTGAATAGCGCCAGGCTACTTATTAGAAGAAAATGGTTCACGCTTCCTTCCCTCTCTCTCCCATCTCTCTAGCTTCTCTCTCTTTATGACTCCTACCTACGATGACTTGAATAGGAAGTGTGTAAATGGGAAAAAGCCCCAATTTGTAGCATTTGCCCATTTCTATGGTGTATGTTCTCCCACTATGGCTGATTCCAAGTTAACTTGACATTGCTGAGCATGGATTTGAGAAGAGGCAGTCACATCAGCCTGCAGAAGCCAGGACAAGTTGGCTGTGGCATTCCACACGGGAAGACCCTTTCTTATGATAATTAAGAGCTAAACAATGCTGTGAGCTGTGATGCCACAGCACTCTATCAAGGGTGACAAAGTAAGACTCTATCTCTAAAAAAAAAACTTAAAATAGGGCGGCGCCTGTGGCTCAAAGGGGTAGGGCACCAGGTATGCTGGAGGTGGCGGGTTTGAACCCCGCCCCGGCCAAAAAAAAAAAAAAACAATGTCTTAGTAACACCAGCCCCATTAACCTAGAAAATTATTTTCTTTCTAGAAAGCGCTGTGTGATTTCACTGTTGTAAACCATGTCACCCTACAGCGTGGGGGACAGACCACTACTTTGATGTACAACAAATTGAAATACGTTTTCTCTTTTCCATCCTTCAGAGACTCTTTGCAACAATGAATTCATAAGCCTTGGTTTTATGGAATTCAACTTAAATTCCTCTCTTGAGGTTGTCTCTTCTGATCAGCAAGAGATGCTTTATCTCTTTTTACAGTCAGAAGCCCCCTGAGGGGACCATTACGCTATAACATGATTTAATATCTTTGGGATTTCTTTTTGCCTCCTTCTCTAATTCATGAGGTTGGAGACTTTGAGGAAAGTTCTCCAGGCATTGCACAAGTTTGAGAAAAACCATTTCCTATGCTGACTCTTTCCGCATTGTGCAGTGTTCTTTGCAATCAAGAGGCATCACTGCTGTTTGAGGCGTTTGGTTGATAATATCACATTTTTAGGCTGAATTTTTTCCTGATCAGAGGCAATAATCAGTTATATGTGTGTGTGTGTATACTTAGGAAATCCGGGCTATGTCTCTGGTTTTAACACTAACTGACTGTGTGGTCTTGAGCAAGTTGCCAAAGTCCTCTGGGTGTCAGTTATGATATCTGAAGAGGAAAGGAGATGGGAAAGATATTAATACTGATGGCTAACTTTTGTTTTGCAGTTTTTGGCTGGGGCCAGGTTTGAACCCACCACCTCCAGTATATGGGGCTGGCGCCCTACTCCTTTGAGCCACAGGCACCACCCCGTGATGGGTAACATTTTTTGAAGACTTAGCATGTGTCTACGGACTCATTTGATCATCACTATAACCCCAAAAGAACATACTACTAATGAGCCCCATTTCTACATGGGGAAACAGAGACTTACAGTGTACATAACATGTTTTAGGCCACCCAGTAGTAATCAGCAGAGGTGGAATTTGAAACTAGACCATCTTGACCCAAAACAGGTGTCTTCAACCATTGCTCTCTCTGCCTTCCCATTTGATAAGCACAGAGATCCCATCTATGTCTCAAACTTTATCTCATTGGGCTGCTTCCGTACATTGATAACATGCAAAACATTAGTATTTGAACACACAAAGAAATGAAACTTGGAATGTATGACTTTTAAGTGAATATGGTGGACATTTGAAGTTAGGAAACATTATGTAGCAACATTTTGCATTCAAGTCTTTCTATTTGGGAAATAAAAATATCATGAGATGCTAGGTCTATTCAAAGCATCTCTTTTGGGGAGCTATTTCCTTATTTATCCCTTACCTTGTACAGATTCCCGCTTTTACACATCAGTTGCTCCAGTTACCGTGTGGGGTATGCATAATACCATTTAAAGCTCACAACTCTCATTGTGCAAAGAAGAATAAACATTTCAAGTTGCTCTAAATCACGGAGTCCCCACCCACCCACCTTCAACCTGTATAACACCACCCATGTAAAAGTTTAAATGCATTTTTTAAAGTTTATAAAATAAATAAATATACTAGAGAATTAGTTTACCTAGTGGAATGGACAGCAGGTCACAGATTTCTATTCTGTCTCCTGATTTTCTCACTGACTTGCTGTATGACCTTGCAAAGGTCATTTACTTCATGGATCTCAGCTTTATATCCACAAAGTAACTGGCCTCTGAAACATATCCCAGCTTTAAATTTGTCTCCATTCTGTGGTTTAGTTTCTCTGTAAGATAGCCTATTCTCCCTTGAAGATAGATTGTCAAAGTGTAACAATAATATGACTTATGACATTTTCCTAAGATTTTTGGCAAAAGTCCTTCACAATGTAGATATGGCATATCCAGGTTTGAGATGCCCACTCCCTATTCTTGCTTTATCCTGTACTTCAGGAAACAACGAAGGACAGAGTAGGAAATTTCTGGGAAAAAAACCATGAAGGGCTGATAGTCCAATGGAATCTTTGCTGAATGCTCTTCATCTTATACAGTCAAATGGTAGAGAATCCAGTCACAGAAAACATGATTTTTATTGTTTGCTAACCTAACATACTCTGCAAACTAATTTTTCTTGGTAATCCTCTAAAGTATGCCATATAATCTACATAAATAGTACCTATCTGAAAACTTAATGCACATTTCACATCAGCATTTTCATGTCCCACTACAGGACTATTATCCAACTGCTTGTGGGAGATAAAGCAGTATGGATGACAAATAGTCAGGAACAAAAAAAAACTTTTGATGAATGACAAAAATTAAGAAAGAAACAGATTTAGGGCAATAGAGTTGCAAATTGGAATTCTGCATCCAGAGATAATGTCTCTATTAAAAACAACATGAAAGGGCGGCGCCTGTGGCTCAAGGAGTAGGGTGCCAGTCCCATATGCTGGAGGTGGTAGGTTCATACCCTGCCCTGGCCAAAAAAAAAAAAACATGAAAAATATTAGTATCATTGTTATTATTTAAGTCAACTAGGAATGATCACACATCATGGGAATTAATGATGTGTGACAAAAAGGAAATTGCTCAGAAATTGTATGAATTGACCCCAAACATAGGTCAGCTAGATGTGACATGTAGAATGTGTAATTTGGATGATGGCTTATCCGGTTCTGTGTATCACTCTTTATCCTTGGTGTTTGGGTTCTGTTGAGAAAGATTTTTAGGAATCTCCCTAGGAATGAGAGTACCCATAACCCTGTACTTCAGAGGAAGTCTTCAGGTAATGATGCAGAGTGCAGTTGATAATAAAGGTAGGTAAATGTAGGAAATATCAATACAACCATGCTATCACTGATGACTGTGCTGTCACTTTTTGCACAAAATCACATTATAAACTTTTTCACAGTAGTTAAAACTGAGAAACCATATCCAAATGTGTGAGTTTTCTGTGAAACAGGACGCTGGAACTATGAATGTTCCCATTTGCTTAAAATATTTACCTGATTTTATAGATGAGAAAAAAACATTGAAATTTGTGATCTCGTCCAGATGGTGAAATAGGAGATTTCAATATTCATTCCCTCACAGAAATATCAACTTGAACAATCTTCCATGCATGAAAATACCTTAACAAGAACTAAGGCATCCAGGCAAGAGATTATAGCACATGGGTGCAGAACAGAAATTTTTTAAAAGATGCACTGAACAGGGTAGGAAAGACAGTTTCTCTCCCCTAAGACTTCAAAGCACAAAGAGAAATACCCTTTGCATGGAGGAAGGATAATAAACTGAGTACCCAAGTTCACAATAGATTCCAATGTCATGCCCTCTCTGGTGAACTTGGGCATCAGGCCAGCCTCCATAGCACTAGGATTCAGGCTGGATTTCATAGCACCAAACACCAGGTCAACCCACCTAAAGACTCCAGCACCAAGCCCACTGCAGATGCTGAGAGCCAGCCTTACCAAAAGACTTTTTATTTTTCATGCCAAGAACAAGTCCTTACAGCAATCGTAGCATCCATGGAAGCTGAGGCCATTGTGGTCTGTTCATAAGATGAGTACCAGGGGATAATCAGTCTCTGGGTTATAAAGAAAATGGAGTCTTGTAAGCACAACAGACTGCTTGAAAAACTAAAATAAAGATGCATCTGCATTTTCCTGGGTTTTTTGGAGCCCTATAAGTCAATTTACAAAAGCACTGATGCACACTTAAGAGTTGCTTGACCTGGAGGATGGGTTTGGAGAAAGCCGTCCCTAGGCTGCCTTTGTGGTGGCAGCATCAAGTTCACCTACACCCCTAGTTGGTACAGGGTGTGCACCAAGGCTGGACAATGGGGCCTGTCGCTCTGGGGCTCCAGCTTGCACAACCAGTGACTGTGCTGAAAGCATTAGTAATTATTACACAGTGAAAAGTATTTGTGTGCTTAAATCTATGTAAACATAGAAAAGGTGCAATAAAAACCCGGTATGAAAGATTAAAAGTGGCCAGGGCATGGTAGCTCACACCTGTAATCCTAGCACTCTGGGAGGCCAAGGTGGGAGGATCACTAAAGCTCAGGAGTTTGAGACCAGCCAGAGTAAGAGCAAGAGCCCATCTCAACTAAAAATAGAAAAACTAGCCAGGTGTTGTAGTTCCAGCTACTCGGGAGGCTGAGGCAGGAGGATTGCTTGAACCCAGGACTTTGAGGTTGCTGTGAGCTAGGCTGATGCTAAGTACTATAGTCTAGCCTGGGCCACAAGTGACAGTCTGCCTCAAAAAAAAAGAAAAGAAAAGAAAAAAGAAAGAGAGAGAGAGAAGAGAAGGGAAGGGAAAGGAAGAGAAGGGAAGAAAAGAAAAGAGAAAAAAGAAAAGAAAGGAAAGAATAAAAAATGTGCATCCGTTCAGGGCACTTGCCAGGAGTGGAGACTGCAGGATTGCAAGTTGCTCTGGTGAGCCTGGGAGTTGAGTGATGAGTGAGGGTGAAGGCGTTGGACACTACACTTCTACACAACTGCTAGGACAGACATTATATTTGTTTACACCGGCATTCCCACAAACACATGAGCAACACCTTGGATGGATATCCTTAGGCAAAAGAAAATTTTCACCTCTGTTATAATCTTATGGGACCCAATCGTAATGCTACCCGCCTTTGGCGGAAACATCCTTCCTTGGCTCACGACTGTATAAGCTTTTATTTTATTTTAGTCCACACCGAGACTTTTTCAACCTCATTGCATGTTATCATGCAAAGCAACAGACTTTCTTTGGTTCCATAGCAAAGAACCAGCTCTTGCAATGTTAGAAAAACATACACTATCTCTGAAAATCCACGTGTAGGGAGACATATTATAGCCAAGAGAACAGGACCAGATGAACTGGCAGTCCAAGGACAGGCGTGTTCTGCAGTGTGTTCCAGAACTCGCCTGACATCCCAGCTTTTGTTTCTGTACTTTACAGCACTTATCACACCTGAACTTTTCCTTTCATAAGTCTACGTTAGGTCAAGTTCAGCCACTTTAAAAATGCTGACCCACCAAGAGACACTGAGTAAGGTAAAAAAGATTATTACCTGTGTGTTTAAGCTTTAATCCAAACATTCTAGCATCAAAGTGGATTAAACCCAGTTTACAAAGGACCCCGACAAACCCCCAGAATTTCCTGGGTGATGGTAATCTTTAATAATATCGACATGTATCTGAACCATGAGATTAACTATAAATTCTATATCTGAAAGAACATTTTGCCAGTGAATATATTTCATTCATTTTTCAAAAGTCTTGAGGATTTTCAGGCATCCCTTTCAGTATTTTTTCAAATTTCTGAACAGAGAAAGTTTTCACCACAAAATAGTTTCACTGTTTCATGAACACCAGTAAGTAGGTATAACTTGTCAAAGATATTAATGAAAATTTGAGAAGCGTTTTATGAATGAAGCTCAGTCTGACACCCTTTCGTAGTGAAAATGAGTCCGAGGAACAATGAACTGTTCTTTAACCATTATTTTTATTTTTCTTCACTTATAGTTTATAATTGGCTTCATGTTCCATGTCCTATGTAGATGGAGAGATGGATGAAAGAGGGGGAAGATGTTCTACCTTGTGAAGTTCTGAGAAACACAAGAAGAGATTCTGAACTCCCAGGACTAGTATTCAGGCAAAGATCTTAGATCCCCGACTCTACTGAAAGATGCCTCAAATGGCATAGGACCCAGTGGTTTTCAGCCCCGGCTGCACATTAGAATCATTTAGACTCTAGAAAGCTTTAAAAATACTGAAGCCCTGTCAGGAACAGTGAAACAAGACTGTAATCCTAGCACTTTGGGAGGCCAAGGTGGGAGGATCACTAGACCACAGGAGTTCAAGGCTACAGTGAGCTATGATTATGCCTCTGCATCCAGCCCAAGCCACAGGCCGAGACCCAACTCTTAAGAAAACGAAGAATAATAAATAAAAATCAGTAAACAAAAATAAGTAAAAATACAGATACCAGTATTAATGTCCAGACTAATTAAACCAGATTTTCTCATTGTTCAGACAGTCCGAGGTGGTCACTTGAGGGTTTCATGAGAATCGCAGCTCCAGGTCTTCAACGCCCCCCAGCATGTCCCATCTGCAACTGTAGTGGCATGAGTAGCATCCTCCCAGGATGCGTGCCTCCCCCAGACCTTATTTGGAAATAGGATCTTTGCAGATATAATTAGGTGCGGAAGAGGATGAGCTCATACAGATTAGGGTGAGTCCTAAATACAACTAGTGTCCTTATAAGAAAGAGAAAGACTCAGGAAGAGACAGACGATGCCCCATGGGGAGTGAGGCAGAGACCGGAGTTACACTCTCACAAACCAAGTAACGCCTTAGCCACCAGGACCTGGAAAAGGTAGGGAAGGAGTCTTCCCTGGAGGCTTTGTGGGGAGTAGGCCCTGCAGACTCCTGGGGTTCTGACTTTCATAGCTCATTGTAGCCTTGAACTCCTGTGGTCAAGTGATCCAGAATTATGAAAAAGTAAATGTCCTTTGTGTCAAGCTGTCTAATTTTTGGTACCTTGTTACAGCAGCCTTGACTAACCGATACAATGACCTTCCCCTCAGTTTGGTGACAGAAAGAACTACAGAGCAAGGCAATTTCTTAACGTCATTGGCATTTGGGTCTCATTGTGAACATGGGCTGGATTCTTTCTGGTATTGGGACTATTCAGAAATCTCATTGTTGTGAAAATCCAAATTGAAGGTTGGCGTTGAACCCCTGACTCACTCCTTTCACCTTTCTTGTTATCCTTAAGATCACCTCCAAAAGGGAGCACTTCTGCACTGCTGGTGGGAATGCAAACTAATACGTTCCTTTTGGAAAGAAGCTTGGAGATCACTTAGGGATCTAAAAATAGACCTGCTGTTCGATCCTGCAATTCCTCTACTATGTATATATCCAGAAGACCAAAAATCACTTTATAACAAAGATATTTGCACCAGAATGTTTATTTCAGCCCAATTCATAATTGCTAAGTCATGGAAGAAGCCCAAGTGCCCATCAACCCACGAATGGATTAATAAATTGTGGTATATGTACACCATGGAATATTATGCAGCCTTAAAAAAGATGGAGACTTTACTTCTTTTATGTTTACATGGATGGAGCTGGAACATATTCTTCTTAGTAAAGTATTTCAAGAATGGAAGAAAAAGTATCCAATGTACTCAGGTCTACTATGAAACCAATATGTAATCACCCACACTTCCATATGAAAGCTGTAACCCAACTACAGCCCAAGATGAAGGGGGAGGAGGAGGAGAAGGACAGGGGAAGGGGGAGGATGGGTGAAGGGAGGCTAATTAGTGGGACCACACCTATGGTGCATTTTACAATGGTACATTTCAAATCTACTAAGTGTAGAGTATAAATGTCATATCACAATAATTAAGAAAGTGCAGTGAAGGCTATGTTAACCAGTTTGTTGTAAGTATTTCAAATTGTACGTAAAACCAGAACATTGTACCCCATAAGTGCATTAATGTACACAGCTATGATTTAATAAAAAAATCATATCATTCACACACAGAAAAGACCACCATACAAATAATCAACACATTGAATCCCATAATGGCATAAATGTATTTATGATCTATATATAAATGACTTAATAAAAAACAAACATAATGAAAACAAACAAACAAAAACACCACCTCTAAAACTGTAGGAATGAATGACTACACTCCAGACTTCTCCCAACACTGCTTTAGACTATTTCCCAAAGGAACAAAATAGACTGTTTTCCAAGGGATCCCTTAACACACGGAGGACAATGTGTTAAGGCATCTGAAGTATCCTGAGATTGTGGGTGTAAACTCTTTCCCACGTGCTCAACTATTAATCTCATGAAAGAATAACTGATTTTCTTCTAGAATACCCAGTACCAAGTGCCTCAGGTAAAGATCAATATCATTTTGCCATGCTAAAAGATTGAATTAAGGTATTAGTTGTTAGAACAGAACGTACAAACATAAGAACAAGGAATTAGGTGGAAATTTCTCTAGAATTGCTTCCCACTTCCCCTCCCAAACCCAGCACACTTACCAGTATGCATAACAAACAATATCTTGCAAAAATGTTCTTGCAATTTGTGATGCATCTGATATTTTATAATCTTTCTCTCTTTAATCTTGGAATTGATGCGCTAAATCAGTTGCATGTCCTATGAATGCATCACAACTCTCAGTTTTTAAAATTAATTGGGGAGATTTGATTATAGACTGGATGAGATGACACCAACAATGTTTTTCTTTTAGCCCTGTGATTGTCTAAGATAAGGTCCTTCCTCCTTAGAGATTTAATGAGAAGCCAATCCAGAGCTCCTAGAGGTTAACTTATTTCCTGGCTCAGCTGGTCTAGACACATCTGCAGTAAGACAGCCAGGCCTTGGGGTGCTGTCCACATTCCTGACCAGGCAGACAGGTCTCAGGCCCTTGTGTGAAGACCTTGACCCTCAGTCTGCCTACATTACTCCTGGACCTTGAGATGCTTTGCTATATCTCCTGGTATGTAAAGAAATTAGGCTGTGTCTTCATCTCCCTCTTAGGCTAGAAGCCCCAAGTAACACAAATGGAGGGTAGGCTTGCCCTGGTCTTTCTCAGAGTGCCCTCGCTTCTGGAACTCAGGCCCTGATGCACCTCGCACATCAGTGCCTGGATTTCAGACAGATAGTTGAGCACCCATGTTCATAAGAGCATTATTCACAATAACTAAAATGTGAACACAACCTAGATGCCCGTCAATGGTTGATGGATACACAAAGTGTGGCATACATAAACGCACAGCATACAGAGAGACTGATTACCAGGTTCTTCAATGACTTAGCAATTATGAATTGGGATAATTGTGCACATATACCACACAACTATTTAGCCTGAGTAAAAGGAGGAGGTGCTGATATGCTACAACATGCATGAACCTTGAGGACATTTTGCTAAGTGACTAAGCCGGAGACAGAGGGTAAGTACTATCTAAAACCATTTATAGGAGATACCTAGAGTAGTCAAATTATAAGGCAGAAAGGAGAAAGGTGGCCGCTAGGGGCTGGGAGAAGGAGAGATGGGGAGTTTTTGTTTAATGAGTGCAGGGTTTCAGTTTTGCACCTGAAGCTGGGTAGTGGTGATGCTTCCACAAGGAAGCAGGCTGTTGCGAATGGTATGAGCCTTCGACTTGACTCTTGGTTTGATGGTTACTGGTATGCAGGAATGCTACGGATTTATGTACATTGATTTGATAACCCAAGACTCTGCTGAATTTATTTATCAATTCTAGGAGTCTCTTGGTGGAGTCTTTGGAATTTCCATCAGCAGAAAGTGAAAACGTGACTTCCTCTTTCCTGATTTGGATGCCCTTTTTTACCTTCTTGTACCTGATTTCTCTGGCCAAGCCATCCAGCACTATGTTGAATAGAAGTGGTGACAGTGGGCGCCCTTGTATTTTTCTAGTTGTTAGTGGGGATGCTTTTAACTTTCCCCATTCTGCATAATGTTGGCTGTGGGTTTGTCTTATATGGTTTTTATAACCTACATATCTATGCCTAGACTATTGAGGGGTTTTATCATAAAAGGATGCTGAATTTTGTTAAACACTTTTTCTGCATCTATTGAGATGATGGCATGCTCTTTGTTTTTCTTGCAAGTGTGGGTTTTACTCTTTTTTATTGTTTATTTAATCATAACTGTGTACATTAATGCGTTTATGGGGTACAATGTGCCGATTTGATATACAATGTGGAATGATTAGGTCTAACTGATTAACATGACCATCTCCTCACTTACTTATTTGTTGTAGTAAGACATTTATACTCTATTCCTAATAGTTTTTAAATGTATCATGGCATTATGCACAGTAGGTGAGGTCCCTCCTAAAAAGAAAATAATATATGTTCTTTGTTTTTGTTTGCGTAGAAGCCCTCATGGCCTCAAGGAGGTCAAGTACAGGAGATCCTCATTCACCACCTTTCCAAATCCCATTAAGAGCTTAGCACCCCAAAAAGGCACATTATTTTCCTTTGTATCAGCCAATTAGCTCTTATGTTATTTTTTCCATGGACTAAATCCTAATTTTTAATGCATGTATAGTAAAATATTAAATATACATTTACTCATGCTGTGAATTTAGGCCTTTTTTTTTCTTGGAGAAGTGACACAAAATAATAAATAATTCATTCCGTTGAGGAGTTAGCTATAAACATACCACTAAATTTTCTGATTTTTAAGTTCAACATTTGAATATTTGATGATAATAAATTATTAAAGGTGTCATGGTCAGGAAAATGTCAGTGAATCTTCCCTGAATTGGTGTTATTTCTGTTTCAAATAGTATTGTTCAAAAAACAGCTGGAAGAGCAGTGAGAGTTAGGAAAAATAGCATTTAACTTCCTGAATGTCAAATGTTTCTTAAAGTTGAAGCGATTGATTTATAAGAATAAAATAATCATAGAAGGTGGAAAAGGAACTAAGAGATATATAGAGGAACCAAGGAGAAAGATGTATTTCTATAACTTGCTACTGAGGGTTAGGACTAATACAAAATGTGTCACCATTACCACAGGTTGGAACGCTCACATGGCATCAAAGAGGGCTGCAAATTTACTTCCCGAAAGATCTGAAAGAGTAACCACCATAGACCTGACTCAACCCATCAAAGATTATTATGTACTAGGAACATTCTGTCCAACTCATAGATTCAGTGTGCAGATTCCACAAGCATGGGGCACGATGCCTGCCCGGGGGAGCTCAGTGTCTCCCTGAGAGAAGCATCTGTAGCCACAGACAATCAGTGAGAATTCACCTGAGTGTCACACGGCGTGTCTGGAATGCAGGTGGATTATGAGCTCAGAGGAGAGAAACAATGTTGCAGGCAGGAGCGACCCAAGAAGATGTCCAGCCCGAAGCCTTTGTCCACTGGGCAGCACCCTGAAGGCTCCAGACACTGACCTCTCAACAATTCCAGATGGCACTGGGGCACGTTGTGCACAGCTATAATCACACGCAAACAGCTCTGGTTTTATCATATTAGATCAGTGGTTCTCAACTTTCCTAATGGCGACCCACAGGTTGAAAACCTCTGTAGATTGTCTTAAAAAGCAGTGAGATCTTTCTCTTTAATTTATTAGTGTTAGTTCAGGATGACACTTGATGAGTTATCTAGTATGGTCACAACTGACCCGGAACAGAACAATGATCTCATATTCAGACATTTCTGGTGGCCTGGGAAGAGGCCCTATGGACATGTTGGGTGGGCTGCATGTGCTCTCTGCCCACCTGCCCCCACAAAAATGGCATGAAAATAAAGATAATGACATTCGTTCATTCACATGGAAAAGGAGATCCTTGATAGGTGCAACAGCAAATGAGAAACATCATATGATCTTGGAAGACACAGAGTGGTGGGCAGAGGAATAGTAGGGTCTTGGGAGTGCAGAGAGATGCCTGCAGTGGGGGCACACTTTCGGAAAGTGACACATTTTTCCCTATGGCCCTGCTAAGAGGGTTAGTTTTAAGAGAGAAGATGGGAGTGACGCACTGTCTGAAACAAACTTGTTTCACACCTGCAGACGGTGCCATCACAACCCCTCCTCTGTGCTGCCCACCAGAACCCTTGCAACCAGGTAACCAACCACTTGTCCCCTCTCCCCAGCAGGAGACAAGAGAGTTACCGCCTGAATAACTTAAACCTGAGATGCTCCTGATTTGGGGGATTTAGGCAGAGAAAACAGCAGTGTGAGGTGCAAGCTGAACAGAGAGGATTAAGTGAAAACCCTACCTTGAACTTTAGGACTCCAGCATGGGTCTTTTCTATTGCCCCAGACACCCGCAGGAAGGGTCCTCTGTGGACACACACACAGCCCCAGACAATCCTCAACTGGGCACCAAACTGGGAACAGCATGGGGTGGAGGACACAGCACCCTGGCACGGCAGCACGGGGAAAGCCCAGGCGTTCAGCTCTGTGCCGGGGGCAGGGAAGAAACTTCCCTTGAGGAGGAGCAGGACAGGTGAGGGCTAGACAGCAGAAGGGACCTGATGGACTATTTCGAACTGCATGCACGCATTTGGCAAGGTCAGTAAGCACAGGCCAGATGTGGGAGAGCATCTGCATAGAGTTAGTAATGAGCACGTGAATAATTAAGCCAATGGAAAAGTGGGGCCATAATTAATTCTAAGAATAACAAAAATGTAGTTTAAGATAAAAAATGGAGTCAAAACCCCATGATTGCATTAATGTACACAGCTATGATTTAATAAAGAAAAATTACACTGTGCAATTGCCACGTTCCTAAAACCCAGTGTTTAAGGAACAAACATATTTTAAGTGGTGGGTGTGGAATAGCATAAAAAAAAAATGGAGTCCAAGTACACCATTTGACCCATTAGTAAAAACATAACATAGTGTTATCTAACTGGTTGGTGAAGCCAACATTTGACGTAGGCCACTATGGAGAAAACAGCGGAAGATGGAAGAAAGTGGGGCTGGAGGGAGTGGAAGAGAGCTGAACCTTCAAACGGAAAAAATGAAACTCAATACGTGCTGTCTAAAACTGCCAAACTAATAAATAACAGCACCATTATATAATTTGGAAATGGAAAGGTAAATATCAGAAAAACCGAAAGCTTGAAAGTGGCATCCTCGGGGGAGATGAGTTGAGGAGGGCAGGTGCAGCTGTGGCTCAGATGCTGCCACGGTCTGCCGCATCTCCTTGGCCCCCTCTGTCCTGCACACGCCGGCTGCTTGCTTCTGCAAGCCTTTATGACCCTCCTGCTGCCAGGCTCACACGCACTGGGGCAGAGGTGCTGCAGGGGACCCTGCTTCCCAGCCACCCTCAGATAAAGGCTGGATGGGAACTTCAAGGTCACCAGCCAGCATGCTCATCCCTGGAACGCAGCAGCTCTGAGGTGTGTCCTGCGCCATCATCTCCTGGATGCCTGGTGCCTCCCCGCTCATCAAGCCTCCTTGGGTGGATCTCCTTCCTGCCCTTCCCACCGCCCCTCCCTGCCACTGCCTCCAAAGGAACCATTTGCACTCTGTGCCAGGTTTCAGAGTCTGCTTCTGAGGAAGCCCAGGCTAAGACCAGCCGTTTCTCAGTAGGATGCCTTCACTCTGTGGGTATACCACCTGCATTAAAATGAAGTTTAGTTTTGCAGCGGTGTAAGAGTGATTACCTTCTGAAATTATGCCATGCTCTATCTATTACAACGTTAATTATTAATTTATTTATAACCCAAGTGGATTTGGAATAGATTCATTATATCATTATAAGTTCAATTAATAAGTCAAGGATGATAATTTACTATTGGAATTAAAAATAATCCCATAATACATATCACCGGGCAGGGCTGCCTTCTGAATAATAATTTAGAAGAAATAGACTCTTCTTCCCAGCATATCAAACTAGCGATTCTGGGCAGTTAGTTGGGTCAGACAGTAAGTTTCCCTGTGATTTTTCTGTTTTCACAATTGCTCCTCTGCGAGGGCTGACATTCGCTTGTTTGCTAATTTGTTTTTTTCCTGCACTGAGTTCTGGGGTCAACTAAGTTTGACAGCAATATTGACTTCCCTGCTTGTATGAGTGGGAGTTTCACTGAGCTCTGCGAGTTTCACCCAGAGCCAAACAACTATTAGTTAGTTAAGATTCATTACCCTCTCTGCCTCCCATCTCTCTACCTAACGCCGCTGTGATTACTTTCTAAACACTCTTCAGGTTGATAGTCTGCTATTTTTAATTTTTCACTAGTTCCCATAGGAAGACTAATTCCTGAATTATCATCTGACCATCAGATCCCTAATAATTCCAGCCAAGGATTTCACTGGCCAGAATGTGGTGACCAGGCCAACCTTAAAGCTCACATATCTGTTAAGTTTGTTGCTGAGAGGGCTGACCAGCTAGGTAGTTGGAGGACACGGCTGCTCTCCAAACCTAGCACAAAGCTACGTATCAATAGCAACAAGAGCTCACCCGTCAGATCATTATCCCCTATTGACTTCACTCATGCTGGAGTTTAGCAAGCATTGACCAGCCTTGGCAACAGTGTCACTGCCAGAATGTGGGACAAGTGGCAGCATCTCCCTCCCAACCACTACACCAAGAATGCACAGAGCAGCTTCAACTTGTGAGGCTAGTGCCCCAGGGGCTGCAGGTCAGCAGGAACTAAATTCCATGAAAAATTCCTGGGAGAAAGAAAAAAAAAGCATATTTTAAAATCATAAATGTTGAAGAATAAAAGCCAGCAGAAATCTACAGGTCTAATGCTTAAGCACGCAATGTAAGGTCAACAAGTGACAAAGAGAAGTGTTCACAGAAGAAAATGAGCAGTCTGGTATGGAAGGAAGTGTGGGTGCTGCAGTTTTCATGGAGGGAAGTTCAGACCACCCCACACCTGGTGTGGAGAGCCCAAGGTAGGAAATGAGCTTGCAGGTCTTGTCTTGTGAGTGTAAGAATGGGAGAGAAGCAGCAGACAAATGCTGTCCCGACCCTGAGAACAGAAGCACAGGGGAGCTCCAGGATGGCACACGGGCAAGACTGGTGTGCTCTGAATCTGCAGCCCCACATCCCTGGGCTGTGGATCCATACCGGTCTGTGGCCTGTTAGAACCGGGCTGCACGGCAGGAGGTGGGTGGTGGGCAAGCAAGTGAAGCTTCGTCTGTGTTACAGCCACTCCCCACCAGTTACTTCACCCCCTAAGCGCCACCTCCTGTCACATCAGAGGTGGCATTAGATTCTACAAGAGTGTGAACCCTACTGTGAGCTGCATATGCAAAGGATCTAGGTCATTCTCCTTATGAGACCAGTTCCTGGTGCCAAAAAGGTTGGGGACAACTGTTCTAAAGGCACTCTAGAATAGAGCTACCAATATGTGGTTTTATTGAATGTTGCTAATTAATGCAAGGTGGTTAGGAATCAGTCCTAACAGGGATGTCAGAGGCCTGATGTATCTTAATTTCCTGGAGGAAATCAAATAAAGCCTCATATTCTGTCTTTGTTGATAAGGTTGAGAAATGAGCTCTGGCTGATGGCAGGATAGACGGCCTTGAACTTGTAGACGGCCTCCTCCTCCTAGACGGCGTGTAGGAGGAGCTTGATTAATCGAAGGTGACCTTTCAAGGGGCAGTTAATGGTGCAGAAAGTAATCGTGATGAACAACTTGGGTTTGGGAGGTGGGACTGCAGTCAACAGCTGAGTGGCAGGTTACTTAACCTCCCTCGCCGGGCCTTCATTTCCTGATCTGTCTATAAATGGTCCTGATAACGATGCTGGTGCCCTGGGTTGGGGCAAAACAAGGCAAAGGGTTTACTCAGGCCAAGGACGCTCACATGTGAGGACCCACCAAGGTCATCTGGAAGGTCTGTGTCCTCATGGAGCTTGAAGAGGATGGGCGCACTGGTCTTGCCATTTCATTTCTTTTTCTGGGACGGATCTAGAACTGGGGCAGCTTAGCCTCCGGCAGTTCTAGCCTAGCATGGCCTCCGGGATGCAGGGTTCACTTTACAAAGGCACGTCTTCCTCTTTGCTGAGTGTTTTGATGGCATTTTCTTTTCTTTATGAAGATGAGTTCACAGCTCAATTTGTAAAAAATATTTTTACTGCAGTAAAATTTACTATCTTAACCATTTTTTAACATATAATTCTGTAGTATTCGTATATTCATGTTGTCGTGAAACAGATCACCAGAAAGGGTTCATCCCTCGCCAGCCCCCCAAACCAACATTCCACTTTCTGTCCCCATGAAGGTGAGTGAGTGCTCCAGGAACTTCATGCGCATGGATTCAGGCCATGTCTGTTCTTTTGTGCCCAGCTTATCTCTGTTTTCTTTTCTGCCACACACTGGAGGAATAAGAATCATCTTGGGCCACACAACAAATACACAAACACAAACAAAAGCCGATGAGTTAAAAAAAAAAAATAAAAACAGGTCCGGGCTCCCTTTTCATAATATCCAACACCACAGGTCACTTTGCAAGTCCTCAAATAACCTGCATGCAGCCTGCAAACTGTAGGTTGGACACCCCCGCCAGCATAATGCCCTCAAGGTTAAGCCACCCTGGGGCATTTGACCTGATTTTCTTCTTTCTCAAGGTTGAACGATGTTCCACTGTACATGATACCACATCCCCTTTATCTGTTTATCTATCAGTGGACGCCCGGGTTACTTCCACACGTGGCCTTTGTGAACAACGCCGCAGTGAACGTGGGTCTGTAAATACCTCTTTGAGGCCCTGTTTTCAGTTGCTTCAGGGATTGCAGGATAGTGTGGTAATTCTATCTTTAATTTTTAAAGAAATCACCACACTGTACACACCACATTGCGTTTACCCACTCTTTATTCATTGATCATCACTTGGACTTGCTCTTTAAGCTTTCATATATGTTTTGATTTTATTTATAAAACAGGTGTGGTATCTGCAGACATGATTTGTAGTTACATATGCTAAACATAAACTCTATGCCCAGCCTGCCAGCAAACCAGCATCTTACATGTCTTGGGAGCAGAAAAGAAGGGGAAGAGGTCCAGCCTGGGAAGTTTCACTAAGTGCTGTTTTTATTTTCCCTATTTCTCAAACAGTGCTCGGGACATGACAGTCCTGGAGTTGCTCACTAAAGGGTCCCATCATAGAATTTTCCTCTGGGACAGTCTCTGCCTTTAGCAGCTGTGCAGATGGGAGAGAGGCACCAATGACATTCTCAGGGCGCAGAGAACATCCTCATTCTGCATCTGAAAGCCTGAGCTTACGGTCTTCCTTTTGGGACACACAAAATTGGCAGAAGGTGCTGGACTGACCCTGGCTTTGCTCTTACCCATCATTATGGAAGCATGGGGCCACCTCCACCCATGCAAAGTTTCAAGAAGACCCCCTTCCAGAGCTGGAAATTCAGACTGGCCAGCTGTAGGTAGATACTGTCCTATGTTGGATCTGTCCTGTTTAACTAATCACTATCTCCACATTCTTTTTCCCACGCCTGTCAAAGAGTAATGACAGACTGGGACGCCCCACCAGAGAGATTCCCAGTCCCAGGTGCAAAGAAATCCCCTTTGTAAAAAAAAAAAAAAAGAAAAGAAATCCCCTTTGTAGAGCTTCCTGGCAGGACCCCAGGGTCCGGGGCAGCCCTGGACTTCTCCCTGTAGCTTTTCCCGCTCCAGGATGAACCCAAAGTAGGTACCACCACACTGGAAGAGGCACCATCATGCTGGTCCCTGCTTGGAGTGAGCAAGAAGCAGGAGAGCCGTAGTCCAGATCCCCTTCACCAGTGCACCCAACTCAAAGCAAAGCATGACAGTGGGTCATGGAGAGGAGCCACAGAGGAAAAGAAGGACGAAAAGTGATGTAAATTGGGACCTAATGCTGATGCAGCCAGGGATCACACCAGCAGGTGACCTGGCCACTTGTTAACTCCTCTGCCTCCACTCCCCAATCTGTGAAATGGGCATAAAATTCCATGTTAAGTACTAAACAGTGCCTGACACAGGAGAAAGGCTCAAACTGTGTTTGTAGTTACTCCGCCTGACCCCACAGTGGCAGCTTCAGCAGCACCATCCCTGTGCCTTTCTCTGCTCCCTGCAGGGACTGACACAGGAGCCCCCTAACCTCTCCTCCACCAAAACCAGTTCTCCCCCAAATGGCATGTTGGTTATTTCTCCCAAATATGAGTTTGTCATAGGAGGCATTTGAGTTTTAAAGGCTTTGTCAGTGACTGTGAAACATGTCGCTATAGGACTTCAGTGGGCATAAACCGAGTCATTGTACAGGGGAAGAGATTGCTTCCCAGACAGTCTGAAAACTCGCGCTGTGAGTATGTGGACAGCCAGCCCCTCCCCTGCCCGGGACCAGGGCCAGCTGGGGGCAGAAACCAAGCTGTTGTCCCTTGCAGCTATTGTCCATGCTGGGTCCACGTTGCGGGTCCTTGGTGGCCCGGAGATGAGCTGGGTCTCTGATGGGAAACTATCAGTGCCCCAGAGCTGGAGTCCACCGAGAAGGCAACTTGCCCCCTTCTCAAAAAGAGCAGTGGGACTCAGTGTGTGCAGAACAGCTCACCAGTGGGGCAGGTTCCCTTTAACAAACTCTGATATTTGTTTTTATTCAATGGCTTAATAATTAATCAGGGGAAGGAAAGCTGCATTTAAAGGAAGTGGGTGGAAAATCAATGCGTAAATGAACATCACCACTGGTGAGAATAAAATCAGCCTCGGCAGCTGGAGCTGGAAGAAGCTGGGCTGCAAACATGGACCCGTCCAGCTGTCCCCTCCTGCGTCCCCCAAAGTGCAGGGACTGGGAGGACCAAAAGCATCTTCCTTCTTATCACATAGATGGGGAAAGGCCCAGTCCACAAATTAAAAATAAATATTCAAAATTAAAAATTGGAAGACAGATGTGTTTGGGGGGAGCAGCAGTATGTCTGTCTTCAGAAATAGAAAGTAGTAAGCTGTTTCCCCGCCCCTCAGTTCCCCTGCTCTGTAAAGTGTTAACGGGAACGGGAAATGGCAGCCCTGAAGAAATGCACCCTCATTAGAGATGTCCTTTCCAGCTACTTCTGGTGAGCACATTGACGATGCATCGGACACCACCCTCAAAATATTGACTTTATGTTTCAGTGAATATCAGGACTGATCATCCCCTGAGGTAAATATTGACCTCTGCATTGCCACAGTCAATATTTAATGTGCTTCTCACTTCGATAAATCTTGCTGTTCACCCAAATGTGAGTTCAGGGCTGCTACCGCTAAACTAGCTACAAAGGAAAAACCACTGCAGAGAGGAGCGTGGAACCCCACTGTGCAATTTCTGAAAAGGGGTGTCTGGCCAGCAGATGAGTCCCAGAGAAGCTGCTAAGTGAGTGAGGTTCACGCGTGGCCCCGTCCTGCTTCCTTCCTGGAGTGCTAGCTTCTCCCCCATAGGTACCGTTGAACCTGATTCCTGATGCCCAGTGAAATTCGCTTGGTCAAGGGAACCGTCTCTACTCTGGACAACTCTCTTTACACCTCTCATCAATGATCATTCAGAATCTGTCTACTTAGTCCGTTAGAAAGGACCTGATCTGCTTAATTACCACTCAAGGTTGTGGCTTAGTGGCTGTCTCCTGGCCAGAGCAAGCTGCCAAAGCAATCCATTCTTAACTGTGGAATTCTGCAATGTACAGCACAGTCCCAAGGCGCTGTTTGAAGAAGGACCCAGATGCAGCATTCCATGCTCGAATGGAATTCCAGAGCCCCAGATCTTCCTTCAGACTCTCCAATCATCTAAACCAGTGTCTTTCAACCTTTTTTATCTCATGGCACACTTGAACCTATAGTTTAACTTCTGCAGCACAGTTGAGTTATGTTGATCAAAAAAGAAAAAAGAGTAAAAAAAAAAAGAATATACTCACTGTGCTTTAAACTTCTTTCAATAATAATTTAATAATCTCTAAAATTTTTTTCAGCACATCATTGAGCCACAGCATAACAGCTAGAAATCACTGCTCTAGACTTGGCTAAGGAAAGAGGGTTTCTTTATTCAGTATTCCCAAATAAATCCTTCAGATTCTAAATGGGCCTCCTCTTAGGGAAGTAAGGGGTCCATGTGTTGGTCTCCAGCTTCCATTTCCAGAATCGGAGAGTGGGTATGTGGAACATGCAACCCACTTTTTAAAATGCATGTGGAGTAAAAGAGCAGAAAAGTGTACAAACCCCCACTGGTTTGGGGACTACTTATACTTATCTAGATGGAGGTTGCTATGATGTTGGGATTATGGCCTTTAAATACTCCCACTAGCAAGTAGAATAGAATTTTTTTTTTTTTTTTTTGTAGAGACAGAGTCTCACTTTATGGCCCTCGGTAGAGTGCCGTGGCCTCACACAGCTCATAGCAACCTCCAACTCCCGGGGTTAAGCGATTCTCTTGCCTCAGCCTCCTGAGCAGCTGGGACTACAGGCGCCCGCCACAACACCCGGCTATTTTTTGGTTGCAGTTCAGCCGGGGCGGGGTTTGAACCCGCCACCCTCGGTATATGGGGCCGGCGCCTTACCGACTGAGCCAGAATTTTTTTTTTTTTTTTTGAGACAGAGTCTCACTATGTAGCCCTCAGTAGAGTTCTGTGGCATTGCGGCTCACAGCAACCTCAAACTCTTGGGTTCAAGCAATCCTCTTGCCTCAGTTTCCCAGTAGCTGGGGCTACTGGTGCCCATCAAAATACCCAGCCATTGTTTTGGTTATTGTTGTCATTGTTGGTTTTATCAGGCCCTGGCCAGGTTCAAACCCACCAGGCCTGGTGCATGTGGCCGGCTCCCTAACCACTGTGCTGTCGACACTGAACCTAGAATAGAATTTCTCAACATTTTTGGGAGTGTGCTCCCATCCTGGCTTCAGTGAGAATTAATTTAATAGCCAAAAATTTGGCTTAGAAGTTTTTCTGCAATTAGATTCATTTGAAGTTTGGTTTTCAGTCTGAGGGTTGACATTCATCTTAGTTGTTGTCTTTCTTAATTATTGGGGGGTTTTTTGTTTGTTTTGATTTCTCTTCCCTAAACCTACACACACAATACGGAAATTTTTTCAGAGTTCAGTGATTTGCTGAATCTTAGGTTACTGGAGAGAAAACCCTGGAAATTATTTCCATTTGGTCCTTTGACAAGATGAAATTGGGGACTCTAATGCTTATAACTATGAATACATTTACGTTCTACCCACACAGTAAGCTGAATACAAAGAGACCAAGTCCTGAAATGCAGGAGCTCGGCAGATAGCTTACTACAGCAGCCTGAAGCTGCTGAAAACAGCTAAGGCACAATCAGGTCTTAAATCTGGTGTTTAATTTGACATTTCCAAACAAGGGAAACACGTTTCCAAAGTTTAAACAAACTTTAAACATACACTAAAGTTTTCTCCCTCCCTGCACGTTTCTCTCCACTTTTGAATAAACAATTATTCAATTTGGGGATAAGAGAGTCAAATAAGTAATTTTCGAAGACCTATCGTGTTGATTTACTGGGGACTCATTTCAAGGTGCTTTAAAAGGAAAAGTAAATAAATCTGTCCTAGGTGGTACATCCCTGAAGGCAGCACAGTGCATGGTGTTAGAAGTTTACATCACTTGGAAGTGTATTTAAAAATAGGATTTATTAGCCTCAGGTAAAAGAAATCAGCAACTATGCAGTTCCTGTAGTAAAATGCCCCCTGACAATCCCAGCAGGAGGCAGCATTATTCCCGTAGATGCAGAGAAGGACTGCTCATTGTTACAAACCACAAGACAGAGCAAATGTGTGTTATTTCTCCCAATCACCATAATTTAAAGAAGGAGCTAGAAAACAGAGATTTTTTTTTAATCTACAAAGTTACTAGGAAACACAAAGACATCAGCAGAGCGGAGCAGCTTGCTGGCTTTTCTTTGAAAACCGGACAAAACCACATTTATCTGACTCGTCATGATGCCTTCAGTGGACTCTTGGGTTGATAAATGCACTGGAGAGAACATCAATTCCTCCTTTTATTTTCAGCAGCTCTCGCCGGCTGCTCGACTGTCCATTACATAAAGCTGAGAAGTGGTTCTTTGGCTGTGTTGGTGTTTGAGTAAGATAGTCAGTGCCTGGCAGAACAGAATACACCAAACTGTTAATTGCTTTCTAAAGGAGAATTATGACACTTTTAACGAGCCACATATCTTACGAAGCCTTGTTAGAGTAGATACTCGCATTTTGCTGAACTGTCTTATTTTGAGATTTGGGTCCCTAATTGCTTATAAACCACACTGTTTATGGAGTATTAATTCTGGCATGGCTGTTTATTATGTGAGTTTATTGCCTCAGGCCTATAAAAAGCAGCATAAATGGGCTACTCTGTGCTTGGGGTGACTCCCCTCCCCAAAATACACACACACACACACACACACACACACACTCACAAGCTCACGAGACTACACTTAAGTCCATCAGCTGAAAGAGGAAGAGTTGGCCAAATTATACAGAGGCAAAGCTTGGGAACACGTTGCCTGGCAACCAGGAAGCCCTCTGTTGATTGGCCAGGGAGCTCGCCATACATTTTCCTCTGTACATTACCTACAGCGAAAAGGTCGATGACACAGTGAAACATCAGATTAAGTCAAACTATTAAGTGGACAAATGCATTTAAAGTGCTGTTGTACCCTGGCTCCGTCTGATTAGTATACAGTACGTTCTGCCAAGGCAAGCATGAATCATGAATATATTCAGACTCTGCCATTCCCTGTGATGAAACGTAATAACCCAGCGCAGAGTTAGGGTCGTGTGTTGTGTTTATAAGATGCAAGGCCTTCAGTGAGCATGATCTACAATGTTGTTATTTGGGTTTCTTCCTTTTTTTTTCTTTCTTTCTTTAGTAAATAGTGTTTGTCATTCCCTTAAAAAAAGGACAGAAAAATCCTTCCTGGGAAAAATGGGTATTGCATTCATATGTCCACTGGGGGTGGGGGACCAGCTGGGCACCTCAGCCCTTGCATTTTTCTTCGGCTCACGCTGTGGAGTTGTTTGTACCTCCTCCAGGTTAGAATCGCTACTGCTAGACTCATGCTGAAAGAATCTGAATACTGAAAATGAAAGGCAAACAATCTCAAGGCAAAATTCTGGTGATTCACTTTAAACTCTGACCTCTCTCTGCCATCCTCTCTTTTCTGTGGTGATGCTGGGGCAGCAGGTTGGATTTAGTGTGACAACCCACCACCTGGGCCTGCGTCCAGCCCTGATCCCTCCCCCACTGGCTAGAACCAGAGACTGGATTCTGTGAGGCCAGCCCAGGCCATGTAGCCGATGTCTGCATGCGTTAATCTTATGGAGGGTAAGTGAGTCCATAGTACCTGGGAGCTAAGACACTGTCTGCCTCTGGGGTTTGAAGTCACCCTCCCACAGAAGCAGCCCCAGACTCAGCTCTCTTTTCTTGGTTTCCTCCAGATTGACAGTGTTTACCAGCTACCAGTCGATTGGAGCTGCTATTTAAGAAATTATACAATGACCAGGCCCGGTGGCTCACGCCTGGGAGGCTGAGGCATGTGGACGGCTTGAGCTGAAGAGTTCAAGACCAGCCTGAACACAAGTAAGACCCTGTCTCTACTAAAAATAGAAAAACTAGGCTGGCATTGTGGCTGGCACATAGCCCCAGCTACTTGGGGGTATGATTGATATATATATATATATATATATATATATATACACACACATGACAGATCTCAAATTTCTGAACTCCTAAAAGGCTGGCTATGTAAATCTAATACATTTCAGCTGTTAGCTAGCTAGGAGGTGGAAAAGTCTTCGTCAAATTTATCTTTATTAAAGCTACCTTTATCTCCAAGAATGTGGTAGCCAGGGGCAATCAACTCACATGCACAGCAGAATGTCCAGCATCTGACCCTGCTCCATTGTTTATAGACCTCACCTGTCCTTTCAAAGGTATCCCTCCCCTACTTTTGTGGCCATCTGGAAACACAAGCACCAACTCCATTGTTAGGGCTCAATTATGCCCCTCCCCCCCAAATTTACAGGCTACAGCCCAAATCCTCAACACCTCTGGACGTGGCTGTGTTTTCAGATAGGGCCTTTACAGAAGTAGCTAGGGTGGGTCCTAATCCAGTGACATGTGTTTTTATAAGAAAGAGGAGATGAGGACGCAGCCACACTGCAAAGAAAGACCCTAGGAAGACCCATTTCCAAGGAGAGTAGCCTCAGAAGCAGCCAACCCTGCAGAAACCTTGATTTCAGTCTCTTACCCCCCAGAATCAGGAGAAAATACATTTTTGTTGTTTTGGTGGCCTTACCAAACTGGAACATTCACACTCATCATAATGACGTCAGAGTGAGAGAAAGAAAAATCAAAACATTAAATCCAGACTAAACTTCACTGTGCTTCAGGGTAAATATCAGCCTTGGATAAAGATCTATGCTTATGTGATTATGCAGGTTACTGTCCAGACAAAGCTAACGGGCATTGGTGTCCATCCTGCCTGCACGGCGGTGTGAGGCAAGGACCTTGCCTTGCCATTTTCTCTATTCCTCTCATGTCGCCACCAAGGGCAGCATTTGCAGAGTGCTGCTTTGACAATCAGAGCATGCCCACCTGAACGTGGGATTTGTTCAGAAGATGAAACTGAGAGTGCCAGACTGCGAGGACATGGGCTGAGAACAGGAGAAAGGATTGGCATTTGTCCAGCTAGAAGACGGGCACGGTGACAGGAAGATGTCATCTCCAGCACACCCTTCATTCCATTATGCCTCCGAGTGATGGGGACCATAATAACTCCCTTCTTATACTAACACTCAGAGGAGAGGTCATAAAACAAAACAGCATATTTATTAGGGGGAAAGATGGAAAGGAGGCTGATGAATGTTCCAGGAAAGTGCCATTAGTAAAATGATGAATTAAAGTTCTGTTTACATTTCTACTGGAAGGGATCATGGCTTGTTAGTTTACATAATCCCACACTTGGAGTAAAGCTATCAGCATATAAAAGTAGCATCTGAGGTGCAGCGTGCTAATGTGGGGATGGAAGCTCATCAAGTCATCATTCACCAAAGTACTAAGCACACCTAGAGAATGAAGGAGTTTAGTTTAAATGAATCATTTGGGTTATTAAGAAAGGTGAAAATAGGCCCCTCATTTATGAGTAAGTCATTTTGTATTCTCTGTTCACTGGGATCTGCTTCTGCCCTTAGGTCTATCAAATCTGTAGATTGTCTATTTCAATTGAGTCACTTTGCAGGTGAAATTGAGGCCTCTAATGCTGACAGCTATGAATACATGTATGCTCTGCTACATTAAGAGCTGGATGATTCCTAGCTATGAGAAGTATTTTTTGGTGCCTACCTGTAGCCTCATGCACCCTACTTTCATCTTCCTGGCTGGTAAGGCCCACCCCCTCCCATATGGAGTTGAAAATCCTAGGTACTTCCAAGGGTCCCTGCTTCCCTTGCAGCTAGGGTATGAGCATGTGACCTAATCTCAGCCAATGATCTAAAGAGAAAATCTCTACTGAGAGCTTGGGGGTACGTCTATGAAAAGTGTAATTCCTTAATTAAAGAAGTAGTAGGGTAAAGTTCCAATTCTTCGTGGGCAGAGAACACAGTCACATCTACATGTGAAGTCACAGGTTGTCAAATTGGAAATGGGAAGAGATGAGCCTAAGATCCCATCATGACACTAAGGAAGTCCAAGGCATGGCACCAACCATGGCAGCCCAGAGGAACGGATGAGCCCCAGTCCTTGAGGAATCACCAGCCACTGAACCAACCAGAAAGCTGCCTTCCTGGACCACTAGTCAGGTTGAAAAATAAGTGTCCTGTGGTTTAAGCCACCTATAGGAGGGCTTTCTTTACTTACATCTGAAAACATCCTAATATACATGGGGCTTTTACAAGAGTCAGGATTATTGTAGACAAGAGTAAATCGGTCGTAGTTTCTCTAACCAGGGCCAGAAATGACAGAAGTATCAGGGCATGAAAGTTTAGAGCTGAATGGATCTTCAAGCTCATTTGTAATGAGAAAACGAAGGACATGGCTTAAACGATTTACTAATTCTAGATCTCTTGTCTCCCCCAACCAGGCCCTGGTAAAATTTGGGGATTGAAGGTCACATGTCACACCATCGCATGCTGCCCAAGGCAGCTGACAACTGCTGAATCCAGAGACTGAGCAAATCCCTGGGACGGGCTAAGTTTTAAGTAGAATTCCACAGTTGGTCATTCAGCAACAGTCTTTCCTTCTCCCCTGAACACACGTACACATTTTCTAGAAAAAGCTCTTGTCTGTAATTCGTGACATCCCTCAAGCTTCTAAGAAATTAGAGAAATATGAAAAAATACCAACCATCCATTTTCATACTGTCTAAGACTGTACATATGAAAAGTTATTTTGCCTAACTCTCCGCTGCATGCGTTGGATGAAGTCACGGGCAGGAGCTCCTGCTATATACAAACATATACACACAAACACATTTTTTAATTTTCTACTCAGACTGACCTTGTAATGCAAGCAAGAAATACTACTTTTGTCCATTTAGAGATTAAAAAACTGAGGCTCAACTTGCTGAGGACCCAGCTGATCTCATTCTAAGCCCAATTTTCCAGTTCGCAGAGTGGTGCCCATTTACTTCCTGACAAAGATATAGTTGCTTTATTTTAGAAAGAACCTAACAAGACTCCTTGCCCAGAACCAAAAAAAAAAAAAATGCTAGAAAAAATTTCAGCCACTTCCCTAGAAAGGAAGCCAGGGGAACTCAGTGTCCCTTCTGGAAGGGGAGGCCGTTAAGCTCAGTCCTCCACTATAATCAAGGATGGGCAACGGGCTGGATGAGGTTCAACATCATCTGTCTTCCTTTAACCTAAGTGCTCTTATAAACAGTACAAATTAATGTTCCATTTCATAAGCTAGATGCCTATAAACTGCTTGTTATTATGGAAATGTTTCATGCACGCCAATCAGCACTGTCAAAACAAGAGAGCTCACACTACCAAGAGGCATTATTAGTCTGAGTCTAATTTTGTTTATTGGGCAGTACACTTAAGGCCCAGGAGAAATGTTTATTGCCAGAAACAATAACAATTATGACAGCCGTGAGCTTCTTCCTCTGGGGCAACGACTCTAATACGGAACCTGGTTCTTCTCGGTTTCTTCATTACACAAGCACTCAGGTCCAAGGAGGCTGGCAACAATTTTACTGAGTATGAGTTAAAATAAAATCTTAAGCTCCCAGCTGACTGAATGTACCCCATCTTAGCCAAGGGGACCCCAGAAATACCTTAAAGCTGAGTAGCTAGCCAAAAGAAAGGAGGTCAGACAAGGCTCTCCATACCCGCTCCGTTCTAGGGAATGTCCTATCTAACTCATCAACAGGCCTAAAACAGAACTCAAACCACACCTGCAGGTCATCCACTTACTCAGGAGACCCCAAGAGTCTGATGCCTGCCTGGTGACTTGTTTCTGATTAGCACACTTTCTTATCTTAATGTAAGACAGTCTAAGCCTTTGGACAGAGCTTCATTTCTTTAACCAGTTACAAAACAAAGAATCTTTAAACCTGCCTATAAATCTTTAAACCTGCCCCATTTCCAGACATCCTGATTTTCAAAACCTTTGAAATTGCAAATTATGGCAATAATTAAAATTGTTATTATTGTTGGATAGAAATTCTCTTTGCTCCTGAGAGAGGAGGCAAAAAGAGAAGAAAGAAAAGAAAGAAAGAAAGAAAGAAAGAAAGAAAGAAAGAAAGAAAGAAAGAAAGAAAGAAAGAAAGAAAGAAAGAAAGAAAGAAAGAAAGAAAGAAAGAAAGAAAGAAAGAAAGAAAGAAAGAAAGAAAGAAAGAAAAGAAAGAAAGGAGCTGTTTCTGTTCTCCTGGGGCTGCCCAAAGCACCCTCAAGTTTAATGAGCCACGTCATTGTGCTGAGTAACCCATTGCTTCTAGCACATGCTGGATGACCAGTTGTCCTCATTCCCTAACCATAGCTGCCATGGAAAGTGTCCAGAGGAATAGGACACCAGCATTATTCTGTATTTCCACAGTTCTATAAACACAACAATAAAATCAAGAGACCAAGAACAAAATGGGCTTTGAAGTGACCGAGTCCCTATTAGCCACAGGTTTTATTTAAAACCATACCACACTCAGTTGACCAGAGAAAGGCAGCTGTTTTGAAGAATGATGATGCTGGTGCTCCAGAGTGTTTGGATTTTCAAGGTATTTTTAGTGATCTATGTTGATGACAATGATGAAGAAAACACTTTGCAGCTCATAAGGAAATGCGGGTTGGCAGAGTAATAACCCTGAAGGGACCTGTGGATTTCACAGGCTGAAGATGAGTAAAGTAACCAACTCCCTGGCTGCCCTAGCTAGCTGACCTCAGATCCTTCAAGGAGGAAGAACCACTGCCCCAGAAGAAAGGAAAAGTCTGCTTTGGGGCTTTGCCGGCAAGTAGTACCATCTGGACTTTGCACACATCTGTTGGACAAATTGAATCAGGCCGGAGCTTCATGGATAGTTTAGTCTATGAATTTGAAGACAGTGACTGTTTCAGCTTATGAGTGACCATCTTTGTTAAATTGTGTTTCGGCTGAAAAGCAAATTTTGTTGTCATGTCAGACACACTAGAACAGGGCACCTCCAAGCTTACCTTTATCTCCATAAAGAGAACCTAAGAATTCTGTCAATGATTATGGAGTGAACAAGCAATGGCCGTTGTGTGAGTATGAGAGGATGTGACTTGCTGAAAGGGTCCCACTGGAGCTCCTCCCCAGATGCAACAAATGCTCATTTTGAGGCTAACCAGTCCGTTTTGCTACTACTCTTTGGAAAGGAAGGCCTGACTCATATAGCCTACGGCTCCAGTCTAACCTCAGTTAGGGTGATGGTTGGTGCAAGACCCTTGGACTCATGGCCAAGGTTTGCAGAGAGTCACAGAGAAGGAAGCTCTGTAGGAGATGGTCTGTCTGCGTATCAGGCACCAATGTCTGCTACTGTGCATGGCTGCTGTAAATGAAGAAATGAGAAACACCATCCTAGATCTGATCCGATATGTGTTGTCAAATATTGGCACAGGTGTCTTAATGAAGGGAAAAAGATGTGCAGAGGTCGAAAAGGCCAAACAATAGCCCGCGGATTGGAGTTACTTGTGGGAGGGCAGCATTCTGCTAACAGTTCTAACTCTAGCTAGTACAATAAAGGCTCCATCCAAGGAAATGTTCAAGAAAGGTCAGATAATGCTATTGCTTTAACAAATGCCCCTACATTTGAGTAGCTTAGCACAATAGAAAGTTTCTTTCTTGCTTGCACAAAGGCTGCTACTGGTGCTCCAGGCCAGCTTGTCCTCTGTCCCATGTGGTGACTCGGGATCCCAGGCTTTTGCACCTTCGGGCACTGGCCACTACCTCTGGAGTTCTCTGCCTCTCTCCAGGGGAAAGGAAAACAATGGTATGTCTGTGTCCCTTGGCAGTAATTTCTCTGCCTGTGCGCATTTCCTTATGAGATACAGAGCTTTTGTTAATCATCACCCATGTAGATGACTAAAAATAACTTGCAAATCCAAACAGCATTGAGCATCGTCCCTGCTCTCTCAGCAGGGAAAGCTGTTTCTCCTGGCTGGCTGAGTGTTCTCAGGTTTTTCAGGGAAACCTCTGGCTCATATAAACTCAGTTACTGCAAAGCCCATTGTGCCCTCCGCCTCTTGCATTGGCAAGCGTGGGCGCTCACGGTAAGCGCAAGTGCTTTTGAAAGATCCCGGTCCATGTTAGTTCCGTGCACACCCACGGCAAGAGCTAAGCACGTGACACATCTGGATGCTACACCAGAGCAGGGAGGTGTTGTCCCCAGCTGGGCTGCACGGTTCCTTCCAACTCTGAGGTTTAACTAAGGCGACAGATGCAGATGGAGAAGCTACTTCACCCATGACTTTGCTCTGTCAAGAAATAAAAAATAAATAGATAATGCATAGACACCGTCCTCTGGAAGCTTACATCCTAGGCGGAAACCAGGACAAACACAGTGGTTTATACAGCACAATCCAATCCAAGGGGTAAAACACCGTGGGAGTCAGCAGAGAGTATTTGCTTGAGAAGGTTTCACCGGAATAAATAGCTCCAGGATGGGCCTTGAAGGCAGAGTGGAATTTCAGCACATGGAAAAGGGGGCGAGTCCAAAGGTCAAAATAACCAGCAGGTGTGAGGCAGAACAGATCACTGGGTTCCCAGTTGGTGTTACAGGGTCTCCCGCCATATCTGCAGCTTCCGTGCCATGGGGTTTAATCAACCTCAGATCGAAAATATGGGGGGAAAAATTGTATCTGGGTTCAACATGTACAGACTGTTTCGTGGTCATTATTCCCCAAATGATACAGTACAACAAATATTTACATAGAATTCACATGTACTAGGTATCACTAGAGTATAATGGAGGATGCATTTGTTATACACAAATACTGTGCTACTTCATAGCAGGGACTTGGGCATTCACAGATTTGGGTATCTGAGGGGGTCCTGGGACCCATCCCCCACATATATCAAGGGTCCACTGTACTTGTTTTTTATAAGCCTATGTTAACATATTTTCTTAGTATAAATGAATAAATGCCTTTATCAATATTAGCATAGAAAATATTCAATAAATTGTAGCCACTATTAGTTTTAGGTGTAGAAGAATTTAAAATACAGAGTATTGTGGATTTGCTTGTGTGTTTCATGGGTATACATTGTAATCATACCTGGGGGTCCTCAAGGTCTCTTAAATGCTCTGGTCTCCAGGGAAACCCATTCATAGAGCCACCACACACTCAGTTTAGACCTGTTAACAAAGAAAAGCAGAGACTGAATTTTAGCCCAAATGTTATATTGAGAGTCATTGCTCCACCAGAATTATTTGGAGACTCTACCTGCTTCTTGACATAGTCTTGTACCTAGAGACAGACGTCAGTGTCCCAGAACAGGTCCCTTGGTCTTCATCTACCTTGGTCATTCCCTTGATATCCAACCCCCGCTATGTCAGAAAGAGATAATGTCTGTGACGTCCACCGCTCTCCTCACCACTGCCAGCCCATCCTTGTGTCCCTAGACAATTACAGACAGATATTTCAAGCCTGCTGAGTTCTTTAGCATGGGTTCGATCTGAAAGGGAGCTGCACAGAGATTTCCTTATTTAGTTCAGCTGGTGTCAGCTGGAGACTCTCTCACCATCCTTTACAAATGGATTCCCCCTGCGCATGGTGAGGATTACCGAGCCTGCCTTGCTCTTTCTGCCTTTCCCATAATAACTCAGGGCTTTAAATCATCGGCTGATCTTGACAATTAAGGATGAGCAACAAACTTCAAACTCTCAAAAAAAAAAAAAATACACCCAAAATGCCACCCCTAGACGTGAGAAGGAAACACTCATTTTGAGGCTAACCAGGAATTCCCAGCGCTGGGCAAAGAATTAAGATGCCATCAACCAGACAGAGTTGGAACATGTGATGTCCAAGCCTATTTTGACGTGATGAGGCTGGATGGATATTTCCTAATTGAATTGGACCTCAACATTGAAGGTTGTTGCTCAGATTTTTAGGAAAAAAATACAGGACATATCTCCCTTTCTGTGACAACCCACGACTGGTTGAAATACCAGATGCACTAAAGAATGAAAGAGAAAGTGTCAGGGAAGAGGAGAAGAATTCCATTTTATAATAAAGTAAAAGACGATAAAAGAATTAAGTGGATAGAACTACGGTCAAAATTAGGAGCCATTATTATTAGGAGCCACATTATTTCATTATTAGGAGCCATTATTAGAAGCCACATTATTTCTTATGAAATAATTTTGTAAGAAACGTGTTCAGGGCTCACAGAGCACACAGCAAGCCCACAGGAAAGATCTGTTCTCAGGAATATTACCAAGATCCAAGAGAAAGGGCTGGTTTTTATTTTTCTCTCTTCTCCTAAAACATCATAGGAGGGTCGATGTGAAAGTAGAAAGAGCAGAGATATACTGGAAAAATAAATTAAATTTTAAAACATGTCTAACAAATACATGTCAAATTATGTCTGTGGGCTTATTGCTATACAAACACTATGTACGTGATATTATAAATATTTAATTATATAAATCATATAAATGTGTAAAACTATATGTTAAGTGTACATGTGTATTATCTGTGTTTAATAAATTAAATTAATTTGAATATATAAATCCGAGTGTGTATTTATTTTATTTTTTTCTGTTATTCCTTTCTCATTTATTGGCTGAAAAAATTTTCCTCTTTTTATTAAATCGTAACTGTGTTCATTAATGCATTTATGGGGTACAATGTGCTGATTTTATATACAATTTGGAATGCTTGCATCAAACTGGTTAACCTAGCCTTCACCTCACTTACACAATTATTATGTTAAGACATTTGTACTCTACTCAAGAGATTTGACACGTACCCTTGCAATACGCACCATAGGTGAGGCCCCACCGATCACCCTCCTCCACTCAGCCTCCCCTCCCCTCCCTCTCCTCTCTCCTTCTTCATTCTGGACCATAGTTGTGTTTTATGTGGATGTATTTTAAAGGAGCCACAAGAGAAGTTTGAAGCCCAACTTGGCCGTTTGTTTGCAAAAGGTGTTATTTAACCAAAGTCAGAGCTCTTTCAGGCCAGGCCAGTGCCAGGCTGCAAAATCGTGATTCATTCCATCCAGCTGAGCCCCCTTTGGGTTTTCAGCGAGAGGGCAGAGAGGTCGGCCCCTAAGTGGGTGTTCTGTAGTGATTCCAGTCCAGGCTGGAGATGTTGGGAAGGTCTTCCCCGCCCTAAAGCTAGGCGTGAGTAGGAAGAAGGTGTTCATCTGCATATTGATCTGTGATATACCAGGGCTTCTGTAATCGGAATAAGACAGTAAATGCAGATTCTTAATGGAATCCCCAGAATCAATTATTAAGTGCATTTCCTAAAAACAGCACAGATCAGGGTCCAGGTAGCTTCCATGTCCACGAATCCTTTCTGCTAATGTGCACAGTGGAAAGAGTGGCCTGGCTGATCTCTGTAAGAGATTTCTCCCAACATTTTCTTCCAAAGTTTTTGTAGCTTTGAGTCTTAAGTCTGTTCTCCATCATGAATTAATTTGGGGGCCTGATAAGTGAGAGGTCAAAGACCAAAAATAAAAGATTATTCCAAAACATGAACAAAGGTTCTGTGGGGGCAACATCAGCCTGTATTTCTGCCCCGGTGAGGGTGAGCTGAGCTCAAGAAGGAAGTCACCATGCGGGCCAAGGTGGATGGGGGATTTTACAGGTCAGAAGGGTGGGAAGGGGCACATTCTTTCCTGGGTGGGACATCTGATTTGGGCCGGTCGATTCTATTTGGGCGGGTCTCTACATTTGCTTCTATCAATGAGAGGCACAGGTCCTATTCCAGTCTTTTCCACCTGGCTTGACCGGTTCTGTCTGGGGTTATGTCTAAGTGGGTGAAGGTATATGGGTTTTCTTTTTTTTTTTTTTTTGTAATGTTCCTCTTTTTGTTCATCTGTGATTTCTACTTTTGTTAATGAATATCTATTACTCTCATAACAAAAAAAAAATCAATAAACCTTGTTTACATTAAAAGTTAAATAAAATCAAAGGTGATCATCCCAGGTTTTTAATAGGGGACGGAATCCCGGACGACACAGGAACTCCGCCAGGCCAGCTTTGACTAGGAGGGAGTCTGGCAACTGGGGCAGGTCAGGGGGCAGGTGGGGGGCAGGTGAGAGGCAGATCAGGGCTCCTTGCCTCACTTTTTTATCTTGTCATTTCTTTCCTTTCCTCCCAAACTCAGTAACATGTAGCAGGATGGGAACGAAGCCAAGTGTCGCCTTTATCAGAGTGTCTGCCTAATGTGTCCCCCTAAGAGTGACAGGAGACCTCCCTCTGTGCCCAGTTCATATGCAAGCAGAAGGGCAGGTGGGTATTTCAACATGAAAGTTACACGCCTCATGGTTTTGGTAACCACAGTTTCCCTGATATTAGTTTCACTGCCTGGATCATATTTCCACAGGGCTCCAAGTCAGCAGATTCCTGGAGGCAATGTTTTTATTTTGCTGCCAGTTGTTACAATAAAATTGCATAAGCAAAAAAGAACAAGGAAGGTTCCAGGGAAGGCAGATAATGAAAATAAAGGAAGAAATACCATTCTAAGCTTCAAAACATCAGCAAAAGCTCTGATTCCCCCTAGGATTTCCCATTAAAAAACAAATGGCCTTTTACTGGAAAGACTGATGTGCAGGGAAGATCGTATCGTATATTGAATGATACTTTTAAAGAGTCATCACGTGCCTGTGTTTGTGACTCTGGGGAATGCCCGGGCCCTGCCGCTGCCCTGTCTCCTCTTCATCTGTCAGCAGGTGGGCTGGAGGAAAGGCGTCCCGGAGAGGTTTCCCATCAGAACAGTGTCATCACAATGCACCAAGCCACTAAGAAGTGACCGGCTTCTTGAAACAGCGGCTGGAAACGAAGCTGGCCTCGTCCATGTCCCTCGCCCAGGCGGTCAATCCTCATTCTGCACCTGCTGAATCCGAACTTGATCACGTTGCCCATTCTCAAGACTTTTCTCTCCTGACTATTCACCAAAGGATGTAGAAAAGGAGCCACGTCTTAGATGAATGTTTCAGGGGACGAGGAAACTTCATTTGAGAACTACTTCCCACGGGTGCTTTGAGGTTGCCTTGGGGCCTGGGTGACACTAAACAGATGAAGCTCTGGCCACTTCCTCTTCCCACCAACCGCACACCCAGCTTCAGCCAGAAACTCTATTCAAACACATTTTTGTTTGAATCTAAACTGATCAAAGAAAAGTTTGGAAACCACCAGCTACATCATCCCTAGATATCCCCCTTAGATTTTCCTCTAAAGGGAGTATTTTTGGCTTGTCCTGTCGCCATGATATGGGATGAACGTGGGGAAAGAATGGAAGACAGAATGGGGGGCTGTTTGAATTGTGCACCCTGCCCCCCAGAAAAGATATGCTGCAGTCCTGATCCCCTGAGAATGTGAGCTTGTTTGGTGATGGAGTCTGTACAGCAGTGTTGAAATGAGGTCCTTGTAGGGGGCTGTAGTCCAAGATGGAGGGTGTCCTTATAAAAAGGGAGATTTGGACACTGACACACACAGGGAGAGCCCACGTGTACATGAAGGCAGAGATCTGGGTGCGGCCAGGGAATGCCAGGCCCTGCCAACCAACGCCAGGAGCCAGGGGACACACAGGACAGATTCACCTGCAGGTCACACTGAAGGAACCAACTCTTCCCAGATCTGCTCCCAGCCTTCCAGCCTGCAGAGCGTGAGGCAGTACATTTCTGTTACTGTCTGTGGGATGACATCCCTGCAGCCCAAGTGAGTGATGACAGGGACAGGGGTCTGAGCTATATGGGCACCTGCTTACCAGGGTAGCAACTCCTGAGCTGGGCCATGTAAAAAGTGATGTTAACCCAGATAATTAACTTTCAGTTTTTCTTTAGTATAAAAGCTACCGCTCAAGTGAGCCTACCTGTGTCACCTCATCAGCCACCACTGGAGTCAGCCAGGGGGGCAAACCGGAGACCACAGGTAGGAGGCTGTGAGGCCATGTGCTGCTGCTCTGCAGCCCGGACATTGCCGGGCAGTAAGGACACATGTTCTCACTGTCCCCAGGGGTGCACTCTCCCCACCAGAGTCTCCTGGAGCTCTGGCTCCCACATCAGCATCCGTCTGAGAATAAGAGGGCTGTGCTGCGTCCTACAGAGGAATTTGGAGTAAAGCGCCGGCCAGGTGCGCCTGCTTCCTTCTGGCTGCACCTCACCCGGTTACTTCTGCAGCTCCCTGAACTTGGTGCCAGTTGTTTGTTCTGGAGGCCCCTCTCTCCTCGCCCTGCCCCCACTTGCCCAGTGGTCACCCACATCTCAGGGATGTCTCCTTCTCTGGGAAGCCCCTGGGACCTGGGCTTGCTCACCAACAGCTGCTCGTCCCACTGCCCTGACAGCGCTCCCGCCCGTGGCTCCATAAGCACCTTTGTGTAGGCCCCGAGTCCGGCTCTCCAAGGGTCCCCAGTGACTGGCGTTGCTGTGGCACAGAGCAGCCTCTCAATGCATCCTATTGCATAACTGAAGACATGTCATTTTTAGAGGAGGCTATTGCCAGGCTGGTTAGAAAGCAATTAGAGTCTGTCATGGGTAATGTCAGGATGATAGGCAGGGATCCATCTGAGACATGTTCCGGAGGTAGAATTGTCGATATTCAGTGACAAGATGCGTGGGGTAATGGAGAACAAAGTCAAGGTTTTCCAGGTTTTCTGGTTTGGGTCAGTGGATTGATTATAAAACAGACGTGAATGAATGAATTTTCAAAGTAATGCTTGGTTCTGTGGTGGTGGGTGGGGAGAGTGTAGTGAGAGCTGCTATTGGCTTGGAAGTCAGACTATCTGGATTCCAGGTCCCTCTGCCATAGATGCTGCGTTTCCCAGCTGAGGACAAGTCATTCTTAATAACCAGAGGACACGGGCTGGGGCGGTCACTGCCTGAGGCTCCTTTGCGGCCGTCATCCTGTCTCTTCCCTCCTGCAGAGAGATGCAGGTTCTCAGGCAACGTCAGTACAGGGGAGTCTTTCGAGCCTTCTCAGACACAAGTGGAGTGTTCACAGAATGCATAAAGTGACCTCTGTTCTTGCAACAAGATACTTTTGGAAACTTGCCTCTGAGGGCAAAGCTGAATTTAAAACCCAGCATCAGCAACATAAACTCACCCTTTGGCTTACAAAAGATACGAATCTGCAACTAAAATAATAATAATAAGGAAACACTTGGCACACACCAGACTACGTAGGTCTCCCGTTCTCTAATGCATCTGAGCAGTGACAGAAGGTGCCCAGGGGCAGGGAGGTGACAAGACACAGGGACACAGAGTCATGGGCTACAAGGTAAGGCGCCTGCCCTATAAGCCAGATGGTGATTTCTAGGAAGGGAAAGGTCTGATTTGCACAGGAGGAGGAGAAAAGAACCTCTTAAATTCAGGAATTGAAAACAATAACAGGTGAAATTATCTATATTCTTGTAAAAATGTAGTTTGGTCAGACAGTTAGGATCAAAAGCTTGGGAATCCCTGTCAAGTTTTAATGATCATTTAGCTGCATGACCTTGGGCTAGGGACCCAGTGACCCCAGGCTGCATGTTCTCATCTGTAAGGCAGAAGGAATAGTAGTAACTGTCTCCTAGGACTGCTGTAAAACTCAAAAGAGATTGAGACAGAGCGCTTAGCACAAATATCAACACCCCTAAATCCTCAACCAGTGTGAGGAATTATAGGTTACATCATCAGTCAAGGGGCAGAGATAAGAACAGAACCATCTTTCACCCCAAATTCTCTCTCCCAAGAGGAAACAGCATATACTTTCCTTGATTATTGGCTATGATTTCTGTATTTTCAGCTCCCCAAGTCAAGGGCTATCTGAATTTCACCGTACTTTTGGGACAATGGAACCAAGCACTTAAACACTGCTCAAACAATTTACAACATATGGTTGTCATAACATTTATTCATTTTGAACCGTCCCTGAAAAGAATGTGGAACAGTAAGGATTTAACAGCAAATGAATTACTCACAATTACATGAAAATATATAGACCAAGAAACAGCCTTGCATTGAATACAATCGAAGCCTTAAATTTAACCAGCAGGGTCGACCTCGTCTACCTGCTTAACACAGAGCAAAGACAAAGATCCCAGGGGTATAATTAGAGTCAGCATTTATTTTGAAGAAAATAATAAAGAAAATGGCTCCTATAATCACTTCAGAAGGGATGGAGCACCAAGACAGAATCCCTGGCATTCCAGGCCCTCCAGTGGCATTTGGAGATGTACCAGACCCTTCCTACATTTTGTAAAGGACAAGCACTCAGCCAGCTCTGATGACAGCCAGCTGATTCTCATAAACTATAAATACACTGGACATTGTCTGCCAAACGAAAAAAATTTCCACAACGTACAAATTTATAGACAAAGTTTTGGCTGAGGTGTAATATTATTCTAACAATATTTCAAGTTTTTTTAAATGTACGTTTGGGGGGATTTTGTTTCATTGATGTAAGGGGAGATTAAGCTCCCAGCCGGCGTATCTGAGAAAGAAGGAGAAATACACTTTGCAACTTTCTGAACACAATAATAAATTGTTGAGTTCTAAATAAATATTGAAACTAATTTCCACACTGGGAAATCGGCTTGCAAAAAGTAAGCAAGATGGAGAAGGGAGTGAAAGGGCCCCATTTCTCAACTTCAGCGCGAATGCACACAAATCCTCACGTCCACCAGATGAATCTTTGTGCAGACTGTGCTGCTTGGCGTGGCAGAGAAATGACAGAAAGGGGGATTTCCGTAGACTATGTACGGCCTCCATAGCCCAAATCGAATGGAATGAAAAGTGATCGGGAAGCACACTCAGTCAGGTGCAGCAGCTCACGCCTGTAACCCCAGCACTCTGATTTGCTAGGGCTGACTGAGCTCAGGCGTTCAAGACCAGACTGAACAAAGGCAAGACATTGTCTCTACTAAAAACAGAAAAACTAGCTGGGCATTGTGGTGGATGCCTGTAGAACCAGCTGCTTGAGAGGCTGAGGCAGGACGATTGCTTGAGCCCAAGCATTTGAAGTTGCTGTGAGCTGTGATGATGCCATGGCACTCTACCCAGAGCAACAGAGAGAGACTCTGTCTCAAAAAAAAAAAAAAAGAAGAAGAAGAAGCCTGCTTATTAATGGTAGCAAGGGCCAGCAGCTAAAGGCTTCTTAGAGGAGAGCTGTGGGAAATAGGAAAGCAAAGAACATTCCTACCAGGCTAAATCTTGCAAACTGAGTTCCAGTCATCCACTGTGGACTTAGATTCAAAATTAAAGTGGGTCAGAGAATGGTCACAAGAACCCAGGGTGTCAGGGTTGCGGAGATCTGCACTTCAGCTGCCTCTGTTGGAAAGTGACCAGGCTTACTAGGGCCTTCCTCGGGGGACTTCTGTAGAGACTGAATGAGCAGATCTACAGAAAGCCGTCAGAATAGTGCCCAGCACAATGCCAGCCCTCGGCAGCGTGACATCAGTCCACGGCGTGGGCGTCTGTCTGCTGTCAGGGTTTGGGTAACCATCCTGGGTACCATTCTCTACACCGCCACCCCACTCTGGCCTCCGTGTATGCAGACAGCCAAGGTCAAGGACTCCTACACTTCACCTCATCAGAGCATAACAGTGTAAATTTGGACTATTGTCAGAGGGTTGACTACTTTATGTTTTGGTCAAGTAAAGCCATTGAAAATAAAACCCTACCATCTAATAGGACAAGAGAACGTATGTGAGAATAAAGAACAATTTTCCTTTTTAAGTTGTGTGGGTTCTGTTTTACAAAAACCCTCCTATTTCCTTTTCAGCTTTTTGTTACAGACCAGCAGAAATGTGAGCTGTCAGACACTCACAGACCCGTATCTAGGATCTATTGTCCAACAAGTGGAATTGCTCACCAGCAGGCCCTGCATCGCCCTCACTTGTGTCACCTCAGAACCTGCTGGGGTGGGAGCCTCAGATGCATTTATGACCTTGACTATAGCAATGGTATCACAGGTGTACACACATATCCAAACTCCTTCAATCAAACACATTAAGTATGTGCAGCTTTTCCTATATCAATTATACCTCAATAAAGCTGTTCATTAAAAGAGGAATAACAAATAATAAAACAGGCATGGATTAAGCCTAATTGTGCCTATTTGTATTTGCTGCTAAAAAAATGTTTTGTATTATAAGGGGGTTTTGTATCCTAGGTCACGAAAGGGTTATTAACTGTTAATATTTGGTGAACTTGAGAAAGTAGACCCAAAGAAATGCGGAAAGACAAGAATCAGGAGCAATTATTTTAAACAATCTCCAGTTTTCATTTCTCCCTTGCTGCCTATTTGAATTATTTTGCTGCTGTTGATCTGGAGGGCATGAAGTTTTATAAGGCTTCCGGGGAGCATGCCTGGGCCCCCCCTCACGCACCTGCTGTCTCCTGTGCCCTGTTTGGGGGATGGGAAGCCCACCCGGCCCCTACACTGAGGGCAAAGCAACCGCAGGGAAAGTGTAGGAAGGTGTGTACAGAGGGCAGAAGGAGGTAAGGTAACAGACGGGAATATTGCTCAGACGTGTTGGAACTGCCAGCGAGTTCTGCCTGCCCTTTCTCCCCCGCCTTAAACTTCTCTCTGACGCATCTGCTCGTATGTGTATATGGAAGAAGGTAGGCTGACTGTGCAGCACGGCAGACTGAGTCTGTCCCTTCTAGCTCTCCAATCTTCAAAGCTACATTAGTCTTTCTGACTCTCAGTTTCCCCATGTGGAAAGCTGACGGTAGTAATAATTCCCATATTGTAGGGTGTGACGTGGTTAGCACAGCATGTGGACTATTTGCTGTTTAATAATTAATTCACCTCAAATAGAAAACATAATTCCATTTCTGAAACAAGGTAGGACTCTTACTTCTTCAAGGCCAACTCAGTGTAGACGGTATTAGCACATTTAAGTGAGGTGAAAAACACATTGAGGAGTTAGAGGTAGATTTGGCTGTATGTTCTGGAGCGCTGCGTAAGAGGTCGATCATCTTCAGGGCGGATCACTGTGTAGAATTTGATAAGTAAATCCAGCTATCACCGTGGAAGTCCAGGAGTGTTAGCCGGGAATCCACAGCACTGGTGTAGCTGGACACCCATTTGAGGTTCCTTCCAAAATGCTCTGAAATTCCTCTTGTTTTATACCCCTGGCCCCCTCCCCTAGATTGCTACTGTGAAAATGGCTACTTTCCACCATCACTTATAACATCCCAATTATCAGATCCTATCACTTCCGAAAATGGGCCTGCGTTTATCTCAGTTGACTTTGAAAAGTTTCTGGCTAGGAACTTTATCAAAGTTGTCACCAGTATACTTCATCGCCCTTGGGTAGACTGCCAGGCTGAAAGGACAGGGTGGATTATCCCAGAGTCCTACCCCGGAGCAGAAAGCAAGGTAGCTGGACCAGCGACACACACCCTGCTCTCATCCCACACCCTGTTAGTGGCAAAGAATCAGCCTGTTGAAATGCTCTGATGATTCAGCTCAGGAGCCTCCATTTAGACCTCAAGAAACATTTCTAAGAAGTGCAGAAGTAAACTCTGGACACAGCTCTGGCTACCCTTATATTTAGTTCATCGAAACCAAGAGTCTTTTTCAAATAGAATTGCATTTGTTGTAGAGCAAGAATTCCCCATATCCATCAAGTTCCTACAAGCGAACAGGGCCCCACCATTGCTGTGGGGGCCCAAAAAAAGAGAACAGCAGGGGGACCATTAGAAGCAACTCTTCAAGAACCATCTGACATTGACCGTTGAGCTGCATCTCCTGAGACCATCACCAAGGCCATGAAACAAACAAACACAAAGAATCCTTTTGTCCCAGCCACGGCAACTGCTGCAGTGACCAGCCCAACATTCCACACCCTCTGGAAAGCACTTCGTACTCAGAGATTCTACCTCTGACGTTGTCACGGTGCGCCCACTAAGCCACTTCCTCTGACAATATTGTCATGGTTGTGAATAACTTCCCCTGTCACAGACGTGTCTCTCAAATTTCGGTACAGGCATGAGTGGGTGTAAAATGCAGAAAAGGAATCCTCAGTCTCCTTTCTCACTCTGGGCATCAGCACCGCGAGGAAAGAGCTCATAGCAAGAAGAGAGGAAATCCAATCTCCAACCCACAGTCCTTCTGTTGCAAATGTTGACAGCAGTTTTAGTCATTAGTCTCCTTCATAAATGCTGGAATCATTATGGTAACAGAATGACCAAAGGGCACCCTGATGTTGAAAGGACCAAGTTAACTTCATTTTGTTAAAACTAACTCCATTTGTCTCACAGCCTTCACTGACCCCACTTTGCCTCACAGCCTTCAATTTACAGCTGCTATCAAAGGTGATAGGCAACCTGCTTCCCCACCTAACCAATCCAGAAGCGCCCCCTTTGTTTCAAGCTGTGCACATAAAAACCCCTTGCTCCAGAGCTCGGGGCTCCTGGCACGAATCCGTTGTAGCGGAGACCCCAGGAGTCCAAGTTCGAACTTGCAATAAAACGGCTTTTTTTGCTTTTGCATCGGACTCGGCTCCCTGGTGGTCTTTGTGGGGGATTTCAAGATCTGGGCACAACAATGTCACCATGCTCTTTCTATCTTCCTGAAACCTCCACACAAGCATGATTATTTCCCTAGGAAAATAATGACAGGGACAGCCCTGTTGGCCATGAGAGAAGAAGGCATCTCATAAACACACTTGTTAACCAGTGCCGAGAGTCTGGCTTACCGTCATCCTTTCCTGTAAGAATCAGGGAACATGTTTTTTCTTTGTTTCTGAAGCACAGAATCCTCACTGGCTCTGGGGGGAGCATTGTTTACTCACAAAGGACAAGAAGAGGGCGGAGCCCACAACTTTTTCTTTCTTATTTGTGGTTGGCAATATCTTTCTAGCAGATTCAGCAAACATCCCAGCATGCCTGTGAGAATCAGTGTCCTGTGACGTTTAAGACGAGGGATTTTGGAGCCCGTCATCCCCAGCTGTGAGTCCATGCAGGTTCCACTCCAGAAGAGTTGCATCGCCCTGGGGAAGCGACTTAATTCTGCACCTCCCTTTTCTGAATTGTAAAATTAGTATAAGGAGACTCTGATTCGTGACGTTATTGTGAAGACTCAGTAAGTTATGCATTACACCTGTAACATACATTACACCTGTAACATGGCAAGCAAGCCCTCAATATATCACAGCTTCTGTTACTGTTATATTTGTAACTGCTTCCATTGTCCACTTCACAACAGCGGCTGTGGGCAGAAATATTGCTTCCCTCACCTCTGTGGGCCGGGGCCTTCTCAGCGATGCTTCTAGAGGGCAGCAGTGCCCAGTGACCTGGGGAGTCTGGAGTGCCCTGTTCAGGAGGCACCTCTTAAAAGTGTCCTAGAGTTTTGATTTGTTCCATGTAGAGAACAAATCTTTACGACACAATTAATATTGTCTCTTTGGGGAACTAGGTGGCATTTCACAACAACAGCAAAAATGTAACATAATATGTAGCAATAATAAAAATTAGAGCCACCATAATTGAGGTCTTTCTCTGCAGTAAGTATCTTACCTGCACTGGTGGTCTCCAGCCTCCTGGAACCAGGGACTGGTTTCATGGGAGACACTTTTTCCATGGAAAGGGTTGGTGGTGGGATGGTTTCAGGATGATTCTAGTGCTAGCATCACTGCCTGAGCTCCACCTCAGATCATCAGGTGTTAGATTCCCACGAGGAGCTGCAAGCTGGATCCTCATATACACGGTTTACAGCAGGGTTCTCGCTCCCATGGGAATCTAATGCTGCCACCCACGTGACTGGACATGGAGCTCCGGCAGTGCTGTGAGTGACGGGGAGCAGCTGTAAATACAGATGAAGTTTCCCTTCTTCCCCACCCTCACCTCCTGCTGTGCAGCCCAGTCCCTAACAGGCCACAGCAGGTACCCAGCTAAAGCCGCTATTGCAGGGTACTAACCACACTGTCACTTAGATGCTTCCAAATGGCATTGTTGGGCAGTGGGACAGACTTACATTTACTTGCTCTGTCATATTGGGTCCTACTTGACACCTTGCTGCAGGCTTTACATCTGATTTTCATGGGTCTGTAATATGTAACTTCTGTGAGAAAGTTCCCGAAAAGAACTCCAGCTCTTTGTCATTAGAGCAGCACCGTCTCGGTAATACTCATCATCAGCACCAGCTCAACCAATACGTTGTCCCCAGCACATAGAGGGGGCTTGAGAATGGGCATTAACCTGTGGTTGCTAATCCCAAGGCTGAGTCTTGCCACAAGCAGAGAAACAAATGTACAAGCACATACACATGATCTTCTTTTTATTTATTTATTTATTTTTTATTTTTATTTTTTGTAGAGACAGAGTCTCACTGTACCGCCCTCGGGTAGAGTGCCGTGGCGTCACTCTGCTCACAGCAACCTCTAACTCCTGGGCTTACGCGATTCTCTTGCCTCAGCCTCCCGAGCAGCTGGGACTACAGGCGCCCGCCACAACGCCCGGCTATTTTTTGTTGCAGTTTGGCCGGGGCTGGGTTTGAACCCGCCACCTTCGGCATATGGGGCCGGCGCCCTACTCACTGAGCCACAGGGGCCGCCCGATCTTCTTTTTAATGAAAAATGAGCAATGACTAATACTCACAAGCATTCTTTTGGAATTAAGACTTTTACTCAGCTTTGTCATCCAATGATAGAGCAGTTTCGAGGGCTCTAAGCTGTTAGCTGACAGCGTCGCAGACAGACTGCACAGCCATCTGAGTTCAGAGTACCTGGCACACCCTTCTCTGAATGAGTTTTTCACATTCCTTCCTTTCTTTGGAACTAGAATGGCTTTTCTATGACTTGCTTCGAGGGCTGGTGTAAACTCCACTTCCTTAGGGCTACAAATGTTTACTACTGGGAAGCTCACCCCGCCTAAAACCTCAGTCAGAGGGTAAGAGACTAAAAAAAACTTCGCTAGCTAATAAGCAAAACTTAGATCTGGGTCCGGGTAACAGATGGTATTGCCACAGTCAAAACCTCCCATCTCTAATCACTCGCCTGTGTAAATATACAAGAGTCGATGGCAGACAGCTTTGCACAATTTACAGATGGAGAGACTCAAGGAGAAAGTTCGATAATCGCTTAAGGTCCCACAGTGCTGGGAGGAAATCTAAGTCTGTCATCTAGGAGTTTATGGACCTGATTCATTCCTTAATTACCTTCTCTGAGCTGTAATTTCTTCATCTATAACATAAAAGCAGCAACAGTGAACACAGGGATAACTTCAGAAGCAGGAATGGTATGATTTGATAGATGGCACACTGAGAGCTGTCCACGCCTGTTAAGTCCTTTCGATTCACTAAAAAAAAAATATTCTGTTCTGCACGTCTCCCAAATCAGGTGCACTCAGAAGTGATGTTGCCTGTGTCAATTAAACAAAACTTAGAAAAAGTCAAGTGGCCAGATTTTAAGAAGGAAACATTTTTGAGGGAGTAGCAATCCAGATTGGAAAAGGACAAATAAAGTCATGGAAATGTTTATGTGAGCACCATATGCCTTTGGAACCCTCACCCAGTGTCGGTGGGATTTACTGATCAAAGTAGAAAATAAAAACACTGTTTAAAACATATTTGATTTCATTAACAATGCCACCAAACCTAGAGAAAGGGGGAAACAGGGATGAAGGAGCAGGGCCAGAATGGAAGTGTCACAGCCGGGCATTATACAGGGAGTTTCATGGTGGGGATATTCATATGTGTATGGAGCGGCGGAGCGTCACCTTAAAGAGTGTTAGGTGAACAGGTGCAGTCTCGGGATTGCAGGACCCCTGGAAATCTATGCAAAATGTCCCATGCACAGTCACAAGTGCATTTTCTAGGACTGTGATGTGTGTATTCCACGAGAGTCTCAGAAAAACAAAATATCCTGCGATATTTTGATAGAAAGTCAAAATCCCTGATTGAGGCCATCCTTACCCTTTCGGCCCTCTCCAATCCGTAAACACACACACCACTCTCTTTCTCGCTTACACTGTCTGGAGCCTGCAGAACTTGGGCATCCCACCCTTTATTCCTCTGGTCTTTCCAGAATGCTCCTCACAGGAGGAATCAAAAGCAGTGGGAAGAAGAAATTAACATCAAGACACTGGCAACCTGTTGGGATTTTAGTGTGCAAAGCGTTGGGCTGAGATAAGAAGTCTGTATAAAGATTGCACAGCCTTCCTCTACACTCTGCTAGAAAATGACTCTTGGAGGAACTCCAAGGACGTGCTCCCTGAAATTAATCATCATCCAGACAAAACTAATGAGATCTCAAGAGAGAAACTCTCAAGTTTCATAGAGACTCTTCCGTAACTCACTCTGGTACATTGAGCAAGCCTGTTTTCCTTTTGGCCTTGTTTCCTTACCTAGAAAATTAAGCAGTTTTAAGTAGGTAGTGACGAGCCACTACCTCGTCATCGAGGGTCTACTCTGCCAAATGCCAAGCAGTCAGCATGCAGAATCTTATCTCCCCAATCCTCAAACTCCATAAGGCAACATTACTACTTCACTCTTTGGCTCTGAAATTCTTTTATCTGACTTATAGATGAAGGCAGAACTTGGACTAGGACTTGGGCCTCCTAACTCCAGACTAAATATTCTTTCCTCTATATTTATGGTCTCTAAACTTAGAGAAAAAAATGCTTTTCAGCACATACTCTCTAAATATTCATATATTTTACTTCTAAATTATACATAAACACATACACAAGTTGCTTGCATAGTGGATGTACATATCTGCAGGACCATTCCATATATACTCTATATAAATACATGAATTTACACTCAATATCCTGTGTGGACTACACAGACATTTGAAAGTGATGAGCTATAATTTTTACAATGGGTTATGTTTTGATATCATAACATTGTGCTCTTACTAAAAGCAATTATCACTAATATTTTAGAAAGCATAATTTCATTACTCTTGAAAATTTTGATTAAACACTTCATGATTTAGGAATTCATTTAATTTTAGCTGTGTGTCTAAAATCAGCCCATTTCCCAGTGTGGGTTGAGTGGCTATTATAACCCAGGTGGGGACAGTCTTTGGTTGCACCCAAAATCTTCCTTTTTCTTTCCCTTCTATCTGGTACACCAATGTTTACTGAAATTCAGCTGATAAATTTCTCTCTCTCTGTTGCTGCCCCCTGCTTTTCATTTACTAATCAGAAAGTGCTGCATTTTTCTATTTTTAACAAATGGGTTCAAAACCTCTGAAGCTCTTTTGCTTAAAATTTTCAACCTGGCTGGAAATTTGTTTCCAAGTTTTGACGTCTGAAAATACGAAAGCCTCTACAAGTGATTGTCTTAAACCATTTCCCTCAAAAAAGTCACATAATGATACAAACATTTCCTAAGATTTATTTTCCAAATGCTCTCTCGATAACATGAGATTTTTAGAAAGAGCTGTTATTTTTTCCCCTCACTGGTAAGTTACATTTACCAAAAAGGACAGATTAAGTGCATTTATTACTGCAAGATAGCACACTCCGACAGCCACTTTTCATTACGGGAAAGGTCAGCAATTTGGAGCTCTTGACTTTTGCAAAAGGAAAAAAAAAATGTATAACTGAACTTTCCATTCATAAATCTTCTAAGACTGGGCCACAAAGTCAGTGGCAAAACTCTGGTAGAAAAGATTTCCGTGGTCACCTTTTACCTTTTCATGAGTGTGTTAAATATTCTACTATTTAAAAGGATGCAGCCCATTCAAACCACTTACCCAGCTTATTCACAGGGAAGCTGATTACACTCCAACATTCAGAGAGCAGCAGCCGCCCAACAAGCAGGAGAGACAGGTAACCCAGAACTGTCACGGCACGTGAATGTCCGCCTTACAAGAGCAAACGTACATTTGTACATTAAACATTTTTCAAAGATTTGTTTCTTTCATATTCTTTCTTCCTACACCTGAGATTTCCTCCCATGCTGGCCACTGCCCCTCCAGTCCCGGTCACCTGATCCTGGGGACAGCTGCAGACTCGTCTGTGAGAATTCCAGGTGCCGGTTCTAAGCTGGAGGACCTGATGAAATGGCATGTAGAGATTTCTCCGAGACGAGGAGTACTCTGGGTGCTAGTCGTCCCTCACTGACCCAGCATGGCCAGGGACAGGATGGTAGTGCTGTGTGACTCCCTCAACCTCCTGCTACTTTAGTATCAACATTGATCTCAGCTCTTTCTCCATATCTCTGCCTCACACGTGGGCATTTTATGATAATATTCCTTCCATCACAGCCCAAGACCTGTCTAGAATCTGAGGACAGTGACTCCAGTGCTTATAGTCATGGCTGAAGGACAGTCTCTGTGTGGGGGTGAGGGGTCTCACTCTGACTGCCACCTTCCGTCCCCCAACACCCTGCCGTGATGGCCTCTAGAAGGGTCTCACTGTGCTTCCCTGGGAAGGGACCATTTGTGCAGTGTTTGTTTATAGCTAATCTCCCTTTTAACGTGTGAGGATCTAGGTATCATAACGAGAAACCACTTTAGAAATCAAGAAGCAAAGACCAGGTCACAGCTTTTTGGAGAATATCCAAAACTTTGGAAATGTCTGTTCCATTTTCCAAAAGATCAGAGTGTAATTTAAAAAACGAGAGAGAGAGAGAAAGAATTGTTCTAATAAAGTATCAGCTGTGGAGAATGAATACCTTTTTCTGTACCCACTAAACCGTATTCATGTAAAAGCAACAGTTTCTCCAACTAATGAGTAGCTGTTAAAGTTAAAGCTCTGTACAGACAGTAAGACGGAGGGGGCAGTTCAGAGAGTTCTGGAATTATAGCTACACTATAATTGAACTCAGGGGTTACAAAAAAGCTTTGAAGACCGATGATGTCTGTTTACTGATAGAACAATAAAAGTTTGTAGAAACCCATTTCTAATCATTCATGCTTGCCACTAAACACAAATTTTTTCCCTCATAGACAAGGATCTCTGGTGGGGGAGGCCTTTCAACCCAGACCCAAACTCCCAACTAGTGACACAGAGGTCTTATCTTTCAGAACATTAAATTAGACAGTCAGAAACCCCAATCCACTCCCCATCCCCTGAATCCACGTTGTAATAAAATACAGGTCCTTTTTTTTTTTTTTTATCAACTTGCTCATCTATAAAAGGTAGGCAGGCACTTTTCACTGCCCATTTCTTCTCATACTGACCAATAAACCTCTTTGCCTCTTACAGCCGGAGCCCACTCATTTGATGACTTCCAATCTGTGATCACAAATATGTTCAAACTCATAAAAGGCACAGCAAACATGTGCTGCATTTTACACTGTCTACTTTGTAAGTGACTGCCAAGAACACAGGGCCTCATGAAAATGAGGACACTTTGTGTATCAATCATATTTTGCTTACCATGATTTTGAAAATATTTAGGAAAATAAAGTGATGCTAGTGCCTGGAAATTGCACTTTCTGAAAAGTGGCTAAGGAAGATCTTGATCAGGGTCAACATTTATTTAGTGAGGTCATTTGATGTCCATTCTCCTTCCTTTATGTCGTTACCTAATGAGTTAGATGTAGTAAATTTAGAGTAAAAATATCAGCTCCTAAAACTTAGAATTAAAAGTCATTAACTTACTATTTATTAACCACCTACACTTTTATAAGACATAATAAATTAATTCTTAATGGTAAAGCCAAAATGCTGCTTTATAAGTGTTAAAAGGCTATTAGGAAGAGATATTGTCTTGCAGAATTTTGGAGCTGGAAAAAGATCAGTTTAAACACCTCTGTCCACAGGTGAGAGAACTAAAGCCCAGAGAGGGGAGAAGCCATTCATTGTCAAGGTCGACCAGGAGCAATGATACCAAGATTCAAGGTCGACCAGGAGCAATGATACCAAGATTCAAGGTTGACCAGGAGCAATGTTACTGAGATGGGAGCCTGGTCTGGCTGGGGCTGGAATCATTTCCTCTTAGCACAGAGCTTTTTGGTAGGCTACAAATGTATCCTTGAATGATCTAAATTATTTCCTTGGGCCTTTCTGTCGTAAGTTAATTCATTTAAAAAAAGGATGCCAAGGTTATAGAAAACCTACTTTGTCCAGCTCCTGAACACACACACACACACACACACACACACACCTGCACAAACACACCATACAACCATCACAAAAAGCAAATACCATCCTCCTCTGTCTGCACCCGGGAGTTCATTCTGCAAGCTCATGATCTCACAGAACAATTTCTGGCTCCTGGCAAGTTTGACATAAATCCTGGAGCATGTAATTGACACAGGGCACTGCAAGGATCAGAGAATGCGGCGAGATAATGGACAGTGCGCCCACTAAGGGCAACGTGCCTCCTTCACTCAATCTGCCGCGGAGGCTTGTAGCTCAGCGCAGTTCTGCTCTGTTAAGTGATTTCTTCTTCTCCTCCCAGGCCCGCTCAGTGATGGGCCCTCCTTAGCAGCAGCTTTTCAACAGCATTTTTATTTCAATATTATTCACTTCATGTCATATTAACATAACTGGGGACTGGGGGATGGGGCTGTTCTTAGTTACTCCCCATTTCTTTTTGATTTGTCTTCCGGGAAGATAAATATTTCAGGTCAGCATCCATCCACCAACTTGTGATGTACTTTCAAATGAGCTGCAAGTTTTTGACAGGCGTTTCTCTCTAATAGCAGGATGTGGGTATTAATAGTGCACAGGCAGCCTCCTCGCCTTTGGCCGTAACAATGGAGGCCCGTTCACTGTCCGTGGCAAACATGTCTTGGTCTCTAAGCCTAGACCTTGCTCTCACTCTGTAAACCCATCTTTCCTTTTCTCAATAAACTTTGTTTCATGCTTGCCTTAAAAATAATAATAATAGTCCATGTGCAGAATGGTGACATGTGAAATTAGATGACTGGGGATTCTGTTTGGCAGCACTGTGGTCTGAGAGTCTGTGTTCTGCACAACTTCCTATGTTGAGCCCAACATGAAAGCAATGGTATGAGAAGGCGAACTTCCTAGAGCCCTGTGGGAGTTGATTAGGTCGTGGGGGCAGATTCCTCTTGAGTCAGATCGGCACCCTTATAAAAGAGGCCCCGAGAGCTCTCCTGACCCTTCTGCCGTGCAGGACACAGGGAGAAGGCACTGTCTATGGACCCTTGGACCCCCACCAGACACCAAGGCTGCCAGCTCCTTGGTGCTGGACTCCCAGCCTCCAGAATGGGAGACATAAGTATCTGTTCTTCCCAAGTCACCCACTTTACGGTATGTTGTCCTAGAAGCTCAAATGGACAAAGACAGGACGTATAGTAGAACCTCACTGTGAGTTGACTGCCCAAGGGTCTGTGACAGACTGGTCAGCACATGGAGGTGGGCACAGAAGGAACTCAGCCTGCTGTATGACACACACACGGGGTGCATGTCCCGTCTGTGACAGCTAGGTCAACTCCAGGAGGTGGTCAGCTATGGAGGTTCTGCTGTATCTGTGAGCTCGTACTGTGTGTGTGCTTGGGTAGCTGTGGAAATCAAATGACATTTTCCAAGATCTCTAGAACTTACGCTCACTGGGAGGACAGCTGTAGAGTTTTGGTGTGCTGCAGACAGTAGTGACAAGGTGAGGGAACTCTGCCCTTTCCCCCAGTGAAGGTGAGAGTTGAGCTGTTTTCCAACAGTCAAGCAGAGAGAGAAGGCAGTGGTGAAGACTCATGGTAAGACTTGGGGCGTACGCCAAACCAGGGGGAGCCGTGTGGAGTCTACTATGGCCAGAGGCTGCATGAAAGGTGAGGAGTTTCGGGAAATGAGGTGAACCAAGTAAAAAAGGGGTGGAACCCCACTTCCTCAGTAGACTGTCTTCCCGGAGTCTTAGCTCCCAAGTGCCTGAGGTCACCCAGTATGTTTAGTTTGGTTGCTACCCTGTTTCCCGAAAATAAGACAGTGTCTTATTTTAAGGTGTGCTCCCAAAGATGTGCTAGGTTTTATTTTCAGGGGACGTCTTATCTTTCCTAAAAGTAGGTCTTATTTTCGGAGGATGTCTTATTTTGGGGAAAACAGGGTAAATGTGGATTTTAGAATCTCTAGGTGTCTTTGAAATCCAGCTCCCATTCATTCAAGTTTTAAGCCTCTCCTAAGGCCTGGGAAATGAGCGTCTGGTTTTCGGAATATTGCCCTCCGGCTCAAAGCCTCTAAATTCTTAAAGCATAACCAACTGAGGGCAGAAGGGAACATGAGAGGTAGCTTTTTCCCATTAAATGAAGAACTTTGGGGGCATTATCCAATCTTAACAAGAGATTTCCCATTTAAAAGGAAGGGAACTGTTGTTTGTTAAAATAGCTAGCAAGCCAGCATTATTTGTGGGTTTGTTTATGTGTTTCATTTTAGGATTTCTGAATTCCCCTAAAAATACAGCATAATGTAAACAATTCAATGGAGGCAGTGGAGTGTGTGTTTAGGGGAATGAGGGGGCTAAGGAACTAAAAGTTTGCAACCACTTTGTTCCGAGGCTACTGGAATTGTTGTATCCTTGGCCGGATGCTATCTGAAAATAAGAGGAAATTTTCTGATTCTTTTTGGGAGAAAATAAGTCTTTTAATACCTTCTGAATGGAACACTCCAGCTGGATTTGAAGGAGTCAGATTTCTGGCCAGGCGTGGTGGTTCATACCTGCAATCCTGGGACCCTGTAAGGCAGGAGGATCCCCTGAGCTCAGGAGTTCGAGACCAGCCTGAGCAAGAGTAAAACCCTGTCTCTACTAAAAATAGAAAAACTAGTCAGATATTGTGACAGGAGTCTATAGTCCGAGCTACTTGGGAGGCTGAGGCAGGAGATTCACTTAAGAGCCTAGGAGTTGTGAGCTAGGACGCCACAGCACTTCACCCAGGGTGACAGAGCGAGACACTGTAAAACAAAGTGGTTAGCTTTCTTTACACAGAAAATGTAGACAGAATGGATAGGTGTTTTTATAGGTCATAAGACAGAATAACACCAGCATCCTTGTATAAGTCTGCTGATGCTGTGTGATCACGAATTTCTTTCTCTCTCTTTTCTTCTGGTGGGTACGGCTCTAGGCCTAACTCGGGCTTAAATTCTAAAGGAGGTAATTAAGCCCCAGGAACTTGTGGTGCCAAAGCTGTTCTTCAACACTGTTCACGTCCTGTAAATCACCATCCTCCTCCCCTTGGGGCTCCTTCCCAGAAGCTGTCAGGCAGCTCCAGGTTTATGGGCGAGTCCCTCGACGCTTTACGCTCATTGAGATAAAATTAAGTCAAAGAGCATTCAGTTAAAATGGCAGAGTAATTAAATGAGCTGGACACTGTGTCCCTCTATTTAAATTGCATCAGTCTTTGAGCAGCGGGGGCAGGGGATGAGGACACTGTGGCCGTTTTCCTCCTGAGCAATCCTGGTGTGTCCTGGGTGCTGCTTTGCTAATTAGGTCATGGAAGACTGGAGACCTCGCCGTCTCTTCCACATGCACTCGAAAAATACACAGGTGTCCGGGGACTCCTAGATCAGGCCAAAAGTGGGTAAGAACTGATGGAGCACTGACTCTGGTCCCTGGTTGGAGATGTGGAGAGAAGAGGGCAGATGTGGCTTGTGGTCTCTGGGCCTTTACAGCTTAGCAGGGAAACCAACTTAACCAGCAAAGGTGCACTGAACACAAGAATGCCGGGCAGAGTGGTGCTGGAGGCTCGGCGGTCAGCGGTGTTCAGTAGAGAAAATTTGAATTTGGATAGTGAAGAGAGACTATAGAAACTGTCTCTAGCCCAGGGGTCTCTAGCCGGTCTGGGTGAATTCTGCTAGGAGTTTCCAAATATGTACCATTTCCAAGCTTGCCGGGTGAGATTAATAATACAGCTGATATTAGCAAATCTTCCTTGTATTGCACTGAAACTAATTTTTTATTTGGTGATCCATAGGTCTCAATTGTCAGCCCCACTTCCATCCCTGCTCACCTCTCCACACTCCGACGTGGGGGTTACACCAGTGTCCTCATCCAGGGGCATAGCACGGGTGCACACACCTGCACCCTCCATGAACAGTTGCTGAAGCCTGACAGATGAACTTGCCACGTCTCCACGGCTGGCTCTTCCTCCCGTCTCCTGCATTCCAGCCTTCCACCCGGGTCTACCACCTCCCACGCCTCTGCTCCGCCCAGCAGCCCCCACACAGCCCAGAGCGGGCAGCAGTCAGCTCTCTCACTCTGACCCATGGTTCTGCTTGTTCACTGACGTGGCCACTGCAACGTGCTGGTTGGTGAGAATCAGAGCCTCTCCTTCCTCACACACTGTGCGTTGTGAGAACATCGTGCAGTAGCAGCCGTCCTCTGAGCCGTCCCGGGTAAGTGATTTCTGAATCACACTCTTCTGCGAGCTTCAGAAATGTAGGCTTTACTGTTTCAACTTACTCTTTCTAGCCAATCGTCTGAGCTTAACTCTGAACAGTCCCCAGCATCTGCAAAAGACTCCCCTTCCCACTCGCTAAGCTCTCATTCTCACATACCTTTTTAAGTATTACAAAGACCGAGTGAAGAGTAGATACCCCCAGTCTAGCCCTACAGCACCTTCTCTAGTTTTGCCATGTTCTGTGACATTCCACCATTCTGCTTGGTAACTGGCTTTGCGCCTATCAGAGGGCCCCGTGGCATCTCCTCAGGTACGAGTTTCTAAAGCCTCCTTAATTCTTGCGCTTTCATCGTGGACACTCTTGTCTCTGCCTAGCACAGTGATTTTCAACCGGGGAGCTGAGGCCCACTGGTGTGCCCTGAGAGGATCTTAGGTGTGCTGCAAAATTTTTAAAGATTATTAATTAAATGATTGCCAAAAGAAGTTCAAAACACAGTAAGGATATTCTTTTTTAACATTTTTTTTTTTTTGGATCAGCATAATTTAAGGCTGCCATGCAAGTTTAACTATAGGTTCCAGTGTGGTATGAAATAAAAAAGGTCAAAAAACACTGGTCTAGAACTGCGTTTAAAGGGAAAGTCGGGAATGGTTGCCATCCTGAGCATGGTTACCTGCCCCTGCCATTTGAGACCTGCCTGAGTATTCAAGACTGGCGTGGCCATAAGGACCTGACTTCTTGATTTGCCTTTGACCGCTACATGCTGCCTCCGCCATAGTATTTTAGTCTCAGCCTCTTGCTTGTCTCCACATTCCAGAAGGTTCCTTGGGGTTGAAATGCCATCTCCGAAAACATTATGTGACTCATTTTCATTAGAGGGTGTGCAGCTGAAATGCGCGTTTCCAATATGGGAAGAAAGAAAGACGCACACAAAGTGTTAGAGTAAATAGTAACAAGGACAGAGTTGGCGATGGCAAGATGCAAATCCACAAAGCAAATCTGCCCACGCCAAGGGTCACCCGGTCGACCCGAGGCGTGAGCGGTTTTGCCTTGAATTAGGCCGTCCTAGGTTAATTTCCGTGAAGGAGAGACGGCAGTCTCCAGCACCCAAAGGCTCAGTGACGTCCCCTCCAGAGCTTTCATCAGACTTCTCACATCCCTGTTGATGTGAGCTGTCCTTTCACTGTGGGGGGAAAACAATAAGCAGAGACATTGACCAGGGTCTGAGAACAGAAGAAGGTGACTAGGCTTTGTGCATAATCCAGGGTTGGCCAGGGACGTTGATCTCGCATTGTTTTGAGAATGAGAACACAGCCCATGTTCACAACTGTTACTCCAGCTGCTCTTCAGATGGCTGGACCTGAGTACTGGGCTCAGTGTATCTCTCAGAACACTCGGCTGGGGGGTTGTTAGTAGGGAACATTCCCCAAAGTGTTCTAGAATAAAGAATGGATTAGAATCATCACCCCCACCAGTCCTGGATGCCTAGGTCGGATTCCACAGAGAAACACAACAAAACACAATCTTATAAGATAATACTAGACTTGTGAAAATATTTCTGGCAGAGCTAAAATTTTTCTATTTCTTTAAGACCAAGATTACTATGTACAGGAGTAGAATGAAAACAGATTAGAAAAATTCCCCGACATAAATAAGAGTTATCAGTACAGTAAAAAATGCAAAATGTTCGGAAGGTACACAGACATTTAAAACGATTGATGTCATCAATGGCCACAGTTCCCGGTGATTTTTTTTGGTAAAAACCGAACTTCAAAAGAATTTTGTAATTTATTTTTAAACCTGATTTGGTGCATTCGTTGTTAACTGAGGAGGTTCACACCTATGATAAAATAGCTTGCTAACAGCAGCTACCCGGGGATTACACAAACTCTGCTGTATTAGGCGGTCGTTTTTTTTACATATTTCATTTACAAGGGGGACTATATTATCATTTGTAATTTCCACATTGCCAGCTTACAGTGCACTCTCCAATGATCACTCTCACTGTGTGTTTGGAGTCTGTCAATTTCTGCACAATTTAATAAGACGATTTGACTTCCCAAACGCCAGAAGAATCTCAGAGGACTGCATTTCAATTGAAAATGGAAAAGACCACGGTTATTTCCCCAAGAATACAAGCTCAGCATTACTATTTGTTAAACCACATTCCCATTCTATTTTCCTTGGCTCCCTGAAGCTTAACTATTTGATTTCATTTTGTTACCATAAAATCTACAAGAATATAATCTAAAATATTATTTTAGTGCTGAAATAACAAATGTGGGGATGCAGTCATGGTAAGTTTGCTGCGCGCCGCATTCCCTCTGCATGTAGATTTGTGTAGGGATTAAATGCAGTCAAACTCTCCTGCAAAGACTCTAAGCGATTTCAAGGCATTTAATATACCCATTGTATAAACAGGTTTCAAAAATTATTAAGTCAAAGAAATTCTATTTGGCTCTTTCCTGTGCATTGTCCACACTTAACTGCGGTCTCCTCAGCTCTCTTCCCACCCCCTGAAACAGAAAGGTTCCAGCACCATTGTATATGTTCACGTCACCCCATGGAATTTTGCTCTGTTTCATCAAGTTGCTCCTCACATAGGATTTGCAATTAGTGCCCCTGTCATGTCAATCATGAAAATCTGTTTATTTAATTCCATCTACTCAGCAAGAATTTATTGGATGCCTGTTGGGAACAGAGTGCTGAAAATACTCTTTTCTGCAATATTCTAAGCTGCTGGCTTCTTGAAGGATTTTTTTTCTCTCCAGATTCTTTCTTCAAAGTTCCAGTTCTTTAAGCCAGAAAGCGCAGATTAACAAGGTAGCTAATGGGTTTTTTTCCCAGCTTTATTTTTCTTACCCATTACAGTTGTTATTGAGCAATTTTCAGGAGCTCTACATATGTAGCAGGTGATAATAATTATAACATAAATATGTAAAAATGCAGAAGCAATCTATTAGATTAGCTATATGCTACAGCATGGCTTATTAAGCATACGTTTTCAGAGGCAATATATACAGAGGCTGCCAAAAATGTATACACATTTTAAGAAAGTAAAAAACTGTATTAAAATTGCATTACTTGATACATACTGATAATGTTATCTCGAACGTTACATTTTGTATCTCTTGTAATTGCAGAAGTCAAGTGTAACTTGATTATTACCATTTTAATACAGTTTTTTCCTCTCTTAAATAATGTGCATACATCCTTTCTGGGGTGGGGGGGCATCCTATGTATGTTTTAGAGGTCAAGTGCATGAACTTTGAAGCAAGATTCAAGTCCCTAGTCTGTCGGTCACTACTTTTTTGGCCATGAATGAGTCTTCTAACTTCTCTTCATCTCAATTACTGATTCGTAAAAGGGCAGTAATAATAGAGAAGCCCTCAGAAGGCTGTTGGAGGAGTAAATGAGATCATTCCTGTAATGCGCTGAGGTGCGATGACAATTGGGATGTCCCAGCGGCCTAGCTGGGTGGCTGGGCAGAAAGCTGACTCAGAGGAATGAGTTAGTTCAGCTCCTCCAGTTCTTCTTTAAAAGGGCCCTTCCCCAAACCGAGAGACCACATACTCGCGCTGGACCCCAGGTTTAGGGATGGGCAGAGCACAAGGGACAGCTCCCCTCTCTCCTGAAGCTCTGGCTGGAGGACACCGTCCACATACACCTGGTCGAAGCTGGAGGGCAGGGGAAGACCAAGCTCTAATTCCTCCTTGCTTGTGAGTTACCATCCCTTATAAACTTGACTTACTTCTTACACGATAGCCAAGGAATGAGGGTACAAAGGAGAGAGAGGCGCCGCAAAGGGGCTGCCTTAGTCCATTCTCAAAGGACATGGAGCACGCAGTGGCCAGGGGGAGCCGCGGGCGCCTACAGGAAAAGTCTTCATCCTACAAGGCCCGGCTTGTGAAGCCTTCTCTGCCCAGCGTTGAGCCCGGGCACAGCTCTCGCCCCCGGGCCCTCTCCTTCCTGCTTCCTGCTCTTCCCACTCATTTTTCCGTGGAGCCCCTCTCCTCACTTCCACACCACACCGCATCCCATGGCCATCTCATTTCTCTAAATTATAAAGGCCTCAGATTAGCTGAGCTCCATTTTCCACATCAGAAACTATATAGTAAGTAATTCGTGTTCTTCTTGAAGCATTTATTAAAGGCTAGGGACCCGGCAACAAGTTGATCCTGGGGATTCCACAAAGAGCAAGACATAATACCTGCCTTCAAGAAACTCACAGGTACCCCATGATTGCATTAATGCACACAGCTATGATTTAATGAAAAAAAGAATCCCAGCTAGACGTTGATGTTCCTAAATCTGTACTAATATTGTCAGTTGATTCTCAGAAAAGCAAATCTGAATGTGTTTTTATTAAAAAAAAATCCTTAAGTTTATCAAACACAAATTTGGTTTTCCCATTCATCAAAATTTGCTGTTTTACCAAAACATTTTGTTCCCAAACATTGTTGAATGGGCATTGTTCTCGGGTGTTAAAATAATCTTTAAGATTTATGTACAACTTCACTGTAATCCAGGAGTTTCATCTTTGAGCTTTGGAAAATAAAGTTATATTCAAACCAAAAAAAAAAAAAAGAACCTCACAGCACAGGAAGGAAGATGTGTCTGTAGCCGGAACGTGAAGAAACACTGTGGGTAAGGATCACCATGGGGATCTGGGTGAACGTGGGGGAGGCAGACACCTCCGATCACACGTTTCATAGCATTGTCGTCAGGACTGGAGGATATAAAGAATCCAGACATAATAAATACAAAGAATTGGGCACACGGTGCCTGCCCCATGAATGTTAGCTCAGGCAGCATTCACCTTCTGCTTCCCCAATCCTCTTGCTAGAAGATAAATTAAGCTGTTTTCTGAAGAAATACTATTTGTAAGAGCACTGCTCGGTGTAATAGGTATAATATTTTTAGGCTAGAACTACGCTATGTTGTCTTAACTTCCCTGCACGTCTCCCAACACAGTTTGATTATTCCGAAAAAGTATCTCTCCACTGGTCTGCTTGTTATTTTTTTTTTTTTATTGTTGGGGATTCATTGAGGGTACAATAAGCCAGGTTACACTGATTGCAATTGTTAGGTAAAGTCCCTCTTGCAACCGTGTCTTGCCCCACCCCCCCCTTCCCTCTCTCTGCTCTTCCTTTCCCCACCTCTCCCTCCTTCTGCTTATTAACCCTAATGTCAGCTCTTGTCCCATAACTCTTAGAGGAGAGAGTAAGAACATTCTGGACTTACAGAGACTTGCGTTTTGATCCTGAGCCTCCATCCGACATTGAATCTTTCTGATCAGGGACAAGTACATTTCCTAAATCTTGTTTTCCTCAGCTGTAAAGGGAGGAAATAGGAGCCACCTGAAAGAACTGTGCTGCTTCCAGGAGATGACAGTGGATCTCAGCTCACGCGTTTACTCAACGAATATCAGCTGAGCACCTGCTCCGACCTCAATGCAGACGAGACCACAGAAGGGAGACAGACAGACAAAGTTACCTGCCCGCGTGGAGCTGATAGTCAGGTGGGGAAGAGAGGAAATAAATAAGATAAATAGGAACTTTATAGTACTTTAGAGAGTGTAAGAGCGAGGAAGAAGAAACAAAAACAACAGGTGTAGGAGGAGGGACCCGCCCTCAGGTGGGGTGAGTCACCTGAGGAAGACCCCCCCACAGGCCGTGCCTGGCACAGGGGAATTTTCTCCGTTTCATTAGTTCACACTTTCTCTCCACTTCTCCAGAGCTGGAGCACATGTCAGCCAACACGTCTTGCAGAATACTGATTTGAGATGACGACTCGGAATTGCCGGAGCTTGTGATTAGATTTAGTTCTCATTCGCGTTTCGCATCCGTGTACCTGGCTGCTGCTATTTTCCCCTTTCTCCTTCTGCAGATCTGATCGTTTCTGAAGGCTCTTTTCTAAAAACAAACACACATCACCCCGGGGCGTTTTGCTACCAGAGGATCAACAAAACATTTATTCTTTAGCATCTTCTTAAGGACCTGCCCCCATAAAAAGATGATTTTGTTTCTCCCCAATCATTTCCCTTTAGATGCTCAATTGTGTAAAGGGACATCTGGTCTCCACCAAGCGGAGACGCTCCACTGTGGTCTGTGCTGCTCAGGGGACCTGCACGGTCTGCTTGGAGGGTGAGACCTTTCACCTGTCATCAAAGTCGAGGTTCCAGATAGAAATATTCAATATCAATGTGCTCACGTTACTAGATTACACTACACCCCAACCGTAGGGGCTGGAGGCCAAGGAGGGGAGAAGGATTCCCTCTCCTCTCTTCCAGCCAGACAAAATCCCTAAGAAGGAATAATCTGATCTGAACTTTTCTTCTGCAGCCTTTTCGCCTGTTTTTCTTTTTCTTTTTTATTATTAAATCATAGCTGTGTACATTAATGTGATCATGGGGCACCATATACTGGTTTTATAGACCGTTTGACACATTTTCATCACACTGGTTAACATAGCCTTCCTGGCATTTTCTTAGTTATTGTGTTAAGACATTTACATTCTACATTTACTAAGTTTCACATGTATCCTTATAAGATGCACCACAGGTGTAATCCCACCAATCACCCTCCCTCCACCCATTCTCCCCCCTCCCTCCCCTCCCTCTCCCCCTTCCCCCTATTCTTAGGTTATAACTGGGTTATAGCTTTCATGTGAAAGCTATAAATTAGTTTCATAGTAGGGCTGAGTACATTGGATACTTTTTCTTCCATTCTTGAGATACTTTACTAAGAAGAATATCTTCCAGCTCCATCCCTGTAAACATGAAAGAGGTAAAGTCTCCATCTTTCTTTAAGGCTGCATAATATTCCATGGTGTACATATACCACAATTTATTAATCCATTCGTGGATCGATGGGCACTTGAGCTTTTTCCATGACTTAGCAATTATGAATTGGGCTGCAATAAACATTCTGGTACAAATATCTTTGTTATAATGTGATTTTTGGTCTTCTGGGTATATACCTAGTAGAGGAATTATAGGATTGAATGGCAGATCTATTTTCAGATCTCTAAGTGTTCTCCAAACATCTTTCCAAAAGTTTTCTCCTGTTTTTCATGCTTTTCAAGATTTCGAGCATGTCCCTTGTAGCTTTAGTTAGTAACTGTTCATTAAATACCTGGTTTCTGATGGGTGCTGGGTGGCACAGGATGGTCCTGGGTAACTTGGCCAACTCGTTAAGTCTTAGTTGCTTCTGAAACGGGAATGAGGGATTTTGCCACTGGCACTGTGAGCTGAGCAGAGTCAAAGGCACTGGGGGACAGACAGTGTTAAAGCACGGACGGGACCCCGGGTGGAGGAATAATGCAAGCCATGACTCATTGCTAGTGCTGACTCACTTTGAATGTTTCAGGGGACTCTTCCAGGCACCCCACTGGCTATGACAGGAAGCACCTTAGGGGGCGTGTGAGGGTGTGCACACACGTGGGAAGGACTGACAGGCTCCTTTTGTATCTTTCTTTTTTTTTTTTTTGGCTGGGGCTGGGTTTGAACCCACCACCTCCAGCATATGGGACCGGCGCCCTACTCCTTGAGCCACAGGCGCTGCCCTCCTTTTGTATCTTTCAAAAATAGGATTACAATTGCCCCCTATTCAGACAATTAATAACCATCAATTGTCATCCTAAGAGTAAGTCACACTGTGGCCATTTATTTTGTCTTTATTGAGGCTTTTTTAATGCAAAAATCAATATACATTCCATATATACATATATATTTACTTTATACAACAAAGAGATCATACTGTAAAATCCTGATAACCTACTCCTTATGCATAATAATATCTCACAGGTATAGCTGACCCTCAATAATGAAAAAAAAATCCTCCTTTCCTTTTCCTTTTTAACAGTTGTACAGTATTTTAATGGACAGCCGTATGGCAATTTATTTAAGCAATCCTCTAAGATATTTAGGTTTTTTCTAATTGTCTCTATCGCCAACAGTGAACATCCATCCACATTCTTTTCTGCACTTTTATTATGTTGACATCCCAATCTTCAATCTTCTTTGACTTGGTTTTGGCTGACTGTCTATACATTAAGGTATAGTAAAGTTGTTTAGAAGTATGAAAATGAATGTGCTATTTTATCCTTTTATTTTTTATTGCCTTCAGGTAAATTTCCAGGTAAGATTTGAAATGAAAAAAAGTGCCTAGTTATAATTCTAACGCCTCCCAACAGGTTGCCCCAATCGACACCTCGTCAGTGGTACCCCTGGAATGTAATTGTTTTTGTGCACGGGACTCTCACTGGCAGTGTGATCACCCTTCAGTCTTTGTCAACAGTACAGGAGAAAAGAAATTATAGCTCCTCCTAACTTTCTCATTTGCATTCTCTAAATATTAAGAATACCTCAGTTTTTCATGTGTGTACTGGCTATTTATGTTTCTTCTCTGAATGGCCTACCCCTGCTCTTTACCAAATTTTTTTTTTTTTTACATTCAGGACTCCACAAATTTTATATTTGTTTAGAATGATTTATTTATGGTTAATATTAATCTTTTGCTCTTACAGTTCAAGCACTAGTCTAACTTTGTAAATTTTATTGTGTCTTGCAGAGTCCCACTTATTGTTTTAGTCTCTTATGTTACGTAAATAAAGACCGCCTTTCATGAAAATATTCTCCTGGACTGTTTCAGCACTTCGTCTTTATCCAACCATTGTGATGAATGCTTGCAATGGTCAAAAAGAATCCGGTTTTCATCACCCCTAACAGTACAGTGTAGACATGGTTCTCCTTCATGTTGTCCCAGCAAAGAAAGGCGAGCTTTGAGACGGTTTCTCTTCTGATGCTCGTTTAATTACGGGGAATGCATCTCTCCAGCTTCTTTACCTCACTGATTTGTTTCAAAGAATCTATCTTGTCAGAATCATAACACCAAACATTGCTGTTATTCAAGTGTAAAGTGTACATTGAGACGAACTTGCTTCCACTGCAGCTTTCAGCTCATCATTACCCACGTTGATCTCAGGTCGCCCATGTGGCTCCCTTTCACGATTAAAATCAACAGAATAGAACTTTTCAAACTATCAACACATGTTGTGTTTAGGAGCCGCCTCCTTTCCAAACACTTTGTGGATATTCTGAGCTGTCTGTGATGCATTGTTTTCATGACGGATTGAAAATAACATGCACTTTTGGCTTATCCCTGGAAACTAAAAAGCAATTTTCTAAATTGCTTTTAGAAAATTAGAAAAATAATCACAAGCTGAAGCATGTGTTTAAAAGAATGAGGCCGTACCTTCACAATAAAAACACACCGTGAGGGTCAAAGTGAAATGTCAGAGATACCAACTATCAGACTTAGTACTTAAGGAAATCAGTCACTTCGTACTTAATAACATAATATTTTTGGTACACGAAAATAATTTTAACATTCTCATCTTTAATTCTTCTTGAATTTACTTTGGTTCAGTATATACAGATATAAATACACCCATTGTAAGTATGAACGTGGATGCAGCATCTTGAGTAAATAAAGAGATCAGCATGTGGCAGATTCTCTTCATCCTGTTAAACGTTTCCTTTGTTGCACACAAGCTTTTTAGTTTGATGTAATCCCATCTGTCCACAGTTGCTTTTTCTGTCTGCATTTCTGAGTAAAAATCAAAAAAATTATCCCCTGGTCCAATGTTGTGTAGTTTTCCCAGCATTTTCTTCTAGTAGTTTCATAGTTTCTAGTTTTACATTGAAGTCTTTAATCCATTTTGAATTGATTCTTTTAAAATCGGCGTCCAGGAAGGGTCTGATTTCATTTTTCTATGTGTGGATATCCAGTTTTCCCAGCAGCATTTACTGAAGAGATGATCCTTTTCTTGTTACCTGTTCTTGGCCTCTTTCTTGAAGACCAAAGCACTACACACTCTTCGGTTCATCCGGGCTCTCTGTTCTGTTAAATGGGTCAATGTGTCTATTATTTTGCAATCACCATCCTGTTTCAATTACCATATTTTTGTAGTATTATTTGAAATCAGGGAATGTGATGCCTCCAGCTTCCTTCTTTTGCTCATGATTTCCTTGGCTATTGGGGACTTTTTTGGTTCCAAATACATTTTAGTATTATTATTTCTATTTCTATCAAAAATGACATTCAAATCTCGATAGGAATTGCATTGAATCTACTCATTACTTTGGTTGCATAGACATTTTAACAAAATTCTTCCAATCCATGAACATAGGTTACATCCCTATTTATTTGTATCTTCTTAAATTTTCTTCATAAACATTTTATACTGTTTAGTGTACAGGTCTTTTGTTCCTTGGTTAAATTTATTCCTAGGTATTTTACCTTATTTTTTAAATAGATACTGTAAATGGAATTGTTCTCTTGCCTTTTTTTGTTCTATAGTTTGTTGTTAGGGTATAGAAATGCTATTGGTGGACAGCACCTGTGGCTCAGTGGATAGGGCACTGGCCCCATATACTGAGGGCGGTGGGTTCGAACCCGGCCCCAGCCAGCTAAAACAGCAGTGACAACTGCAAAAAAAAATAGTCGGGCATTGTGGTAGGCGCCTGTAGTCCTACTGAGGCAAGAGAATCGCCTAAGCCCAAGAGTTGGAGGTTGCTGTGAGCTGTGATGCTCCAGCACTCTCCTGAGGGCAACAAGTAAGACTCTGTCTCAAAATTAAATTAAATTAAAAAATGCTACTAGTTTTTGTGTGTTGATTTTATATCCTGCAATATTACTGTATTCATTTCTTAGTTCTCACACTTTTTTTGATGGAGTCTTTAGGGTTTTCTACACATAAGATCATGCTGTTAGCAAACACTGACATCATTTTTTACATGTTTGACTTTCTTGCCAACATTTAACAAGTTAGAGATTTCACATTAAAATCCAGATTTCCCCTTGGAAAATCTGAAGGAAGGCCAACAATCAGGCCCCCTCCTCTCTGAGAGCTGGTTGGAGGATGCCCCCATTTTAGGCAGATGTGTCTTCCTGGTTCCCCATCTTCTTCTTCCCCCATACTCAGCTGCTTTAGGCTGAGCCCTGATGGCCTTTGAATGTTCAATCCCAGCTGTAAGGCCAGTAACAACAGCAGGGACTTTATGCAAAGATCCCAAAAGGAATCTAAATGTCTCTTGTGTCCTAAAGCTGCAGCCTGAACTCTCCTTGGAATGCACATCAGCTCCTGATTTTTTGTGTGGCTGTTTCTGTGAATCACCTACCTCCCTTCTCGGTGGCTTCTGCCCTTTTAACAGCCACTAACAGGGTGATATTCTTCTTCCTAATGTACTTCAGCCCAGCGCGTCCCCGTTAGGAGGTACGAAACATTAGTGATATGAGCTATCACAAGATCTGTTAGCTTCACATATGCTTAAATGTTTCCTAAAATGTTTTCATTTCAGTTCATTTGAAGGGACTGTAGGGAGCTATTGGGACCAAATGGACAGATCTCAGCATCATCAGCTCATTGACATTAAGGGCACTTATTTCAAGCAGGTCCAGTTGACAGGTTTCACACAATCATTACTGTTCATGCCACAGAGGAAAAATGACCGGCCGATTTGCTCAAATTGCAGTAGGCATAAGAGTTATCAGTGTGTGGCATCAAACAAAACAGTCCCGTCCTCACATTTCCACCACTCCAACCACACAGAGATTTAAGGCAAGAAGTCAATGGGGTAATAGGCAAAGCAGTTTTCTCAAACCATTTGTAAAATAAATAAGTCAATATATAAAATAAAAACAGAGTTAAACCATGCAGAAGGGACATTTAGAAATGTCAGCTAGCTGAGCATTTGGAGAATTTGTAACTTAAAGGAATCCTGTGCCAATATGAATTGTCATGTGGCTAAAATCTCATTTCTAAATAGCCCAAATACTGTAAAATTCAGTTTCATTCTCAGAATATGTTCTAATACCACCTACTGCTCAGAAGAATTTCTTTTTAAGGTGACAGTGAGAAAATCATTATGACATAGCTGGACTCAGAAACAAGGTACACATCGCCACACATCATAAAAGGTATAGAAACGTAAAGAGGTGAGTGGGGCTGAAACTGAGGCTTGCTGGGCTCAGGGACAGGACCCACGTAGTTGTCACTGGAAGCTTAATTGTTGTGGGGTCAAGTGCTCCATGAGAGGGGCAGGAACCAGGCTCAGTGCTTAAAGCCAAGGCCTGAGATGGGCCTTCTTGAGCTGTGAAATATGGCAGGATAGAGTAGTTGTCACAGCTGGAGACCCCAGTGGGATGGGCTCAGGAAGGGAGCAGGTGGATCACGACAACGCTTACCTGCTGGCTCGTGGACCAAGCTGACCACTGGCGCAGTGACTGACCGAGCAACTGCCCCATGTCAGCAAGGGCTAGGGCATTCCCTTCTCAGCAACACGAGGTTCTATCTATTTGACTTATGGAATGGATAGAAACAAATGCAAAAACCCCATCAAACAGGCGAGGGAAAGAGAAATAAATAAAAAACAAAACAAAATCTCCCATTTAAAGTGATCTTTATTTTTCTTTGCATTTTTTTTTATTTTCACATATACATGTGTTCATTAGGCTTCCACTTTTTGCCTTCACAAAATTAAAAAGGCTTAAACTTCAACAACAATATCAATGTTTAAGATGGGAACCAGAAACAAAAACCGCGCAAAAAAAGAACAAAAACAAATACATTCAGAAAAGAAATCAGACGATTGCTGCAACTAGTAATGTAAAGAAAGTAACATTCACATTGTCAAATAAGAATATGTCTATTATAGAATGCTTTCACTCTGAGGTTCAGTATGGAGTCCTCAATTAACCACTTCTTATTATTTTTTCCCGAAGTATCAAAGAATAGACAACTAATATTTGTAAATAAGGATAAATCAAAGTGATCTTTGAAACCCAAATTCTAAAAACATAAAAATTGTCTCATGCTTAGAAAAAAGACCAAAAACTTCAGGATAGAAATTCCCTTAAGTTGAATTCACCGAAGTTGCTGTATAGAATATTAGCATATAAAAATCAAGAGAGTCTCAGTAATGACAAACAAAACATAATACAAAAAAAGACAGTCATAAATTATAAAAGATTTAGGGAATATATTTAACAAAATACATGTAAGACTTTCCTAGAGGAAAAAAACAACAACACCATAACCTTATCAAAAGACATATAGAAGACATAAAATGTTTTTTAAAAATCATACCATCTTCTGGGTAGAAAGATTCAATATGTAAAAGAAGTTAGTTTTCTGAAAATTTTTCTATGAACTTAATATGAGTCTAATTAATACCTTAACAGAGGTTTCAACAGACTTGAACATGTTCAATCTAAACTTTATAATGAAAAGCAAAGATAAGAATAGCCAAGACTACTTTAGCTAAAAAGAATAAAATGGGAAGATTTCCTTTACAAGAATCAAGGCTTATCAGACAGTGTGGTAATGGCCTTGGTATAGACAAACAGATCAATGGACTGGATACAGAGCCCGACACATCCCCACACGTGCCTGTGAACTTGACAGCCATCACAGTGGTGGGATGGCAAGTCAGTTGGCAAAGGCTAGACCCTGGGCAATTAAATAGAAAGAGGCAATTTCACCGCCTCCATCGCCCTGCCATTACCACACCTGCCAGACGGGAACAACTGCTCCACGTTGGCAAGGGTGCCATGGACGATGACTCTCACCAGGCGGTATTCTCTCTTTCGGTCTGGATTCTCACTCTCTCTGGGGATACCCAGCTCTCATCCTTTGGGAATAAGGCACCCCCATTTTTAAAAAATGTTCCTTAAGAAGGTAAGTGCAAGTCTAATTCTTCAAGGTGGTCACGCTCTTCAAAAAACATCTTAATAAAGGTTAGTACAGGCTAGGAAGCCAAGCTCCCCTTTGTCACAGTAGGTTTCACGATTGCAACTAATTCTCATCAATTACCACCAAGTATGGATTCATCGTCAGCCAGCCTGTTGACTGGTCTGGATTCCTGTTTGGTGGAATGATCCAGAAATTCGCACTCAGAAGGAGTCCTGTAGGCGCCGGGGGGTGGGGTTGGGGTGGGGTCCGGCTGCCTTGATTGCACTGTCATAGTTCCCCGTGATGGCATTAACACTGAGAAATGTCCCCCAAATGCCCTCCTACCCTGGTTTCTGACATGCTCCGCCCGAATCCTCATGGCGATCACACACATGACTGCTTTTCTTGCTGGTCCACTAATCTGAGAGGGTGAATTGGCTCATGGTGGTGCCACAGCATCTGGTTCAGCGGCCCCCTGTGTCCCACAGGGGAAAGACTTAACACGTGCATCACTAGGAATGCATGCTGAGAGGGGCTCCTTTTCCCTATTTGGAGGTCCAGGCCTTTAAAGCTCTTGGGAACAGGGTACTTTCTATTGGGCCTTGGCTCCGTGTAAATGCAGCAGCTTGGAGGATGGCATCCTACACTCTGGACTGAGGCCACAGCTGTTTCACAGGGCTGTTCCATGGAGCTGGCTGCGTGCTGGAGCACCTGGGAAGGCCCAGGAATTCCACAGTCATGTGAATTATCGCAAGATTCCTTAGTCACATGACTTTATCAGAAATATGAGAAAGAATCATCATAGTACTTTTGCCATTAAATGGATCTGACTTCAGGCCGTGTTGAGCCTTGTCCATGGCTCAGACATTATGTAAGCGCTGAGGACACAGGTACAGAAGTCAGAGAATGCAAAGCCATAGCAGAACATGTATGTTTTGAAAAGTACAAATCACTAAGATTTTCTCTCTGAGGTGAAACAAGTCCACTGCAACCGATGAAGATGTGGCTGGCTGATTTCTCCCACGAATGATACCATTAACAGGGTCATAGCTGGCGGGAGGCTGGACACTGAGCTGTGGTCGTGGCTGGTAAGCTCATGCCATTGGGCTCCTGTGTGGTCCCCATTCCCGCCACAGTGGGCCTCTCCTGCAATGGTGTCATTGAAGGACACTGGCTGACATCCACACAACAGGTCATCGTGGCCACCTAGCTGCTGAGTGGCCTCTGCAGTAGATTCTCTCTAGTGAACATCAACTTCACACATGAAGACTCACAATGATTTTGCACCCTCCCTCTCCTAACCATACACCCACGTACCTCTGTTTCTCAGGCCTTCTTGTCTCCAATGTCCTGGTCTCTATCTTCAGATTCTTTTTTTTTTTGTAGAGACAGAGTCTCACTTTATGGCCCTCTAGAGTGCCATGACATCACACAGCTCACAGCAACCTCCAACTCCTGGGCTTAAGCGATTCTCTTGCCTCAGCCTCCCGAGCAGCTGGGACTACAGGCGCCCGCCACAACGCCCAGCCATTTTTTGGTTGCAGTTCAGCCGGGGCCGGGTTTGAACCCGCCACCCTCGGTATATGGGCCGGCGCCTTACCGAGTGAGCCACAGGCGCTGCCCTATCTTCAGATTCTTGATCAACACCAGGACGTTTGTCACAGCCCAGAAGTTGGTGTATCTCCATATTTCCACCTCTTCTTTCTCATGAAGGGAATGGCTAAGGATATTGCTTACAGCTCTGCCCACCCTCACCCTGCAGGGGCTCCTGAGTGGGGCTAAGTTGCAGTTTTAGTTCCATGTGTGGCTGAAATCAACATAGCACATGGACTCACCTGGCAGCCAAGTCTGAGTCCTTTCTTTCTCCATCAGTTGGATGATGAGACTCCCTCATGAAGCCGTAGGTGAGCTGAGGAACAGGGATTGGTGCCTTGGAAATAGGACGCATGTGATCAGTTTACTTGTACCTAACAGACCTGCTCCAGCCTTGTCCCCGATGTGATGGTGGCTTCCTTGTCTGCCCTGACTTCATTTGGTGCATCCTAGAGCCCTTAGCTCATGAGGAACATCTCAAGTCAGAAAGTCACCTACTGTCCCCTAGACAGGTGCTTAGTACCTCCTAGGGCCTGCAGCAAACCAGAAGCTATTTTCAGGAGTTTTCTGCTGTGAGGGGCTTGAATGTGTTCTAGAACTCTATGAGTTTACCTTCTGAATCAAAATTTACCAGTAAATGCCACTTAATATCTATCTTTCTGTAAATCAAGGCAACTACTGCTTCTTTGAATCTGCTAGCTTGTATGTTTGACAGTACAGCCTCTATTTGTTGGAAAACCCTTTCCCTCTGGGCCCCACTTGCTGGCAGCTTCCCCAGTCACTCAGTAAATGAGTCCAAGTAATATGCCCAAGTGTGATACACACTGCCTCTAAATCCAAGGTGGCCCACCAAGCACCACGCCTCTTTAAGAAGAATATAAAGTACAACTTGTGCTTTACCTTAAAGAGGATTTCTTGGGGTACCCCTAAGCACAAAACCTCTAAACACTTCACTGATGGGGCACCCTAAACACCTGGGGGTTTACCTTCTCTCCTCTGGTAATGCAAGACTTATTTATTTATTTATTTATTTATTTATTTATTTTTTTTTTTTTTTTAATTTTTTTATTAAATCATAAGTGTATACAATGATATGATTATGGGGCATCATACACTCACTTCATAAACCATTTGACACATTTTTATCCCAGTGGTTAACATAGCCTTTCCGGCGTTATCTCAGTTACTGTGCCAAAACATTTATATTCTACATTTACCAAGTTTCGCAAATACCCCTGTAATATGCACCACAGGTGTGATCCCACCGATTCCCCTCCCTCTACCCACCCCCCCCTTTCCCACTTCCCCCTATTGTTAAGTTGTAGCTGGGTTATAGCTTTCATGTGAGAGTCCCAAATTAGTTTCATAGTAGGGCTGTGTACATTGGATATTTTTTCTTCCATTCTTGGGATACTTTACTAAGAAGAATATGTTCCAGCTCCATCCATGTAAACATGAAAGAGGTAAAGTCTCCATCTTTCTTTAAGGCTGCATAGTATTCCATGGTATACATATACCACAATTTATCAATCCATTCGTGGATCGATGGGCACCTGGGCTTTTTCCATGACTTAGCAATTATGAATTGGGCTGCAATAAACATTCTGGTACAAATATCTTTGTTATGTTGTGATTTTTGGTCTTCTGGGTATATGCCCAGCAGAGGAATTACAGGATTGAATGGCAGATCTATTTTTAGATCTCTGAGTGTTCTCCATATATCCCTCCAAAAGGAATGTATTAATTTGCATTCCCACCAGCAGTGCAGAAGTGTTCCCTTTTCTCCGCATCCACGCCAACATCTCTGGTCTTGAGATTTTGTGATATAGGCTAGTCTCATTGGAGTTAGATGATATCTCAAAGTAGTTTTGATTTGCATTTCTCTGATGATTAAAGATGATGAGCATTTTTTCATATGTCTGAAGGCCGTGCGCCTGTCTTCTTCAGAGAAGTTTCTCTTCAAATCCCTTGCCCAGCCTGCGATGGGATCCCTTGTTTTTTTCTTGCTGATGCGTTTGAGTTCTCTGTGGATTCTGGTTATTAAACCTTTGTCAGAGTTATACCCTGCAAATATCTTCTCCCATTCTGAGGGCTGTCTGCTTGCTCTGCTTACTGTGTTCTTAGCTGTGCAGAAGCTTTTTAGTTTGATCAAGTCCCAGTAGTGTATTTTTGAAGCTGCTTCAATTGCCCGGGGGGTTCTCCTCATGAAATACTCACCCAGACCAATTTCTTCAAGGGTTTTCCCTGCATTCTCCTCTAGTATTTTTATAGTTTCATGTCTTAAGTTTAAATCTTTAATCCAATGAGAGTCTATCTTAGTTAATGGTGAAAGGTGTGGGTCTAATTTCAGTCTTCTGCAGGTTGCCAGCCAGTTCACCCAGCACCATTTGTTAAATAGGGAATCTTTTCCCCACTGAATGTTTTTAATTGGCTTGTCAAAAATCAAATAGCGGTAAGTAGCTGGATTCATCTCTTGGTTCTCTATTCTATTCCAGATATCTACTTCTCTGTTTTTGTGCCAATACCATGCTGTTTTGATCACTATCGATTTGTAGTAAAGTCTGAGGTCTGGTAGTGTGATTCCTCCTGTTTTGTTTTTATTTCTGAGTAATGTCTTGGCTATTCGAGGTTTTTTCTGATTCCATATAAAACGAAGTAATGTTTTTTCAAGATCTTTAAAATATGACAGTGGAGCTTTAATAGGGAGTGCGTTGAAAGTATATATTGCTTTGGGTAGTATGGACATTTTGATAATGTTGATTCTTCCTAGCCATGAGCATGGTATGTTTTTCCATTTGTTAACATTTTCAGCTATTTCTTTTCTTAGAGTTTCATAGTTCTCTTTATAGAGATCTTTCACGTCTTTTGTTAGGTAAATTCCCAAATATTTCATCTTCTTTGGCACTACTGTGAATGGGATAGAGTCCTTAACTGCTTTTTCAATTTGACTGTTGTTGGTGTATATAAAGGCTACCGATTTATGAATGTTGATTTTGTAACCTGAGACGCTGCTGTATTCCTTGATCACTTCTAGGAGTTTTGTAGTAGAGTCCCTAGTGTTTTCCAGATACACAATCATATCATCTGCGAAGAGCGAGAGTTTGATCTCTTCTGACCCTATATGGATGCCCTTGATCGCCTTTTCTTCCCTAATTGCGGTGGCTAAAACTTCCATTACAATGTTGAAAAGCAATGGAGACAATGGGCAGCCTTGTCTGGTTCCTGATCTGAGTGGAAATGATTCCAATTTAACTCCATTCAATATGATATTGGCTGTGGGTTTGCTGTAGATAGCCTCTATCAGTTTAAGAAAAGTCCCTTCTAGACCAATTTTCTTGAGTGTTCTGATCATGAAGGGATGCTGGATATTATCAAAAGCTTTTTCTGCATCAATTGAGAGAATCATATGGTCTTTGTTTTTTAATTTGTTTATGTGCTGAATTACATTTATAGATTTACGTATATTGAACCAGCCTTGAGACCCTGGGATAAAACCAACTTGGTCATGATGTATAATTTGTTTGATGTGTTGCTGGATTCTGTTTGTTAGGATCTTGTTGAATATTTTTGCATCTATATTCATTAGTGATATTGGTCTATAATTTTCTTTTCTTGTTGGGTCTTTTCCTGGTTTGGGGATCAGGGTGATATTTGCTTCATAGAACGTGTTGGGTAGTCTTCCTTCTTTTTCTACATTTTGGAACAGGTTGAGTAATATAGGTACTAATTCCTCTTTAAAGGTTTGGTAGAATTCTGACGTGAAACCATCTGGTCCCGGGCTTTTCTTTTTAGGGAGGTTTTGTATAGTTGATGCTATTTCTGAACTTGATATGGGTCTGTTCAACATTTCCACTTGATTCTGGTTAAGTCTTGGAAGGTGGCGTGCTTCCAAGTATCGGTCTATTTCCTTCAGATTTTCATATTTCTGAGAATAAAGTTTCTTGTAATATTCATTAAGGATTTTTTGGATTTCTGATGAGTCTGTGGTTATTTTGTCTTTGTTGTTTCTGATTGATGATATTAGAGATTTTACTCTTTTTTTCCTGATTAGGTTGGCCAGAGGTTTATCTATTTTATTGACCTTTTCAAAAAACCAGCTTTTTGATTTATTGATCTGTTGTATTATTCTTTTGTTTTCAATTTCATTTAATTCTGCTCTAATTTTGGTTATTTCTTTTCTTCTACTGGGTTTGGGGTTGGAATGTTCTTCCTTTTCCAGTTGCGTGAGATGTCCCATTAAGTTGTTAACTTCCTCTCTTTCCGTTCTCTTGAGGAAGGCTTGCAGTGCTATAAATTTCCCTCTTAGAACTGCCTTTGCGGTGTCCCAGAGGTTCTGATAGCTTGTGTCTTCATTGTCATTTTGTTCCAAAAAATTGGTGATTTCTTTCTTAATCTCATCTCTGACCCAGCTATCCTTCAGCATAAGGTTATTTAACTTCCATGTTTTTGTATGGGTATGCAGATTCCTGTTGTTACTCAATTCAAGTTTTATTCCATGATGGTCCGAGAAGATGCACGGAATAATTTCTATTCCTTTAAATTTACTGAGGTTAGACTTGTGACCTAAAATGTGATCAATTTTGGAGTAAGTTCCGTGGGCTGATGAGAAGTATGTGTATTCAGTTTTGTTGGGATGAAATGTTCTGTAGATGTCTGCTAAATCTAAATATTGGATGGTTAGGTTTAAATCTAAGATTTCTTTGCTCAGCTTCTTTCTGGAGGATCGGTCCAACACTGCCAAGGGAGTGTTGAAATCTCCAACGATTATGGAGCTGGAGGAAATCAAGTTACTCATGTCTGTTAGAGTTTCTCTTATAAATTGAGGTGCATTCTGGTTGGGTGCATAGATATTAATAATTGAGATCTCGTCATATTGAGTATTACCCTTAACAAATATGAAGTGACCATTCTTGTCCTTCCTTACTTTTGATGGTTTAAAGCCTACTGTATCTGCAAATAAAATTGCAACACCTGCTTTTTTCTGATTACCATTTGCCTGAAATATGGATGACCATCCTTTCACCCTGAGTCTGTATTTGTCTTTTAAGTTGAGATGTGACTCTTGTATGCAACAAATATCTGGCTTAAGTTTTTGTATCCAGTCAGCTAACCTATGCCTCTTTAGAGGACAGTTTAAGCCATTCACATTGATGGAGAGTAAGGATAAGTCTGGTGGAATTTTGGGTATCGAGTTTTTCAAAGGTCCAGTGGACATTTTTAATCCTTTCGCCAGTGTGGAAGTTGGAGTTTGATCCGAAGTTTCTGAGTGAGTTTACTTTTGTGGTATAGGATTGGGTTGGTCATTGTGGAGGATAGGTCTGAGAACATCCTGAAGAGCTGGTTTACTTATGGCAAATTTTTTCAACATATGAATGTCATTGAAGTATTTAATTTCTCCATCATAGATGAAACTCAGTTTAGCTGGATACAAGATCCTGGGTTGAAAGTTTTTTTGCTTTAGGAGATTAAAAGTTGATGACCAGCCTCTTCTTGCTTGAAAAGTTTCAGCAGAGAGATCTGCAGTTATTCTAATATTCTTACCTTTGTACGTTATAGTTTTCTTTCGCCGGGCTGCTTTGAGAATCTTCTCTTTCATGTTAACTTTAGTGAAGCTAATTATGATATGTCTGGGAGATGGCTTTTTGGGGTTGAATCGTGCTGGGGTTCTGAAGCTGTCTGCTATCTGAATTTCAGATTCTCTAGGCATGTCTGGAAAATTTTCTTTCATAATTTCATGTAGAAGGGCCTCTGTGCCCTTGGCTGCCACGTCATCAGCCTCCGAAATTCCTATAACCCTTATGTTATGTTTTTTCGAATTATCTGAGAGCTCTCTGAGTGAGTGATCCGTTTTTGCTCTCCATTTCTCTTCCTCTTTGAGAGATTGGGAGCGTTCGAAGACTTTATCTTCAATGTCAGAAATCCTTTCTTCTGCTTGCTCCATTCTGTTACTGAGGGATTCTACTGTATTTTTCATATCTTTGAGGGCTGTAAGTTCTTGTTTCAGTGTGTCTAAGTCTTTGGTGGTTTTGTCTTTAAATTCGTTAAATTCTTGAGACAGTTTTTGAATTTCTCCACGAATTCCTAATTCCATTTTATTAATCTTGTCTGCAAACCAAATTCTGAATTCGACTTCTGACATCTCAGCCAGTTGTTTATGAATGGGATCTTCAATCACATCTGCCGTATCTTTTCTTGGGGGGGTTGATCTATTCTGGTTATTCATGTTACCAGAGTTTTTCCGCTGATTCCGCCCCATGGTTTACTCCCTTTGGTTTTTCCCCTGGGGTTTTATCGAGGGCCCGTACAGTGTTGTGGCCTGAGAAACTGGGGCCCTGTCTGGTGTGGTGGAGCAAAGTGGTTCTGTCTTGTTTTCAGCTGGTTTCTGTTCTATCCTATTGCAACTTCTACTCTGGCTTGAAGTCTCAGCTGTGTGGAAAAATCAGCAATTAAGTCACCCCGCCTGCCCACCTCTGGCCCCAGTTGGAAAAGGAGAATCAAACCTTCCTACAATCGCACACCCAGGGCACCACCTGAAAAGTCCTCAGTCTATTAGCCCAGTTCAAAAGGTCCGAATCAACTGTCTCAATCGGCACTTGTCTCAGGTGGAAGGGTTCAAGAGGTCTCTGGGAACTGGATCACAGGGGCCTGGTGACTCCTCTGAGACAGCTCACTCCAGTGCAGCGTGGAGTCAGGAGGAGCCACCCCGCAAACAGAGCAGTCTGGGAAGGTTAACGTCTCCTTCCCCACTTTGCCCCTCCGTCGGACCCAGTCACTGGTATCTCTGCAGATGGCTAACCCAGTTGCCTGCAGTGAACAGACACTCCAGGGGTTTGCACCTGCCTGAATCGCGAGGAAGTCTGCCAGGCCCCCGCAGACTGCCGCTATCTAGCAGAAGGAGATGGGGCCTGACATCTTTGAGTGTTTGATGCAGGTGATGGGAAGGAGGTGTTCACTCAGGCTTAGCCCCGTCCCTGATGGATGCTGCTAACAGAACAGAACAGAACAGACAACTTTGTGAGGTTCTGTCTCTGTTCCTGTCGTCGCCTACAGGAGACGGGCTGTTTTGAGTTCAAACGTCTTTGCTGCTGGAGAATTGCGTCTGAACACCTCTCTGGGTCGGCCCCGCCCTGGAGGCTTCTGGGTTTGTGAGTCGTGACACAGGTGGCCTCCTCTGGTTGCCCAGGGAGACAGGGGGTGTGGCCTCAGAATATCCAGAAGTGAGCGTTCTGCCGTTAAAGAAAAAACGGCTGTTGATCTACCTCCAGGGAACTGCTGCTCTGGTGTGGGCACTCAGGCGACCCTTTTCTCCTCTGTCCCGCGCCCCAGAGTCAGCACTGAGCGGCCGCAGTTTGTGCTGGGTCCACACCCCTTAAGAGATCCCCCAAGAATCAGAACTCTTGGGGGATGGGCGCCCAGACCCGGATTGGGAGTGGGGCAGGGGGAAGCTAGAGTTTCATTCAGTTTCACGCAATACTACGGTCCGGGGAGGGCTCCTGCACTGCACCGCAGGGAAGTGCCGCCAAGGCTTGATTTCCCCTCAGCGGAGTGCCCTCTCCTCGCTCACGTATCCCAGAGTCAGCGCTGACCTGACGCAGCTCAGGCACTGTGCACTCCCCTCGAGAAATCACCCAAGGAGCCGAACTCCGGAGGGATAGGCCCTCAGACCCCGAGTGAGAGTAGGGGCTCTCAGCTCTCAGCGGGGAGGCCAGAGTCTGATTCAGTCTTGTGCCCGGGGAGGGCTCCTGCACTGCACTGCAGGGAAGTGCCGCCAAGGCTTGATTTCCCCTCAGCGGAGTGCCCTCTCCTCGCTCACGTATCCCAGAGTCAGCGCTGACCTGACGCAGCTCAGGCACTGTGCACTCCCCTCGAGAAATCACCCAAGGAGCCGAACTCCTGGGGGATAGGCCCTCAGACCCCGAGTGAGAGTAGGGGTTCTCAGCTCTCAGCGGGGAGGCCAGAGTCTGATTCAGTCTTGGGCCCCGTATGCCCGGGGAGGGTTGGTGCACTGCACCGCAGGGAAGTGCCGCGAGGCGTGACTCCCCCTCAGCCCGGTGCCCTCTCCTCACTCGGCGCGCCTCAGAGTCAATGCTGACCAGACGCAACTCGGGGACTGTCCACTCCCCTTGAGAAATCACCCAAGGATCCGAAGTCCTGGGGGACAGGCCTCCAGACCTCAGTGGGCGGGAGGGGAGCGCCGGGGATTCAGGGTTGCCGGCAAAGGATTCCCAAAGTTTTATTCAGCCCTATGTCCGGCAGGAGAACGCCACGGCACCCCAGTAGGGGAGGTAGGTCCAGTTTTTAGAAGGTCTCTCCCGTGGAGTGTAGTGGGAGGGGCTTTAATTTCTGCCCGCTTGTTCAATTGTGGGGCTACAGAGCCGGTCTCATGGGGGAGGGGGACTCCCGTCCGCTTGGTGGTGGATTTTGTACCTTTTGTTTGCGTCCTTGTGATCACAACTTGCCTCAGCGGTGTTGATGTGCGTTATTCAGCCTTCTCTCTTGGTGAGGCTCAAGTCCACCAGGATACTTACTAAATTCCTGTCCCTTAACTCTCCTTCTGGACGGGAGCCTTTGTTGAAAGCTGGCTTCAGTCCGCCATCTTGTCTCTCCCCCGCAAGACTTATTTAATGCAGCCCAACTGGCGTGACACCATCACTACTGTAGACCAGACAGATGTTAAGATGACCAATGTCCCTGTGAGTTACGTTACAAAACAACAGCAGGACTCTTAGCTTATTCCTCAGGCACATGGTATAACCATTTTATTCCTAGTCTTTTACATCTTCCTCAATAATACATCAAGGACATTCTTACATTTCCATGCTGTTTACGGCAGGCCAACATGCAGGAGCAATCTTGGGTAATTGCTAGACTGGCTCCAAGTAATTCTTACAAAAATATCAAGTCCCAAGTCACAGGTGAGCTCCCCGCCATATCCAGGTTATAGTTTACCCTGCCCTGCTCGGCCTAACACCTTCATCTACTCCCCATGTGTTCAGTGCCTGCCAGCGAATGTCAGCTGCACCCTGCAATTCACTGGTGCGTGGACTGTTTTTCTTGGGTCAGGGTTTGTACTTCCGGCCTAGGCTGTACTGAGACCTAAGTCTGGTCATTGTTGTGGAAACGTGTGATGCATCTAAGGGGGGTGGGGAGACACATCTTGAGTATGATGTCATTTTGCAAAGCTCCTGTGTCAGGTGAAGTTGTTCTATGGTGTTCAGGCAAGGGGAGTATTTCCACCCCCCTTGGGAGAGGAGGCTGTTTCTGCAGTTAGGATGGCAAAGGGAAATTAAGTTCAAGGTCCTTGGTTGATGTACTCAGTGATTCATCCTATGTTTCCAGTTTCATTCTTTCCCTGACAGGGCCCTGACTTTGAGAAGGGACGGGTGTCAAGGCTGCATGTCTCATACCCTTTGCAGCTCTGCCAGCCTAGAATCAGATCCTGGGTCTGACTTTCAGCAGGTCCTCCCTGTGGCTGCCAAAGATGAAAGTATCTTTGAAAGCAAACTTGGAAGCTTTGGAGCTGATAAACTGCTTTACTAAGCACACATACTTCCTTTTCTGAGGCCAGTGATGCCAAGTGCAGTTACCCCATCCTTATTAATTTCATGGCCCAACTGTAAGCAGCAACCACTTAATCTTCCACAACCAGGCCTTCCACCTGCTCCACATGTGAATTAACCTCACACATTAAAGAGGTGAAAGCATTAGTGAAACTCTCCTGCACCAGGGCTGTTTCTGGCATCTGTCGTCACATTTGCAAACTCATACGCTGACATTTTATTGTGAAATAACAGACTCAGCAGAAGGAATGCGGGCTGGAAAGCACACACAAAGTGGTATATTACAGGGTTGATCTCAGCTTAAGAAAAACACTGGTGGTTCCTCTGCCAAGAGAGATGTTTCTCAACAGCCTGTATAGAGCAGGTCAAGGGAGAAGGAAGGGGGCCTTTGCAGTTACCTTGCTCCCGTCTCCTTTGCTGATCCAGCCTGCTGCTCTGCTCTGGGACATTAACTCCCCCTTCCTCCTGTGCAGCTGTTCGGGGAGCTGACCCTGCATGCCATGGTGTGAACTTCATCTGAGTCCAGAAATAATGAATGGGCCCAAACTCTCAAAGGCCCCCCAGAGGGCCTGGGTGGCCGAGGTTCTGCTGAGGCGCACGTGGAGAAAATGACAGGTGTGGCCTGGACATTCCACCAAGGGAGTGGACAGGGTCCTGGAGTTGATGGCGCCTGGTGAAGCTGGATATCTGACTCGCGCACCCCGTGCAAACACTCTGGCTAGAACCACACAGTGTTATCTGACATCTAATTCTCCTGTACGGATATATGACTACCCGTCTACCTTTTACGTAAGAGAAAACAAGTTTTGTCTTACTTAGCGGGCAAGTAGTACAGCATGTATTTGAACCCAGTAGTAAGTGCAGTCCCTGTAGTCTTCCTCCTTGTCGAGGTTGTCTGTCCTTATCCTGGCCCCTCTCTGTACATGTATAGTACACACCAACTTGGTGCACCCACCATTTCTAAAGGGCCTAGCAAAAGATGCTAGTAACTATCACTAAACAGACTTGGAGTTGGGTGGGAGGGCATCACCGCAAGGTGACTTCAGAATAACGAGGGAGGAACTGGGTTTTTATTTATTACTATGAAGCACTGGTTAGCTGTATCAGCTGCAGGAGAACATTCAACCCAGCACGTGAACTCCATGACACGCTGCAACCCAGGCTTGGGCTGGGATCATAAAAACCTACTGCTGAAATTATTCCCTAGTAAACATTTGCGGCCCATCTATTATTTTGATGTAGTATTTTCACCAAACTGATAAAACACCCAGTCTTCACATGGAATCGCCCAAGGTCATGTCCACTTAAGTAGCACTTTTAAAATGTAGTCTTTGCACCTCCAGAAAGCAGTATGCTCCCTCACAGACTTAAAACAGTCAGAGCACAAACCCCAGGTCAACATCCAGGGAACTAAAAGTTATAAACAGCCTTGCTAGGGAGCAAAAGAATTAAAAATAGGCTTTTGGTGGCAGCATGAAAAGAAAGATAGATTTTTTTTTTTCTTGATTCATTCAGTGTAGAAGACTGGAACAGCATTTCTCTTTATTTTACATTCAAACTTTCTGTTCCCAAAGACCTTTGAATGCAAATAGAAATTTGCACTATTACCTCAGTCATTTCACACTTTCCCAATTCGTTTCTGGTGTATTTTGATAAAATGAATGTTTCCCCCTTTGCCCTCATAGGCTTTTTCTTACTAAAGCTTTGCTATTATAAAAAGTTTCCATAATTAAAACAAGAATCTCTATACAGAGCTTGGGTATCTGCAGGGCAAAATAATATATTTAAAGTGACCTGAGGTCACTGCGATGGATGAGGAGAGGGCACTGGGCATCCCTCCACCTCCACCTAAGTGTCTCCCATCCACTTTTCCCTTCTCTCTGTCCCTAGGTGACCTTACCTGAATCTCTCCCTGCGAGAGGGACCCCAGGGAGGGCCGAGGATGGCCATGTTCTTCCTCTCCCAACACGGATGTCTAAGGCCCAGGTGTGATAACTGTAAATAAGGTTGCTTAGGCGGCGCCTGTGGCTCAGTGAGTAGGGCGCCGGCCCCATATGCCGAGGGTGGCGGGTTCACACCCAGCCCCGGCCAAACTGCAACAAAAAAAATAGCCGGGCGTTGTGGCGGGCGCCTGTAGTCCCAGCTGCTCGGGAGGCTGAGGCAAGAGAATCGCGTAAGCCCAAGAGTTAGAGGTTGCTGTGAGCCGTGTGACGCCACGGCACTCTACCGAGAGCAGTACAGTGACACTCTGTCTCTACAAAAAAAAAAAAAAAAAAACAACAACAACAACAACAAAAAAAATAAGGTTGCTTAGTCATCGCTCTCATGGAAATAAAACTACCTTTCTACTAAAATATCCAGTAATTCTAGAATAACTAAAGTCACCCAAAATGGGAAGGCTAGAGGTGGCCTTGTGAGGAACAGGAACATTTTAACAATAAAGAAGAGCAGACCAGGTGTGGTGGTTCTCGCCTCTAACCCCAGCACTTAGGGAGGACGAGGCAGGAGGATTGCTTGTTCAAGGCTGCGGTGAGCTGTGATTCCACCACCATACTCCAGCCTGAGTGGCAGGGACAGACTCTTTCTCCAAAATATAAATTCAGGGTGGCGCCTGTGGCTCAAGGAGTAGGGCGCCTGTCCTATATGCCGGAGGTGGCGGGTTCAAACCCAGCCCCGGCCAAAAAAAAAAAAAAACAACAAAATATAAATTCATTAATTAAAAAAATTTTTGAAAAGAGTCAATACAAGTTTCCTGAGTGGAAAAGTTCCAGACCTAGGAGGTGAGTTTGAGAGCCATGGTTATTAACAACCTACCTCTGCGTGTAGTACACACAGGGGCTTAGCGCCTAGCAACAACAAAACAAAAACAAGACAAAAAATTCACAACAAAATAAATTGAAACCCTAAAAGTAACATTTAATAATATTTAACATAAAGACATAGACGCTATCATAGAACTTATTTTTACTTTATTAACAATGTGGCTTACAATTTTTTCAAGTAAAAAGGGCTTTTTTCATTTAGAATAAAAATTAAAATATAACTCTGATATAGATTTTCATTTATTTACATGAAAACATATATACAGAATACAATCTTACAGCAAACTAGAAGCATGCCCTTTGTCCTGCAAATCTGAAAAGTAAAGACACCAATTCTTCCCTTTTACGCACCAAAACATACACAAGATAGGAAACTAATTTCCACACAAACGATTGGAACTGGAATGTAAAACAGCAAAAGGGCTGTGGACATTCACAGCCGGGCTAGTTTCCTCTCCTAGAGAACATGCGAGCTCCCATCTGAGCAAGTGAGATGATTACTTTTTCTGTCCTGTAAAAATTTGCCTCGAATTTTCCATCTTCAGGTGATTTTTAGCAAATGATTGTTCTGGAACATTCCTTCCTCAATGCATCCCTTCAGCCACCTGGCACGTGGCTCTGCCTTGGCAGGTGACAGTGACTTACACGCTCAGTGGGACCCAGTCCTTGCCACCCAACACAACCTCTGACTGGAAAGACTGCGGCTCAGGGGCTGTCTGCATTCTTACTTCTCATTTAAACTACACAGGCTTTGAACCAAAATCCCAGGCAGCGTCGTCTGTCAGCGATTATCATTTTGAGGTAAATTATGTGGGTCGAAAGTAATATAATCTTACCATCATCACATGTTGTGTGTCTGTAAACCACTCTAGTGACAAAAGCTAGACGAGGATCAATTAACTTAAAAATTCAATCAAGTTAAAGGGACTAAAATATTTTCGGGGAACTTTTCAACAAAAAAGAACAGTGAACAAATAACAGAATTATCAGATTGTGACAGCTGCGAGACACCCTTCCCTTGCCACTGAACTCTTGCACCAAAGAGACGTGGTAATATGGACGTCTCTCCAGCAACTTCTCTCTTCAAAACTGAATGTGTCTTAATTCGCTATCTTTCTTTTTGAACAACTGCACACTCGATCATAGCTTTCTAAAGAGGGAAAGTAAAGTAAATGAAGCCGAGATTCACCATCTTAACCCCAAAGCAGCAGTGACTCTCAAACCCCATCCAAGATTTTTAACACTGCTGTTTTGTGTTTTAGGTCTATATACAGAAATAAATACAGATGGGTGTTCTGCAAAATAAGTATGAAAATCCCCAGTAGAGCCAAGGAAAAGGAGCTCTCAGAAGGAAGTATTTGGCATAAGATAGACGGCAAATCCCAGAACCTGCCTACACTCACAATTCAATGAGATAAATTAGGCAGATGAGACCAATCTTAGGCCGATCAAACCCAACCCTCCAGAGAGCAGAATGAGGGTCAGACATGGCAGTGCTAGTGCTAACGGTTTGGATTGTTATAATTTACTGAAGAACAAATCAAAGTGAGTCCAGGAAATAATCTTTCACTTATGATCGCAGAAGGTGAGGGACCTTGGTGCTGTACAGATCCAATACAGTGTGAGATTCAAACTCGGATCAAATGGATCTAGTGTCAAGAGTGACAGATGAGCTCTGCGTGCTATGGAGCTGCGTGATGAAGTTAACTGTCTTTTTTGTTTTTGAAAAGCAAAGAAGTTCTGCAATGCCAGCGGTACCCTGTTCTTTTTAGGCTGTTATGATTACATCTTTGTGGGTGGGATATTTTTACAACACAGGACAAACACAGTCAAGGGGCAGGGGGTTGGAGGAAGCTCGCCTAGTCTTAGGGGCAGGTCGTGGGAGAGGCTGTCATTATTCAAGTTGAGGTTACGTTTCTGTGTCTCAGGCTGTACACACAATAGACCATAGAGTGCCTGACGGGCCAGTCGCAGGAGGTGAGGTGCACGGGGCCTAGGGGCAAAGAGGAGATGGCTTTGGTCCCAAAGGATGGTCCAAGGGAGACACAAAAGAAATGGTGCCATCCGAGGACGGGACTGGGGGTGGGGTGGTCATCACTTGTTGGCATTTAGACCATAAGCAACAAGGACACAAAACAGCGAAATGTTCCTTGAAAATTGGCCCTATGTTTAAGACAGAAGCTGGTGAGAGGTAAATCCTACAGAGCAATGAAAACCACGTCGTAGTCCTGTAGCAGAATCACTGCCAAGGTGGAGAGGGACACACACGGTGATGAAAGTCCCCAAAGAATCCTAGCTCCTGAGTCCTGGAGGAGAGATAGGTAACCTCCGTGCTGACAGCCAGCCGGGGCCCTCTTCTGCCTGGGCCCTGGCCTTTGCCTCCTCACCAGGTGCCCAACAGACCCAGTGACTGCAGCCACATGAGGGACTGGAGGTAAATTGTAGGGCTGAAGGATAAACTGTCCCTTCCCCAGCTAAGGTGTCCACATCCTGTTCGGGATGCCCTCTAGCCCTCTGGATGGGCTCCAGGGACCCCCAGAAACTCTCCCCACTCTGATGTACCACCCCGTCCTCCGCGCCATTACCAGCAAGGCCAAGAGAAATGACATTCCCTCCGAACGTACACGTTGTGGCCATCACATTCCCTCTCAGATGCCACAGAAACAGCTCAGCTGGGTAAGGCCACACTGAAGGACTGTGAAGGAGCCTGCACAGGGAATGTGCCGGAGACCTCGGCGTGGGTGTCCTTCCAACCCTGTGAGGGGTTTCACCACACGGGCTGAGCACTGAAGGCCAACAGCATGTGTCTGAGGAGGTGGGGGCGTGACACCGAGGAAAGGTCCTTAGGAGACATACCTCTGCTATAATCCCAGGGACGCACTGTCCTCAGGACAGAGCAGGCACTGTGCAGGCAAGAGACACTCTGCCCATCAGGGTCCCAGGCAGACCCCAGCCACTGACCTTCAACTTGGGCTGTTGAAACCAGCTACAGGGGGACAAAAAAGCCTCAAGCACAAAACATCAGTTTTCTATTTTTCATCTGTCACGGTTACAAAATGTCAAGGAAGGTCAGCATTAGCAAAGTTCCCAAAATCTAACAATCGTGCCTTAAAATGTCACGGGACACACAAGCAGCTAAGACGCCTGCCTCATGACCTTATGAGAAGTGTGGAGAGGTGACTCAATGAGACGAGCTCAAGGTCATTACCTGAAGAAAAGCAACAGGAGGGTGTGAAGCTGGTGCTTTCCGTGTGCACCTCTGCGCTGTGTGAAGGTTCGGTTTCAAAAGGCATTTAGACAACTACCATGTCAGAAAATCATAGTCCACCTGGTCTGGATGGACGTATGGCATCGCTCATGGGAATGGGCAGATGATGGCTGGTTCACAAGGCCAGGCAACTCACAGAGCCTCGGACTCACTTGCAAACGACTTGGCTGATGCAATGAAGCTGCCCAAGAAATTTCATCAGCAACCTCACAGCCACAGTGAGCTGCAGAGCGCTAGGCTAAAGCTGCCGTCACACACGTCTTGTTTTTTTTTTTTTTTTCTCCCTGTTTTTGGCCAATTTGTATCTTTTCTTCCAGCACATGGGGAATAAAGGCAAGGGGGAGACAGCATGCTCGCTGAGACACTCCTGTGTTAGTGAACTTGGCATTTCATAAGCCCTGAGGCCTGGAGAAGTGCAGAGTTAGTTACCAGGATCACAGCTTCCGTGTCATATGAGCAAAGCCAGGGTGGGAAGTGGCTGACTAGGACCTGGTGCTCCTGGTGACACATCAAGCCAGGAACGCACACCTTGTCCTGCCTCCTGTACACGTCACAAGCCATGAGGAACTTAAGGCCACCCAGTTGCACAGGGACCTGCTGTGATGAGCCTGCTATGGGACAGCTACTTCAGGAAACACTTCCAAATCTCTTCCCAGTCTTACTCTCCGAAGTTAAGCTTTTCTTTCAGTGTACATCCCAGCATTTCCCTAACCAGTAACTCCCATCCGACTGCAATTAAATCAGGACACTGGCGACAGCTGAGGCTCCAAGAAGCCTGCGGACAGTGCCTGTCTCCACATGAGGCTTCAACCACTCAAGGACACCACCCTGGAGGGACCAGGCGCTAGTTCCTTTGCTCCCAACACTCCTGATGTGGCCTCTCTGACTGAGGGTGGAGCTTTAGCTCATCTTCTGATGATGGTGCCCTGAAGCATCACCTATAGCTGTCTCTGAGAAAGAATGTGCCACCAAGATCAAACTGCAGTGATGGCTTGCGATGCTTGGCAGGGTTGGAGACAGGCAGAAAGAGCGTATCCAAATGCACCTGCGAGTGACGACAGTGGACGCTGCCCCAGGAGTTAAGTGTCCTTCTCCCTCACACTCTCGTTTGCAAAGAACCAGGTTTGCAAGCCTTGTTCAGAGGGCGCTGCCCTGCTCTGTGAGAGAAAGGCAAAGTGGGGATTTACAAAGTGGCCTGTCCACGTCCTGTCAGGTCCCATGCAGACTCTGATTTACCTTCCCGGGGCTGTGGCCCTGCCCTCGGAGGACACGTTAGTCCGGAAGTCTCGGCCAGGCTGGGGGTGGGAGGTTCCGGGCTGCAGGCTCTCTGGCGGGACGGGCAGGTGCCATTTCACATGTCCCAGAGAGTCAAAGCTTCAGTCCTAGAAACTGTCACAGACTCTGCATCACAGCGACAGAGGGTGACTGCCAAGGGGCTGTCAGTTGGCGTACTGGGCGTAGAAGGCCACTTTGACCCTCTCAATCTGGTGACACAGCTTGATGGCAGGCCCCAGCTTCAGCTCCAGGCACTCCTGCACCGTGGGGAGTGTGAGCAGCAGGAGCGCCTGGCCGTCGATGTCCTGCAGGGGGAGACAGAGAGGCAGGTCAGAGAGGGACCCTGTGCAAGAGGGGACACCTCTGCCATGCCAGGCTTCCTCCTGGGACTAAGCACAAGTAGCAGCCACTCTGTGGTTTTATCTGATTTGGGGGAGCACTGGGAGACTGTCGCTGTGCTAATTAATAAAACCTGTTCACCAGGAACATTTTGGCTACTCCAAAATTCACACACCTATCCTGGTAGGGGCAAAGAGCCAGAGCAGGTTTGCTGTGGTGGGAACTGTTTCCTGAGCCTGTCTCCCCTCCTGGGAGGGCAAACCCTCACCCAGCCCCAGCCAGGCCAGGCCAGATCCCGCCTATGTGATGCTGCGACTTAATCTGAGCACTAGCAGAGGACTCTCTTGTTTCCTTGCTGAGTCTGACACTGAACTACCAGGACAGGTGAGGAGGTGCCCGAGGAAAGACACGCCAGCTGCACAGCAGAGTCCTCCTGCAGAGATACACACTCTCTCTTTCTCTCTCTGATAGGCAAACGTTGCCCGTTGTGTGATGTCACTGTACACAGGTCTGCTGCCCCAGCCTGCCTCATTCAGCCCTGCTGGGGCCACACACAGGGTCCCACACCATGAAGATATTCATTAAATGACTGTTGAACTGAACTTGCTACAGTTCAGTGTTACAAAGACTCACCCCAAAGCTCGTACATGGTTCCCCGGGCCTGCCCTGTCTCCTCATCAGCTTCCTTCCTGTAACAATCTGGTTCATCCACGTCACCGTCCTTTGATTGGACTGCTGGGCTGGAGAGCAACTTCCCTTCCCCTTAAGCAGGACTGTCTCCACAGTCAGAGGGAATAGCTGAGGCTCAAAGGGACTGTGGGCCACAGGTAATGGGGGCAGTCAGTGGTAGAGGGAGAGTGTGAACCAGCTCAGCAGAGCAGAATTCCTGCCTCGTGCTGCCCTAAGCCACAGGGCACAACAGCCGAGCAACAGCTCGTCAAACAGTGACGTCACACAGGCAACGCATTTTCTTAAACCAGTAATTAGTTTAACTGTCTTGAAAATCTCTAAAGCAAGACAAAGTGTGCAAACACGGCAGGCTTGAGGAGACTCATGTTAACCACGAGCACAGTTTCCCATCTGATCACATTCCAAAGCCACGTCTCCCCTACTAAGTGCAGCAGTAAAAGTGAAGCTCTAACTTAAAAAGTATCGGTGCAAATTTATTATTTAAAATTACGAACAAGCACCAGCTATGTTGTATTCGGCTTCAAGCCCTGGCTCAGCCAAGACCCAAAAGTGACCGCCCCAAACCACCAGGTGAGCATTGAGCAAGCCTGTGTCTGCACCGACACCAGGAGAAGCAGACTGTACAAACTGCCAGTGAGCAGGCCTGCGTCACCGACAGCGGGAGAGGCAGACTGTACAAACTGCCAGTGAGCAAGCCTGTGTCTGCACCGACACCAGGAGAGGCAGACTGTACAAACTGCCAGTGAGCAGGCCTGCGTCACCGACAGTGGGAGAGGCAAACTGTACAAACGGCCAGTGAGCAGGCCTGTGTCTGCACAGACAGCGGGAGAGGCAGACTGTACAAACTGCCCGGTGAGCAGGCCTGTGTCTGCACAGACAGCGGGAGAGGCAGACTGTACAAACTGCCCGGTGAGCAGGCCCGCGTCTGCACGGACAGCGGGAGAGGCAGACTGTACAAACTGCCCAGTGAGCAGGGCCGCGTCTGCACAGACAGCGGGAGAGGCAGACTATACAAACTGCCCAGTGAGCAGGGCCGCGTCTGCACAGACAGCGGGAGAGGCAGACTGTACAAACTGCCCAGTGAGCAGGCCCGCGTCTGCACCGACAGCGGGAGAGGCAGACTGTACAAACTGCCCAGTGAGCAGGCCCACGTCTGCACCGACAGCAGGAGAGGAGACTGTACAAACTGCCCAGTGAGCAGGCCTGCGTCTGCACAGACAGCGGGAGAGGCAGACTGTACAAACTGCCCAGTTAGCAGGCCCGTGTCTGCACAGACAGCGGGAGAGGCAGACTGTACAAACTGCCAGGTGTTTCTCATGCTGTATTTATGTCATTTCCACTTTTTTCTAGAGCACTACAGGTTATTTCACTATCTTTTCAAATGTTATCGATAAGGCTGAGAGTTCAGGACACCTGGAAGGACCCAGCAAGCCTATCCCTGGCCTGGGACCTTGGCCAATTCCACTTTCACAGCCAAATCTAAATATATTAGATCAAAATGGACAGAGAGCACATAGGTGTCAAGACACAAAGTCTTCTAGGGCCTCACAAAAATACATTTCTTCATGGGCCTCACAGAAACACATTTTATGTAGGTAGTGCACCACGACATAAAACCGTGCACAGGCAGCTTACCTGTTATGTTCACTGCCATCAACAGTGCAGGTCACAAGAGAACTGAAACTTATTCTAGGAAATGCATGTTTACTTTTGGGGTAGAAATTAATGCCCAGAAAAGCCAGGTGGTCTAACTATGCTTCCAAATAGCACTGGAACTGGAATTGTGGCTTTCTGCTATTAAGCTTTGGAGGCAAAATTGTAGCTCAGTCTGTAACATTCACCCTTGGTCATGGTGGCCATCTGGGCATAGAGAGTCAGTGCCCATTAAAAATCCACCCTGTGAGTTTTACAGCCCTCACTCTCACAGACGATTTCCATGCAGACAGCCAATGCGCACAGGCACCATGTCTGAGTGGAGGGTGCCACTCATTTATTTGTTTACTGGACATTTATTGAGCAGCTACTGAGCGCCAGGCACTCAGACAGCCTCTGGGAATATTGCACTAAACCCAGGGAATGCCCCCTCTTGGGAGATTCCAGGAACCCAAAGATACACAGATTTACAAAATCAAAGTGCTACATACCTCATTGCTGAGTATCACTATGGTCACCTTCGAGGCACCCCCCTGCCCCCCCCCTTGGGAAGCTATGAACCAATGCCAGCCAATGCCAGCACCTAGTCCACCCTTCAAAGCCATTTTTCTAGGATAAGTTCTTGAATATAATTTTCAAACCTCCTAAGATGGCAGCTCTGATGGCCATTCCAGAAAAAGTTCCAAAATTTCCTTTAAAGGGTGGAGTAGGCACTGGCCTCACCGCACACCTTTGAAGGTGACTGTAGTGATACTCAGCAACGAGGCACACAGCACTTTGTCAAGGATGAGTTCATGAACTTAACTGACCTTGTATTACCCAACAGGGAGGTTAAAACATGAGCACAAAGCTAAGGGCCCAAATAGGATGGGCCACCAAGTCAGTCCTCTGTGTATCTTTGGGTTTCAGATTAGGCAGTGCCTAAACTGAGACCCAAGGGACCAGTGGGGATGATTAAGGATAAGCCGTGGAATTCCAGGGAAGTGGGGAGACACTAGCCCAGGAACTTAGAACTTACTCTGAGATGTGTAGTAAGAGGTCCCTCTTTAATGGATTTAAGAGGGTAAGTGACAGTGACAGATCTGAGCCTCTCTGGCTAATGTTGGCTACAACGAACCAAAATGAATTAGGACACAAGGTGGGAAAGGCATGACAGACTGAAAGGAAGGAGATTTTACCAGGAGGTCCCCAAACCGAGTCAGCCGAGAGACAGCACTGGCCGGGACCACAGCCCACCGGCGGGGCCCCAGGAAGTGGGTAAACCAGCGACAAACAGGAGCAAACATGTGCTCTGTGCGTAACGGGCAAAGGATGGCCGCGGCAGTGGATGCGTCCAACGGAGCATGTGCCAGTGACAAGACTATAAATAACACAGACAAGAGGCACGAGAGACTAAGTCACTAATAGAAGAAACACGGTGAAAACTTAGGAAAAGGTGCTCGTCAGGAATCAGGAAATCCAAACTGAGCCCACAACAGAATACAGTTTTACAGCCACAGACAGGAAGAAGGCTGACAGGGCCAGGCCCTGACGTCAGCGTTTACACTCAGGAACCTCCTTCACCCTACCGACGGACAAGTAATTGCTTCACTATTCTGGAAAACATTTTGGCATCACCTAGTAAGTTGTAAGAGAAAATCAAACAAGAGCATGATAAGCACAAAATTCAGAACAGGTTCCACCTATGGCAGAAATAAAGGGAAGTGGGGCCAGGAGGAAGCCCTCAGGCGAGGTGGGGGTGACTGCCCGGCTTGTGCCCCCTTTTTAGAGGAGTCTGGCTCTTGCTCAGGCTGGTCTCGAGCTTGTGAGCTCAGGCAATCCACCTGCCTCAGCCTCCCAAGTGCTGGGATTACAGCGTGAGCTACCACACCTGAAAGCTATTTTAATTTAACTGTAAAATATTCATTGCATTAAATATTGGAGTATGTCAGACACCAGAGTGGATACCAGGGACACAAGCCATCTGCAGCCAGAGAACGGAAGACCTGGAGGCCCCAGTATTGGGCTCTGGCCCCTGCTGGGGAGTTGCACTGAAATTGTCTTCCAAGGAGGCACCTGCCAGGGCCGGGGCTGTTTGGTTGTCTGCTGTGTGTTTGTTCCCTTTGCTCTTTGCCGAGCACCTGGAGAGACACCTGCCCAGCACAGAACAAGGCTCTGTCCACACCGGCTGAATGAGCCCCTCATTCAGAACTGAAGAACTGGCCTCAGTAAAGCTAAGTCGCTGGATGGGTTAAGGCCAGGGTGATGGAGCAGGGCACAGAGAGCAGAGTGGGAGGAGAGGGCAGGGGGTGGTCCCCAATACGCCACAGAGTAGAGTCAGGCTCCGCAGGGAGAGCTTTGCCACCTGTTGGGGGAGCAGGAACATGGCACCCCCACCCTGAGAGCTTTGTGATGGGACCAAGGGAGGAGTCCCTTACAGGTAAGTCCCCCGCTCCCAAAGACGCTGGATCCTCTTATGGAAATCTGACATGGGAAGAAACGAGGAAGGTGAGCGCTCACTTCATCAAGCTGTGGATACACATGAGACAGAAACTCACGTGTCAGTGCGAGGGCTGACTGCAGGTCTCCAACTCTGCAGTGAAGGGTTCAAGGTCACCCCACTCCCAGTCTTCTTTGTGACACAGACACGGAGAGTGAATGTGGCATCTGGAGAGGTTCTGAGCTCATTGGACCCCGAGTCATCCAGGACGCATTTGCTAGTAGTCCCTGGCACAGTGCTGGACACACAAGAGACACTCCAGTATCCCCCGAACGAATACGTGTCATAAGACGTGTTGGAAATGAAGTTAGGCCTTGAGGTTAAATGGGAATTTGGTTTCCTTCCTCGGATGACCATACCATGTATGATGCATCCCTGCTCCTGGGGTCAACTTTCCTAACCCACAGCCGCCACCTGCCACCCAGCCTAAGGACCTCAGCCCTCAGCCCACTCGGCTCCGACCCACCTGCAAAGAGCCCTCGCCTCCCCTCTGCTCAGCGGAAGGCGGCTGGCTGGGCCTGCCGCAGTCTCAGCCTTGCTCAGGCTGGCTCTTCCTCAACTTCTCCACTTAAATCGACAACCCCTCTCTGCTGATACCAGTTTTACTCCCTTACACGCTTCTGCTAACCGACGTCGCAGCCACTGATCTGAGAGTGAGCGTTTAGCACCGTGGGCCTTCTTATTCATCTTCGTTTCAGGCAGCTTTTAACAAAGTGCCTCACACAGAGGTGACTCTATAAATTCTCATTGCAACGAGAGTCCTCTGACACACCTGCTACAGGGAAACGCAGGGCCTGCAGCCTGAGCAGTGCAGACTCGGAGGAGACTGACCACCAGAAGGTTGCGGGTGCCTGTCACGTTCTAGACGCTAGTGCCAGGCAGGCAGGACGATGCGTGCAGATAGCGATGGCTGTGCTGGAGGGCACGCGGATGGGAGACTCAGAGGCCGCACTTAGAGCGGGGACTGCACAAGCTGGGGCTCCTATTTCCCAGGGTTACAGTTTCCAGAGGGGGGGACTTTATTATAATCTATATATCTGAGCTTCCTGTTTTGAGATTATGTAAGAAAATTATAAAATAGATGAAGCTTGGGGCACTCAGCACTTTCACAGAAGCCTGTTTAGCAATTTTAAAATGTGCTTTAACTAGAGAATTTAGAATGGCATTATTTAAAGGGAGGTAAAAAAGAAAAAAAAAAAAAAAGCTAGCGAGTGAATTCCATCTGCTGGCTCTATCCCAGTTGGCATTTTCCTTTTTAATCTGCAAAAGCATGAAGGTGACAGAGGGCCCATCAGACTTCAGAGTGAGTGGCACAGAATTATGTCAGCAAATAATTTCTAAGAACCCACGAGCTACACGCCAGGTACTTAGGAGTGTGCACATCCTTTAAATCATGGTCATCACACCCATCCCAGCTCTGGGTTTTAATAACTGCTTTAAAAGGCAACCGGTGGGATGGGAAAAGGAAATGGTGTGAACGGGGTCTGTCTCGCTGTGAGGCTGCACTTGGGAGTCCACGTCCCCCAGTTCAAATCCCTGGTGTGGGCCTCCTCAATAGGAAGCTTTGGAGGCCACACTTGGAACAGCCCCCCCTTGGGAGCTGGTGACTCGTGCCTCGGGGTTTCTCTGCGTCCCTCACGGAAGCCCCTGCACACGGGGGACTGAGCCAAGGAGAAACCCAGAGCTGAAACCCTGGCCCAAAGAGATGCAGACCTGGGCACAGGGCACAGGCCATGGTCCCTGCTAGAATTACAGCCTCTTCATCCTGCATTTTGCCTGGAAAGAGTTAAGTGACAACTGGACCTGCAACCGGGAGAAGGGGAAGTGGCTAAAATGCAGCCTGTCCCTAGTTGACCTGCTGAAGGACCTGCACTGCCCGCTCTGGGCTCCCAGCTCCCGAAGTGACGTGAAAAAGAATCCCCGACCCCTTGGAGAAGACTGTGCTGCCAGGAATAAAATCCCACCTCTGATTTGCAGACACTGCAGTTCGGCACTGCTCACTGATAGGCACTGGGTTTAGCAGTTGGAGGATCAGTCCACCATGGTGCGCCAGACAGTGGGGTGCATCAGTGACCCTAAAATTGGGGCTGATTGATGTGCACTGTGATCACACAGATCACCAAGAGCCACTTGACCAGCTGACAGTGGAGCAGGAAAAGAGCACAGTACTTGGGTGAAAAATTGGGCAAAACAGGAGAATAACCATAATAACATTGTAAAAGGCCAGGGACCAAAGCAGCAGCCTGGCCTACCGCCCCTCAGATGTAGCTCTTGTTCGTGAGGTCCTTTTCCTTTCAAGGATTATGTGGATGGCACAGCAGAACTCACAGTTGATGCCATTTTTATAACTCTGCTCCTGTGCAATTCAGACTCGCTGGCAGATCACTTGTTAAGAACTGCCATAAACGGACAGCTACAAACTTGTAAAGAAATGAAATATGGTAAGACATACAACGCAAATGTTATTTAGCACATGGAGGAATTAAATTCACTCTGGGAGACAGTTTGGTGGAAGACCTGGTGGTTCCCAGGGGAGGTGTCAGGTCTACAGAAGTAGAGAGAGGAGGGAACAGTCTCAGATCAAACTAAACCCGTAAGCTATGCTGAGATATTATTTTATTAAAGTAAACCATCTGCTTCGGCAGCCTGCTTATCATAGATCTCTGATTCATCAAAGTTAAAGAATGGGAAAAATTTTATTGAGAGTTTTGTGTTTTCTTAGTTATAGATTGGGTGGATTTTTACTTCATAATGTATAGGTTTGCAACATAAAATTATAGGGTATAGAATTTCTAAGTAGTTGCCATGACATTTTAGAAATGAAAGGTATATGGATGCTGGTGAAGGGAATAATGGAAAGTTCGTAATTTTTGCAAATGCTCCTGATGATTATAATAATCTCTGAATTTACTACACCTGGGGCATGAACACACACATCTGTGGCCACTCTGTTCACTGGGGTCTCACAGCCTGGGGAATAAAATCTCCAGCTTCCTCCTCTTTCATAGTTCAGAAGAGGCCTCGCCAAGACAGAGCTGGGGCTAAAAGACGATAGAACAAATTAGGAAAAATTAACAGTAATTAAAGGTCTGACGGAACAGGAAAGGACCCAAGTGCTCACATGCTCCAGAAAGCCCAGTGGATAATGGCTTTTTATTACGACAGGTGAAACTGCCTGATGTGAAATGTAACATTAAACAGGAATATGACGATTATCAGTTACAGTTCACTTATTTTTCTTTCTCATGAGAGAAATGAGGAGGTATCAGGGCCAAGCTCTCACCCGAGGTTAGCAGAGCACCCTGGAAGGAGGCATCACCAACTGCTCAATCTGCATGTGGGGGCGTGAAATGTCACCAAGTGGGCGCAGGGACATGGCAGCGTGAGACTCGTGTGAGTGGACCTCAGGCCTCCCCCAAATCTGCTTTGTTTCACTTTCTTGCTTATTGCTGAGAACTTGTTCCAGGCACGGACACACCAGCTTGTTAACCGTTCCCAGATCAAGGGTCTCGAGCTCCTGTCACCTAACGTGGATTCTAGAAGTGAGATATCTGTCCTTTGTTCTGGATCAACTAAAAAAAATTTTTTTTTTTTTTAGTTAAAAGTGGGCATTTTAGCTTCAAAATAAAAATAAAACAGAAACAAAATGCTAGGTGACAGAAGAGGCCACATCCCATATCGAATGTTTGGACACCACAAGGCACATAACAGGCGCTGAGTGTCTGTCAGTGAACTCACCAACCCACAGATCACGTTAGTACGTTAAAGCCTGTGCCATCAGCACTGGTCACGTGTTTGGGTACCACTTTTCTTACAGCACCACCACCGATAAATCTCAGTCTGGACAAACATTGTGTTAGGCCACACTTTAAGCTGGATCCTGGCCTGTCTCTATCAACCTGTTATCAGCAATCCCCAAATCATGTAAGCCTTCCCATTGCTCAAAATTCTTTTCCTTCCTGCTTGGGTGTTGAACAGAAGGGACGAGCTCCTCCCCCAGGTTCTCGAGACCTGACGGGGCTCGTCCCTGTTTGTAGTCAGAGGTGCCGAGAGAGGACGTGCAGAGGGCGTCAGAAGGTGCAGGTGGCCCTCGGCTCTGGCCTCATGCATTCCTTCAGCATGGACTCAGAGGTGCTCAGGAGGGCCCCAGTGGTCAAGCTTCTCTGCACTTTCCTGGACATGGGGTGACAGACCTCTGAGGGCAAGAACCATATTAATTTGCTCTTTTCAGAAAAGGAGAGAGCTTCCCTGGGTCTGTGGGAAATCACAGTCCTTTCATTTTTCCCCTGATGGAATGCTCGAAATATTTTCTTTCTAGAGTACCAGTTGATATAGTCCATAAAAACAGAGCCTGAATAAACATGTCTTTAATTTACAATATGGAAAACAGTGTATTTTTAAACACAGGGTCTTTGGAGACAGATATTCATAGTGTAAGATAATGCAACAAATTTCAACAAGCTCTGCACAGGCTACAGCCAGACCAAGGGCTGAACCGGAAGCCTGCGTGTGAGGTCAGGGACCAGGACACAAGGGTGTGTGTGTGTGTGTGTGTGTGTAACAACACAGCAGCAACTCCTTTTCACGCTAATTTAAGGGAAAAGGAAAATAAAAACCCTCTCTTCTTTCTTAGTACACATTGTTGCAGGTCTTACATTTTAGCTGACTACGATCATTTCAGCTGCCGGATTACAGATTCCTCGACAGTAGGAGCTATATGGATTGTTTGTGCTTTTGCTCATCACAACACCATAGGTTTTAAAGTAGTTGATGAAGAAAGAAGTGAAGAAGGAAAGAAAACAGCGATGAAAGCGGTATTAAATAAACCACAGTGGACAGATGGCTTCTTCTGCTATGGAAGAGTCCAGCAGATACACTGTGCCTACTCATCTCATTAGGTATAACTAATACCCCCAGAAACTATATATTCGATGAATGGAGGACCCTGGAAGGTGGACAGAAGAGGGCAGACCGGCCTGGGGCTGTGGGTCCCCGGTCAGTGACCTGAGCGGCTGCTTTCCTTCATAGAGCCAAGACTTGGAGATGAAGGTGGCAACTCAAGCTCTCCAAATGGCAGAGACAAAAAGAGGCCCCAAGAAGCCTGGTCCCTCTAGCCAAAGGACCCACTGAGGGCTGGCCCAGCCAGACAAACACTTCCAGACACCAGCGGCTCCCTGCAGCTGGACGTCCCAGGGAAAACCTGCTGGTCCCACCCACACCAGCCTCGGAGGCTCAGTGAGCAGCTGACTTCCAGCCTGGCCAGGCTGCAACCAGGCATCAACCCCCAAAAAGGTGGCTCTGACAAGGCCAAGTAGGGATGGCCATCCCTGCCTGATGGTAAACCCCCCCTACTGTAAGGTTGGGGGGGCTAAGGGTGGGTCCTAGACTCACCCTCCCTGGCCACAGGATCAGTGAGGAGCAATAGGAGAGAGGTAGGGGCCTCCCAGGAGCCGAGTCTGCCACACAGGTGTCAACCACGGCCAAGTGGGCACTGGTCCTGGGCCCCCACCTGGCAGTCACGAGGACACCAGCTAGCACAGGAGGCTGCTTTGAGACCCAGAGTTTGTAACACAAAGCATCAAACACACAGCGAGCTGCCGTACCTGCTCCTGAAATATCTTGGCCAAGGGGGCGCAGTCCGTCAGCTTGATAAACCGCACCACATCGGTGACCGTCCATTCCAACGGGTTGCTCTCCAAAACCAGCCTCTCCTCATCTTCTTGTTTTGTGTCCTGCAGGGGAGGCAGAGGCAGGACCTCAGCTACTGTGGGGTCAGCCATGTCCCCCCCAACACATGGCTGGGCCTGACCTGAGCCTCCTTCCTGGGCCAGGAGCACCTGCCTCCTCCTCCCACTGTGCCCCTGAGCAAGCTGCCCAAACTCTTTGGGGAGTTTCTTAGCATCTCAGCCAGAGAGGCCTTGTTGGAGATGACACGTGTGCCCTCGGAGGTTAAGAAACTAGGTGTGGTTAGAGTCACTCTTGAACCCATTATGAATGGTACCCTCTGGTGAGGGACGAGGGCTGCTGGGGTATGGCTGACATGCCCGGGGCGCCAGCTGCTCCCCACCGCTCTGTGTGACATCAGTGCCACTACAGGCTTAGGGGAGGGTTGACACACTGATTTAATACTTTATGACACCACAGAGGCTTCTTCTAAAGGTTGGTGATGGGAGATACAGAAAGGGAAATTCTGGAAACCCAGTAGTGAAAGGGCCTGGGGACTTGAGTGATGTTGTGACTGCTCCCAGAACTGCACTCTGATGGGGACGATCCCCTTTGCGAAGAGGCAGACTCACCAGCATCTGTCCCTGACTTAGGAATTCGGCTACAGCCATGGCTGCTACTCTGAATATTTTAAACAGGTTTCCCCAGATCGCAGCTTGGGGAAACCCACAGCAGCACGCTCCTCAGAAGTGCGTGGGCAGCCCTCTGCCCCTAGGCCTCACCTCTGTCCCCTCGGGTCTGGCAGGTGGGCACTTCTCTCCCTCCTCTGCAGAGGAGGTGGCTGGTGCTCTGCGGCCCCTCCGTGTCCTCTCCATGGGTGGCCGGGGTGCAGGCTCTGAGCCGCTCCTCAGGGTGACGGCCCTCCGGGGCCGGGCCGAGGGCACCTCTGCAGATGAGGTGTCTGTCTGGTCATCGCGGAGCTCAGAGCCTGTCTCCTCACTTGCCGTGTCATCGTCCACGGCGTCTGCGTCATCCTCTTCACTCTCCTGGGAAGCAGAGAGAGGCACTGAAGGGGGTGGTGGAGAGGGGCCTGGTGGATGCCGCAGGGGGGCCTGAGGGCAGGATCTGGGCTGCAGCCACCCAAAGAGCAGGGTCTCTCCTGGCAGGTGGACGAGGATGGACCTGATCGTCCCAACATGGCCCTTTCAGCCAAAGTAACTGGACACGGTAAATCTGTTGTCAACAAGGAGTGGGTGCACGCTTCAGCTGCTGCCTTGGTGACGGAGCTGCCACACCTGCTGGTGGGGCCTGCGCGCCCCAGTGGAATGTCAGAAGGTGTGTTTGGGAGGGACGTACCTCCCCCGAGCCTGTGGCCAAGTCCACGGTGGAAGATCTCCGTTTCTTCTGCACAAAGATGGATTTCCGCCGCTTCCTCCGCCTGGCTGGCTTGGGGCGTCCCCCTTCGATGCTGCCTTCCCCGATGGGGGGCTTACTGATCTTCTTCCTCTTGCCGTAATAATAGGCTGTGGAGAGAAGGGAGAGTAGAAGCTTTACTGAAGGCTACGTGTGTAGGGACACACTCGGACGGAGGGAGGAGAGAGGGAGAGAGACCATCCTTTCATTGGGGACAGTAAAACTCAGACATGTCACCGACATGCCTCAGGAGTTCATTCTGAGAAAACAGCCCCCCAGGCTGCAAACACTCCTCCAGGGCCTCATATTCAGAAGGGGTCATGGGCTGAACCACGTCCCCCTCAATCTGTTGTTGGAGCCCCAACGCCCCACTGTGACTGATCTGGAGATAGCAGGTCCTTTAAGGAGGCCACCGAGGTTAAACGAGGCCATCAGCCCCAAGACAGCACCTGGCCTTCATCTAGAGGATGGATGCCTCCACAGGAAGGGGAAAGAGATGCCATGGCACGGAAGCTGGTCATCGCCCCTTGGATTAGAAGGGACAGAGGAGGACACAGGAAGCTCAGCACTGGGGACAGAGACAGTATTCTGGCTCGAGGCAGCGAAGTGCAAGGGTCTGAGAGCAGCCACCACAGATGGAGGAGAAGGGCAGCAGGAGAGGGGTGGGAGAGTCTGAACAGGGGAGGTCGCCACAGAGAGTGGACCTGGGTAAAGGGCAAAGAGAGAATCGTTGCCACTACTCAGTGTGAGGGCCGAGAGTCACTGGGGTTCCCAGTCATCCCTGACGATCAGTTGACGAACAGTCTCCTTCCAGCCACACTGCTCGAGTCCATGAACCCCGACATCAGGGCAGCACACACGTGCTCACTCTTCCCATGCCGTGAACCCCGACATCCAGGGCAGCACACACGTGCTCGCTCTTCCCAGGCCGTGAACCCCGACATCCAGGGCAGCACACACGTGCTCACTCTTCCCATGCCGTGAACCCCGACATCCAGGGCAGCACACACGTGCTCGCTCTTCCCAGGCCGTGAACCCCGACATCCAGGGCAGCACATACGTGCTCACTCTTCCTGGGCCATGAACCTCGACATCCAGGGCAGCACACATGTGCTCACTCTCCCCAGGCCCACCAGGGGTGATGCATCCTGCTCGTACTCAGCCCATCCCTTCCTACGCTGTAGTAAAAACACGCATGTACGTGCTACAGCAAATTTTTAAAAAGATCCTTCCCTAGCAATTCCTATGGAAAAGGTTCCAGAGAAGAAAATGAACCCAGATCCCCGGCGCTCAGAGCCCATCCTCCCGACTCTACTCACTGTACTTGGTTTTGGTGTGCATGGAGCAGTTCTCCGGGCAGTTCTCAGAGACCAGCGCAGGGCTGAACAGATTCGGGCAGCACTCCAGCTTGGCACACACCCGGCGGCAGAAATTGGCTACTTGGTCAGACGTTCGTACGATCTTAACCACAGCCCTGTACGTTTTGCCTCGGTACCTAGAAAACACAAAGGGCAAAAGTGAGTGGGAGGACCAGATGGTCACCCAGGCCCATCCTGCCTGGCGTCCTCCACACACAGCCCCGTGGCTTTCTGACAATGAGGCATATCCTGAGCAGTTTCCATTTTACTTGTGTTCATACTTCTTATGCTCTCACAAAAACATTTTTAAGAAATGCTGGAATGCACAAAATATGCTAAAACCCAGAATCCATAGCAATGAAGATTTCGTTTGGAACTTCCTCACTGTGCTTCATAAAATTTCACACCAAAGATTAGCAGCGTCCGGTACACACCTAATGGGCAGGGGTCTCAAAGTCAATGACATATAATGGATATTGTCTTGCTGCTGTGACATTTCATTTTTGAAACAGATGACGGCACCTGGGAATATGATTCTGCCTTGAACTCTGTGCAAATTCAGAATACTGAAATGCTGCCTTTGTCAAGACTTCAACGTCATGTTGTTGAAATTAGGACAATTTCCATTATTGATAAATGGCATCTATGCAGAATGTGATAGGTAAGCAAGGTCACGTTTAAAAGGAGAGAAATACAATAGATTTCTATAAAGGTAAAACTTAAAAACCCAAGACCCACAGAAAGTGCACAGCAGCCACCTGGGACCTGAAAACCAGGTGAGGACTCCCAATCATGCCAACACACCAGTCAGAATGGCCTCAGGTGGGAGAGCAAGAGCGGAAGGGAAAGCCCCGGCATCTCTAACCACTTATCACTCCTTGCCCCTCTAGGTGGGGAAGCGAAAAGATTTCACTGTGGACTAAACTTCCAGACAAACCACCTGCTCTCTCCTGCCACCAAGGTTGTGGTTTCCTCCCCACCAAGCAACAGATGGAACCCTTTCTGAATGGGCACCTGCAGCGAGTCCCCACAGACTCGCACTGTGACCGGGTGAAGGGCAGTGGATGGAGTCGGACCCAAGACAGCAGCGCAGACATGGGGACAGCAGTCCTTCCTACAGACCTTTACTTCTGGTTAGATGGAGGTCTTTGCACATTAGGGACAATAAAATACATTTCTCCAGTTAAAACCCAAAAGCCCAAGTGAACCCAACTGAGAATGCTCTCATGGGAGACTTTCACTCTTGATACAGACTGACCACGGGGCCTCCCAGACGCAGACAGCGGGCCCAGCCCCCGGGTGTAACTGACGGTGGGGCCTTTATGGAGGGAGTGAAGGTTGATGAGGCCATACAGGTGGGGCTCTGATCTGACAGGACGGATGCCTTCCAAGGCGGGGTGAAGATGCAGTATGTGCATTTGCACAGAGAAGAGGCCATGTGGGGGGCGGTCAACTAAAAGCCAGAGAGGGGCCTCAGGAGAGGGAGCCAACCCCTGCACCTTCATCCTAGATTTGCAGCTTCCAGAGCTGTGAGAAGATCGATGTGTCTGCTCCGGCCACCCAGCCTGACGCTCCCTGATCAGTCCTGACACAGGCAGCTGCACAGCTTGGGAGGAGAGGCGGCCACATAAGGGGACCAGGACTGTCTGCCAGCACCTCCTGGCTTCTCCTGCTGCACGCTGCCCACCTTCCCTCGCTCAGCTCACTTCTCCCAGCAACTCTCTGAGGCCATCTTCCAGTGCCTCTCTCTGCTCTCGGTGGGGAAGACCAGGCTGAGCTGAAGGCAGGGAAGTTTTCCCCGAGAACTTTTTCAGTGCACCAGAAAAGCAAGATCTGGAAATTCAAGCAGCATTTATACTCACCCACAATGAGTCAATTTCGTGGCTTCTGAATCCTACAACTACAACTGACACTGGCTACTCTCCTGCCACAATACTTAAATATTAATTCATCTCGTGTCTTCCCCCATGGCCTGGTAACAGCAGAGGGGAAAGGCAATGCTGCTTTCCTTGATCATAATGACTGAATGAAAAGTAATAAAAATTAGGGCCCCTCCCTCCTCCTCCCTACCTTGCTTCTGGAATCCGGATATTGTCATGTGTTACTCATCACTTTTGAGAAAGAAAATCTTTCTCCTGTGTCAAGAAAAAAACACATACAATGAAGTTGCCAATGTAAGACCAGCAACCAGTGTTGGAAAGCAGACTGGATGGGTTCCTGTTTGAAGAAAAGGTACTGAAGCCGGTATCCACACACTGCGGGTAATATGGTGTGTATAATGTCTGGCTGAAGACTTGGGCCCTGGAAAGTAAGTTTCAATCACCTTTCAACACAGTTTTAAAGCTCTCACAGGCACCGAATCGCGATGAACTTTTAGTCGGCCACAGACCATAGGTTCGTGTCCCACAAACATACTGAAATGAGAAACTTCAACCTGGTCTTCTTTTTATGTCTTTCTAAAACACTGGAAAAATGCTTTTCCATGAATAAATTGTTTTTCGAGCCTATCAACAGCAAAATAATTCAATTCTAACTTGGGAGGAAAATATACTTTATATTTCTTCCGTGGTCTTTCCTATTTCAGCCCCTGGGCACTCCCTTTCGCCTCACTCTCTCTGATGTGCCAAGCTCGGCTGTCTGTGTGGCGAGACCTACATCAGCCTTGCGTAGCTAAGACCATGCTTCGAGGCTTACAGACTTGCACAAGTGCTCTTTCTCCTAAGGCCTCCGTGGCCCCACAGGTCGAAACCTCCCCTGTCCTTGCCCTTGAGAAGGAGCTCGGGGACCAAGCTTTGGGTGGCTGTTCTCACGACCGCGTTAGTTGCATTAAGTAACAGCCCTGCTGGGAAGATGGTATATCCCACATGTGGTGGAAAATGTAAGTTTTTATTATATTTGTAGACCAAAATCTTTTCAAAGACACCTTCATCCTCTCAAGTAAATGGGCCTTTGCTCTTCAGAGTAGGAGAGGAATCCATCAGGAACACCAGATGCGCAAGGACAGAGTTCACACTGCCCCGTGGACAGCCTCACATCTGCTCTTCCGAAAACGCTCTTGATGATTTTATAATTCAGCTCCCAACAATCAACCAAGAGAAATGAAGGCCCTCAATAAGGGTCTTTCCTCTTGTGAGCTAATTTATTCATGACAGAAAACATTTCTGCCTTTCAGCTAACTGGGCAAGAAGCTCTCTCTCTCTCTCCTCCCATTTGCACCAAAGAAAATAGCAAAGTTGTCAGGATCTAAAAAGTTGTCGTTTTACATCAGAAGGAAAGCAGTGACTCAACGCATCGTATTTTCGCGGAAAAGCTCCTGCCTACTGTAAACCTGTCATTAGCGGCTGCTCTGAGATGCTACTATGATCCAGCACGGCTGAAACCAGATAGACATTTTCTCATTATAACTTGCTGTGTAAGACTTTGCTGTGGAACTTACTGTCATATTTGATATAATAGGTAATACGTCGCCTTTACGGTTCTGCAGGGCTGGATTTGCACCACGTCTGTTTTGATTGTATCAGGCTGGATTTAATAAAAGCTCTGATCGACTCGGTAACATGAAAATGAGTGCCAACACTTGAGAAACGAGCTCTCCCATCATTTTAGTGTCTGGAGCAAGCTTTTGGCTGACGGAGGGGCGGGGGAAGAGTTAAATGGAATTTAAGACTTTTGTAGTCTTAGTTCCATGTTCATTGGGTGTATTGGAATTGTATGGAATTTTGCAGAAAAACTGGGGTTCGTTTTGCATTTGTTATTTTTAAAAATGTGTATATATTTATGGGGTATAAGTGCAGTTTTATTATATTCATAGATTACACAGTCAGTGAACTCAGAGTATTTAGGGTATCCATCACCCAAGTAATACACATTGAATCCATTAAATCATTTCTCATCATCCCTCCACTACTGCCCCCCCCAAAATGTTTTAATATAAGAAGGATTTCTCTACATAAACATACTTGAGTTTTCTGCCCCCACCACTAATGTGATTTTTAAAAGAAAATGTTCTACTATTACCGATAATCTCCTCCTTAAAGTAGGAAACTATGGAATAGTAGATGGATAACAGTCATTTAAATATTTCTTGAGAAAGAAGGAAATGATAAAATGTAGCCCTGAATTCCTTGGCACGCTACTTTATAAGTCAGATGATTAAATTCAAGGACTTATCCTACAAAAGTGCCACACACTTCATTGCTAAAGATCATTATGGTCCCCTTTGAAGCACTCTGTTTGACCAACTGGTGACCATGGTGATACTCCGTAACGAGGGCAGTAGCACTTTTTCTAGAACAAGTTTGTAAATTTAATCGTCAGACCTTGTATAATGACAACGCTGATGGCCATTCCAGAAAAAGAGTTCCAAAATTGCTCTGAAGGGTGAACCAGGTGCTGGCATCAGTGCACAGCTTCCCAAGGGGAGGACCTGGAAGGTGACCTGGTGACGTTAGGCAATGAGGTACGTAGCACTGTTTCTAGGACGAGTTTACAAACGTAATCATCAGACCTTATAAACAAACAAACCCTCTCCTTACCTACACACGTTCTGTTTCACTTTTGTGATTTGGCAGAGTACGATTTGACCATAAATGACTTTTGCTAAATCTAAGATTCAAGAGTTGTCCAAAAATGACACAGGTACCAGGCTGGAAGGCTGGCAGGGAAGGCTGAGCATCAACACCTCTCCCAACATCTCTGCTCAGTACGAAGATGAGTTAACGAAAGAGGAAAATGTTACTGGTCATTACAAATTATTTAATAATTCTCCATTTTCCCTAGGACAAGTACAGGGGCCTTCTCTAAAGGAGGGCTTACAGACATACACTAGCCATTGAAAAAACGATTCACTCTTTTACCATGTAAAAAAAGCATTTCTTAAATATTACATCTAAATGGTATTTAAGAAGTCAACCAGTAAAATGTAGCCTATTTGAAAACCATAAATACTAAAAGCCCTCTCATGAACTCCAAGCAATAATTCCATGTGGAATTATCTTGAGAAAAAGATCTTCATGTATATAAACAATTGCATTCAAGCAATTGATTCAGTTCCTGCTCTCGATTTCAGATGAAGAAACTAAAAGCAAAGCAAAAATGTCACCTTTCCTATTAGCCTATTTCCAAATATAAGAACAAAGTTACCCAAAGAGATACCAAACCAGAGTCCACTGTCATCTCAGGTAACCCAAACAAACATGTATGGGGGCCTTTTATCCTTTAAAATCGTCAACTCTCAAAGAACGTTTACATTTGGCAGAAAGTCTTTACAATATCAAATATTAAGAGTTGTTTATGAACATAGCATAGTAAAATGATAAGGGATATCCTTTTCTTCATAATATTTCCCCTTTTGATCAAATATTCTATTGGCTCTGAAATGGTAAGTTTTTGTTCTGAATGTTTAAATACAATAAGGTGTTACTTGAATAAATCTCGACTTCACCTCAGGAATCCTACCGCCGAAGCCAACTCTGTAAATGCCAACAGATCTGCCCGTCATGTGTAGAGCCGGAGAACGAACATCCTTCAGTCCAACCCCCCCCACCCCCCCATTCTCTGGGCTATGTCAAAAAGAAGAATGACAAGTTTCAAAGTAGCCGGTGAAGCCTCACAAACACCCTTGCTCTCTAGAATCAAAAACACTCACTTGGCCTTCAGCGTTTCCTCCTGAAAATTCCAGCGGGGGTCTTCCACCAGCTGTAGCTCTCGGAGTACCCTTCCCGGCTTGTAGGCTGCGTTGATGATCATGCTAAGAACCTGTTCAGAAAAAACAAGCATCATGAGCTTCAGCTGCACTCATCCCCACTGGAAGGAGAAGGCTTTGACAACCAGACAGGTGACACCTGGGAAGCGTTCACTGCACACCCACATGAGTTGGATAGGTCACCTGGCTAACGCTGAACTAACTCACCATCCAGGTACACAGAGGGTGGTAGACTAGAATCCTTGGGCTAGGAGAGTGCAAATCGTTCCCCAGAGGAGGTGGCAGACAATTCTAGCTGCAGAGAAACCGAGGCATTTTCTCCAGGGAGCAATGCTATTATTTTTTAACAGCACAGCCTATTAGTGGATAGGCTAGTAAGAATTTCATTCTAGCTTTTAATTTTACTTTATAAGAAACCAATGAAACTGAGGCAATGTTAATACCAACACTTCAGGAGAGATTTCAGGTACTGGTCAGAAGGGTACTAAACACTGAACACCAAGACAACTCTCTTAGAGATGCGAGCATTTTACATGATAGTCTGGAACATCTCACACCACCGAGTATCTTATCTCCTCAACCTGCCCCCTCACTCCAAAGTCCCAAGTCCAAGGAAATGAACATGAGGTCACTGCCTGTTGCTCCAAGAAAGACCGGGTATCTCTGTTCTGAGAGTCCTGACTGCAGGCTCTGGGCAGATAAGACGCTCCAGGTAACCTCAACGTCCTTTAATGAGAAGGGCAAGGAACTCAGACCCCTGGGGTACTCACCTTCCTAAAGGCAAATCATTATCTACTAACGTTTATGAGGTCTGGCTCACTCCTGGCTGCTCCTATCTGAATAGGAGCTTAAAAATTGTGATGGTACGAAGCAGAGACTGGTGGGGCTTGGTTCCATGATGAGAGCCATGGGGTGCCAGGCACCTCCTAACGTTTGTGCATAAAAGAACATGCCAGGTATGGCACCCACATGTCACGTTTCAGAGCAAAATACCATGGAGGGCGTGAGTCACACTCCTCATGGACGTGAGGAGTGGCATTACTGCCCAAAGAGCTACTGTTTTTTGACCAAGACCAGTACAGTACGAACGGGAGGAGAGAGAAGAACGTCCCGGATTTGGGTGTCATGGTTTCCAGGGGTCCGCCCTGTTCTAGGAGGTAACCAGCCTGGTTTGTACCTTGATTTCCTTCTGCAAACAGAAATGTCTTCTCCTATTGTAACTAAGGAATCAGTCATAAAATAATTTATGCTATGCAGTCAGCATGGCAGCTGTCTTTTCTTCACCTGGGTAGTGTTTTGCTACATTCCGAGGACCCCACAAAAGACCTCCCCAGAGAATGGGGCTTAGCCAAGGTTCTCAAAAGCCAGAACGAGGCAGTCCAAGTGGTTCTGGTACACTTGTATTTTTCCTATTAGAATAATCATCTGATTTTATTGTGTACTGTCAGTAGGATTTATAGAAACCAAGCTTAAAAATAAATCTAATTAGAACTGACTGCCGTCGAGCACACGGCGTTTATCAACAGACAATGACATTCCAGCACAGGCTTTTCATTGAGTTTGGCTGAGAACCCCCAGAGCTACGTGTTATTTGCTGCATTTTGTGACTGTGAACAGAAAATGCCTTCCAGAGTTCCATGCAGCCTGGGAACAGGCAGCAATTAAATTATGAAAAGCATCTGACACAGAATATGCTTCCCTTGGCTTTTCCCGATGCCGTATCATTCATCTCCCGATGCAACAAGCTCTCTCTGGAACTGTGAACTGAATAATTTCTGTGTCCATGACATCTCAGCGGGTGACAATTACCCCACAAAAATGACCAAGTACACAGCTGCTATTGCTGTCCAGGGTGAGACTGGAATATTGTAACTTGCAAAACATCAGAATTTGACTCATGTTCTCGACCAGGGAGGGCAGCACAGACCCTGCCCCGTTAACTTACGGGCTCTCAGTGTGGCGTCAGGGAACAATTCCCAGTAGACAGGTGAGAGGGGTTGGGGCACCTCTAGGAGGAAATTCCAATGCCTCCTTGTATTTTTCTGGATTCAAAAATGTTTGCTGAGAATACACTTCTACAGGCAAGTCCCCCAAAGTGTATTATGGGTGAAAATCCGTAATTTTTGTACTTGGACAGGACCTGGGGCCAAGTTCCAGCTGCATCCCTTGGGAGCTATGAGTCCTTAGGCGAGATGCTTAACTGGCCTTCCTTGTCTACACACAGAGGCCCCGCCACCTGCATGCTGCAGACACTTGGCCCTCTTCTCACATCGAACGGTCCTTACTGACGCTTCAGCTAAACTCTGTCCTGCCCCTCAGCCCTGCTGTCCCCACGTCTGTCAACAGCTAGGCCTGCAGGCTTTCTGAGTCCCCACACGACGGCTTTCTGGTTGTCAAGTGTAAGTTGTTATGGGAGGGAGCTGAGGACAGATGCACAGAGATAGACAGGCAGGAAGACACTCAGACAGGGAATCACAGGCGTGCCCCCCCCAAGTGTGACAGAGCAACGGAAACAAAGAGATGGGGGGAAACAGCTAGACAGAGGACAGCAGGAATATAAACCACAAGCAACTGAAGCCGGATTCCAAACCGCCAGGTCCCGGGTTAAAGCTCCAAAACTGGAAGTGACCAGGAGCAGCACTGCTTTACCTCTAGGGGGCTGGGAGGGGCCAGGTCACTGTATGCAGGTGGGCATCTCTGACTCAGGGCTAGCGGGCAGGGGCACCGTGTTCCAGCCCAGGAAGGCATCTGAGCTCAGAGCACAAACTGGCTGCAGCCCGTAGGACTCACAGCATTTCTTTGGTGCCTCCTGCGCAAACCTGTTCCACCTGTTAGCCAGGAAATAGGATCAGTGTGGACCCCTTGGTGACGACATGTCTGCACGCCTTGTTGCTGCTTCTGAAAGATCTTATGTTCCCTATGTTGACCCCCAGCTGTGATGTCTGAAATCACTCCACCTGCCTGGTGCACATGCCACACTGCATGGAGGGATCCTGAAGTCAGAGTTGACAAAGAGGTGGCCGTGGAGGGCAGACATCCTCAGGTCCCCACTGCCGGTGAGAAGGAGCTGCAGCCCTGGACCCTGAGCTGGACAAGGCACAGGACACACCGTGTGAAGGTGAGACTGAAGAGGAGATGGAGGCCACAGGGCAGGCAGCTTCTCCAAAAAGACAACAGTTTCCAGCCTCTTAATCACTATCAAAGCAACAAGTGGTACTGGGGTCCAGCTCTAAAGCAGCAGTGATGGCTCCTCTGACCCTGGAGCACAGAGTTGGGCACCCATCTCTGCCATGCACCTGTCTCAGTGAGGGCTGGCTGGAATGAAGCACACCCCACCCCCGGGGAGAGGAGCAGGGGACTCTCAGCTCTCTGAGGAGGGGACCCCAGCTCCCACCTCCAGGAGGCCTTCAGCTTCCAGCACATCCATGGCAGAGACCCCTGGAGGAATGAATGAATGAATGAATGAGTGAGTGATGTTCCCTTCACTGCTGTGTTCCCAGGGCCAGAAGGTACCTGGGACATGGCAGACCCCAGTGGGTACACTCTGACTGAGCTCTGTGCGGTCTGCACTTGCAAGGGCCCAAGAGCTAGAGACGCCCCAGGAGGAGAGGACGGAGATCAGAGGGGGAGCCCTGCTCTCTGCAGCCTGGCAGCGACCTAACATCCCGCCCAGACTCCAGCATCTCAGACCAGCATGCCCATCTTGCTGTCAGATCTGCGGCCAGCTTTTACAAAGTAAAGACTAATTATAACCTGTTCTCTTCATCTCTCAGGAAGGCTTAATTGTCTAAGCCTTCCTTGACCAGGCTGTGGAAGCGTGTATCAAAGTGACTCTCTCTATGTACAGGACAGACTGACAGCAGACAGATACACAGACTGGGGGAAAAGATATGATGGATAATGATGGAGACAGATGGTGGATGAGGGATGGGTGGACAAAGAGGGAGATACGGACAGATGATAGGCTGATAAAGACAGATAAACGGATGACGGATAATGATTATGATGAAGGTACGGACAGAACTGGGCAGATGGTTGACAGAAAGATGACAGATGATGATTATGAAAAGGTAGGAGAGGTATAGACAGACACATATCTGCAGACAGAAGGGACAGATGAAGATGGTGGAGAAGCAGACCCATGGGTGGGCGCGTCAGGAGGGCGGTGCAGGCAGACGCATGGCCACGTGGTTGGTGTTCTTCCTGTTGGAACAAGATTCCTGCCTGGGCAGAGCAGAGGCTCGGTCCAGCTTGGATGCGGCATCACATGTGGCCTTTGGGTCCCAGATGAGGGCCCAGGTCTCAGCAGCATCTCAGCTCACTGGGTGGGGGCTGCGCCTCAAGGAAGGAATGTGCCCAGGGCAGCGTGTCACCTGGAGTCACCCGAAAGTGCCCCGAGTACCCGGGCTCCCACAGCTTTCTCCTAAGCACCAGAAAGAGGAACAAATGGAGCAGGAAGTCTGTTCTGTTTCTACCATTAGTGGAAAGGGCACGACTCATCAAGTTCCCCTCTGTGAACATTCCCCTCTTCCATTCCTGAACTCCTGCTTCCAAAAAGCAGGGCACACAGCAGGGCCAGGCCCGCAGCCGTCAGCGCCGTCAGAGAGCAGCTACCTGCCCCACACCCTTGAAAGCCATGTGGACAGCCTGAAAAAGGGACTCCTGAGGATTCTCCACCTGAAAGAGTACACTTCAGGTTTTCACCAGAAACAAAGATGACATACTGGCAGATATTTTAAGTCAAATAACTTCTGTGGAGAACCAAGATGCTTGCCAAATCTGGGTGAGCCAGCTGGATTCTCCCAGGACCCTGTCCCCGTGGCTTGTGGAGTCTCTATAAAGACAGGCTCCATCACTCTTCCCAAAGGGGTGTTTGCAGCTTCTCTCCCATCTTCACCATGACTATGTCAGAGACTGAGATCTTCACCCCGGGACACACCGAGGTGAGTAAACATGTCAGCTGTCCCCTCTCGCCTCTTGTGCCCAGGCTGGTTCACTCATCCTCTCTTTCACGTACAGATACAGCCACACACAACACCAACCTCATGCACAGGGATATAAAGTCACCCCCGCAAGCCAGGTGATCCATGAGATGGCAAATAAGTTATTAAGCAAAAATTTCCTGGAGACCTTTGTGCAATACACGAGAGATAAAAGCCAACAAGACTCCTGGTCACAGGAAGCCAGCACTACAGAGACCTGAAGCTTATCTTTCAGGGACCTGATATGTGGGCCTGGGAGAACCTGGGATAGAAAAAGATAGTCCTGGTTGACACTGATAAACACCATCACTCCAGTCTGTGCCCACTGTCACCTGGACCTCGTCCCAGCCTCCACCAGACCAGGCCCCGGCAGTCCATGACACCCCAACACGTCCAGGTGTACCTGCCGCTGTCCACACAAGGCCCATCTGAGTTTGCTTATGTGGGACCCCTGGACCTGGATGGGCCACCTACTCACTCTGTTCCGATTCTTCTGGGCCACCTACCTCACCACACTGTCTCTGGAACTGCGGCCACTGATCCCTCAGTCCCTCCAAAGCCCATTCAAGTCTGACACCCAGAAAGTGAGTGCTAACAACACGAGTGAACAATTACTTTTGCCCACCTAGAACCCAGAGCCTGACTTCACGGCTTGCCCTGAACCTTGCCAGAGGCCAGCTCTGTACCTACATGCCGTCTACTTTCAGCAGAGCAAGAGGAAAAACAAACCTCATTCTACATTCCCTAAAGATATAATAAAAGTGTCTAGGGCGGCCCCTGTGGCTCAAGGAGTAGGGCGCCGGTCCCATATGCCGGAGGTGGTGGGTTCAAACCCAGCCCCGGCCAAATTAAAAAAAAAAAAAATAAAAAAGAAAAAAAAAAAAAAATAAAATAAAAGTGTCTAAATTCCCAGTACCACCGATGGCCCAGAAAAGCAACACGCTCTGTCTCTGCTTCAATTACCTCGTTCTCTTTAAGTAAAATGGAATTTGAAGCCACCTGGAGGTTGTGGTGCTGAAGGAAGAGCATTAGCATAAATACTGGCTGGTGGAGCTTACATTTTTCCTGCACTCACAGAACTGAAGCGCTTGTCTTTTCTTTCCCACCCCCCACCCCACTTCCTGCCGCCTGCATTTTCTGAACATCAGCAAAAAACTAGTTTCATCATCAGAAAAGACTCTGGCCTGGCTTTTCAATTTGGCTGCTGGCACCTACCAGGGAATGGATGTGGGATAACTACTTTTGACTTAAAAGCTTCATTTAGTGAAACTAAACAGTGAATCCTCCCAAGAGGCTTCAGCCAAGGTCGTCTGTTTATTAACAGAGCTGGCAAAAAGGGGGGGCGTTGTTCTCACAACCTGAACGTGCCACACAAGACAGGCCTGCAGATGGCTTCAGGTTTTGTGTCCCTGTCCTATCACAACAAAAACAGATGGGAATGCTGGCAGACAGCATCAGCCCACAGCTTCCATCCGCAGGCCGTGTCCACTGCAGAAATTCACCTCTTACTCCACGGTGACAGAGAATCTCATGTGCAATCCTGGATCTACTGTGCCTGCTGGTGTGTGTGGCGTTGTGGTCCTAGGCCTTAACCACACCACTGGGGCTGTCCAAGGAGGAGGTTTCCCCTAAATCACTGTTTTCCTTTAGTTGCAAATTTCTCGGCCCTGGGATCTGCTTGCCACTTGGGCGGAGCGAGACGCACGCTGCCTGATTTTGAGATGAGATGTCAAGGGCACGAGGGTGAGTCACGAAGAATGAAAATAGCTCCCTTCTGCTGCCCAGTGAGGACGTGTGTGAAGGGTCCAGCACAACAGCCAGGCCTGGACAGACTCTGAATAGATCTGGGCCCTTTCCGTGTCTCCTCTTCCCTTACGTTTCGGGCACTGTGGGCTCCCCCATCCTGCCTGCCTCCGTCCCCTGCGCCCTGGATGCTCCCCCAGCCCCCACCGCTCGCTGCCTGCTTTGAGAACAGCTCCACTGCGCCCTCACGGCGGCCCTGGCGCGGCACCCGGGGTACGTGTGGCCAGATTCTACCTGTCTGTTCTTCTCTCCCTCTGTTGGGAAGCTCACCTGGAGCTGGGAACCACCCCTTATTCCAAACGTCAAATAAATAACCACAATAACAGCCTTGCTGGATTTTCCAGATTTTTTCTAGACTGCAACCCCTCCTTCCTCTCTCTAACAGACATTTTTTCTAACTACTACTAATTTTTTTTTCTTTAAGTACTAAGACCACTGGGCCCAGAAAAGCAAACACCTCCCACCTCGCTTCAGCAGCCTCTTTCTCTTTCAGTACAAAGACACCCGACCCACACAGAGGCTCCCTGAGGGAGTGCTTCAGCCCAGCATCACTGAGGGTCTCCCCTCATCCAGAAGTTCAAGTCCAAACCACAGCACCTGCCGAAGGTCTTGCCCAGTAGGCCCATCTGATCTGCCCAGTACTACCTCCCACTGAAGGAGGTCAGACTCCTCTCTGCTTTTCTTTTCAAAATACAACATACCCTTTAATACCGGTTACTCATCCCCAGCCTGAGTCCCTCTGCTCCAGCCACATCTGGCCTTCCTGTGCCTGAAAACACCTTGAACATCCACCTGCATGGCCTTGGGCAGGCTGGGCAATCAAGACTCCATGCACTTTGTCTAAGCCAGATCAAGAGTCAGCTGCCGTGTACTTCTTACCTCCTCTTCTCTGCGCCCAGAGCACTGTGCTCCTGTGGACACTGTCCTCTTGTGGACACCCCCACTACCTACACATCTAACTGGGATTACATCATCTCTTCCTAACAGGACCACAACACCCCAACAGGCAGGGGTCACAGCCCGTAGTTTGTGACCCAATGTTTCCAACACAGCCTGTCCCTCGGAAGTATCTAATAAATATTTTTTCAATGGGTCAACGAATTGTTGTGCCATGAATTAAGAAAAAAAAAAACATTCATCAAAGTACAGTAGTGATAAAGGACATCTCCTGATATCTTCCTTCTTAAGAAAAAGCACTGAGGTGTGTTAAAAGACAGGGCAGAGACAGAGTTCCAAGAAGAATTTGGAGACTGTTCCAAAATTCCAACCCATCTCCAAGCACTGTGTGAGTTAAGCTGTACAGACACAGCGGAGAGATGGCCTCCACCAGTGTCCTCGGGAGTCACCTCTCTCCAAGGCCACAGAAAATGGAAAATAAGACCCTTCACGTGGCCAGCGGCTGAGGCTTTGCCTAGACATGGCCCATGCCGGAAACCTCAGGAACATACCTGCCTGGACAAATTTATCATTACGTCCCATGTGCAGGTCCCAGGTGCTAGGGAGGAATGGACAGAAACAGGTGCCACCCCCAATCCAGCTGGGCATACCGGTTCTCAACACACTCTACGCTGCCCACAAAGTCCCCCACGCCTCTTCACAAAACCCGACTCCTCCATCCTAAACCTTCATTCCACACACGATTAATTCCGTCTTCCCAAAGCACTTTAGTGAAAGCTAGTGCAACATTTTCCCCCAATTCATGAGGCAGGGAGAGTGCCCGTCCCCTCTGCTAAACTGTGAGTCTTTCCTGGGCAGAAACATCCTATTTCCATCTTTTCCTGTCCAGCTTTCAGTCCCTAGATGGAGAGGAAGGAAGGGCTGATCATCGCTTGCTCAGTGGCTTCAATGTCTAGGGTCTCCTGGCAAACTCTGCCTACAGCTTCAAGATCCTGTTTAAATAAGATGATTGCAGCTATGCAGGTGACTTACCTCTTTAAGAACCAGCACACATTTGCCGGGTCCCACAGACTGAGGCAGCTCTGCAATTCTCCCCTTGTTCAGGTAAGGGCCTGAGAAACACCTGTGGTTGATGAAGAGCTGAGGGCAGCAATATTTCCCGTGGACTGGTCCTGTAGGAGAAGAGTAACAGCCCGTGTTTAGAGTCACGGCTCCAGGCCCAAGAGGTTGTTGGGCTCCAGCCACTTGTTCAATCCACTTAGTCAGCAAACTGGCATTGCAGAGCTGTCCGAGGTCCTGACTGACAGGGACTCTCGAGTTTCAAAAGAAATGGGGCTGATGGTGGCCAGCACAGCTTTGAAGGCCAGTGTCACCCTGAGGCCAGCGTTGTTGGGACTCTTGTTAAAAGGCCTCGCTTTGGGTCCAAATTGTAACACAGCAGTAGGGAAACCCAGATGATTGTTTTCTTTTGAGAAAGTCATATCCTGCCCTAATTTTGGGACATTATATCCATAATAGTATCTTAGACTGTCTGATTAGATTTTCTGCCATACAAACAAATTCTGCTTCTGTTTACTATGCAGTATTCAGGACCACAAAAAGATTCAGACTAAGATGATGATGACTCAGGGGTCGTGACGCAGCCCACCGACTGCACAGCTCAATTCCCGAGTCCCCGTGTCTCCAGCTGTGGGCACTGCCCCCAGAGGTAACCAGGCCCCTCAACCTGGCATTCATCATTCCCCCGCAGTCTATAAACCTTACTGCACACCTAATTATGTGTGTGCCTACAAGCACTATATGGCTTTTTGGATATTTTAAAAATATTCCATAAATGATTTTCTGCAACAATTTGCTTGTCTGCTCAACAAGGAGCTTCTGAGATACGTCCAGGTTGGTGAATATATTATCTAGAAAGTTCATGCCTGCTTCACCTGTGTGAACTACTTCAGTGAATTACAGACCGCAGTCTAGGTGTCTAGCCCTCTCACTCACGGATACTTACTTGCATCTACTTTTTCAGTATTGCCAATGGTGTTAGAATGAATATGAATATAAAAATATTATTCAGCAAATGGGCAAGAGATTCTTGCAGGTGTACAACAGGAGCAGAGGGCTGCCCGGCCTCGCTCTGAGTATGTGTGGTTTTGCTAGATGAGGCCAATCTGTTCCCCACAGTGGCTACCCCCAAATTATACTCCTACCAGCACTATTGAAGAGTCCTGTTCTTTCATGGCCAAGCCAAAACTAGATACTGTGAGGCTGCTTTACTGTGGCTTACATTTGCATTACCCTATTGTGCTTTGAACTCACAAAGGGAACAGGGCAAGTTGTTGATCTTGTATCTCAAATTGCCAGAGGAAAAAAGCAAAATAATTAAATGATCGGATTTCACTCTAAAGTCTACCAATGCAACATGAGGTTTTCCTTCTGGCTGAGAGACTCACCACCCGGCCTCTGCTCTACCCAAGCTCCAAGCCACGTGACACTAACAGGGGTGTTTCTGCAAACATGCCATCATTAATTTGGGAAGGTGACGTAACAGTCTGGGGATGCTTGTTCTCAGAAGGACCTCAACTCAGAAGCAACAGGTAGGAGGCAGAAATGCCATTCTTCTGGATATAAGAGAAAAGGAATAAAGTAACTAACATGGACTGGGAACATTTGCTGCCATGGTTCTTTTGAGGAATTCATTCTAAAGTTTGAATTCCAAACAATAGGCAAAATAACAAGCACACAGCTGCATTTGCAAAAAAATTTTGGTAGGATTACCCCCTCTGGACCTTTAGAGAAAAAAAAACACCACAATCTAGTTAAGTCTACTCATCAAATTGGTCTCTTTAGTACAAAGATAACTGCAACTGATACGATTGATTCATGATATGCAGGTTCTAATTCTGGAATTCAAAGCAGGTGTAATGTGGGCTTAGAAGACAGAATTCTTAATCAGCTATGACAATGAACAAACACATGTCTGTGACTGGATTTGGTGGTCAAAGGGTAGCTCACAACTGCATTTGCAAAGGTTATTGTAAAGTATAAGAATTTACATATTAAAAAACACACATTGCTCACCACCAACTGCACAAACACAGAGGGTTTTAAGGAGGAACTTAAAAGCCAGCAAGGACATGAACACTAAGCACTAGTGTAAAAGTGCCAGTGGGACTGTGATGCACGTCCAAAGAGGGCTGCCCAGCGAGGACACCGTCACCCCTCCCTGTCCCATGTGGTGCCCGACACACACAGCCCTGCCCTGACTCTGAACTTCCAGGCAGCACAGGGACCCTCTTCCTGCAGACCAGACCTACCTAGAGCTGCCTACTGGCCAAGAAGCAGAAAAGAAGAAACAGAAAATTTATCTCAGAAATTAAAAAAGAGATAGTTATCTGTTAATGAAAGCGATACAGAAAAAAAAACAAGCTCAAAGTTGAGCTATAGCCGGGCACAGCTGTTCACACCTGTAATCCCAGCACATTGGGAGATTAAGGCTAAGGTCCCTTGAGCTCAGGAGTTTAACACCAGCCTGAGCAAGAGTGAGACCCTGTCTCTACTAAAATAGAAAAATTAGGCAGCATTGTGGTGGGAGCCTTTAGTCCCAGCTACTGGGGAGGCTGAGGCAAGAGGATCCCTTGAGCCCAGGAGTTTGGGCTGTGAACTAAGACGCCATGGCACTCTCCCCAAGATACAGTGAGACTCTCTCAAAAAACAAAGTTGAGATTTATTCATGTTGACCTACACGATGTCTCTGCTCACAGCTACAAATTGGGAAGGGAGAGAGCCCGAAATTGGACCATTTACCTGTTGTGTCCAGGTGAGGGAATAAACAAAGTTCATGAGGTATTTTTTTAACAGGCACTGTGGATGGCAATCTGTCAACAAAGAGGGAGAGACCATTACAAAGAGGATTATAAACTTGAGAAGGAACTACTACATTCCAAAGTCTTGTCGTCAAGGAGAGCGACTATTCCAGAAATCAAAGGTGACAGCATCCTAAGATAAGGTGTCTGTACAGGAGCAACACTCACAAGGCCAGGTAACAAGGTCATTTCAGAAAAGCTGCCCTCAAATTCTTCTGATGACCCTACTGAGCCTGTGGAGCACCTGCCCCCCGCGTGGCCTCCAGGGATCAGGGAGTCTCTTTTTGGGGTAGCCGTCAGCTTTGTGTCTTCTCATAGAATTGTAATCACGTCCTCAATTATATTTTAGACATGAAGACACATTAACTTACATTTAATTAAAAGTTAGACTTTTTCTCCCACCTCTAATTAGAAGCCGTGTTTCGCTCACCTTTGGTTTCTGACCTCTGTGGTTGTGTGGAGCGTGGCTACACTAAACCCAAGAGCTCAGAAGAAAATCCATAAAGGGGTGATGCTTAAAATACAGAGTGGGCTTCTCCCAGGACAGAGCTCAGTAAGAAAAGTGCTGAATAACTATAAATATTTTGAAGTGAGTTGGTTTCACAGGGATGTCCAGGTTGGTGGCACAGAAACCAGATAGGAAACGCTCCATGAACACCAAGGCGGCCCTGGCAGGGGACCTCGGTGGCTCGGCTCTGGCAGATGGCTCTCAAAGTGTGGTTCCCAGACCCACAGCATCAGCACCACCAGGGAACTTGCTAGAAGTGCAGAATCTCAGGCCCCATCCCGGACATCCTGAACTAGGAATTCAGGGCTGGGATCCCCCAGTCTGTGTTTTTAAAAGCTCTCTAGGTGAAGGGTGAGGACTGTTAGTCCCTCCACCACAAACGTAGGTCACGGGTCTGTTGCTCCCTGCATTTCTACTGCATTTAGAAGGGAACCCACAGCACGTGCCCGCAGAACTATTATTTTCATTCAAATACAACGTGGTCACCACTGAACTTCATTTGATTTAAACTTGAGCACTATATGTGAAAAATGACATTTTCAGTTCTCTTTCTAACCGTGTGTTTTTATTTACTTCGGCAGGCAGAATCTCTTGGCATGGAATATACATTTTAGTGTATTTTAAATATTTTTCAATATACACAAATGTTACCAACAGTCACAACTTTCAAACACATACCGCCTGTCTGTACACACTCAGCCCTGACACTTTTTCCTCATAAAATTACAACTGAGACAGGGGTGGGGAGTGGGAGTGTTACTTTTATTTGTTCAGTGATTGAAGGCTCACAAGTTTTTTCCACATGAATCTAATTTAACTTTCATAAAAATCCTGAAATAGGCATTTTACCACTGAGGGCACCAAGACGCAGGGAATTCCAGGGACGTGCTCAAGTTCACCCAGCAGGGAAGTGGCAGAGCTGAAGTCAGACTCAAGTTTTCCACCTCCCAGGCCCGGCTGAGACCAGAGAGGCAAAGAGACAGCATTCCCAGCAGGGAAAAGAGGTGGCTGCAGATCTAACCTGCCAGGCAGGGGGCTGGGGCACTAAGAACCTCCAGCACGTGGAGCCATTACTAGCAGTGTGCAAGTCTGGGGTGTTTATCAAGTACGCCGAGGTTGAAATAAAAAGGGATCAATGACAATCTGGACCGTGACTTCCTTGGAAGCAAGCACCCTGTCTTGAGCATAATAGGTACACAGCAAATAAAAGCAGCTACGTTTTACTGTCACTTTTACCAGTGTACTGTTTGTTAGCTAACTCTACTAAAAACAGCCACGCTTCCACCCTTTATAAAGACACTCTGGTTTGCCATGCAGTTTGGGGGAAATAAAGAGGAAAAGAAACACGCACTGTTTTTCCGGTTGCACAACTGCGATCTTCCTCTTCTTTTGTGCTGTAGAACAGACAAAACAATAAAAAGGAAGACAATCAGCTTTGTTAGAGGGGCAAGTGCGTTTTAGAAAATGGGTTATAGTGTAAAAATGGGCCTGTTTGAAAGTAACAATTAAAATACTGAAAACGTTTCAATTTCTTCTAGCGTGATGCAAACGTTGGTTCCCCAGAAGGGAGATGGTACTAGATAGAACACATTACGTTGACCCTTCTCACTACACTGGCTACTTTATTTTAAAATGTGCATTTAATTAGGAAGAATAAGAGCACACCTGTTATATGTCATGTAAACACACATGTTCAGTGTCTGATTATCCAGAATGACCTTGTTTCCCATAGAAATTGTGGCAAGACAGACCATGTTATGATATCACCAGAGGCCCACGTGAGACTTAAACATTTTTGAAACTAAGGACAGTTGGTGGGGAGCAAATATGTCTAGTCAAACCCTGACATAAACCAGCAAATTATGATTTTGGGGGATAAGAATATTTCCAGTTTGTATTTATAACTGATTATGGTCACCTTAAAAAACAAACCAGAGTCTTTGCTAATCTGGCATCCTCAGATAACCCTGCATCTTCCAACATAAGCATAAATTCACTCCGACAAAACTTCTCAAAGCTTTTGGAGTCTGGCAGGTTTAGAGGCAGAGCCTGCCTCTTTAGAGCTAAAAGGCAAACAAAAGGAAATAAGAAAAATACTGAACAAAATTCTAGTCACTCTTTATTTGGTATTCAGTTCCAGGCATTACTGCAAAAAGGTATGAACTTTATGATCTTCAAGATGAAAAACAAGCCTGGAATTAACTGTCTCACTGGGTCTTTGTTAATGGGGTAGGGCCATTTGACTGTCTAATACTCTGGGGACGGTGCCAGAGTATTTGAAAATATCAAATAAAACTAAAACTTTACTGTGTCCACTTTAACACAGATATGGTTTTGCTCCAGAAAAACTCAAAGCACTTGCACCCTCCCAAATCCGTAGGAAGAGAACCCAGGATGCTAAGGGACAGTGTGTGTGGAAGAAAAAGATGAAGCCCCAGGCCCAAGACAGGACCCCGGGAAACCCAACCACTGGCCACGCTGGCAGAATGGGGCAACATGTTACATGAGGAGAAAAAAAGTATGTCTCTGAGACCAAATAATTATTCTATGCTCAAAATTTAAGAAATATTTTAAAGTGAGGAGAAGATATTACTGTACTTGGATCAAACGTACTCAACAGGAGGGGTTAGGGAAAGAAGCATCCTGAAAAGCCCGCCCATGGCCTCTGTCTCTGACCTGAACCACCTGCTTTGCTTCACACAGAGACCTAGTCTCTGTCCTATTCTCCTCTTGATGACTATGAAGCAAGGGACCCTGGAAATGCCGTTAAACAAAAATTCTGTTAACAAAGATTCTTGAATCTTTGTTTAAAGAAATGTTCTGAGGATCTACAGGAGTGTGCCACAGACAGTCTAATAGAAAAAAGTAAAAGTAAAAAAGTAAAGCTAGCATGTAAACTCCGAAAGGAAAATAATGGAAATATAATCACTTTGAAAGTTAAAACTGATTATCTTTAAGAAATTGTAATTTTAAATAATACTTTGGATACACATTACAATGCATGCGTTAGGTTTGAAGACCTATAAAGTATAGCATTCCATGATAATGACCTACAGTAACATCTGTAAAAACACACTGGCGTATGTATTTAAACATGCATAGTGTGTATGTGCACACTGTGAATAGTTTAACTACTAATATTGTTTTATGTGACATTGCTGTGACCAAAAGGATGTAAGCAATATACTTTTTTTTTTGCAGCTTCTGGCCGGGGCTGGGTTTGAACCCACCACCTCTGGCATATGGGGCTGGGGCCCTACTCCTTTGAGCCACGGGCACCACCCGGCAATATACTTTTTGAAAGTACAGTTGAAACCGCACTGACCAGTTAGTGCCAAGAGTAGGTTCAATGCTTATAAATACGTCAGTCAGTAAATCATCGGGGCCAATTACAATTCCTTTAGGAGAAACTTCCTGAGAAAAATCAGTTCTCTCTAGGAACTAATAATACAAGAAAATAGTATCAAACAAAAATTTTCCCATCGAAACAATGGATTGTGTACTAAACTGGGAACCAAGATTTCAGGGATTTTTTTTCACTGTGACCTTCCCTTGCGATGTAGTTTATTGACCTGTGAAATGCGTCTTAAAAGTCTGCCTCATGCAGACACACTGGAAGGACAGCAAGGGTAAAAATACTAGTGCTCAGCGGAAAATCTTACAACCTGCTGTAATGCCTTTTACAAAGCTGCGTGTTTACTCGCCAAGTCGTGGACGTTCTCCACTGTCCCCTCCGCCCCGGCCCCACTTACAGACTGTCTTGTGTGGCGCCATCAGTGGGTAAGAATTTGCTTCACACCAGCCCACGGGGAAGATGTCCATGGACTCAACGTCAACAATGACCTCTGGAACAGGAGTCTGCAGCCCTGTGAGGGAAGACGTCAAAATGGGAGACACAAACAGATTTTACCAACAAAGAAACAAAAAGGAAAAAAATAGAGCATTCCTAAGATGGAGAAGAACATTCCTCTGAATGTTAAAAAAAAAAAAATAATAATAGATAAATAGCAGTAAGGAAGAGACGATTGTAAGGGAGTCTTTAGTGTGGTAACAGGAACAAATGCTCGTAACTCAGTGAGAACACAAAGGGTTCAAACGAAAGTGAGGGTTTGGAAAACCACGTCCCCTGAACATAAAGGAGAAAGAAGAAATCTGGAAGGATTGGTATTCGGGCCGAGAGGCTACAGAGGGACAAGCATCCCCTTTTCCTAAGAACTCATCTGAGATTAAGGAAATGAGGCGAAGCTCGGGTGGGGCCACGGGGCCCACATCTCAGCCACCACGATATGCTTCACCCAACCTGCACCAGCACCTGTCACACAGCACCCTGCCCAGAGCCAGGGAGCCTCAGCAGCAGTGACCGTGACAGTACTGAGATGATAAAGCCTCTCTCCATGAAACCTGCAGGTTATCAGTTTGGCTGGAGTCCCTTCGTCTGGACTCAGTTCGTGGCTGCAGACATTGGCCATGGCACAGGTGAGTTGCCTGTGTACCGATGTTTTTCTAGTGAAATCAGCCACCTGTCACGTCCACTTTCCTAATTACAGTAACGCCTTGTGCAGCTGAGAAACTCTGAGAAAAACGAGAAAGCTGGATAGAACGGCAGCAAAACGTTTCAGGGGGCTCTGGCTACAGAGAGATTAAACTTGGAACCCAGTAAACTAGATGAAAGAAGAAAATTCTACTCCAAATCAACAGTTCTTAGGAAAAAGCCCTATAGGGAAGACACGTGTGAACCACAATTCAAAAGACGGTAACTCTACGACTGAACAGTGACACAGGGACTCTGACCATGAATCCAGTTTTGTTTTGGTTCCCTCGCAGAGGACCAAGATGAAGGTAACACAGTGAACCCATCACACTCCAGGGCATCACAAAACAACCGGAGAATTGAGTGACACTCTCCCCTCCCCACCAAATCCATAACTTGGTGAAGCCACATACCGACAACCCACCACAAAATGGTCTCAACTCTGACGGAAGCTCCACGGGCTCCGAGTTCCCACCATAGATTAGATAATGCAGACACCGAGTCTGTGATGTGATGATCAGAGGCTCCTACAAAGCCACCACACTCGGTGTTCTGAGCACTAACAGCAGGTGTTTGTACACGCATGATCATCACTACTGTCACTGTGAACTTTTCACTGGTTCCCAAAGAAATAAATCATCAGGACAGGCAATCTTAACTCTCTTTATGCTTCTCCTATAATTTGAAGGATAAATTACATTAAAGAAAGGCCAGGAGGCTTATTTTCCACAACACTGAATGAACAGGAATTGTTTCTGCCTAATGTTATCTGACCCAACCAACAGTTAACCTAATTGCTAAAAGAATCTACAGATGAACAAGAAAAATTACACTCTAAAGAAACAAAAGATACAGATACTCTGTAGTATCCTGAAAATTAACCTCCCTGCCCTGAAGGGCACAAAATTCTCCAAAGGGTCCAAGGAAGATGGTCACTGGGGTGTTTCCCATCACACGAAGTTGCTGTTTCATCTTCAGACCCACATATTTGTTTCAAAACAAATTTGTTTCTTAGCTACTCAGACATTTTGCTAACAGGTTAAAATAATCTACCCAATTGCATTTCCAGGTTTATGTTTAGCTATAAATAAGATTTTCAAGGTCATTACAACCAGTACTTCAAAAGGAAGCATAAAGTGAACTTTATAGCTTATTCCTTCCTAAATTATGACTTTCATCTTCCAATGCTCTCTGCTAGTTCAAACATCCAGTCATATTAAGGCCTTAATATCTACACTTCTGCACCATGTCCAGGTTAATATATTGTGAGGGCTGTCTTTACCATACTTTAGAATTCTTTGATCATGTTTCCTATTCAATTAAACAAATATTTACGAGCTCAGATGTGTCGGCCACCTTTCCCTCAAGAAAGTTATAGTCCCCAAATCTAGCCTGTTTAGGCATCTACTAAATAAGAGCTGTGTATCACCAGGAAAGTTGTCATGACCTCAAAACTGTTCAAACCCATTCTGAGCAATGGGTACCAATTCTTTATTTCTTTTCACCAGCCTTATGAAAACTAGACACATCTGGCTGGACTCAGAGAATAATAATCTTTTAAGACAAACTGGTTAGTTTGCAAATTCAATAGCTTACAAAATAATGCACTGAAAGTGGGTACAATGTTCCCCTTGATTATTCTAGGGTTGCCAGAAGTACATTTGAAAGGTAAACAAACACACCCCTGGAGACCACTCCAATACTCTTTAACAGATCCCCCACAAACAACCTAAGATGATGCTAAAAGCTACGTCAGTATGGATTCTATTCATGGTTTTTCGTTTTTTTTTTTTTTTTTTTTTTAATCTAGAACCTTCATCTCAAAATCCATCAGGAGGCCTAAATCTGCATCTATGGGAAAGTACTTGAGTACATTTGGGTACATCTATATGATGGAATATTCTGCAACTATAAAAAAGAATGAGAGACATTCTTCATATATTTATATATGTAAAGATCTCCAAGATGTATCGTTGAGTAAAAATGGCAGGGCAGGGAACACTCTGCATATACAGTACGCTGCTATCTGTTGAAAAAGGGGAAGGAACATACATTCTACTGTGCATAAAATAAAATACTGACACAGCGAGCGTCTTCTGGGAAAGGCGTGGCGTGGTTGGGGCCTGGGGTGCAGGGGAGGCAGGCAGAGTATAACCAAAGATGTTTTTTTGGCATTTGTGAATGAATTACTAATTTTAGAACCACAACCTCCATGATCACAACAATTATAACAACGCAATGTATCCAGAGAAGAAAGGAAGGCTCTCGTACATAAACACGGCATTGCCATAGAGTTCTGATTAATGAGGGGCCAGTTACCATCAAAGAAAACAAAACTGAACGGCAATGATTCATTTCACTGTGGAGAGAACAAAGACGTTCCACGCTCACAAACACAATTTACAAGCCTATAAATTGGTGAGAATCCCTTTGGAACCTTAGCCCAACAGATCACGAAGCTCCACCGGCCCCCAACGGTGGAGTCTGTTATCACGGCTCTCTCTAAACTCCAGCTTTCTCCAACCACGTGGTGACCTGGTCTACCCAGAACACCAGGATGGAAAAAGGAGATGGCTTATGGCTTCAAGCGTCCTCCTAGGGACACAAGCCTGCCAACTCCTGAAGTCACGTGATTACCGCACTCCCAGCAAATGAGGAGAGAGCAGGCGGGGAAGGTAGAAATGCCTGGGGGGGGGGGGTGCCAGGGGCAGGGGGGCATGGGTAGCAAGTGGTGCAAACCATCTCCACTCACTGCAGAATAGAACTGAAGGGCCTCTTCGTCTCAGTGAGCTGCTGGGACAGGAAGAAAGGGGAGAGAACTTTTAGGGAACAAGTTAGTATCATCACTGAAAATTAAAGGGCACAGTAAATGCTGACAGGTTCAGCTGTGAAGGGAACAGGTCCACAAACCAGTGACAGAACACATAGGCCATGGGAGGGTCCCTGAGAAGCGGCTGGGCAGTCTGTCTGCCGGCTGCTTCCTCTGCAGACGCTGATCCACTCACCCACAGCCAACACAGCCTGCCAGGGGCCAGACCCTTCCCGTCTGCTTAATCCTTACAATCCTAAGAGGGACTATTTCCATCCCCATTTTAGAGATAAGTAAACTGAGGCACAGGAAAGATCAAGTAGCTGGTAAGTGGCAAGGCAGGGCACTGGAACGTGAGCAGTCTAACTCCACAGCCTTAGCATGCAGTTGAGGTGGCCAGTTTTCTTTTTCTTTCTTACATCTTTTTTTTTTTTGGGGGGGGGCAGGGCTGTCTTGCACCTCTAGCTTCTGTCCCCTTCCTATTAGAGCCCTGAGCCCATTCACAGAATTCCCACCAGGATGTCTCCATTACTCCCACCATAGGGAGGTGACGGCAGGCTCAGGGGCTCCCCCTGTCAGTCCAGCTCCCAGACTGAGAATGTGTCACCCTGGACTGTGCACCTTCACGACGGCAGCTGGAAATCCCAAACTTGGCTTTAGTCCCCCGGCCTCCAGGCTTCTGAAATAATTCCCTGCTTAACTGAAGGCAGCCAGAGGCAGTTCTGGTGCTGGTGACCCAGAGCCCAACAAAGCACCAACTTTTGGAGCAAAATGAACTTGGCAGCACTGAAGGCCTCCTCCCAGAGGCAGCCTTTGCTCTCAGCCACTTTTGTAAGTTGTCCGGGAAATACTGCCACTTTGTCCCAATTTGCTGAGGCTGCTTCTCCGACACCTTTCAGACAGAACGTATTTCTTCTATTTGAGGATTATAAAACCACCTGTTAGAGGCCCGAAGTGTAACTATTTTCACATTTGCAGTTTCCCTTGTTTCAATTTTGTGAGTATCTGCAAAATATATCCACCTGACTTTTCCACAAATTGTGGATAAATTTAAGGAGCTGTTTTCTCCATCTGGTCACAATGGTTGTAGAGAAATTTTCGTGAAAAGAAAACATCATGAGTAAAAACCAAGAAACAACCAACCAAACAACAAAAGTGAACACACACTAAGCCTCTGGACACGAGAAAATGCCCAGAATCACCGGCTACCACGCCCAAGAACACAGGCCACCAGGGGCGGAGCAGAGAGGGCTCTGACCCCACAATCTAAGCTGGGTCAGGGAATTCCCCTGCTGGGTGCTGCCTGGTTTCCAACCCTGCAGAGGGGGTACAGGTGAAGCATGTGGAGAAGTGGAAGTGTGTCCATGGACTATCTCACCACAGCCCAGATGCCAGCACAGAATCAGGCAGTCGAGAAAGCGCCGTGGACCATTCCCAAGTGCACGCATTTCTCAAGAAGGGCAAATGAGAGAGCGTACTTGTTCATGAGTTCTCACTACTTCCTGCATTTAAATACCTGCTAGGAAATTCCACGGACTTGAAGCAGGACCCCCGTGTTGGTCCTGGATGCATTTGTAGAAATAAGGGACCCCTGCTCTCTGCACTGGCCCCGTGTGCGTGCACCAGGCTTCTCAACAGGGAACAAGAAGTTTACAGTAAAAGGATGTCATTTCTGAACTCTGCACACTTACAGTCCAAAGCTTTGCCTACAGTTAACACAGATTCATAGCTTGTACACCTACTATTGATTCATTTGTTCGGTACAACAGAACCTTGGTAAGCTAAGCACCCAAGGGACTGTGACCAACTGATCAACACACGGAGGTGGTCAACATAAGGAACTAGGCCTGCTGCGCTGACATGTGGATGTGGTGCATGCCCGGTCCAGAAAATTAGGTCAGGTTAAGGAGGAGGTCAGTGTAGGGAAGGTGGTCAGCTATGGAGGTTCCTCTGTGTTTACTAATGCATCCAGGAAAAAGGACTCGGGGAAAGCAGACTCCGCAAGAGAAGTCAGAAAAGGCGATATGAAGATGTGAACCCTCCAAAGGGTTAAACCAAGTAGGACAGCCAGAGCTCATCAGCCCCATAAGAAAGCGACATGAAGGGACAGTCACCTGTTACCTGCACGTGTGAGCCACTCATCCAGTTCACCCCTCCGTCCCTCTTCTACGACAGCCCCTTTTAAGGACACTTAAAGAATGACTTGATTTCAAGAGAAGTCAAATATTAGCTAGAAGTCATCACTTTATAATTACCTAAAAGTGGCTAATCAGCTGTGTTGAAAAGACTCTGAATCAATGTAAGGCATAAAAATAACTAATATGAATATTATAAAGTGCTTATAAATTTAAAGTGTGAAATAAATGCTCTATCATCAGAGTCATCATCATATAAAATAAGTTAAATTAATGAATCTCTACCATTTTATCCTCAAGACTAAGGACCGGAAACACTGTCTACATAAAACTGTGAAATCATGAGAAATTAAGTGCCATTATACCGTCACTTTAAAAGGTCCATGTGTAGTCAGGGCTGAAACCAGAGCAAAACAAGAACAAAATCCAGATGCAAACAAGGCCAAGGAACCTGGCTAGAACTGGGCATTATCTGTGTGCGCTGTATTTTTAAGTGATGAGAAAGATGCATAATTTTTACCAAAAATTCCAGATAATGTTCAACAGATAATATATAGCTAAAAGTCAAAAGATGTTTGTTTTGCTGTTGTTGTTGAGACAGGGTCTCACTCTGTAGCCCAGGCTAGAGTGCAGCGGCATCATCACACCTCACAGCAACCACAAACTCCTGTGCTCGAATGATCCTTCTGCCTCAGCCTCCCGAGAAGCTGGGAGTATAAGCACGCATGCCTGTGCCTGGCCAATTTTTCTATCTTTTTGTAGAAAAGGGGTCTCACTTGTTGCCCAGGCTGGTCTCAAATCCCTGCCTTCAAGTGCTCCTCCCACCTCCACCACCCAAAGGGTTAGGGCGATAGGCTTGAGCACTGTGTCAGCCTATATAAACTTAAAAAAAAAATGTATAAGGTCTAGAAAACTGGACAATCTATTTCCTGATCTGCAACAGATGGTAACTATTTTTATGATTTCAAGATGAAAGCACTTGGGGGGAATAAGAAAAAGACCTGGTAGGAGCTGACTTCCACTTCTTCGTTATAAAACCAAAAATTTGATCCAAAGGAGACCAGCAAAAGGAGAAAATACAGTTGAAAATGTTACAGATGCACTAAATGTTGCTCATCACTCTTTAAGAAGTGGGAAGTTGCAGAGTCACAGGAATTAAGCAGCAGAGAAAATGTCAAGGGCAATGAAACTGAACCCCAGGCAGATCTTAATGGTTTCACTCGTTCCTCCACCTATAAAAATCAGGAGGCTCTTACTACTGTTTGTGTTAGGTAATTAACAGATGTAAAGCAGGCTGAAAGTAGAAACTGTGACTGCCAAAGAATTTCAACCATAACGTGCTAGATAATGAAGATGAAACACGGACTTCTAACATTACCATTTTTTAGTTTTCAAATTAATAGAGCAAATAAGACCCCGATCTCATAACCATGGCCTGGCATTGCACCAGATAGCAAGTTACATTTAGTGACTGTTTCTATCGAGGAGCAAGTGACTTAACTATAGATATGCAGCAATGAAAAGAAAGTCACACTCTAGTCCTACAGTGACAGAAATATCAGCACTCTGTCTATGTGTACGTTTTGGTTAATTCCAAACAGAGGCCAACTGAGATCAACTTTTTGAGCATTTCTAATTATTTCAAATTGATTATGAAACCCTATACTTTAGTCATGTTTTAATCTATTTTCTGAAAATTGGCAACACAATGTTGTTGGCTAAAAATTACTGTTCTCTGCCCTTCCTGGTCCCTTTGACTATGGTATGTGAGGCTATCGGCCTAAGAACTTTATAGATATTTGCACTAATTCTATTACCAGGGGTAGGACCAGTACATCATAAGATTTAAACTAAGGACTGGGAACTCAAACATAATTTTACTATTCATATCCTTTTTTCTTTTTTTTTTTTTGCATGTAACACTTGAAATAACAACTGAGTACTATGAGAACTTTAAAAAAAAATCCAAAGAATTATAAATTACAGAAAACTGTGAAAACCTTAGAGGTCAAATCCATTTTAGTTACATCTCATTGACCATACAACATATGGAAAATGAGCCCTACCTACACAGAAAATCTGATCCAAGTTCTGCTCACAAAACCATTGTTTTCTGAATTTTCTGTACACTGGTAAATAAACTGTAGCTATAAAGAATAGTTTCATCAACACTGAATAAAAAAGCCTAAATCTTATTTACTATTTATATATGGAGAAAGTCACCTCCAGTTGGTATTTTAAGAAAAAAATTAAACATCTACAGAAGAAACCAAAGTAAAAGGTATTACTTGCATTAAAATACAAATATCTAATTTTATCCTCATAATAACCAATTCCTCAAATACCACTTTTAGTGACTCATATTAATTTAATTGTGATATTAGCTTTTATAATCATAGATGTGAAAAGACCACTATGTTCCAAACATAATTACCTCGCCAGCATCTCATTTCATAAAATTATTAGTTAAGAGGAGAGCTTCTGAATAAATTTCTATTTGATTAGTCTCACTTATTTAAGAACACTGAATAATTTAAGATCCGTTTAAATTAAAGGGAAGCAGGAGGGGCACTTCTGAGAAGGATGCGACTCCCTCAAAGCCTGCCATTTCTGGAGCAACACTGTGTTTTTCCAAATGTCTGCTCATGGTGCACACGTCCAGGTGAACACATGTCCAGGTGAACACAGGTCCAGGTGAACACACCTTCCAGGTCAACACACGTCCAGGTGAACACACCTTCCAGGTCAACACATGTCCAGGTGAACACACCTTCCAGGTGAACACACATCCAGGTCAACACACATCCAGGTCAACACACCTTCCAGGTCAACACACGTCCAGGTGAACACACCTTCCAGGTCAACACATGTCCAGGTGAACACATGTTCAGGTAAAAACACGTCCAGGTGAACACACTTTCCAGGTCAACACACCTTCCAGGTCAACACACCTCCAGGTGAACACACGTCCAGGTGAACACACGTCCAGGTGAACATACCTTCCAGGTGAAGCCACATCAACCGTCCCTTCACACTGACAACAGAGGCCACACAGAGTTCTCCTGGATTCCGGGGGTTCACAGCTTCCAATTTCATGTTCTTTGTGAAACCGCGACTAAATGACATCTGAAAGAGAAGCAGACACCTGAGCAGAAACAGCAGTGCCCATCCCTGCACACAGATCTTATTCATAGGACAGCACGTTGGCATGTTTGCCTCTCCCATCATTCACAAAGAACCAGGTCTTCTTCATCTTCGTATTCCAGAAATCACAAGTGTGCTTGACACATAGCAGGTGCTACTGGTAATACTGGCTAAGTGGGTGACGGAATGAATATATTCTCTCTTTCCAGTTCCTCATGCACTACTTCTATGGGATCACTGAAATACACACCATTTCTTCTACTTTCCTATATTCCTTGATAAAAATCAAACCTGCTGGTCTAAGGACCACATGTGGAGAATTACCACTTTAGATAATTGAGGTTAGTTACAACAGGGGCTTTAAAATACTTGTCTGTTAATTCCAACTTATCAGTCGCATGTTGATTCTCTGTTGATATGACTCATATTTATTCTATTTTGATAATATTCTCTACTGAGAATTTGTCTAATTTCCCAATTTCTCCATGTCCTAAGAAACACCAGGTTGAAACATGAGTATTTTAAATATTATGTTGTGGCGATTCTGGATTATGTTATATTCCTATAAAGAATGTCGATTTTTCTGCTTAAGTAAGCAATTAACTTGTTTAGATTTGAACTGCAAACTCTCTCTTGAGAAGTAGCTCAAATCTCAGCTGCCTGGAGTCTGCCTGGTACACCCACAACCATGATTCGGAGATGAGCCAAAAATCTAGGCAGAATTTATACATAGAATCTGTGGCTCTCTCCCGTCTGAATGGCCCCTCACAATTCAGTATCTGTGGTTGCCCAAATTCTGTAATCTAGTTCATCAGGCCAGGAAGACCGTGAATTTCAAATCACTCTTTAAGTTACCCCATGTGTTGGCAGCTATGGCCACCCTCAGGCTAAAAGTCTGAATCAATGGGACAATCACCTCACACCGTTCCTTTTTTTGCACCTACCTGCTCCTCTCCAGAATATGCCCATTTTGTTCATTCTCCACTACCCTCATGTTACAATGTCCTGAAGGGTGAAGCCTATTCAAGCTTAGCCAATACTAAAAGCAAAACTCCTTTCTGACATGATTTTTAAATAAACATGAAATTTTTCAGAATCACCAAGTACTATAAATGATAATCAGACATACTACAACACCATGAACACATATCTATTTTGAGATGTATATCCCAAGACAAACAGGTTCCTATAAGAAACAGAGATTACGTACTTAAGTGAGTCATGTAAAGAAATCAAGGTAATTCACACTTACATTCCTTTTTATAAAACTTAAATTGAAAAACACAATTCTATCTTCACATAACCAGAAGAACGTTATCCAACGCATGTTAAGAAATCAACTGGCTCTTTTTCTTGACGTCTCTTTGTTAATAGAAACCAAAGGTATGCCAGGTGGGCAACTGTTTCACTGCATGTCCACACGCTGCATCCACAGGGCGTGGGCATTGAGCTTCTTTCTGATAATTTAACTCGATAAGCGGCTTGACAGAGCTCTAAGTAAGTTGAAGTACATTTTATTCTACCTAATAAGGGAAAGCTACAACAACATAATCTATTTTCATTTCAATCTACTGCTTGTGGATAATTTATAAAGGATCAATAGCAAAACCGTTACCTAGGAGTTTATTTTAGTAAGCATTTGGCCGCGTCCATTCCTTTGCTAACAGCCTCTGATTGTTAAACTTCCCTGGGGAAATGTCTTCCATGAATTCAATTCTACTCTAGCCTTCCTCTGGTACATGCAAGATGTGTGATTAAAAAAATGAATTCGTAATAAGCATTCCATTAAGGAACACTTGTAGGAAGCTGACAAATGCAGCAAAGTACCGGTAATACAACGCAGGTGCCAACGGGCAGCCAGCAATCCTATCCGTTCACTAAACAGAGGCCCAGAAACAAAGGCATGCCTACGGAACACACCAGCCATTCACTGAAACGCATTCAATCTTGATAGCTATGTCCCAGAAGTGAAGAAGCCACTTGGGAATGAGGCTTCCTGCTCCACAGTCAACAGCCATCTCAACATCTCCTGGCTGAATGGGAGAAGAGGACAGACACGGAGCAGCTTTGGTGGAACTCTGCTGTCTCAGAAGCAGCACTTCCCTCAATCTGAGAAACAAGGGGAGACGCCAGGGTTTTCTTCCCAAGGCTGAAGAGTCGGGGAAAGAATACTGTCTCTTGTCAGGCACAAAGCACAGTCTCAAATGGGGCCTTACAGAGTGTCCCTACAGTCCTGAAGGCAAGGCACGCAGGCCAGGAGATTGTACGGCAGTGACGCCCACCAGCTGACAAGTCAAGTCAGACAGTTCTGGACTTGGTGAGCCTCGGGATCCAATCAGCTGTGGGCCGCGAGAGGTCATTGGTTACACATCCCCACCTGAACTCTCACCCCACATGGTTCCTCCACACTACAGAGAAACTGCAATCAGGCAAAGGTAATACCAGCCAGTGGACGGGTCATTCAGTCACCTGCGTGTCCTGATTTCTAACTCACCCACAGCTTTGTTCCAGGACGGAACACAGCTGACCCAGTCACCAACCTGCTTAGCTGACGTGTGCTCAGTTTTGAGCTTTTTCCTATTAAGCCAACCCTTTCTCATCCCATTTGTTGTACTCTGTTATCTCCAGAGTACTAATTACTTGCGGGGTGACAAGGAATCAGCAGCTCTCCCAGAGCACGTGTTCAGAGAACAAGTCTCTGACTTGGGAGTGCTTTGCACTGCTGTGGCTACAGATCTCAATTAAAAGGAGACTATCTTTTTTTCTCAGCATAAAGAATTAACTTTCTCCCAGCTACTTGGGAGGCTGAGGCAAGAGAATCGCTTCAGCCCAGGAGTTGGAGGTTGCTGTGAGCTGTGTGAGGCCACGGCACTCTACCGAGGGCCATAAAGTGAAAAAAAAAAAAAAAAAAAAAAAGAATTAACTTTCATAATTATGTTGAACACATGAGGCTATGCATTTAAGCCTCATTCTTAAAAGCAGAGATAATAATTCATATTTGTTATAAATTGACCCCCCCCAAGGGACTGTGACAAACTGGTCAACATATGGAGGTGGTCAACACAAGGAACCAGGCCCACTGTACTGATAGGCACATCTGGTGCATGTCCAGTCCAGAAAATTAGGCCAACTTGAGGAGGTGGTCAGCTATGGAGGTTCTACTCTACTTGTAATTTTATAAACTAGTCACACGCTGCATAATGACTGCTCAGATCACAATGGTCACACCTCACAGCCTGGGTAGAGCAGGCTACATCGTGGAAGTACCTTCCATGAAGTTCACCCAACACAACTGCCTGAGGATGTGTTTCTTAAAACACACCCCTGTCCTCCAGGGGCGCATGGCCAAACTTTGTAAAACCATGTCTTGTAACAAGGCAAATACACACGTGCGTACACAGACTAAAACATTCTTTGTTATTTCACATGTCACAAAAATCCAATTCCTGTGCCAACTTGTTCTACTTGAGTAGAATAGTTTAAAGGAAGCAAAGGACAAGGCTGAGTAGCATCTCACTAGCGATCAAAGACAAAAATAGACCCCGGTGGCAAAGAATCTGCTACCTATGAGGTTGTCCACACGACACAGCTAACAGGCACCTAATGGTGGCATAGGCAGCTTGGCGTCCACCAAAGTTTCTCCTATTCCTCCCACCGTACAAACTCAGGCCTGGGAAATAGAAGCCCAGCCAGAACCCATTTCCTGGCTGAACAACTAGTTTGCTCCAGCAGACAGTGGACAGAAGCGATACGGGTCACTGTCAGCCCAGTGAGTAGAGCTCCATCTCTTCCCACTGCCTCCAGCCCCACACTCGCCATAACGAGAGGCGCTGACAACCAGGAGCCCCCACTGTTCTGACTGTCCCTCTGCCACACACTGTGTGTCACTAGCCCATGTGCCACTGCAGCCCAGCACCACCCCAACCCATACACCATCTAAAGGGGCATCCCCCAAACCCCAGAAGTGTTGCCATTCTCTGAGGCACAGTGCTCCTACATTGCTGCATCAACGGGAGTGACTTATAAAACTGGTGGCCAACCTCATCTATGATTTTTTTAAGGTGGGTGTAAGAGAAGGGCCTTACATTTCTGAAGCAGAAGGGAGGTGCTTCTGCCGCTCCATGCTCCTTGAGATAATCTGCCCAGTCGAAGTCCTGGCCGGAGTGACCTGTGAATGAGAAAACACACAAAACTGCTTTAGTCAAGCTCAACCCCAGACAAGTGGCCACGGTCAGGGGGTGTGAGTTTAGGGCCCCGAAGGAGAAAGCTCTTTAAGCCCATGGGCACTTCAGAGTCCATGAAGTCACAGGAAATACTGTTTCGGAAAACATCAGTCAGTACTAAGTACAGGTAAGGGGGGGGGCGTCCTTATCACAGGGGGCCTGAGGAAGGATGGGGCTTCCTGCAGTGGCACCTGCCAGTAGGGAGAAGATGGGGGGGAGGGTCTGCCAAGAGGGCAGGGGGCCGAGATGAGACAAGGCACAAAACACACCCTCCTGATCTTTCTGCAGAAATAGACAATGACCGCACCCCCCCACCCCCCACCTGCCTGCGTGTCGTTCTCAGTTCAAAGGAACTTAATCATCAGTATCTTGTGGAAATGAGACTTTATTGGGAGGAAGAAAACAGAGCAAGGGATGATTTTCTTTCTTTTTATTTTTGAGACAGTCTCACTTAGTTGCCCTTGGTAGAGTGCTGTGGCATCATAGCTCACAGCAAACTCAAGCTCCTGAGCTCAAGCGAGCCTCCTGTCTCAGCCTCCCGAGTGGCTGGGAGTAGGCACCTGCCACAACACCCAGCTGTTTTTTAGAGACAAGATCTCACTCTTGCTCAGGCTGGTCTCGGGATCCTGAGCTCAACTGGCCTGCCCATCTCGGCCTCCCAGAGAGCTCCACCCGCAAGGGATGATTTTAAAACTGTAACAGAAGAGAGCAAATAAGAAGTAGGGTTTAGGGACAAAACAGCTAAAGAAACAAGAAGAGAAGGATGCACACCCTGGCCCTGAGCTGCTGAGGATGAAGGGGAAGAACTGGGAAGACAGGCCGGGCCTCTGGTGGGACACCTGGACGCAGCCGGAACACACCAAGGGAGGTTCCAGAAAACAACTGCTCGTCCACAGACTTTAAACACAGAGCCCACCGAATGGGTCAGTCCGTCCTCCCTTCCTTCCTTTTCTCTTGATGAGGGGGTGCAATTGTACCACATACAACCCTCATGATGACCATGGCAAGACACGAGAGGAGGTGAGACAGAAAGAGTCCTGGCCGGCGCCTGCTGAAGGCCCAGGGAGGGAAACTCTGCTTCATGAAAGTATCAGCTGCACCAAACCAGACCATGTGCTCACCACTGGCTGGCCACGGGAAAGAGAGACATGGAATGGAAATGGAAAACAGGCACCTCTCCTGTCTTCACCTACTGTCTTTATTGGTTGAAATGTCTATACAATAAACATACAAGGGATTTCTCAAGTTTGTTTTTGACCCAAATTTCCCAATTCCTTTCCCCGCATATCATCATAAATTGCACAACTGCAAATTCACTGGACATGGGGACTTTTAGGACCTGCATCTGAAGAAACTCAAGATCTTAGCTGCCTCCTACTCCCACTTGTATTCTCAAGCACAGGACGGGTATTCTTTTCATTAAGAAAACTCAATTTGTGCGATTTGTTTAAAGATGGGAGGTGGACAGCTAACCAAGTCAGCAGCTGTCCTCCCTGGTCCCAGAGGCTGACGGCTGACACTGCCCAGCCCTGCTGGGCACCAGCTGCAGAGGTGTCCCATCCCCTTCTTTCCTAACACATCTCTTCTACTCTGCAAGGACTGACAGCTCTCCAACAAGGCAGTAAGAAGTTACAGAGCTTTGAGACACCACAAAGACTGCTTCCACCTAGTTTCAAAGAGGCTCCCAAGCTCTTCCATCCACCCTCCCAGTACCCTCCAGAGCTGTCCCAGCAGCTAAAGGGCTCTGCGCTCTTCCCAGATCTCTGCTACTTCCTGAGTTACTTTTGTGATCTGAAGAAGAAAACAGGACAGGAAAACCCCACAGATGAACAGCAAAGCATTTTCTGATAGCGCCTGGCACTTGGGTGTTCCTTCAGGGCGTATCTGCTCAGATGAAACTTTCCAAGTTGTTGAACTGGGTTTTCTATAACCACCTCTAATGTACTTTAGTCCACACCCACAATATAAAATGCCTCGATCCCGGTCTTCTCGGGTCTGCGTTCAAGCCTCCAATCTTCCCAGCCATTTCTAATCTAATGATTTCTAGATAGAATTCAGTCTTGGCAGGTGGGTTCTAAGCAACAATGAGGTGTTCTGCCCTTACAAAGCGCTGTCTTCCTTGGACATTGGAACAGCTTAGAGGACAACGCCGCCTCTGCCTCTGCCTCCACCTCCTCCTCCTCCTCTCAGGGACCTTTATTCACTTAAAATTCTTTTCCTTTGGGCTGATAATGAGCTCTCTTTGTCAGGCAGTTTTGTGACAGCTCAGAAAATAACTGCTACATGAAAACAAATGGCTGTGGATTGTATAATAGAGACAACAGGGGTCAATTATACTCATTAATCAACAAAGACAGAACAAGAGGTGCTGAGGCTTAACTGCAGCCAGGAAAACATGTTTTAAACCTGGAGGGAGGGAGGGAAACAGCAGAGGAGAGGAGAAAATAAAAGGACATACAGGCCCTGGGGTTATTAAAATGGGCAACAAGGGGCCAGGGGAGACTGTTGAACCACAACCATTAGAGTTATTTAAGCTTTTATTAGTGACTATTCTGAATGAAGCTCCAACCGCTAGAAGTCCAGAAGGGAGGGGGCTTGACGACCGTTCTCCCTCGGACAAAAATGAGTTGACATAAAACGGCTCTAGCTGCGCGCAGCATTACTGGGGGTGCAAACGGACAGTTCTTTGGAAAAACTATTTGCCAATAAAAAAATGCTCATACCCTCTGACCCAACAATGTCACTTCTGACACCACCCTAGAAACCAAATAAAGTTATGGCATTATGATCGCTAATGTGAAGATCAAAGAGAAATGACTTCCCACACGCCAGTTATAGGAAACTGGGACGAGACGTGGCCAAGTTCACGGAAAGTCACACAGGCATGAAATCACATGTCGTAAGTTAACAAAAAAAAAAAAGACTCCTGCAAAATAAAATAGCTATGGCTTGAGATCAAAAGATGGAGTTATTAGATTTGTATAAAATATGCAAAGAAAAAGACCAGAGGAAATCTAAGAAGAACTTAGTCATAAAAGTCACATAATTATTTGGGTCAGCAGGACTCGTGACGACGCGTTTCTCTGACTTCTTTGTATTCTCCAAGTTTTCAATAATAATCACACAATTATTTCATTAATAAAAAATTATTTGAAAATACAGCATCTCTGTTCTATTTTAAGTGATAATCAAGGCACTGGTCACTCAGTGGAGGCACAGGGACCACATCACACAACTCCCACAGCCTTCCTCCAGCTTCTGCTTTGCCGACGGGACTCTGAGCTTACCCCGTTCCTGGGGAAAGTGAATCCATGGACCGCGACTCCCTGAGATGATCACAGGGGCTGCCTGCCCCTTGCCCTGTGGCTAGAGATGAGGGTAAGCAAAAGGTTTGGAAAAAATATTTCTCTCTCTAATAAAAGAGACAGGCCAGAATAAAAGCTCCTCTTCTGTGCCATGGGTAGGGGACATGTACAATCTCAATCAAAAATAAAAACAGCAGAAGAGGATCAAGTTTGCCATCCACGAGAAGGGCAGAAGGAAAAGCAATGCTAGCCACCCGCCATTGTCACGGCTGCCAGAGATGAGACACATTTGTGCCTTCCCAGCCTGAGTATAACCTGAAATACTATTGCAGAGGTCAATGTGGTAATGTGTCAAAGTCTAGGAACATTCCAACCTGGCAGTTTGTTCATGTACATGTTCCCTCATTCAAAAAAACTGATCAAGTGCATGCTGGGGGTGAGAGGCCTGGCTCTGACACTTGGAAAGGATGTGAATGAAACTGGCCAGGACCCTTACCTTCCCAGAGCTCAAATTTCAGGTAGAGGAGATGGACAGTGCAAAAAAGTAAAAGGTCAGATGATCACAAGGGTCACAGAGACCGTGGGAGGGTGCACATGGACAGAGAACTCAGAGAGGCCCCAATGCAGAGATGCATCCTGCAGACGCCAGAGGAGTTGAGCTGGGCATGAGCCATCTGGGGGAAACAGGTGCCAGAGACAGAGCCAGCAAGTGCAAAAGCTGGGGTCAGTCTGGAGCAACCCAGGATCAGCACAGGCTGAGCAGGTGAGAACGGGGCAGAGTGCAGGTGAACACGGGATGGAGAGCAGGTGAAGACCAGGTGAGAGCAGGTGAGCACAGGGAGGGGAGCAGGTGAGGACGGGGCAGAAAGCAGGTGAGGACAGATCGGAGAGCAGGTGTCTAAGGGGCAGAGAGCAGGTGAGCACAGAGCGGCATTTCTATACTAGAGTCTTAGAGGACAACTGTTTTACGTATAAAAGCAAATCAAAGACAACAAAGGAGAAAAACTACTGTGAAAGTGTTTAAATGAACCATTTAACTACAAATCATGGAACTCTCCATAAAAAAGTAACAGATATTTTTGGTACGATAGGTGTTAATGAGTAAGCAACAATAGTAAGTTACAAAACAGTGTGTATAAAATGACTGCACAGATATATGAAGTTGCATATCCAAGGGAACGGCAATCCGAAGGAGAATATAGCAAAAGTTACTTCATTAGCATAGGATTATTGTAAGAAATGCACTTTAAGACTTTTCCACTTTTTCATAATTTTAAAGAATATGTATGTATCAAATCTATAATTGAAAAACTTCTTAAAAACCCTAAAGTCCTATAAAGCAATGAGTCCTTCCAAAACGAGGAAAAGCATTTATTGGGGAAATATTCACTGTAAGTCTCCAGTTTGCCAGACTCTGGTCAGTTGCTGGCAAGATAAGGTGGAAAAAGCTCAGGCAGGTCCTGAGAAGGACAGACACACAGTCTGACACCAAGGACACCATGGGTGAGAAAGCAAGGCAGGTGGCAGACTGGGGCTCAGGGACAAGGCCCCAGAGGTCTCACAGTGAGACCGGACAGCGGACAGCCTAGGGAGAGAGCTTCTTCACCCCAGAGAACATTTACTTTGTTGAACGTTAGGACAGGTTGTGTAAATAGCAAACTCACTAAACTGTTAGTTCAACTTCCCTTGGAAAGGAAAAGTGATACAATAATCTTCAAATACCAGGACCCAGATACATGAAGGAAAGGAGACCAGGGAATGCAAAATAACTCGAAAGCAAGGTCGGGTGCTGGGTCTTCTCCTAGAGGATCACGGGACCCATCCAGCACTTCTTTTGGGCACTTTTTTCAATGCATTACTCTTCTAATCGAAAATTGATCTTTCTCCTTTCAAGCCCAAGCTTTTATTGTTTTGGAAAAAGCCAAAATTCCTTGAATGCCTGCCAAAGCCACATTCTCAACAGTGTCACTACACAGGAGGCACGTCCAGGAGGGATGTCCAGGAGGGACGCCCAGGAGGGACACCCAGGAGGGACGCCCAGGAGGGATGTCCAAGAGGGATGTCCAGGAGGGACGCCCAGGAGGGACGTCCAGGAGGGATGTCCAAGAGGGATGTCCAGGAGGGACGCCCAGGAGGGACGTCCAGGAGGGATGTCCACAAGGGATGCCCAGGAGGGATGCCCAGGAGGTGAGGTCACAGAGACCTCAGAGGGCAGAACTGGCCCCAGGAGCCAGGTGCCTCTTCCGAGTATGTCTCACAAAACGTGGCCTGTGTCTGCTTCTCAAAAGAGTTTCTGTACATCACTGGCTTATAAGCAGGACGGCACAACCACCAGGAACTGAGTAAAGCATCTCCTCACTGAAAAACTACCATTTCCCTCTTGAAATCCTCCAGCTACCTCCATATTCTCTGCTGATGTTCAATTTTCAGCCCTCCCTGATGCAGACCTTTAAAATTGATTCATTCATTCACTTCCAATTGAATTAGTCTATGTTTATGTTCATGGATCAGTGTAGGAAAAAAAAGGGAAAACAAGGAAAGAGAAGAGAGACAGATAGTTTCAGTTTCCCGTGAACACCAGCCGGGCTGCCTTCCTCCTCTTCAGAATAACAGTTACAAGAAGTATTTCATTGTCGGGCGTGGTGTGACACTTAACATACTTGTCTGGGTCTTATGCTCAACACGCTATTAAAAATGACAAATGTAAAGTTAAGGAACACAGAGATGCCCCAGGATGGAGCCTAACATCAAATAAATATTGGCTGTCAACAGCAAAACCATCTTTAATGTGCTGCAGGATGAAGTGAGTTTAGGGATAAGTGAAAAACTGGGGTTCTTCATTTTCAACATCAGAAATATTGCCAGAGATGAAGAGTGACCCAGATACTGAGAGTGACCTGGAGAGTTTTACCCTCCCAGCTCTTTTCAATTAAAAGTGACTTTTGCTCAAGAAATTAGAATCAGAAAACTAGAAACGAGAGCACACTTCCAAGTCAGTAACCACAGGGGCTGATCTGATCACCTCCACGCAGATGCCAAAAATACAATTAAAAAAAATTAATCATATAAGCCAAACTGGGAAGAGAAGAAAATCTCCAGATACCGAAAATCAAGAGGGCTCTGAAAGCTAGAGCTGAGTGTCCCCACAGCTGACAGAGGGCAGGGGACGGCCGGCTCATGGGAGTTAAGCAGAAAGCCCTGCAGATACTCTCTACAGCCAGCCACACAGGGCTGGCCAGGCTGTGAAAATGGAATGGGACAAATGAGGCCTCTGGAACACAAACAGCGGAGACGGCTGCTGCCTGCCCACAGTTCCGGTTAAGAAATGGAAAAACAAGTCTTGTGCTCCTCGGATGACAGCAGCACGTGTGGACAGGGCCCAACTTCACAGATCCGTGGGGCCCAGACTGGCGTGATTAGTAGAAGATTCAGCCTCTCACTGAATATCCAAGGACACCCCTGGGGACCAGGCATTGTCTTTGGTGCTGGGGATATGGAAGTGAGCAAAATAAACAAAAACATCCTTGGCCCTACACTCAGCAGAGAGAGGAATAAATAAATACTCAAGGAGGGTGAAGCCTAGAACACCAGGCCAACGCTGACACGAAACCAGACAGAGGAAACCAATTCATTGGTCGCGTTGGGAAGCTGTGAGATTCTGAAAACGCTGACAGAATCCACGGATGGGGCAGACATGGAGTGTGAAAAAGAGGAGGCCTTAGGCAACTCAGCCTTTCCTTATACCTCTAATGCTTTCACTTCCCACACTTCAGTTTTTAAAAACGTATATCAAACATGGAAAAATGTTGGTGCACCCCGAGTGTCTGCGAGCTATTTTCTGCCTGCTTTAGTATGTCCGGAATATTAACAGATGATGAAGCTCATCAGTCAGTGTCTCAGGAAAGGAGAATTCCAATCAGGGTTCCCTGTTTTTGTCTCCGAAATCATTAAAATGCACCATCACTTCTTAAACATTTTAATAGTTCATGCATCTATTAAACAGCAGCTCAGCAGAGACAAATCAAAGGGCTCGCGTCTGCCAGTCACTTCAGCCTCTGCTTACACACTTTACAACAGAAATTTAAAGGCTTAATAGTTTCTACAAAAGATTGCCCCAGGTGGGATTTTTCCTCCTCTGTTTCTATAACTAATCTTTGATGTTACATGCCAGAAAGGTAAATGAAATAATTTAAAAATAGCAGGTCATGCTTGATAACCTACATACATTTTTGCTTTGTTTATCCATTTATTTATTTGTTTGATCACTTTCATAGTGCTTATAAGATTGGCTTATTGTTTATTTGGTTAGAACCAAAGGGGTAAAATCTCCACGGTACTATACTTTGCTTACCTGGAAACCAGTTAAACAGAAAGCCACACTGAAAAATTCCTCTCCATTCCTGCGCTGAGTACTTGTTGCTAAGGTGTAGGGATAGATCTTTTTTTTTTCTTTTAATAAGAAAAGAGTCAAAACAATGTTAACGAAAAACCTCTAAGTTCTTTGCACACCTCTTCTCTACCACCAGGTGTTTTCTGTTTCAGCAGCTATTTTCCACCTCTGTCTATTTGGGATCAGACAATACACTAATCGCAGCAGAATTCACGGTTTTAAAAGAAATCTAAACAGCATGTGTTTGTGGAAAACATACACGAAAACATCTGAAATCACTTGGCAATATGCACAATAAACCCTAATAGTTTGCATATAAATCGCAGAATTTGAGTTAAAAACAACGAAACTTTCTTTCAAAAGTTCCTACTTTCATAGGCTAATAAAAGAATGGTGCTTGAAAAAGCTGTCCCGCCTGGTCCACAGTCCTGGGGTTTGAGTTATAAGACGTGTCACCTATTAACCTCAAAAGGAAACCATAAAACCACGATCCCCCCAGACGCCCCACCTGTAAATGCTAATTCATTTAATTATAAAAATAAATATATTACATCCTCTGAAGACAGCAAGCGAGCCTCGACTTTCACACGACCGTGGACCACGGACCCTTGAAAAATTATTCCCTCAAATTATAATTCTGTGACTGTTTTCACATTGGACCATTCAAGTCATGTAAAGGTCATGGTCCACTGACATCAGCTAGTCCTGCTTAAACTCCTCTCCCCACCCCTGAGTTACTGAGAAGAATGAATTCATGGAGATACCAGTGAGAGAGGACAGTGTGGACATGGTTATATAGTAAAAGCATTAGATGTGGGATTTGGCGTTTGCCAACTTTTGCCTCAGAATTAAAAAAATCATTTAACACAAGTGAGCCTCAGTTTCCCTGGGTATAAAATAAATGTGGTTGATGAGATAATCTTTAAGATCCCTCTCAGTTATAAAACCCCTCTACGTTTAATAATATGTGTATTTTTGCATAGATAATACACTTATTTAGATCAAAAAGAATAAAATTACAATGCTAAGAACAGTGCTTGGCCACACGTCTCACTCCCACCATCACCCATTCTGCCAAGCTCCCCACCACTAGCTCTACACCCCCAAATTGGTGATTTACAATAGTTTCTTATGTAACTATGCAAATATGAATAAATGCTAATATATTCTCTTATTTACCTCTTTGAAAAAGGTACCTCCCGCACCACTGACAATGCACCTGTGAGAGTTTTCCATTTCGGGTTGTAGATTTTACCCCTCATTCCTTCAACAATGCAGTTTCCATCAGATAGATTCCTGAAATCTACTTCACCAACTCCCCACCAACGGAGATTTGGATTTTTTTTTTGTCTTACCTGTTATAATTAATGCTGCAAAAATATCACTTAGATGCCTATTATCTACACAGTATAACTTCAGGAGAAAGGTCCAGAAGAGGCATCTCCGAGTCAGTGGGCAACTTTTAGTAAAATGTGCCAGAATATCCTCCACACAGTTGGCACCTCCTTGCCCTCGCACCAGCAAAATGTGCGAATCTCTGCTCCTCCACACCCACATCAAAACTGAGGCTCTTCTAGTCTCTCTCTTTCACACTTTTATCTTATCTGATACAGGTGCGCTATCTCAATAGGATTTGCATTTGCATTGCTCTTACAGGGCAGGGCCAGGTATGGTGGCTCATGCCTGTAATCCCAGCACTCTGGGAGACTGAGGAAGGAGGATTAACTGAGCTCAGGATTTCTAGTTCAGCCTAGGCAGGGCAAGACCACGTCTCTCCTAAAAATAGAAAAACTAGCTGGACCTTAAGGCAGGCGCCTGTTGTCCCAGCTACTTCGGAGGCTGAGGCAGGAGGATCCCTTGAACCCAAGAGTTTGAGGTTTGTGAGCTATGATGACATGCCACTCTAGCCAGGGCGACAAAGTAAGACTGCCTCTTAAAAAAAAAATCAACATCCCTAACACCCATATGGGACAACAAACCACATCAGTAAACTACAAATGTGATATTCACTAATGATGTGGTCCTGGGCCCCAATGTTACATTCTTTTAATGCATTATAGCATCAAAGTATTGGATACGTAAGAGCAAATGGACTCTGGGGAAAATTTAGCTTGTTGAAAATAAAAAAATTTAAGGAAAGCCTTCCTCTGCATTTGTGCTGCATTTTCAAAGCCACTTCTCAAGTCTGCAATCCCAGCACCCAGCATACTGCAGCACAGCCACCACGAACACAGGGGCTGCTGGGGACCTCCTGTGGACAGAAGGGGACTGCGAAGCTCAGGGCCACATGCTTCCCCAGCAGACAGGGCTGCTGAGGTGGACGGCTGGGTCGTGCTAAGGAAGAACACTGCATTTCCTCTAAGTCTTTCACAATACGAGCTGCTCCAGGCTAGCCGAGGCATCACTAGTGACAGTAAGACATGCCTCTGAATCACCACACCGAGAATGTTCACGTTATACAAACCTTTGGGGGGAGTGAGGGTGACTCCATTTTTAAGGCACCATTGTACTGGCAGGATCCCCAAAGAGTCCATGTGGCACAGCATTGAGAGTTGACGAGCTTCCGGTTGTAGGTCATCAATAGTCACTTGGAAAAAATGATTGCTAAAAACCTAAAAGAAAAAAAAAGGACAGAGCCAAAGGTGAATTCCTTGGAGTTATATATATATATAAAGCTGGTATAAAATGCCGTCGCAGCCTCCAGAGCAGCTAACGTGTTTTATCAGCATGATCTGGGCACAAACTGGAATTTCCATGTGTATTCTCATGTACTGAATTAATCCAGCTGCGAAAATGTTGGAATTGATCACTGTGTTCATACTAATGGAAAGATAAACAAATAGCTAGAATAAAGAGAGAGAACAGGAAAAAAAAAAAAAATCAACAACTCAGAAAAGTGACCCCAGCTGGCAGATGGACAAACTGGCAAAATCAGACAACAAACCCAGCTGAGGTGACAGCCAGGGTGGGGTCTGAAAAGCCAAACTGGGTGCTCAGTGTTTGTGGTGGAAACCGCATTCCTTACACCACATACTGCAAGAGCCTCCACCATCTGGCTTGGAGATGTGTAACCTCAGCATGCGGCACACGCCTCTGAACACCTCACCCTCCAGCCCCAGAGGAAACAGGTCTGCTAAGGCTCCTGTACTCACTGTCCTCAGGAACCTCAACACCCTACCTAATACAGTGTACCAAGTTACAGAGCACTTTTCAGACTGGCTCAAGTATCAATGCTGCTGGTCTGAAATAAAGAGACCCTCTCCTATGCTCCCAAAGCATCAGACTTCAACCTCTGGTGTTGAAAATTCTCATTCCTTCCTGTGGATCGACTATACATCTGTCTCCCCCAGCAGATCGTAAGTTCTCCAAGGAAAGTAGCCTCTTTTTGCATTCATGAAACATTCTCGGGTGTGTAGAAAATGCCTTAGACATAGGAACTGGATAAATGTGCACTGAATCAAAGGGAAGCGTCAGTGAGAAACAGGATGCTGCTGTTGGCAGACAAAGCTGAGGGAGAAAATCACACAGAGCAAAACTGAAAAGCACGATGCATGTGAAGAGCCCCGTACGTAAAACTGCCAGGATAAAAAAAAAAAAAGGAGATTCCTTTCCCAGCTCAACAGACACAAAACAGATATTCTTAGGCAACCTGAAGAGTTTTACTGAGCTGTGATTCCTGGGTCCTTCCTGCTTTCCTGGAAGCAGTCCCGTCCCAAGAGAAGCCCAAAGAGAAATTCATTCCTGTACTTCTCTTTGTGGATTCCAGTAAATAGCAGTAGTTCTGCTGCCTCAGGTTTGCCTTTGAAAGTCACCTTCAGGGAGCAGAAAGGGTCAAATATGGCCGGGAAAGCAAGCTCCACGGCCATTCTAAGTCCCATCTTTCCCACAATGCTCCTTCCCAGATGTGCTTCCTCCTGGGCATTTTACATATAACATGCTACGCTTCTTTGTTCATTAATTTTGCTGTCTGTACATCCCCTGTTAGATTCCTAACAGCAGGGACAGTGCTCCCATTGTCCAGCACAGGGCCAGCTGTCAAATCACTGTGATCTGGTCTGCCCTGAGCACACGTGTGCACACACACGTAGGTACACACATGTGTATGAAGGATGTGACTCTGGGGCCAGATCGCTCCAGGCTGCAGGGCCCGTAAAGATGGGCACCGAGGAATTTCCAGAGCTCAAAGCCATGCTCACGTGGGCACACCTCTCAGGGAAGAGCTTTGTAAGTGTCATCAGATCTGTCAAGGTTCTCGTTCCCAGACCACCGCTCTGTAATGCATCTGGTCCAGAACCCACAGGTCTTAGAACACAAAGAGCTCAGGGCAGTTAAGCAACTTGCCCAAGACCACATGACCGACACAGAAACAGAAGCCGAGGCTTCTAACCCAGTTTCCTTTCCTCTCCAGTCAGTGTAACATATTTCACTTACGCAGAGACATCATCATCACCTCCACCTCCACCTTATTAAGAAGCACCAAAAACACTATCCCACTTTCCTGCTGAGGCTGGTCACTGAACCCCGGCTCCATCACAGGCTTATCTGTAATATCATTCACTTATTTCTTCCGTTGTGCCAACCGAGAAAAACCTCCAGGGAGGGGCAAATGAACTCTGACTGTGAAGGGTAAAAACAGCACAATGTGTGATGGGATATTCTCAAACGTAACGTTCTACGACGTTCTCCAGCGCTCAGATACGTTTAATTATAAACATCGCCCACCATGAGACTATTGTGATAGGTCGTGACACGAAGATGATCCTTGAACCTGGAGGTGCCTGCCCAGGTTCTAGGACACACACCAGCCCCTGACTACAGAGGCAACACGTGAGTGTGAGAAGAGGGGGATGCAGAGAGACGGGGTGACTTAGGTGTTTTATTACTGGTGGAAGGGTAAAAAAAAGTAAAATGAAAATAAAAATATTAAGAAAATCAGTAAAAATACCTGCTCTCTCCCCCAGTGAGATCTATTTAGAGAAAGTTATCCAGTGTGAAGACCAATCCACTATCACTGAAAGTCTACCGACTAAAGATATTTTGATTCATATGTGACATTGTAACACTATATATTGCAATTATTTAAAGGTATAAGTGAGTGGGGCTACTGCTGATGAGCTAAAGCACACCAGCTCGGTTTCATTTATTTTAAACACCAGGCGAAGTGAACTCTGCAGACTTTCGGGAGGTCAACCTGATCTATATTCCGACTACTGGAAGCTGACATGATTCTATCTCCTTCTAGGGGTATAAGGAAAAATTTTGGCTGAGATTCAATAAAAGGCAATGCTTCGGTTTTGGAAAGATATCCAACAACTATCAGAACACACAGTAAAGACCTTCAGAGGCCATTTTAAAATAAATAGGGAATAGCAAACAGGTGTAAGGGCATGAATTTTAACCTCAAGATGATGGTACAAAGTGGAGGTCAATATTTTCTTTAAATAAATTGCCTTAAAAATTCAAAGTTATACTCTTTAAATAAATTAACAGTTATAAAGAAAACTTATGTGCACTGAAGAAAAAATGTTCAGAAATGAAAAAGGAGTATTTCATTATTAAAATCACTTTCCATCTTCTTGAATACATTATCATCACTAAATTTCTCAAATTTCACCAAATCATACATTTTTAAAAATCAGGACTCAAATAACCTTGAAACACTCATGACTTCATCAGCAATCCAGTATTCTTAAGAAAAAAGAAATTTAAATGAAATTTACCTTTTAATCTTTAAATTCTCCCACTGAAATCCACAAAAGGCCTTTAACCAAAACTCACATTGGCTAAGAAAGGCTAAGAATGCCGAGTTCCTCCTATCATAGATAAGAGGGCACTTACGGTAGAAACAGGCAATTTAGGTTTTACCATAGGTTATGTCCTGGGGATTTCTTTTATAGGCAAGGGATAATCTTACAAGATTATCAGATTATCATAAAAATGCCTTTACATAAAAAAGTAATTTCATTTTGAACCTGGGAATCTTAGAAGCGCAGGTTTGTCTTTACTCAGTGAAGGCAGATGAGAAAAAGCCGTAGAAACACCACATGTAGGAGGTTGGACCTTGCTTTTCACTATTTTCAGGTATTTCCTAAATATAAAGAGATCATATTCACCACTCCGCATGCAGGAAGAAAAGTTACCCTTATAATGAGTACAACACACAATTTGTCAGAAGACGGGTGCATTATCTGAGGAGGCCTCTGATTAGAATCACCCAGGCCACCAGCAATAAAAAGGGCTTAACGCAGGGCTGGGCTGGAGGGACGCAGTCTGACTTTGGCTCATCTGGCGCGTAGCTGATATCCTTGGGCAAATATATTTCATCTGGTTGGCTTGAGTTGAAAGACTTAATTTGATCCACTCTGGGGGTTAGGGCCAAGGGCAGGGGAGAAGAACCCACCTTAGTCACTGATGCAGGACAGATGTGAAAGGGCTCGCTCATGTTCACTGTTTCCAGCTTCATCCCAACTGTGAAGAAATGGCTTCGCAAATCTGCGTGATCCTGCGGGAGAAAGACAGACACTGAAAGTGGCAGCACTTTGGATTAACCCTGCAACTGTGTGGACGTCATCCTGGAGCATTTTATTGGGCAAGTGATGGAAACCATTAACCCTCTCCACGGCAAATTTCTAATTATTACAAGATACCGGGTATTTAATTATTTTCCACAGGCTAAAGTACTTTTCCAAGGGAGAGGCTGTTGTGGACATGCTTAAATTTACACTAAGCCAAAAACAAACAAACAAAAAATTCATATCACATCACTTTGATCTTCCGCGGTGCTATCAACCAAAGCCCGCAAAGAAATGGAGGCAATCAGTCATCCTACACGCAGCAGGGCTATCTTCAGAAAGCATGGTCGTGGCCTCCTGCTGCTGGAGTTACATCAGGGCTTCAGGGAGGCTCCTCTGGGTGACAGGCTCCCCCACCTCCTGCGTCTGAGAGCCCACAGCTTACCAGTTCACGGCAGTGGGCCACGATCTTAGAGACGTATGCACTTCAGAATCCAAACCCATCTTGCACACGCACCAAGACCTGACTTCTACTCAATAGAGATGAGCAACACCCCCTTTTAAATCGGGGTCTGGCAGTTTTATAACCAGCTCACAGCAACCTTATGTGAGAGGGATGAGGCGTCTCTGCCTCCTGGAGAAAACAAATTTCAAAACCCACGTCAGCTATCCAGCGATAGATGAGGCTGGCTGGACACTGGATACCAGAATTTATCTTGCTGAGATGGAGGTCACCTCATAACTCACAGTCTGGATACGTGGCAGTGGATGAATAAATGTATTTGTAGCCTGTCCCCGAGGAAATAATAACTGTGAATAAATCCCACGATTTCCAAATACATCAATTGGATGTGAAGTACAAAAAACATCTGGGGGCCGGTTACTTTCTTTTCAACTACAAATCTAAAGTGGATTTTTAATTAATTCAATGATGCCACTTTGTATCCAACTCTGAGTGTGGCACAGGCTCTGCTGTCCCCATGGTGCGCCAGAGACCACAGGGGAAGCTGAAAAGACCTCCCCCGTGTTGCCGCAGTTACAGAATGTGGACGTCACAGGACCTGCACGGCCCTTCACTTCTCAGGGGCCCACAGCAGTCTGCAGAGGTCTCAGTATCCCAGTGACATGAACAGGGCCCCATCCAGGGACAAACTGGCCACTCTAAACCCTTAAAAATTCCGTAGAAACCAACAAACACCATGTTACAAAAATTATCTGCACAAGGGAAAGTGGAAGGAGATATTCTTAGCTGCAGGGGACGACTTTTCTTGTTTATGTGGTAAATAAAGTATTTATTTGTAAAGGCGGCTGGCAGAAGGTGGGCCGGAATAGAAAAGGAATTGAAAGCAAAAGTATCAGAGTTAATACGGAGGCCCAACCATAAGGCCAACATAAGGTGTTGAGATGTCACAACCAAACCAGAACAGCCTTGTTGATGTCTGAATTAAAAGATGAAAAGTTAAGTTGAATGTTTCCAGGCATAGAGAAAAGAAATATTTCAAGTGATGGATATCCCAGTTACTTTGATTTGAACTTTACCAATTACATAAATGTATTAAACTATCACATGTATGCCCCTAAATATGTACATCTATTACATATCAGTAAAAAAAAAAAAAAATTTTTTTAAATATATAGATATTCAAATAACAGTCAAATTTCAGGTTCCTGTCAGATCGCAATGACCCAGTTCCAAAAGCAGTGGCCTGTCTGATGGATTTTACAGTATCTTTTCCTATTTAATTACAAAACTTTTCGATCTTTTGGAAAGAGGATCACTTCTAAAATTACCATGTAATCAAAGTTGGTCTTCGTGTACTTGATAAGCCATACAAAAATGCCCACAGGCACTCAGAACACATCTGTAACTATAAAAGGGCCAGTGTCTTGGAAGTCTTCCCTTACACCACCCGCAGCTGCTGGGCTGGCCACTCCAAAGATCTGGCTCCTGGTAACACGGAAGGGCCACCCCTGCCTGGCGGCGTCTATCCCCAGGGCTTTCCTCCAGGCTCCCTGGTCTAGATTCTGTGCCTGCACTTTGCTCGGACTCTGGAGTCATTAGTCGGGAGCACTAGGGTCTGCAGCTGTGAGTGGAGACTGGTTACCTACGGAACACCTTGCTGCCTGCTTTATTTCTAAGAAGAGGCAGCCTGGTCTCTGCAGGAGGACCTGAATGCAGGGCTGTGCTCCAAGCAGCAGGGTGGCATCGGGAGCTGTGAATGAGAGGCCTTCCAGAAGGGCTGGGTTGAGACTCCACATTGGTGGTCAAGGTCGAATTGGAGCTTGGGATATAGAAAGGACCCAGGGTTGCAGGTCAATCCTACTTAGAACGCTGGCTCTACACAGAGAGCAAAGATCACAGCAGAAGTACGGCGTCCTCTGCATCATGCCTCAACTCCAGGTTAAGAGGCTGCTGCCTCCCAGAGAAGGCAGAAGGTCTCTGCCCTCCTCTGGGAGCGGTGAGCTCCATCACCAAACTCCTCCAGCTCTGCCCTTCCATGAAAACAAACATAAACATCACATCCACGCAGGGCCAAGTATGGAATGAAAGTAAAATAGCATGACATTCAAATATTCCTAACCCATTTAAAAACAAATCAGTATTGGTATTGGTAGGTTAGTGTTGTATTATTCCAAAGGTTTAGAAATGGGTTTTCCTTTTGCCATCATGGGTCAGATCTCCCATACGTAAAATCCTTTCTTCTAGGTTTCAGCTGTCTGGCAAGTACAGTCTTTGTCACCAGTTCCCGGTGCACAGCTCCTAAATCCCTTAACTTTTCCTGAGTGACAGAAGCACCTTTTATCTACAGAGGCCACTCTTGCTGGGCCCCTAGGCAGCTTTAGGGTGGACAGTTGTGGCCAGAGAAAGACCAAGCCAGCCCATTCCAATGGCCAGCGAGCTAATCAACGACGCCCACAGAGGCCCCAAATGAGGCTTCTCTGAGCTTCCCGGTTGAGACACCTGGTCTTGTTCTGGGAGGTGCTGTACCCCGACTTCATGAGGACAGTAAGCTTCTGTGCTTGGGACCTGCCCAGTGCTGCCTGTCCTACCTGGCTCATCCATTTGCATCTCTTAGCACATCTTTTACAATAAACCCATAACTGCAAATGAACAGTTTTCCCTGAGTTCTTTTTTTTTTTTTTAAGAGACAGAGTTTCACTTTGTTGCTCTCGGTAGAGTGCCGTGGAGTCACAGCTCACAGAAACCTCCAGCTCTTGGGCTTAGGCAATTCTCTTGCCTCAGCCTCCCGAGTAGCTGGGAGGTGCCCGCCACAACGTCCAGCTATTTTTTTGTTGCAGTTTGGCCAGGGCTGGGTTTGAACCCGATACCCTCGGTATATGGGGCCGGCGCCCTACTCACTGAGCCACAGGCACCGCCCTTTCCCTGAGTTCTGCCAGTGGTAAATTATCAAATCTGAGGAGGTGTCTGTGGAAACCCTGATTTATAGCCATTGGTCAGAAGTACCAGGACTAGTGATTGGCATCTGAAGGGGTGGGGTCTTCTCGTGCTAAGCCCACGTCTGTGGGGTCTGGGCTACTTCCAGGCAGTTAGTGTCAGAAGTGAGTTAAATCACAGGGCACCCACTTGGTATCTGAGACAGGTGGAGGACAACGTGGTGTGAGAAAAACCCATACGTGATATTACAGCTTTGTGAATAAAAATAGTTCCCAAGTTACAAACCACACACTGCTTCCTTAGGGAAATCCATCCTTGTTACCCCAAACGACGCAAAGCCCTCTTATTTAGTGTACTGTAAAAAGAAGATAAGCCTTTTGAGAAGCAGTAATATCCAAACACAGGTATTATTTACAGCCTGGTCTCAAGTATCCACACAGATTACTATCTTACACTATTAAACCCAAACTCCAAATTTCAGAAACGAATCTGGAAACTGTAAAATACCTCCCTGTATCTTCCAGCCCTAACTTCCACTTTTCTTAAGTGATTAAAGACTGCTTTAATCAGCATCCAAATAAAAGGAAAAAAAACCCCAAACCATATACAACTATGCAGAAATGCCACCAGTTTCAAAGGCAAGTCAACATAATAAAAATTTGAGAGGGTCCAGGGTAAAGGCACGTTCGTGACTGAGAGTTTGAATAGAACTGCTACTCTAATGTTCCTGTTATTTATGGATTATGGTGTCAGAAATTTTTTCCTGCAAGACCAGGACAATATTTTCTAAAGGGGCTTGTCACCGCAACTGCTGGCCATGGGAGAGGTTTAATACACGTGGAGCTAGTCACGGTGTGCGTGAATACTTTCTAGGAAATGCCAAACTCTCCCATCTGGGCTATGTGGTTCACCCAAGAAATTCCTCAGTAAATATTTAGTGAGTTGAAGGAATAACAACAACTAGATGATTTCTTGACATCATTCCCATTCTGCGTTCTATCATTCATCCAGTAAGCATTAAAAACCACTGGGGTAACCCACAGTAAACTACCAGACTGTGCATGGAGTATTCACAAAAAAAAAAAAAAAAAAAATCTACATCTGTCCGAGAGAGAAGGAAAAGCAAAACAAGAGCGATGAAGATTCAGGCTCAGAAGAAATTTTAGAACAAAGTCTTTTACTTTTAGCACATAAAAATTAAGTATTATCATCATCGTGGCCGTCAAACCACATGCAGGAGTTTTGTCTTAGAATACAGAAATCACGCAACTTGATGATAAAGGAAGGATTCCGAAAGAGAGGCACAGTAAATTTATCCACAGGGGCTGGGCCTGAAATACCAACCGGACGCATCTGAGTATGATCTAAAAGACAAGAGAAGTCACTTGACATTCCTAAGGAGTAAGTGATTGAGATAACTGAAGGACTCGTCAGCCAGGAGCTTCCAACTATGCCGACAGACAAATCTGCTGAGTTCTGTGCACGTGAGAGTGAGAAAAGGTGCAGCTCTTTCTCACTGCAAAAGAAATGTCATCACCCAGCCCTCTGGCTGTGGGCTGCTGGTGCAGTGGAGTGCACAGGCTCACTCACACCTCCACCCCACTGGCCCCTCTCAGCGTTCAAGACAGAAGGAGCTCCTGGCTCCTACAGATGAGTCACACAACCGATTATCTTCTGAGCCATAATGGAAAATTCACGGCTGTTTGAGAAGAGACATTCTGGCCTTCGCAAAGCTCTAGAGAAACATTCACACTTTGCAATTATTGGATCAAGAATCATGTTATTCCTGTTACCAGGACATATGACTAAATCCTCGGTCTACTTACAAAGACGCCTGTCACATTCAAGAAATACTGTTTACTTAAATGGACTGGAATCCAGTTACATTGCTTACAGAAAACTATTCTCCCTTAATCAATGCCAGCGATGGCCTTCCCATCTATATCCATCGGGATCCATTTTTATTTTTGCCCTGAAGTAGTTTTATATTGATCAAAAGTAATATGCCATTCATTTTACTGGAGGACTGTCTGAACAGGCTACCACAGCAATCTCTCTTCAGGGAACCTCATTTTCAGTGGAATGACATCGTAAAAGAGATTCTATAGACATCAACTTCCCTTGTCCATGGAGCTTTCGCCAGCTCTATTCCCTCCAGAACCCAGGCCGTGCTCACTCTCTCCGACTGAGACAGCAGCCCTACACTAAGACTGACTTGGTTTGGGATGTACAGATGGAGCAGCCAAAGTCCGAAACCCCAAATTCAAAATGCTCCAAAATTCAAAACTTTTGAGTGCCAACATGATGCAGAATGGAAAGGTTCATTTTAGTATTCTGGATTTGGGGTTTTTAGATGCTCAGCCAGTAAGTACACTGCAAATACTCTGAAATCTGAAACACTTCTGGTCCCAAATGTTGCCAAAAAGGTATATCCAACTTGTATTCTCAAGTGAGTAAAACAGTAACAACCCCCCTGCTGTGAGCATTTTCCCTCCATCCCTCCTGTCTCATGCAGACTGCAGGGCAGTCAGCCCTTAGTGAGGAAATTAGGACTCAGAGAGGTTAAGTTACCTAAGCAGAACAGAGTGTTAACACAGGGAGCCAGGCTTCAAACCGAAGCAGTCTGACTCCCAGTCCAGGATCGCACCTCCAGATTACATAATAGGCGGGGAAACACAGACCACAAAGGATCTTTCATTTTAACAGATAATTAGTAAAAGGTATGGGACGAAACCTCTGTATCTTATAGGTCCCTAAAATGTTATTTCAGAGAAAGCTGTTACGAAGTCATACTGATCATTTACTTAAAACCTGAAATTTTTACTGTTAATGCCTGACACTTTTCAATGGCTTATGGAAAAAGTGTGCCAGAGAGCATTCTCACCCTAAAAACTACACCCAAATGCTTATACACAGCCAGTCCCCGCCAACACTAACAAACACCTTCACCACGGTCGTGTGTTCGTATATTAAGCGATGAAGATTCAAGAAATGTGTGTTCCAATTTTAATATCAGGTGTACCCAGATGAAGCAGAATGATTTTGAAGTATTTCTTCTTTTCCTATTGTCTATAAGATTTGGCATGATCTGTTTTTTGAAATTATCTTTTATTTTTATTTATAAATATTAGTTGTCTATTTTTTGAGACTTTGAAAAAAAATAGTAAGAAGCGAACTGATGACTCCATACTGAACCTCAGCATCAAAACATTCTATGATAGACATACTCTTATCTGACAATGTGAATGTTACTTTTTTTTGCATTATTATTATTGCTCAATATTTCATTGCAGCAATCGTCTGATTTCTTTTCTGAATGTATTTATCTTCGTTCATTCTTTACCAGGTTTTTGTTTCTAGTCCTTATCTTAAACATCGTTATTGTTATTAAATTTTAAACCTTTTTAATTTTGTGAAGGCCAAAAGTGGAAACCAAATAAACACAAGTATATGTATAGAGAAAATAAAAAAAAAAAGAAAGAAATGTGTGTAACAAAATGCTTATAGTTTCTTTTGCATAAGTTTTTCCTCACCATCCACATTTCCTCATTAGGCAGGTCACTCTGATCAGTGCGGTCCACAGAGCACATTGGGCTGGCTTGGGAAATCCGTACCAACAACCAGTCCCTGTTCTTTCAAACACTATGTGTGAGGCTCAGCCTCACACTGAACAAAGAGGAAAATTAGTGATGTGGTTCCTGACACCAAGAAGCTAGAAATTTAGTGAGAAAATAAGTGAGCAGTGAGAAAAAGGCAAGTAGGAGGAACATTAGCCTGGAAAGAGAAGCCTGGACAGTCTGCCGCAGCCCCTGTCTTGCTTTACACTTTTGGTGTGAACGGTCTCAGTTTTTCCACATAAGAATCAGAGGTCAGGAGGTTGCGAGAAGCTCAGAGCCCGCGCTGGGCACACTAAGTGCCCGTGGTCACCCTCTGCTTTAAACATCCGCCTCCTGTGAAGTCTTTGCCTGGAAGTGGCTGCCACACCTAAGTCTGGGGGACTCCAACGCGCACGTGCTCTGATACGAGTCATTGTGAGTGAGTAGCAGCCCCAAGATTGTGTGGCAGGCGAGAAAGCTTCAGGGTGAATGTCACAGTTTCTAAGACACAGACGGCATTCATCCACGGATGAGATGGGGAAAAACTTCACTAATGGAGAGCTAGGAGACAGAGGAGACAGAGAAAGCCTTGTGTCTCACATGTGTACTTGAACTTGACTCATCTCCACATTGACTTTAGAAGCCTGAAGAACTGGAGCTCACCCTCTTAATGTGCACTGTGTGGCTATCAAAGGCCCTGCAAACAGCTAGAGCTTCATTAGATAAATACATCTCACACGGCATACAATTATGAAGAGTGTGGCATGGGGGGAACCTGTTCTCATTAATTAACACAACAAAATCAACATGCACTTGGTGAGGATCTTAATGTAGAAAAGCAGTAAAATCATCCTGGTGCAGAAACCAAACTCTAATCCTGAGCTGCACAGTTGAAGGCTACGGGAGATTCTCTCCCTCGGACACCTGAGCACCTATCTTTTATTTTATTTTATTTTGGTTCTTCCTTTTTGGTTAAGTTGATATGAAATCAAACAGACCAAAAAATAGACATGCAATTCACCCTGCCTATTTTTTTTTTTTTTTTTGTAGTTTTTGGCCAGGGCTGGGTTTGAACCCCCCACCTCTGGGATATGGGGCCAGCGCCCTACTCCTTTGAGCCACAGGCACAGCCCCGACCTGCCCAATTTTTTAAAGTGCCAAAATCTTTTATTAGACTATTGTACTTACACAAAAACACTGCACAGTGTAATATTTTCAGTTCCAAAACACCAGTTCTTTGGTCTAAGGGAATTCAAAACACTACAGATGCTTCAGGGCCTCAATTAATTTGCATAATTCCTAAGAATAGGCTTCAATGAAGTCAAAGGAAGGTTTTAATTACATTCTAATCGGTATATAATGAACTACGCTTTAGTTCCTTTATTCTTATCAGCACGCTGTGTCTCACTGAAAAAAAACAATCTGGGGCCATTTATCACCCTGTTCCTCTTTTTCTTTCACCAATGACCTGGTGCTCACGTAGCCATTAGAAAATTACTCGTGATACCAGTTTCATCAAATAACAGACATCAAGATGCCAGCATTTATTAAATCAACAGTACTGTGACATTTCAATCCCATCGAACTGGTTTAAATTTAGCCAGCGAAATGTTTGTCATGAAGAGATAATTAAAAAAATCTATAAGCTGAACGCTAATAAGCATTTCCATTTTTGTACTTACAGCTGTCAACATCAATTTTATCGACTAGCCATATATTAAAGCAAGTTTGAAATACAGTAATGAGAAACTACAGTAATGTAGTAATCTGTACTTTAACCTGCGCCACACGATTTAAAGCGAGCCCAGAGGTGGCCCCTTCCGCTAAAACCTAAGTGACTCAACTGCTGTCCTAGAAATAGGACAGTGGCCTGAACTGCCTCCATTCGTGCAGATAACAAACACCCTTCAGAGAAAGAACACAGCGTCGGTAAGGAGCTAAACCACCACCATGTGGTCTGAGTTTCTGCTCTGCCCTTCCCAGACACCCACATAGCGGCCACTGGGCACAGACAGCCTGTAAGCCTCTAGGGGAGGCCCTGCCTCCGGCGGGAAGATCAGACTGGAAAGTGCCCAGCAGGCAGCCCAGACAGATTTAGTAACAGTTCCCATCTCTAGGACCGCCCTCATGTCACCCTGACCTTGGCTTTACTTGCCCAATCTCACCTGCTTCCAGGGCACGCTCTAGTCCAGGGACACTTGCCCTCGGTGTTACAGAGATTTGGGAACCAGGTTATTGCTTGCTGGGTGGGGCTGCTCTGCGCATTGTAAGACATTCAGCAGTGTCTCTGGACTCTACTCACTAGATGCCAAAAGCACCCCCGGGTGTGACAAAGTGTCCCTAGGCACTGCCACACGTCCCCCACAGGTTTCAATGCAGGTAAGAGAGGTCAGGTGTGTCCTGGATGAGAAACCGATGCCCACTTCGTTTCCTCAGCACCAATGACTCTCTTTACCTCTGTCTCCAGCGTCAACTCAGCCTGGAGGCCCTGTGGTCCCCGGGTGTGATTAGCCATGCCAACCACCCCTGCTAGTTTTGACTCACTCTCTAAGTCCTGACCGTCTTTGTGCCAGTCTGCTCCGCTGCGTCTCGTCCTGCCTCCATCCCAAATATCTGGTGCATAAAATTAAAAGATGCTGTTACACGAGAAGGGAATGACAAGTCCTGGTGACCATCACATGGTGTGATGGGACAGTTAATTTCTGTGCAGATGACTCGTGATGACAGCACAAGTACTTGTGAACCCCCCACCGACCACCACCATGGCCCCAATGGGTTCCACATTTGTGCAGAGTAAGTTGTCACTTCCACCCACAGAGGAGCAGACCAGTTACCTGGAATAGTCCTGCTCACTTTGTCCATCAGAGTGCCTTCCAGAAAACACTACTTGACCTGGTCATCCATTACCTCACATAACAAGAATTCCAGAGGAAGGGCAGCTCAAGACTGGTGGGCAGAGCCATCAACAAGGTCAGAAACGGCCTGGGTTATTTTCACCCTCCTTCTTCAGCACACTTAAGATGTTAGCTTTTTCCCAATCCACTGCCCTCAGGGTCTCAAGATGGCTGCAGAAGTTCCAGCACTTTCAGGCAGATACAATAGAGTGCTGGGGAAGAAGAAAGAACAGCTCTTCCCTACACCTCTTCACAAAAGCGAGGAGACTTATTCCCGAAACCACCAGCAGACTTCTTCACACACTGTTGACCCTAATCGGTCACAAGCTTCTTCCTAAACCAGTCACTGTAAAGAAAAATGGGGCCAAGCTGCTGGCTTACACCACTGGCTCTAATTCTGCAGAGAGCACTGCCGACCTCCAGGGCACAGGTATTTACCTGGCAAGGGGCAGGGGCATTTGTTAAACAGAGTAAAAAGACATCCTGGCCAAAATGCCAAGATGACCCTTGTCAAAAGCAGATGAGTAACAAGGCCAAGGCCAACATACTTCAGTTCCAATGTGATGCTGGACAGGTAACACCAAGAGAACACTCTTCATAACGCATTTTCTGGTTCTTTGTTTTAATTACATTGTTTTGCTCAGTCTTTAAATATACTAGTTTACTTCTAGAAAACTGGACAAAAGCAACAGTAAAAAGAAAAGCTTGGCCTTTGCATTCAGGCAGATCTGCATTTGAATCCTCACTCTGTCACCAGCTCTAGAAATTAACTTCTCTGAGCTCAGAGTTTCCTCAACTTAAAGCTAATCCTGCCTGCCATGCGTCAGCATATCGTGAGGACAGAGGGATGACCCGTGGGGGTGGGGTGCCCAGCACAAGGCCTGCAGCCCTGAGGGTGCTAAGCTCTTCCCGCCTGGGAATGAGAGTTCATGTGAACTGCCCACAACTTTGTTTCTTCCTTCCATACCCTTGCACACTGTCCAGCAAGGTCTGGGCAGGTTAATACACACACCCCAAAGATGCTCCCGGGGGGTGTCTTACCACAGTGGAAGCGGGATCCAAACACTCCAGCTGCGCCTCCCTCTCTGTCTCCTTTTTAGGACCTGCAATGTCTCAGAATCACAGGAGCTCAGAGGTCCAGTGAGAGCATGAACTGTTACAAAACCATAAGTTAAATGACTACATTTTCTGAATTCATCTGCACACTGGAGTTAGGTAAAACACAAGTGAATGGATGGATTTACTTTCAAGACAATCAAGACTGGGGGGGAGGGGATTAACCCTGTTGTGATCTAGAAATCTTGCAGGTGCCTGCAAGGCCGTCATTTTATTATAACACGAAGGGGCCTTAAGTTGGGTTTCTATTGTTCTAAATTTACTCACTTCTTTTCTAAGGTTTTTAAATGCGGAACATTACATGTCCACATGAAGGTTGATCTACCTGTGTTGGCTGCTTTTCTGGTTACAAAGGGAACAGAAGATAAAGAGGGAGGCAGATTTTATCCTATTCTCAGCCTCATGCCATCCAGACAAGCAGACCAGCAGTCAGGTAGCTGAGGGAGAGGACAGAGACAACACGGGACTGAGCGGCATTTTATTTATTTATTTTTATTTTTGGAGACGAGTCTCACTTGTTGCCTGGAGTAGAGTGTCATGGCATCACAGCTCACAGCAATCTCCAACTCTTAGGCTCAAGCAATCCTCTTGCCTCGGTCTCTCAAGTAGCTAGGACTACAGGCAACTGTCACAACGTTCAGCTAGTTTGAGAAGACCATGAAATTTTTAATTTACATCCTGCTAAGCATGCCAACCCCCTCAGGGTGTCCTTTCTTGGGGTACGGGGAGCACACTAAGGTCAGAGCCTGTGGCAAGGTCACAATGCCCGCACATGGTCCTCACTCACCTCTGAAGAATGAGCTTCTCTTTACCTCAGTTTCCCCACCAGAGATACCGCTATGTGCACCTGCCTGCCTGGAGGGGAAAGGCACCCTGAGCTCAAAGGACTGGGCTACTCCGGGTGCATTTTCAGGCAAGGGGGGAAACGGCCTCCATGCAATTGCACTGTGCTTTAAACCCACAACAGAATCCTCCATAGGTAAGAGAATTATTATCTATTCTTAATTATTTTTATTAATAGAGAGTAGAATGAAAAATCTGAAAAAAAAATATGGCACAACACTCACTTTGAAATGTGTCTAGTGTTATAAACAAGAGATTTATTCCCTCTGCACACACCCACCAAGCCCAGACACCTATCACACTGCATCCATGTTAATAACAACTCTCCTTCTCTGCAACCGTAGCAACCAGAATTATCGGCGGTAAACAGAAACGGTTTGGGAGTGATAACTCCCAGAGCAGATAACTGGAAGTTGACTATCTTCTTTAATTCTTAATGTGAACGGTTAAAAGCAAGGCGCTATCTAGCAGACCACAGGCGGCAGAGTTCAGGCCCTGTGATCAAGCAATTGTTCCGCAAACTCTCATATACACCTGGCCTCTGCGACCTTTACGGTTACATTTACTGTCTGACCAAAGCTGCTCTCTTTAGTATGTCTCTTTACAAGATTTTCTCCAACGCTCATAAAAATGAGGCCCCCGCAGTCCTGTTTTTCTTTGCTATGGAATTCATGTTGCTTCCGTTCAAGAACCCAGCACAAAAAGAACCACGCAGATGTGCCTGCCTCCAGCTCTGCGGGCTGCAAAGGATGGGCATCAAATATACTTCGTTGCTCTGGGAGTGGCCACTCCTGAGAGACAATGTTTAACAAGCCCCTTCAAGTCTGCAAAGAAACCAGAAAGGCAGGAGGAGGAACTGTCTCAGAGCCCTATGCTACCTGTGCTTCTGGGCCCAGACACGGGTGAGCCCGAGAGACAGAGCCACTGGGTGGAAAACTCCCAAGTGAAACCCACAGGCCTGAAGACAGCCACAGGATCGGCCATCAGTCCAGCAGCAAAACAGCTTTTCTTTCAAAGAAGTGCTTGGGTAGAACTTGATGAGAACGTGGTCCCGACTGTGTGTCCCAAACATTTACTGCTCCATGACTGGGCCAGAGAAATCAAGTTCTGTCTCTACATGGGGCAGGGGTGGGGGTCAGGGTGGGGGAGGCTGAAGCCAATTTGGGGGGAATCTAAAGACCCCACCTGAAGACCAAGCTTAGCTACGAGCGTTCTGGTGTTACTGCATTTAGCTGCTGAATAAGAGAAAAAGAAATCAGTCACCATAGAAATCGCAACTGCACCAGCCAGCCTCAGCGAGCACCTCCAGTCCTTCTCAGCACCTTGGCTGCGCCCCACAGAACCAGAAGGCAAAGCTACTCTCTCCTGGTCTCTAACACAGCAGAGGTCCCTCAGAGGGCTAAATCTACACTCATACTGACAGGTTCCTCATTCAACGCTTAAAAAACAAAACAAAACTGAAGAAACCACAGGATAGAATAGAAGTCTTCGTGTGTCGTAAGCAGCCTGATTACCCACTTAGGAGTAAAGAGACACGCGCATGGGACACCTCTGCTTGCTTGCTTGTTAGTTTGTGTAAAAATAAAATAATGGCCTCATACAGCTTTTCTTTTATCAATTATCCTTCTCTCAGCTTCCCCCTCCCCTTTGTTTACTAAACAAAGTGGAAAAAGGAGGATTAGGAAGGAAGTCGCACAGATTCAACTGACCTCACTGCCATCACTGCACCAGCTCGTTGTCAGTTATGGTATACGTGATTTTAGATCTGCTTAACAGAAGCTGAGCTATCAGAGGGACCCGAGAGACTGGGTATTCTGCTGAAGCACTTTGTCAGGGATACTTTAGATCAGCTGTGAGTCCTCGTGAAGTATCAGCCTGTGTTGTCCCCACCTCAGCTCCCTATAACCCCCATTACAGCCACAGATACTGATCAGGGATTGATCAAGGAGGCAATAAAGGAGCAGATCATAGCCAGATTACCCGGCATGCAAGTCACATCAAAAAACACACCCCTCCTTAGCTTCAAATAAAATGTAAACACTCCGGAAACATCAGGTAGTCACTGCTCAACCACATCCCACCTTTTAGGTAACACACCTGAGAAACAGGATGTGGGACGGCAACGCGGCACAGCAGAGAAAAGTCATCTGCCTGGAAAGCAGAAAGGAGGCGCTGGGCGTCAGCTCCGTCCCTGGGCCTGAGCGCTCTCTCGGGCGTATTCCCCAAGCTGACTGCGTCTCCATTCATTTACTGTTTCACGAGAAAACCATAGACACACCACACAGAGGCAGGCTTGTGAGGGGACCAGACAGGGTAACAAGGGATGGACCAAGGGATGGACACTTTAAATGGGAAAAAAAAAAAAAAAAAAAGCCACCTCACACACAGCCGATGGGAGGAGCACCACCGCCTCCTCTGTGGTCACTTTCAGCAAGACGTAAACCTTGATATTTCAAGTTCGAGGGCCACGGACGGGATTTCAAGGCAGCAAGTATGCCTGCTTTTGTTGATGCTGAGATATTTTATTAACGTTAAAATTCATCCCTAAAGTTCTTCTTGATGTTCTCAACTCTCCTATTCTCAACCAAGATTCCCCCTGGGCTGTTTTCAGCAGATGGTGACTTCCCTTCTCTGTGAGCTCACTTGCTGGGGGTTTGTCTCAGTTATGTGAGGACCTCTCCCAGCTTTTCTTCTTCTGTTAACTTTTGGACTTATTTTTTCACCAATCCACTGGAGAATATTTACTGAGGGCTGACTACAGCCAGGGCACTGTTTAAGGCAGTGGGGAGAAAGCAGTCATAAAAACAAGCACTCTGCTCGCATGGGGCCGGCGCATTGGCAAAGGAGGCAGGCCACATGCGGAAAGAAAAAAGCAAAGAACATTCTATAGTCGGGGATCTAGGCTGTGAAGGAGACAGCATGGCTGTGAGGAGAGGCTGGAGGGGAGTGGCATTTGTGATTTTAAGCAGAGACCTGTAGGAAGTGAGGGAAGGGGGACCTTCTAGGCAGGACCATTACACAAAGGCCTGAGGTGACAGTGAGCAGGTGTCAAGGTGCAGTGATGGGGTGGGGCGCACTGCAGGCACAGGGGCACCCAGAGACAAGTGGGCTCGGGAGCCAGCAGCCACAGCACAGGGACCCCCGCACCCTGCCCTGATGGGACAACAGGTCGTGAGAGGGAGCAGCAAAAGGGGCCGGAGCTGACTTTGTCTCAAAAGAATCACCCTGGCTGCTCTCCAGAGACACAAGGACAGAAGCCAGGAAACAAGCTGTCAGACAGACATGACAGTCTAAGGGAGAGACAGTCAGCGGCTTGGACTACAGCAGTGGCCAAGGTCATGGGGCAGAGTGAATCCAGGACAGTCTGAGGCGAAAGTCGGTGGGATTCGCTGATGCGCGGAAGGGACAGGTTGTGAAGAAGAGCTGGGGTGGCAGCCGGGCTGCCGTCCTCGTCTGCACCTGCCTGCAAGGGGGGTCCTCAGGTGGGACGTGGCTGATGGACAGCGCCCTACACGCACATACAAGTTCTCCCCCCGTGTACATAAGCGGTTCACGGTGCCTACATGGTCTGTACAAGTGACAGTGTTCACACTACACGCCTGGTCCACCCGGGGTCCTTCACAGAACCTGGAACTTTGGTTTGTGGGAGGTACACCGTGGCTCTGTGACCAGACCCCAGAGTAAACCCTGAGCACTGAGTCCCCAGAGCTGCCCTGGTGGAGTCCCATGGGCCATGTTGTCACGATTCACTGCTGGAGAAATTAAGTGTCTCCTGAGACTCTTCCCGAAGAGAACATGGGAAGCTGATGCTTGGTTTTTCTGGACTTCACCCGGCGCCCCTTTTTGTCTTTTGCTGATTTTACTTTACATCCTTTCACTGTGATCAGCTGTAACCGTCAGTGTAATAATTCCTGTATCCTGAGTCCTTTCAGTAACTTACCAAGCCTGGGGGTCGCTGGACAGTGAGAAGAGGCAGGGCTTCCAGAAGAATTCCCTTCCCCTTAGTGCAAATCTCTACACAGCTTATTCGAAATTTCAAACACTGACATTTGCATCATTTTTTAAATGCACTTAGAAAGCTTCACTTTCCCTTCTTTAAGGGGTGAAAACAGGATCGTGGATTTTAGCAACATTTCAAATATGTTCTTTCCTTGCCATGACAAGGTATGGCTAGGAACGAAGTTAGGTGGAAATCACTTGTCTTCCTCTGCGCTATATTTTTGTATTTTCTCTAAGGAGAAAAAATACTTCACCATTTCCATTCACTGGCAAATTGGGAACTGCTGTTTCTTATTTGCAGCTCTTTTTGATGGATGTAAAACTCGTCAATGAAACTTGTATAATTTTGCATTTGCAAATAAGCACTTATATCCCTCCCAAGAACTGCAGAGAATAAAAAGGAAATATCACAAAAGGCTGGCAAATGCTGGACACAGGAAGCGTCATGTTACAGGTCGACAAACTCTTACTTTTTCTCCTTCAGGCCTAGTTTTAAAATTTGCTGAGCGATCTCAAATCCTTCCATGATACTTCAGTATCACACTTAACAAATTGGAAATGGGAGCAACAGGGCCATTGTTGACCAAAAAAACTAAATTAGTATGGAATAAGTTCATTGTTGATGACAGAAACAAACTCTAGAGAAACACTTCCCCGTGGATTTTCATGAAAGACAAACATAAAAAGCTTCTGTGGAAACTGGGGCGTTTCACTTGAGTGGACACTGGGACGTGCCATAAATTAATCAAACGATGGCTTTCAAACCTGGTAAATGTGACTATGTGTGTAAGTGAAGGTTTTCTTATTTTTCAGATGAGCTGATTCTTAAAAAGCAGATTTCTTTCTATTCTGAAAGCTCAGGGACCCACCTGAGTGAGGCAGTGAGGGCCCACAGGGAAATGCCACGCGGTTACCTCCGTGAGACCCACCTGAGTGAGGCAGTGAGGCCCACAGGGAAATGCCACGCGGTTACCTCCGTGAGACCCACCTGAGTGAGGCAGTGAGGCCCACAGGGAAATGCCACGCGGTTACCTCCATGAGACCCACCTGAGTGAGGCAGTGAGGCCCACAGGGAAATGCCACGCGGTTACCTCTGTGCACTTGTTATGTTTGATGAGTAAATCAGTTTCAGTATACAGATAGTTGGGAAAACCTTTTAGGCCTCTAAATAATGAGAACGATATTCAGAAAAAAAAAGTTTTCATTATTTACTTTTCCATAAAGTGAGTTTTTCAGCATCATTCAGGTTTTTCTTCCCCATTTTATTAACTATTTATTTTTCACCTGCATGTCTGTTTTGAAGATTATCTACAATTTCCAAAGAAGGTAAATCAGAATTCCCAGTAAAATGTGATATCCAAAAGCTCTCTGGAGTGATCTCTTGAATCAAGAGCAAATATCAGCAGAATCCTAGCCATGGGCTTCCTCGTTACACCATCTGTCTGTAACCCAGAGCTCGGTCACTTTGCAGGTAAAGACATGGTTAACACCACGGGGACGTGAGTGCGTCTCCCAAAGTGGAAACCATGTGGGGTGATCAGGTGCCTTCCACCGAAACACCCACTTCATCTAAAGAGCAAAAATGATAATGAGAACTGCCTGGAAATACTGCTCAACTCTGGCCATTAAACGTGTTGAGCTCTGACGTCCGTCTCCTAACACCAGAACACCACAGCAATTCCAAAACAACACGCATCTCGGTGATTCGCTGCAGAGTTCAAGCCTATATTCCTTCTGCCATAATGAAAGAAACTAGAAAGAAGTCTGCCTGCTGAGGAACAGTGAAGATCAAACGGTAATAACAGAGTAAAAAAATACACACACAAATATATATATATGTATGTATATAAAAGTTACATGTATAAAAAAATTTAAATGTATTAAAATGATTAGATATATATATATTTCTATTTTCAGACCACGAAGGAGAATAGTCTTTGCTAGAACCTTACCCATGTGCCCGTGCAACTTCTCTCTGAACGTAATTCCCTCCACATAAGCAGGAACTCAGCAGAGAATTCTGTGCTGTGTTATTTCTTAAATTACTGAACACACATGCGATGCAGCTGTACAGGGGTGAATAGTGTCTCCTAAAAGTTCATGTGCACCTGAAAGCTGTGAACAGGACCCTATCCGGACTAGGTCTCGGTAAAGAGCTCACTAGATTGGCAGGGCCCTAGTCAAATGTCCAGTGTCCTTGTAAGTACAGGGAAATTCATATGGACACTGAACAGAGAAGGACACGTGGAGATGGTGGCTGAGAAGAGAGGAGAGCTGCCACAGCCCAGGAAAGCCAAGGGCCACAGGTGACCATCAGGAGCAAGGGCAGCCTCCTACGAAGACTTCTCCTCCAGAGACTTCAGGGTGAGAGAGGGCCCGCCAACATCTTGACTTCAAACTCTAATCTTCCGAAGTATAAAAAAATAAATTTCCATATTTTAAAGCAGCTAGTTCATGGTCATTTGTTACAACAGCCTTAAGGAACTAATAACGCTGGGGTTCTCCTGCCCTCACAATTAAAATGTATAATATTTGCTCCATACAAAATACCACTAAGGAACAGCCCATTTCTTGACTCTCACATCGAAATAAGAGACAACATTTATAAAAGTAGCTCACAAGCTTTAAGACATAAATATTCGATGCAGCCAACTTTTTAAATGAAGTGCTGCACCCCGATGCCCTGGCTTGTGTGATGCCCGCAGTGACTCTTAGCATCTACTCTAAAGCATTAAAGCTACACTTAATGATGCACAAAACACTGAATAAGAGGGTACTTCCTCGGAGGTCTGACAAAGTGACCATCTCAATTCTCACAGGAGGAAATTAAAGTGAGAGGAGAAGGTGAATATACTTTGCAAAACTTAAAGACAATGTAAAGCCACATTTTATCTCTTTGCAACCTGAGGACAGACTGTCCAAGGGAGCCAGACCAAGATTTTTCATGGAACTTGGCTTAGCTCGACCATACACTGAGGAAGTCCCTGGTTTTTGGTCTGGGCCCAGGTGCCTGAACGAGAGGAGATCGTTCGCTTGGCTGCACAGAAATGCTGTGCTCCATCTGGAGAGCCCCAGAAAAGCAGAGAATATAAATGAATCCCTGCCCATGTCTCCAAGGGAGGGCCACGTCCAGCACCTGGGGCTCATGCTCTAACTGGTGGGAGGGAAGGGCAGGTGTGATCATCCCTCACTCCCTTAATATCCACTCTGGACTCATCAACTGGAAAAGCAAAGGCAGTTTGTTGCTCAGACCCCATCCAGCTTTCTTCCCTCCTCTCCTGAGCAATGAGGATGGGGTTCACGCCTCATTCAGGACAAGGCACATGGGAGTGACACTCCAGGAGAAACCAGAGTGGGAAACGCAGCACAGCGGTCAGGGCCTGGGCTGGGCACCCTCCACGTCCCAGACTGGACGGCACAAATTTGCATTTCCATTCTCTTACGCTTTTGAGCTCCTCACACATGTATAATGTATCTCAAAATTAAATTTACCTTTTCAAGAGTGAGGGAAGTGATTGGTTTGCACACTCAAATATGACCTAGGCGAGGAGGTCAAGGGAGCCATGAGGGTGGGCCAACTCAGGTGGTGACAGGTACAAAAGACTTAATGCTGTTTCTCTGTTATTGTCTTTTTTTGGGGGGGGGTATTATTAAAGAATAAAGGATAAAGAAGAAAAGGGAATGGGAAGGAGAGGTGGAGGAGGAGGAAGAGAGAAGGATTTGATCAGTTACCCTCCCAAAACGCAAAAGTGCCACAATGGTGCCTCATGGCCAGCCATCTGCTAACAGAAATTATAGTTATGCTGTTCTCTAAGACAGTAGGCCCCCAGTACTGTAAAAATCACCATTGAATTAAACGTCATAGTATAATTATCTGTCTAGGTTTAAGAAGTGGTCTTATAATTCCAATTTTACACGCAGAGGAAGTGCTGGGGGAAAAAGGCCAGGGATTTGCCACAAACAAATGCTTAAACACCTGGGGGAGGACTTACTGGTCACCAAAACCCAGGAAGCCCAAACTGCAGCCTTAAAGTCCTGGGTATGGTGCCCAGCCACTACTCCAGTCTCATCTTCCCCATGAAACTTCAACCGCACTGCAGAAATGTGTCTCCTTGGAGTCAAAAAGCAAGTTGATGTCAGTCTATCACAACCACACTGAGAGTTGCCCAAGGCCACCACCAGGGTGGACGGCCTTCCCGTATATTCCAGCTTCAACTAAGCCGGGGCTGGTTTTATGATTCCCTCTGACCTGAGTGGATCGTTCCTGGCCACAACTTAATATTCTATTTCACATAAGTCTCAAAAGCATAATTGTAGAAGCATCCAAAGCTTGGCAGCTGCTCCAGTGGAGATGGGTTTCATAAGCCCTTCATCTTTGTGGGTACCCAATGGGAGGCCTGGTTCTTAACAGATACTCAGGACAAGCTTCCAGAGCCATAGAGGAAATGGAACCATCATGAGCATCATGAGAAGCATCCTTTTCTACCATTTTAGCATAAAAACAACAATATTCAACTTGCTATATTTTATTTCTGCGGTGGGAAGTGGGCAGGCGAAATGAAACATTATGAAACATTTAAATCAGCATCTTGTAATATAGGTCTTTATGACAGTCTCACACACACACAGCAAAATGAAACAGATAAAACCTTAAGCATTGAAAATGGAAGCTGGCCCAAGAAGGTAGCTTTTCAAAGTGGGAAAGGATTTGATGTGGAGAACTTTTTGAGCATTTTATTCTTGAAGAAAGGAGATTAAACTGCTAAGAATTCACCTCTTACCTTAAATACTTCCATTGGAAGAGGAAATTTTGCAGCATCAATAAGGGATTTTTCCAGAGCACATTTCCAATCAGAGGCCGTCTTCAAAGGATAGATTTCTGTAGCAACAGCAAACCACATACAAGTTTAAGGACTAACATCTTCTGCCGGGCGGCTCTTTCTCCCATTTTCTCTTCTCGGGCTTTGCTAACAGCTCAGCATACTCAAAGACCACCCTGCCCGCCATAAACGGCTACCTGCCGTTAATTTTCTGAAATTAAATAGCAACTTGGGATTCTCCTGTCAGAAATGAAGAATAAGCTTAATAGGGCTCTTCTTCAGGGAGTATTTGTTTGCATTTTGTTGCCATTCTGCAAGTAATTTAATGGTATTAATCACATTAGCAAAACCTTCAGTCATCCATGGGCTAAAATTCCATGTTATCACCTGGGAAGCAAAGCCCACTCACTAATGAAGAACCCACTATCTGATACGTTTCTAAAACACAAGCAACTCTTGTCTGGCATTTGCAGTTATTACAATGTATTTTTCACTAAATCTCTAAGCTCTCCTGTGCTAAAAATAGTCCCTGTAAGTCAGAAAATTATTAAAAGGTAAATTAAAATTTACCAACCAAGTTTAATGTTTACACTTAAAATGCTGCTTAGCACACCACATGTTGCCCATATTTTCCCGAGGCAGTGGGGGGAGAGAGATTTATGGACGGAGGTTACACAGCCTGAATGCAAAATTAAAAAAAAAAATTTGTTGAGCACTGTTTTTCCCTATTGCTGAAACTGCAAGGGAATTTTATGGCCTGATCGCAACAGATTTAAGACCTTATCAAAATAGGATTTGCAGAGGCACTCACTGGAAGTAGATATGTTTATACCTTCACTATATCAACCCAGATGACTTTAGACAGACACTTAGGATATGAATATGAATTTAAGCACAGTTAAAGGGCAACATTAAACCTTTGGGACTATATTTTTAATTTCTTGCATGTCTGCTTCTTAGTATGGAGCCATATATTTTGGTCCTCATAGCTTCTGAACTCACCTTGAGCCTAAAGCCCCTGTTTTAGCAGTTTATTCAATCTTTTCAGGACATAATTACGATAGGTGTTGAGATGCAGCCAGAACTAGCCCAGTCACCAATGCTCTGCCCACAGCCACTGCTGAGTTATACAACTGCATGCGCGCGCGCACGCACGCACACACACACACACACACACACACACACAGAGGCTTGTTCCTGACCACACAGCCTCTCCTTGCGTCTGCTGTCTGTAATCCTTTCTAGCACTTTATACATTGTACGCTCCTACCCTTGGGGGTTTTACACAAGATGGGGGGATTCTTTTCCTTGAACTTGGCATGTCTAAGTCAGAACAGAAACAGAAAGTGACTCTTCTTAGTAGCATCGACCACAGGGAGGGTGCACAGCAGGGCCTCCACCTGCACTTTGCTGAGGCTAAACGAGGCTTCCTCCAACCTGCACAGGTGAGTGGGGTGCTGGGGAAGACATTGCTTAGCACAGGGTCCCACAAGGCAGGCAAAGGGAGGTTCCCAGAACTCCTGAGGGCGAGACGGACACCCCGGGATGAACTCACAGCTCAAGCCAGGGGCGGTGCATGCAACCTTGGGGAGGGGAGGCCACTCAGAGGACCCCAGGGCCAGGTCAGGGGAGTATGAACACACCCCCTTTTCCAGCTGTCGAGAAGGAGGCAGACAGGGAGGTCCATCTTGGCACGGGAAGAAAAGGGCCAACTCAGGGAAAAAGATGGGGATTTCCAAAGACACCACCAAAGACTCATAGCAAGGAACAGGTGAGCACCGTCTACCCGGCCGGCAGCTTGGCTCTCACCTGGACCCCTCACAGTGGTCTCAGAGTCAGGGATGGAGGCCCTGGCACAGAGAAGAGGGTAAAAAAGTGGTCCAAAACAGAAAAAATTACTCAAGGCTAATAGGAATGAAAACTCAACATAGCCAGGCTGAGACCCAATCTATCGGCCCTCAGCGAGGAGGGGCAAAGACTCTGCATGCTATCCCAGAAGGGCTGCCCAGCTATGTCCTCCCTGACGTCCGTCCTCTGTCTCTCCACACCAGAGACAAATGTCCCGAGAAGCCCGGGTTCCAGGTGGTTCCTGCCTCCATCCTACCATCTGAAAGTGCTAACAGGGAATCCTCTTTTCTGAACAACTGACGATCAGCTGCCGTTTTGTCAGCCTGCTCAGCCACCTGCAAAGGCCAAGCACCTCGCAGACGCCTCACGCAGAGGACAAGGCACTCTGGTGACACCACAAGCTACAGATGATGAACATCGTCATTAAAAGAGCATAAAACATTTCCTTAAAATGACTGCGCTGCAGGTCGTGGAATAACGAATTAGCACGTGCTTAGGCTCGTCTGTAACTCGGAGCCAATGAGCAAGCCAGGCAACCTCCCTTTGCGCGAGGGCTTGGCAGGCTGATTGACAAGGAGTGCTGCGAAGAAGGAAAGTCTAAAATAACCATAAATAAACATAGGCCTTGAGGGGATCCCTGCTTGCAGGCACCACCCCAACTCCCCAAACCCTCTGGTCCTTCCTGCTACACCAGATCCTTTCCAGGGAGGAAAGATTCATTCATCTGTGGTTGTTAAGAGGCAGTAAACACCAACTGGTATTAGGGACTGAATGTCTGTGTTCGTCCCAAATCCTGCCGTTGAAGCCCTGATCCCAGATGGGCGGTATTTGGAAATGAGGCATTGGTAGGGATTAGCAGTCCTGAGGGTAGAGCCCTCGAGATGGAATTACTATCCTAATAAGAAGAGACCCCAGAGCACCCCCCTCTCCATCCAGCACATTGAGGACACAGGAGGGGGGGGCAGCCTTCTGCAGACCAGGACCCCGACTGCACTGGCCCCTGAATCTCAGCCTTCACGCCCCCAGAACTGGGAGAAAATAAACATCTATTGTTTAAGTCACCCAGTCTAAGGTATTTTGTTATGGCAACCTGAACAGACTGATGTAGAAAGCAATGATTCTTATTTTAGACTAAGAAACAGTTCAGAAAGGAAGTATTTAAGTTAGGTTCAGAAACATCCTGACTCTAGGAACTACCTAAAACAAGAATTTAATTTTTTAAAAAAGTGGCTGAAAGGATTCTGAAGGAAAAAAAATATGGTAAAAAGTCTAAAGAAAAAAAAAAAAAAACTCAAAAGGTTTCCACTCCCTGGTGTCTGCAAGACGCCTAGAAGTTCATCTTGTGTCCCAAACATCCAGAAACAGAGAAGCTGGTAAGGCCTCTTCAATGACCACTGGCCTCAGTGAGTTACTCAGACTTCTCGGAAAACCAAAGCATAAGCAGAATACTCTGATCACAAATTGAATCCCTAGAAAATGCCAATCCCTGGGTGCCTCAGATGCGCTGGGCAGCCCAGCCGCTGTGTGAGTGTCCCCATCCTGCAGGCTGGGGGGAGGCGGCTTCTTTCCCTCTCCCCCCTGCCCTCACCACCCTCCAGGCACCAGAATGCTGTTTCCTCTTATTCCTGCCAGAAATTCGAAGGCTCAATGAATATACATTGCTCAGTGCCTTTCCCAGAGCTTATGAAGATGAACTTCCCAGCTAATTTCTATTACCTCTGTTTGTACTCAACTGCTAGGAAATATCATGACCTTTAAAAAGCAAAAAGGAAAAACAAAAAGGAACAAGTACAACTAGAGATGATTTTTAACCATAATGACAGTGTTAGCAGGGGTGCACAGCAAAAAAGGTCCAGAGGGCAAGGATGAGCCTCTTCTCATCTCCCCTCGACAGCAACCTTCCTTCTCACCCTCAAGAACTGCCGACCAATTCTCAGTAATCTAGTGGTGCTTGGGAATAATAAAAATGCCCTGTAGTATTTTCTAGGCAGGTCTGAAATTGTGTTCCCACCTATATTTCAGGTAAGGAAATTGGTGTTACCATGTAAATTGTACAAGCCACATTGGGACGTGAAATTAATTTATACGAATCCAAAATATCAGATTCTGTTCCTGTGTGTGCAACATGGATGATAAGTGCCTGTCCTCCCGGGGTGGGGGAGGCTTCACCCAGCAATGTAACAGATTCCAGCTTTCATCTCGTAGCTACAGTATTCGAGGAACTCAAAGTCATATTCAAATGTCTTTTTGCCTTAGGTTTTTCTTATTCCTATACATAACCTTTCCTGCTGACAATTCAAATATCAGGGAAGTCAAGTTCATAATGATGAGTGACTTTTTCAAAATCTTTAGGGACCCCTGTGAACTCTTAAGTGAAGTGGACAACTGACGTGTAGAAAATTCTGAGACAAACGAACACAATTTCTTCTTATAAAGAAGCCCAATTATCTAAGGAGGGAGAGAGCTCAGAGCAAATAATTCTCACATTTCTATAGAGATATACTCCATTCTTGCTTTTGAGCTTGAGTCCCAGAAAGTCACAGGAAAATGACACAACAGAGAACCTAGGACGCTATAAGGAATCCTTTGCTTTGCTATAAACTTTTACTCTGGCAAGTATAAAATTTATAAAGCAATTAGAATAGATACTGAGCTGAGATTTATACACACAACTTCCCGCACAAAGTAAATTCTTCCTGCTAGGTTATGAATCCCAGGGCAAACCTGAGCTTAGGTCTTGTCACACAACACTGCCAGGTCCTATCTTTGTCATCATAGCCCAAAATCACTCACGATATAAATGAAGGTCTTGGCTGCTTTGCAAAGTTTTGACAAGAATAAAATACTAGTAAACACCAATGGCGTGTCTGTGTGCCCACCAGATTTAACAGAAAAACTAGCACAACAGGACCAGGCAGTTCTTTCGGTTAAGCCCCGGAGTGACAGAAAAGATAAACATAACTCCTCACATTCACGTACTCAAGGGCAACACTGGCAACCAACGTGGGAAGGAAATTTCCTGGTGCTTTTAATAAAGCTCAGACTCAAGTCTTTATTCCAAACATACCTAGAAACTGACCACAATAAAGACAATAATTTCTGGGGGGAAAAAAGTATTTCTTCCTTGGCATCTTTGATTTCACAAGAATCTAGCATTTTTGTTCTGGGGCTACCCACTAAAAGGTTGGTAAAGAGAAGCTGGTAGGGACGGGCACAGCGCCTGGGAATCCGAATCCCATCACTGGCCCTGAAGCTGGGGACCTGGGACGGGTAGCTTAACCCCAGGCTTAGTTTTCTGTGCTGTCAAATGAAATTCACAACAAATATGCAGGACTTTTTAAAAATCAAAATAAATAATACACCAGATATAAAGTCGCCTGGCATAGAGTAAACATTCAAGAAGGATTATTTTGTAAATACTGAGATTTTTGCCTGGTTAGGTATGTCAGAAAGCCTAATACCCTGCCCTCCCCAGTCAAGCATGTGCTGCATAGTCATTTGACAGTGTTCTTGAAGCCAACAAAAAACCTGTGAGGAAGCAGGGAAGGAAAGCACGGCAATCTTCTCAGTGCTGTTTCCTTATCAAAAGAGATGGTGGTTTTGGATATTCATATGGACAGATAAACAGACAGATGGATGAATATGGACGGATGAGTAGAAAGAATAGTTAAATGGATAGACCGGATGGATGAATAGATGGAAAAGTGGATGGACGGATGGATGGATGGATGGATTGATAAGTGGATGGATGGAAAATTGGATGGATGGATGGATGGATGGATGGAAAAGTGGATGGACGGATGAATGGATGGATGGAAAAGTGGATGGATGAATAGATGGAAAAGTGGATGGATGGATGGACAGATGGGAAAGTGGATGGATGGATGGACAGATGGGAAAGTGGATGGATGGATGGAAAAGTGGATGTATGTATGTATGGACGGATGAATGGATGAACGGATGGAAAATTGAATGGATGGATGGATGGATGGATGGATGGATGGATGGATGGAAAAGTGGATGGACGGATGAATGGATGGATGGAAAAGTGGATGGATGAATAGATGGAAAAGTGGATGGATGGATGGATGGACAGATGAAAAAATGGATGGATGGATGGAAAAGTGGATGGATGGATGGATGGATGGATGGATGGATGGATGGATGAATGGATGGATGGAAAATTGGATGGATGGATGGAAAAGTGGATGTATGTATGTATGTATGGATGGATGGATGGAAAAGTGCATGGACGGATGGATGGATGGATGGATGGATGAATGGATGAATGGATGAAAAATTGGATGGATGGATGGATGGAGGGATGGATGGATGGATGGATGAATGGATGAATGGATGGAAAATTGGATGGATGGATGGAGGGATGGATGGATGGAGGGATGGATGGATGGATGGATGGATGCAAAAGTGGATGTATGTATGTATGTATGGAAAAGTGCATGGACGGATGAATGGATGGACAGATGGATGGGTTGGTGGATAGATGAGTGGGTGGATGGATGGATGGATGGACGGGTAAACTGACAGGTAGATAACTACTTGGAGGAACAAAGAGTTTGGAGCTTACGTACAAGACTATCAAAATCCCTGAAGAAGAAAGCGGAGACTACGTCCCACCTCTCAATGTGTCACATCTTTCCTGTCTGAACAGTGATTCCAAAGGAACTAACTTGCCTAAAGCTTCCAACATTACTTCTCTTTCTCTCTCTTTTTTTTTTTACAGTTGTTGTCTGGGGCCGGGTTTGAACCTGCCACCTCCGGTATATGGGGTCGGTGCCCTACTCCTTTGAGCCACAGGCACCGCCCCATTACTTTCTCTTTCAAGAACACTACTGAATGAGGTCTTCAGTTTTATTCCTCGTACAAAGTACTGTGAAGTTAAAATGCGTGATATTCCTACACTCAGATGTAAAAGAGACCACAGAGTCAACACATTTTACAGGGCCATATCCCAGAAAACATCACATCTTCTTCTAAACCACCATCCGGCAGCTGAAGCTTCGGCCCTTACCTGCAGGTGGGTCCATTCTGTACTTATTCTCTTGACACCAACCAACTGGTCGAAGTCTGTAATCCAAGTAAAACAACCACTGGTCATAGGATTCAGTGTCCTCCAATCCCACATAGCGAAGGCGTAATCTTCCTCCAACATTTTCAATCACACTAACTATCCAGTACTGAAAAGGGCTCTGAGAATCCTGAAGTTCTATTAAGGAATCAACTGTAATGAGGTCTATAGGGCCTTTCCCTCGTAGAGGCTGTTTGAACAGAAGCAAAACTCCTTATTTTAAACTTTCTTTTAAGGTTCTCGTGGAAACAGATGACAGCAGAAGATAATACTTTTTCACACCATCATCCAAGCTAATGGCAAACAGTCTGGAGTCCCCTCCACCCCCATCCTGGGCACAGCCAGCACCCCGTCCTTCCCCTCCTCCCCTCACACATCTGTGTGCCCAATTCCCAACCCCAAAACCCAAACCACAAGTAAACAGAAAATGACCCTTTATGCTCAATTCTCACCAAACAAATCACCCTTCCCAGATAAAATTGCATTAGTATGCTTTTAAGAACAGTCATACCCAAATTTGCCTAGAGCTAGAAAAAGATGTGGTAGCAAAATGTCTACTTCCCCAATAAACAGATACGTGCGTATTTGTAATACAGGATTAGAAATTTATACCATGATTCTTTAATATCCGTCCCATCATGGCCACTACTCTAATAGCCAAGATCCTCTCCTGCTTTCCTGACTCCTGTCAAGCTTGTGTGTTTGTAGAGATGACACGTGTGACAGGCACTAATGATCAGCTAAAGGGACTATTATGTAAAGTTATTTCTACACCTAACCTGATAATTGGTTTAGAGAATTATAATTACTGCCCCTTCTTAGCATATGTTAGCATATGAAAAGGGTGTTTGTTCAGACAGCCTTATAGGCAAATAGTTTTAAAAGATTAACACAGTAAGACAATTTGTCCCTTTAAAGGGGGGTGGGGGGGGATGGTCATCATTTTGCTTTGTTAACCAAACAATCAAAATAGATGCTATTAAGATATATAACAAATACATCAGGCTAAATCTTTACAAAACAAAACCTGTTAACTGTATTAGACAGTGTATCAGTGTCACTCATCTAAGGAGGGAAAGTTAAGGTTAAGAGAATATAATACTGTCAAAATCCACACGTTAGTCCTTGTTATTCATTAAGTTTCTCCATTTTTAAGGGCACTCTTAAAAGAACAGACTTGGTAATTCAACAGTTATGACATAGGACCTTTCTTTTCCTGTTGTATTATACATAGCAAATATTGAAATGTTTCATCATAAATTCATTTTTAAATGAACCATAAAGATACCAAATTAAACTACTTTTTCTTTAATATCTTAAAAGGGCCTTAGCTACATTTAAATGTGGTCTACCATTTCTCCTCTTGTTTTTCATAAAGGAAGCAAATTCAGTTAATGGTCAATACCACGTGTATGTTCAAATCTTAGGGTTGTGCATCTAAAATAGAATATTTGATGGAATCATTTCTCAATGAACTCTGAGAGACTAGTCATACCCAAATTGTATGTGCTAGGTGGGCACTTGTTCAATTACTCTGTAAGATTTTTATTTACATTCACTAATAGAGGAAAGGGAATTAAACTTATAGGACAGTGTGAAGCTAATCCTAACATGTAATTATTAAAAAATGCATTCACATAGAGCAAATTTCCCATTTATCGGCTATCTCAGGGAAAGTGCCATCGATGTCATAATCAGTAATTTAAGACAAAACGGGCATTAGGCTAACTGGACGGAGAAACCAGCGTGGGGACGAGTATCTGCAGAAGGATATATGCACAGGTGCCGTTAGGTCTGAGCTCGCGCACCCAGGACGCCTCTGAGATAGATTAGATGCATAACAACAATACATACACCTTCCAGAAGGTTGGCGGGCGCCGTCCTGGAACCCGTCAGATCCCGGATGAGAAATTCTGTCCAGTCCGTGTACTTCTCTTTGATTGCTGGCAAGACAATGGAGAAAAACATATTTCAACACAGCAGCAATTATCAAACAAACTGAAAATCACAGCAGTTTTCTATATGGAGGTATGGTTCCAATATTTTTCTTAATTTTAAGCACCACACTGAAGTAAATAGAGAAATGGAGGCATCACATCTGCCAACAAGTTGTGGCTTCACAGCCACCACTGGGCCACACTGTGATTAAAGTATTGGAACTCCTGTTGTGACGGTCTATTCAGAAAAGGCTTACGAACAGCAAAGAAGATATTATCAATTACATGATTCAGGAAGTCCAAGAAGCAGGCCAGTGAGGCTGCGGGACTCACGGAAAAGTATTCCAAGCAAGGGAAATAAAAGCAGGCCCTGAGTTATCTGAAAGGTTTTTATAGATGTGCAGAAGGAGGGAGTCTTTAGACTCCTAAGACATCAGTGTACGTCCTGAGAAGGGTAAAATGAAGGAGAAAAGGAGAAAGTCGGCCCAGGGAGACCTCTGTAGCCCTGAATTCAACCAAACGAAGATCAAAAATACTTCGGATAAACAATGGTGTCGGTATTCCACATGTACAGACATTTTTTCTTAACCTTACTCCCTAAACAATACAGTATGACAACTATTTACATAGCATTTACACTGTACGAGGTGTTCTGAGTCATCTAGCCCAGATTTAGTGTACGGGAGGAAGTGTGTAAGCTGTATGCTAACACTCTGACGTTTCCTACTAGGAACTCGAGTGTCTGCAGATGTGGGTTATCTGCAGGGGTCCCAGGACTGATCATTCCCTAATACAGAGGACAGTGGCCCCGTGTTCAGCCAGGCCAAGGCACAGTCCGAGCACACGGCACTGGGAAATAAGGCTGAGGGACAGGGACGGACCACCACGGCTGCAAAGTCAGCACAGACACTGAATAAACAGGAGAACTCTGAATGCGGCAACAGTATAAAGGTTTGAATGGAAAGGGAAACTGAGGCTGCACTTGGAAACTTGTCCAAGTACATACACACTAGGGCCCAAACAGGGGGCACAGCACTGGGAACAGAAAGGCATGCCCTTGAGACAGGTTTGAAAATGAAATATCCAACCCTGGAGGTCGAGGTTCTATGGGAGCTCAGAAATCAAGGCCAGAGAAAAATTTCCCTTCTCGGCATATTTCCCGAGATACAGATCTCCAGAGCCTCCACCAGGTTAGACCCACCACCGCCGGCCTATGCCTTCCCAGGGCGGGGAGGAATCTGCAAAGTCAGCAAAAGTGAGAGCAAGACCCTGGCCCCAGAATCCCCCGTCCAACGCTGCGATGCTGACCTCCTGCACAGAGAGAGCCACAGCACTCAACTGAGCCTTTGATAAAGGACGGTTATTCAGGGTCTTCAAAGGTGGGACACAACCGTTTATCAGCTTAAAACTAAAAGCACCGAGTTGTTTGTTTTTTGTTTTTTGTAGAGACAGAGTCTCACTTTATGGCCCTCGGTAGAGTGCCGTGGCCTCACACAGCTCACAGCAACCTCCAACTCCTGGGCTTAAGTGATTCTCTTGCCTCAGCCTCCTGAGTATCTGGGACTACAGGCGCCCACCACAATGCCCGGCTATTTTTTGGTTGCAGTTTGGCTGAGGCCGGGCTTGAACCCACCACCCTCGTATATGGGGCCAGCGCCCTACCGACTGAGCCACAGGCGCCGCCCTAGCACAGAGTTGTTATGAAAGGGAAGCTGGCCTGGAAGGGGTGGGGTGGCACAGATCCCGGCCCCGGTACACATTCTGTCACCCCAGTGCATGACTTTGAGTAATTTACTCCAAAGCTTCAGTAAATATCTCAATAATCTCCACTGTAAGCATGGAGAAGAGACTGGGAAATGACCACCTACCGAAAGTCTTGAGAACATATACAACTGTACCCTAAATATGCATTCCACATTTCATCACAAAAGAATGACAATTTTATAACTGAGTGGCAAATGGCCCTGTGCTCAAGAGAAGTGATATCTCTCCCACAGAGAAAAGAAATTGATTTTACACTTACGAGTTGCTTCTAACAAGTAGGTTATCCAAGTTAACACCGAAGTCAAAATTCTAAAAAATACGTGAGCACCCTATGAAGTCACTGCACAGCGTTGAAACTTAAATTGTCAGCGTCATTGCAGCAGAGCGCTAGAAAAGGCTCTCAGATTTACACCTCGTGAGCCCTGAGTTCCAGAGGTCCTGTAACTTTCCCTTAATATATTTCTGCACAAGACTCTGAGGCGATCCGTTGTGGGCCACGGAATATCTTAAACAAACTGCTCTCCACGGAAAATGTATCTAGAAAACTATAAATGTGCACGAACCACTGCAGGTTAAAAAATAGAAAGGAAACAGTTCGCAGGAATTTTGCTCATTAAAAAAAAGTGTTTTGGTCAACACTTCTCAAAGCTTTGAATTTTTTAAATGTACAAGAAACCTATTACAATAAATACTGCTACAAAATAAAAGCTAAGCATAACAAGTTTACCCTTCCCACTTTATTTTAACTAATGATCAAAGTTTAAGTTCTGTCCAGCACACGTGGCCTTGAAATTCCTTAGAGTTCATGGCAATAAACAGAAGCAGGCCAGCACGGCCTTCCACGTGTCCACTTAAACTCTAACCAGAACTTTTAGAACCACATAGTTTTATTCTGTAGAACACCTTTTCAAAGACTCAAAATCAGAGATGCATGAACTCAAGAAGCATCTCTCTCATGTGTCAACCAAATCCCTGCCCTGATTATGATGGGGACTTTTTCTTCAAATGGAAGGACATATCCACACACAAAATGTTGGGAAACTCACAACCTGCCCCATCCCTGACAACAAGGGGAAAAAATGCTCAGGTTCAGGTGGAGGATCTTTTATCCACAACGTGGGAATCTCTGTCCCATGTTTTCAATGGGTAGCGACAAACTCTTAGAAACAACAAGAAGCTTCAAAGGAAGATCTTTTTACCACTTTCTCGTGAGCACTCTTTCAAGATTCGATTTCAGTTATGACATTCTATAAACATGCAACATCTTTTTAAAAGTTCAAGTTCCATTCCACTAACACCCCTCTTTGGGGAGGAGCCCCCCACACACACACACACACAGGTGAGCTTTTTGTGAGGACTTTTAGAAATGTCCCAAATCCCAGAACAGCTATTTTAGGATTAGAAAACTATAAAAAGAATCCCAAATAAAAGGTAGGAGATGGCTATCATTTTCTTAGAATTTGGGAGAACACTGCTAACATTGGATTTCGTGCCTGTCAAATCCCCGTGCACACAGAATGAGATGATGTGTCACCTCTCAGGGACATGTCCTGCTGAGACTGGTCTGTGGGTACAAAACCCTCCACCTGTCAGAGCTGCCCATTCATGACAAAGAAGAGAAAGACCATATTCACTCAGACCTGCTCCAGGCCACAGAAAATGCGCCCGAGTGCCACCCCTACATTCCAGAGTTTAAACACAGAAGATTTTTTTATTGTTCATCCTCTTTCTGGGCAGTTTTCTGAACTCACTTTCAGTCAGTCCTTCTCTGAATTTATTTTGCAGCCATAGTTTTAGTTTGCCATGGTTCTTTCTGGCTCTTTGGCAGTTCCTTCCTTATAGAATGTTTTTCTTGACAAGATACTATTTTCAAAACCTCTCATTATGGTCACGAGAGGGTCTTTCTCCCCTGCCATTCCCTGGGTCCTCTCTGATTCCTGGGGACTGTTTTGTTGTCTCTTCACCTCCATCCTGCCCTCAGGGACTTCTGCCCAGCCGTCCCTGGTCCTGCAAACTGAAGTTTAAGATGACAGAAACCCTGCTGGAGAGACGTGTGTGTGTGGGCAGAGGTTCTACGTTAGGGGTGACTCCCCTCCTCTGAGCTAACTTCCAGATTACCCTCGGTGGTTCTCCCCAGACAACTCCGCATTTCTTCACAGATGAGCCAAAGGGAGACACATGTGGTCCAGTCCTTGGCTGTCCCAACGTGCGGTGGAGTTGAGTCTGTGAAGTGTTCTGACTTCAGGCATCCCCCCAATTCCTGGGATTTCTAGTTCCTTGTGGGACCCTCACCCACCTGCATTCAGGATCCCCAAGGCGAACCCACCCACCCCCACAGCCCCCGAGTGCGTCCAGCCTGCAGCAGCCCCTGTAATCAGTTAGCAGTCACCGAGGACACTTGGCTCTCAGTCTGCAGAACCACTGGGAACTTCTCCTCCATGCTGGTCACCTCTGGATTCTCTGCGTCAGGACCATTGGGAACTTATCCTCTAGGCTGGTCACCTCTTGATTCTCCGTGTCAGAACCTCTGGGAACTTCTCCTCCAGGCTGGTCACCTCTGGATTCTCTGTTACTGACCTACACATTTTTTTATTCCTTCACTATCATTTCAATGGGGTCTCTGAGGGGAAAAAGATAAATAAGACTTTTTAATCTACTGAGGCTCCTCATAGCTCCCAAGAGAACTAAGCCCTTCCAACATTATGCTGGGCAGCCACCTTGGACTTCGGAGAAAGATTTTATTAACACCGACTTTGCTAAAGAAAGGGGAGATCGCAGGCAATCTGGACTTACAAATGCAAACACTCCCACTATTAAAGAAGAAAAGACTACACATTTCCTTCCCTTGAGATTTGTAAAGAAGAACCTACATGTATTTTTTGTGTAGAGTTCAAATTAAATTGTCCCTACAAACAAAAGAATAGATCATAAAATGATTCAACAGGATTGACAAGCTCCTACTGTGTGCAATGGGCCACACTGTGCTTTAATAATACATATAAGCAGGTGAAGATAGGACTTGTAAGGAATGTCATAAAAATCACATACACATCTTCCTTGGTATTTGTCATCTATAGATTGTTGGAGGAAAAGTTTCAATTCAACCTTTCAAAACGCTTTCAGTTACATGTAGTATCATTTGTATCATTGTACACTTGTGTCATTAAAAAAGGAAAGAGTATTGCTTTGTCCCAAAGGACAGGATTTAACAAAGACATTAACTAAGAATTGTTGGAAGCCAATGACACAGACTTCTCAGAACGATGATATTAGGGCGTGAGAGAAAAATAAGTGGTACGAAACCAAATAATCTACATAACTTGAATATTTGATACTCATGCCATCATCATTAAAAACGTGGCCAGTTTTTATGCAGGCCCTTAAAAAGTAATGCCTTTGTGACCCAAGATTATACACATTGCTTAGGGTTTTCCTGAGTATTGGGGATGAGAACAGGGAAGACGCTTTTTGCTGAGGTGGCCTTATTACAGGGTCACACACAACTTTTAATAACAACTACCTCACCAGGCAGTTGTAAGAATTAGATGAGTTATAAACCTCTCAACTCAATCACTCAGACGGTACAGAATCAGCCCTTGTAAAGCATGAGGTCTTCTTTGGTAACTCGATCATTCCCTCTTTAAGGCATTCAAATGTGTATCTAATACCCTAAATTTTCTTTGAAAAGCGCACATATCCAATAGTTTCAATTGAGGTTTTCATTACAGGCTCACAATGTCTTACAATCCAAAATTAATTTTTAGCAAACCGGTCATAGATATATGGCCATGGGCATACAAACATACAGCAGCATTTCATTATTTTTTTTTTTTTTTTTTTTTGTAGAGACAGAGTCTCACTTTATCGCCCTTGGTAGAGTGCCGTGGCGTCACACAGCTCACAGCAACCTCCAACTCCTAGGCTTAGGCGATTCTCTTGCCTCAGCCTCCCAAGTAGCTGGGATTACAGGCGTCTGCCACAACGCCCGGCTATTTTATTGTTGCAGTTTGGCCGGGGCCGGGTTTGAACCCACCACCCTTGGCATGTGGGGCTGGCACCCTACCCACTGAGCCACAGGCGCCGCCCCATTTCATTATTTTTAAAAATTGCAATTAGAGTAAAAATTCCTTCCAGAGCATGATGACACTTCCAGTCTTCTAATCGTCTATCAGCCCTCCCTCACTTGGAGGCTACTGCTAATTTTGTCATCACGACAACATCTGAAACAGGTGCAAATAGGCGCCTAAATGGAGGCTGTATGATCATTCCCCAAGTAAACCATCGCAGGAATCCAAAATCTACCTTGATCCCCTTTCTTCACATTCTTGAAAAACGAATCACCTGTCATACGGCAGTAAAGAGTAATCTCTCCAGTTAAAGTTGGGGAAAACACTCTCCACGCAGTAGGAGGCACAGGGCAGAGACCATCGTCCCAGTCGCTGGCTGGCATCTTCTCGAGAACAGGATCATAGTAAACATGACGCACAGCGCCCACATCAACATGAATGTTCCCACACGTACTTTCTAGTTTTGGCTACACGTCGCCAGGCAGTTCCTGTAACCAAACAAGGACATGGCATCCCGGAGATGGTCACGCAGCCCCAACGCCACCAGACGCAGACCTTCATCTGCGACCCCGCCTTCCATCAGCTCACTTACCCCCACAACTCACGCCAGTCACATAATGAAAATGATTTCATTCTAGTTACTTTCTCGTCTGTCTACACAGTGGCACCCGCCTCAGGACACAGCTACTTGCCACAAGGTTTTGTTGAGATTTCGGGGAATTGTGTGACGGATTTTGCCAGTTCTTACAGGAGCAGGGTCAGAGGGCAGCCCCACCAGGAACACAGAGGGGAGGGGCCTGTCCTCCCAGCAGGTGCACTCCCAGCATTGCTCGCATCGTCCACGCTGGACATTCTAGCAGCTGTCTCCTGGGCTTCTGCAGACGATCGTAAGGACTCCCCCTGCTATTCTGACTGAGAAGGAGAATAGGGTTTCAGCAGAATGGAGTGGAAGGGGGCCTGGTCTGGGAGGACTGCTCGGACCACAGTGCTCTTATCTGACTGTCCCCCAGCAAGAGCAGAAACAGAGAGCTCCGTCAGGAAGTCAGCCAGCACAGTAACAGGAGATGGGAGGTGGCTGGCTCTCTAAAGTCCACGTCACAGACACCGCAGAAGGAAGATGGTCCCCGAGGCTAAGGGCATGGCAGCAGACGTCGGCCAAGGGGTACCAAGTTTCCATTACACAGGAGGAATGGAGTTAGGGCTCCATTGCTGATAACAACGCATTGTGTATTTCCAAAGTGCTAAGAGTAGATTTTTAGCATTCTTGCCACAAAAAAATAAGTTGCTGGTGAGCGGATGGATATGTTAATTACTATGATTTAAACTTTCGTCAATGTACGCATAGATCAGAACATCACACTGTAACCCATAAATATATAAAAATATTATTTGTCAATTTAAAAATAACTAACTTTTAAAAATACAAAGGTCAAGCCAACAGGATTTGCTTATGTGGAGAGAGAAGACAGTCACAGAAACTGTCAGAGAGACTTAGGGTCCAGGCAGCTGAAGGAGGGGCTGCCCTCTGCTGAGATGAGCAGGCTCAGGGCAAGTTCTGTATCTATTCCTGTTGGGATGACTATCAGATACTGCATCACAGCTGAGCAGCTATAATAAACAGATCCCCAAATACAGCACGCAAACACAGTCAAAATTCCTCCCTCCCTGTCTCTCTCTACCGTCTAAAGGCTGGGGGCCCCGTGGGACAGGCAGTTCTGTTTCCCCGGGATGGTCAGGAGCCCAGGGTCCCTCCACCCTGCTGCTCTGTGATGAGCAAGGGCAAGGCACGGCCAGCTGACAGTTTCCAGCTCACCAGGTCAGACATCACAGCGCCCGCATTCTACACACTCACAGACACAGACACACCTTGCTGAGCACGGCCATATCTGGTGGCCCAAAGTGTCCCCAGGAGCTCTCTGGGACAGAGTCAGGGAGGACAGGACCCAAGCGGGAGCTTCCTCCCCACTGGGGGCAGGGTTGCTGCTGTTATTACTTAGCCCTTATCACCAAGGCTATTTCCTAAGTTTATCTTAACAAGATGAAAAACCCACAAGGTAGAAGGGTCCCTCCACCAAAATGCACAGCAACGCCATGTCAGTGGCGCCCCTATAGGTGTGAGAATGGGGTGTACACGCCTGGCCTATGTAAAGCCCCCTTCGTCCAATGAAACCTCTTGTGACAGCTGTGACACATGATGTGGAATTTACCCCCCTCACCTGAGAGTGTGACAGCAGAGACCCCATGGGAGCCACCTTATCATACAAAGATCTAGCCCCTAACTGCAAGCCATGAGCCCGGTTACGTCTACTACTAAGTGACAAAGGCATTTCAAGGAGGGAATGATCCACTGTGTTAAACAGTGCTGTAGTGACAAGTTAGGTGACTCTGACACTGGACCTTTGATTCTGATAACACTGCTTCTCTAAAATTAATTCCCAGGTGCACAGGAACAAAGATTTGCTGGATATTGGTCAACCACTCCCCAAAGGCATTCCTACAACTTAAACTTCCATCATCAGTACATGAACGTTCCCATCGCTCCCCAGCTTTGCCAGGATTTTATCTGATCAGATTTCCTAAACTTTCACCAATCTCAAGCATATAAACTATTGTTCTAACTTTGCTTCTCATTTTACCACCAGGGTGGTTCTGTATCATTACATTGTGACAATTCAGGCTTTTCCTTTCTGGTAGCTTCCTATTAACATCCCTTGTACATTTTTTTATAGACTCAGCTTTCAAAAAAAAATACATCAATTTGCAGGACCTCTTCATATATTTTAGATATTAATTCTCTGTGAGATATGGTACGGCTCTCAATTGGTTTATAGTACTCAACATGAGACTTTCACAAACACAAATGAGACGTCACTCAGCCACTGAATCCTAGAATAAATCTTTAACTTGGAAGCCTGCCTCAGCGTCCCTTATGATTTGGTCCTCCCTTCTCTGCTGTTATGCTCTCGGCTCTCCACTCTGAATTTCTCTCAGCTGTGCTCTTCAGATGGGCCCCCTGTAGGCTCCGTACACCCTCCCCCTTCTGCACAGAAAACTCCCCAGCTCTTCCCATCCCTGCTCAGCTCAGCCCTCAATCCCCATCGCTCTTTGCTGAGCCACATGACACTGCTGTTCCTCCCACAGCCCCACACTCTTCCCCTTCATATATGTAACATAATATACAATTACAAGTTCGTGTTCATTTTTCTACAGCCACCCGGACAGTCTGCTCCAGGGACCAGCCACGCCCACTGCACCCAACACATAGGGCACCTAACACACTTGGTCATGAACTTCTCTCACTGGAAAGGAGAATGAATTACATGGTTTTATAAACTGTTTGTTTTACCCATCTTCTGATGCAACAGAATTTGTTGAATTCAGATTAAGAGCCACTATTACCATAAATATTCATGACAAAGATCTTTCATTAAAATATAATTTAATTCAGTAGCATGCCAAAAGCATTCACAAATGGATTGCCAATTTTTGTTTTGTTTTCTTCTGTATTTGGCTACTTTATAATAGCTTACAAGTGAGGTAAATTACCAATTACAATCTTAGCTTCAGCATATACAACCTAGAATGCCAGGGATGGCCCGTGTAATGGATTTGGCTCTTACTATCTTTTGAGGTAGAGATGGATGTTAAGTACCATCTAGAGTTCCTCTTCCATTCACGCCAACACCTCTCATTTCAGACACAGGAGGCACCCAGAGATTAAAGAGACACAAGGTTCTACTCAACAGAACCTTAATCCCCAGGCTCCCAGAGCTCTGTGTGAGTGCCCAAGAATCTCCTAGCACAAGAAACAACCAGAACTTGCAAAAGAAAAGGCATAAAGATAGAAACTATTGATTCCCTGAGCATGTTACTCTGCAGTGTATCTTTAAAAACCTAAAAGATAAATAACCTCTACAAATATTAGATGAAGCTTAATACCTTATCATTGTTCACTGGTTAGAGATTTTTATCCACTGAAATAGGGAATTTCTGTTTCTTAGAGATATTCTACAATCCTTCTCTAGCTGCCAATATCTCACTTTTATAGACACTTCTGCTACTCTTTTAAACAGTTTCCTGCTTTTAAAGAATCCCCTTGCAAAGAGGCAGCCACTTTTTTTCTCCCTTTCCACTAAGAAAAATTTCCTGCAGGCCTTTTATGAGCTCACTCTGCAGAGCTGTTGTCAAGGCTGAATTGACACATCATGCAAATCTAGGGCTCCAAGTTCAAGGGGAGGAGACACCTGCTTGTGGAAGATTCTATTCTCCTGGGTCTCGCGCTCTTTCTCGTGCTTGACTTCCTCCTTCCTATAAAGTTACTTTCCTTCCTGGAACCAAAGAGCCACCATTCACATTTTCCCCAATGTTCCTTTTAGGTGGGAGTTTTAAAAAGAAAGAGGCAAGTTTGCAAAAAATGTAGATTAGCACACCCTTGGTATACATCTAAAGAAATGAGACAGCCTGTGGTTCAACAGTCTTCACGTTACCGTGGTGGTTAATTTTATTTTGTCAACTGGGCTCAGATATACAGTCACGCACTACTCTGAGTGTTTCCATCAGGGGCGTTTGGGCATGGGATTAACACTTGGTGGGCTTGGAGTAAGCAGAAGAGTGTAGGCCTCCTCCAGTCAGAGGAGGCTCTGAAATGAACTAAGGACTGACCACCCCAGAGAAAGAGAGAGCCCTCCAGAAGACCATCTTTTGACCTCATCTATACCACCGGCTCTTCCTGGTGCAATAGCACACAGACTTGGACTTGGACTGCAATGCTTCCTTGCTGCCCATTGACAACAAGAAATAAAGGAGGTACGAACACAGGGAAGCCACGGAGATGGTTACAGGTCTCAATACGGCCTCATCACAGGTGGACAACTCCAGGTCAGACAGCACATGGTCTACCAGAAAACAACAGAAACAAAATGAATCTCCAGATGAGGTTGTCTTACGACCTACCTTTGTAACTTACTTTTTCATTTCTGAAAGATGCCTTCCTTCTTAATTCTAATCTGAATCGCCTGTGATCTCAGCCTATCTCCTCTCTAAAGTCCATGCACACCCTGTGACCAGAGTTACTCTTTCTCTACTAGGACTGGGCACCCTCCATCTTCCGCTCATGTAGTTGAAATATTTCAGCAATAAACTCGGTTCTTACAGTTTGAATTCATCTTCGGAACGGTAATATCACCCCAGTCATAGTACTTGCTCCAGTAGGAATGTTGTGGGAATTAATGAGCATGAATTAGTTCTGGGAAATAATTAGTTATCCACAGAGAACAAATGTCACTCCGTGGGCTGAGTAGGAGCTCACAGCTCTAAAGTTGGCCATGACATTGACCCTTAACCCTTGGTGTAACCCAAGTGAAGTTCCTGATGTGACACACAGGGGCTTCCAGGACTTTTCCCTAAGCAATTAACAGGCTTGATTTCTGTTTTTACCAGAAGAACGGTCTAGTAAAAGTGATGATAAGAAACACTCCATGATCAAAACTATAAGTCAGATCGTCATTAAAGGAAAACTGTTGATATAAGAATTTATGGCTCACCTTTCCCTCCCCGGTCTAGAAAAACCTGAGCAGCCACAGAGCCAAAAATAAAGGTGCGTGTGGTTTGCAGACCCAGCAGCAGTGAAGGGGTCATGTGTGAGTGTGCGTCGGACTCTCTCTCTGTTTATCTACCTCGCTTCTCAATAACTAAGCAAGTTATTTTCACGTAAGTCCCAAAGGTTTTGTCCTCTGAGATTCCCCAAACAAATCAGAACTTCTACACAGTATATCATAAAACATAAAGCTTCAATAAAAACTTTGCAAAAGGGTTGGAATATGTAAAATAAAAAATATGCTGCTCCTGTAGCTGTCAGTAAATCATTTTGAGTGTTGACTACAAATTCCGCCTGCTTTGTTACATAAACAGAATTCATTTGGATTATTGCATGTGGTTCTTGAAAAAGTCAGCTGTAAGCAGAGCTTGGACAAATTCCCTGCATTCTCTTCTATCAATTACAAGGGATCGAATTATGTTTGCAAAAATGAGGCTTTACTACTGACAATTATTTTTAAGCAATGAAATGTAACGTATATCAGCTTATGGTTTTCTTCCTGTTAACACTAAGAATAAATTAGATAAAATTTATAGATGCTTAACAGAAACAAAAACTATTATGTCAGCCTTGGAAGCAGTAATTCATCGACTTAGATGGAGCAGTTCATGCCACGTGAGTGGAGGGGCATAAATTTCATACTCATTTTGCAATCATTATTCCTTCCACCTGGGGAGATAGGATGAGCTGAGACTTGAAAAAAAAAAGAGAGAGAGAAAAAGTGGTGTTAATGAAACAGAACCTACAGGACCTTATTTAGACATTTAATCTAAACATAACCTAGAATTCACTTGCTCAATAATCATAAGCTCTTTTTGATTTTTGTCAGCTTATCCAGTATTTCAATAACCCCAACAGAGTAAACTACTAAGATTTAAAACAAGCCCCAAATGGCAATAATATGGGAATACATCTTCAATGACTACTTCTTGTTGAAATTCTCATTTTTTCAAGAATGAAGGTGCATGAAGGAAAAGAAAAAGCAATGTTTTTAGTGCCATTGTAGGGTGATTTTATATGCAGGAACCTAGCTTGTCTGAACACATTACAAGAAGACAGGCTGGGCGTGGCAGCACACACCTGTGATCCCAGCACTCTGGGAGGCCGAGGCAGGTAGATCATGTGAGCTCGGGAGTTTGAGACCAGCCTGAGCAAGAGCGAGATCTCCGTCTCCAGCAAAAATAGAAAAATTAGCTAGGTATGGTGATGGACGTTTATATTCCCTGCTACTCGGGAGGTTGAGTCAGGAGGGTCACTGAGGCCAGGAGTTTGAGGTTATAGCGAGCTACGATGATGCCACTGCACTAGCACACACGACAGAGCAAAACTCTAGTCTCAAAAACAAACAAACAAAACAGATTACACAAGACGGTGAATGCAGATTACCGCATTCTCGTTCACTTAGGCCTTCTTCCTGCACATTACCGAGGATCTCGCGTGGCCTAACAGGAGGGTCTGACAGAAAGGTGGATGGACCATGGTCAGCGCTGCGTTTTTTAGGTGGACGAGCAGAGCCTCAGCAACGGGCCTTCTGCAGAGACAGCAACGAAACAGAAGGAGTCCAAGAAAATGGCTTATGAATGGGCTTGTTTTTCTTTTCTCATTATGGTCACAAGGAGTCTCCAACTTAACAGAATGTTTTGTTCCCAGGCACCCTTAATAAATCACCTTCAGAACTCCCTCACACATTTTAGGAACAGCAACACTGCTGTGGGGAACTGCTTGCCAGGCCAGCCCCTAAAACTCGACAGACACAAAACGTATGGAATATTGGGCGTATCAACTATGCAACCTACAAATGCCGTCCATCATAAAGAACACTTCTAATCACACATACGAATGTTCATGTCAAAAACAAATTCAGGGGTGGCGCCTGTGGCTCAAAGGAGTAGAGCACCGGCCCCATATGCCGGAGGTGGTGGGTTCAAACCCAGCCCTGGCTAAAAACTGCAAAAAAAAAAAAAAAAAGAAGAAAGAATTCTACTCATGTTACTAACTTGGATAGTTACTGAATCTCGTAAATACACCTTCAAGAATCAACCTAAAATTCAAGAGGCAATTGTCACCTGCAATCCTGTCCTTTCAACACGTAAAGTACTTGGCATGACTATACTGTGACGGTGTCTCGGCAGGAAGCCAGGGTGCTGTGTTCTATAGATGGTATTAGGCAGTTCAGTGTAGCTTCCCCACGCCCAGGGAGCAGCTCAGCAGCCCCCCTCGCTCCCCCAGCTCCTTCATGCTCTGTTACTTACGGACCCGGACCTGTGGGCTTCCTCCACTATGTTACAAACTCCTGCAAGAAATATGGACGTCTACTGGGCCTACTTCCTACACCTGCAGCCAGTCTCTGATTTGCATGACACTGGTTTAATAAGCATGGTTGACTCTGAACCAGCCCAATCTGCTTCAATTTTGTGTAATAAAACAGTGAGTTGTTTTTCAGTTGCCAGTCACCCCCACCCCTTGCTTGTAACCTGAGCATGCCCCACATGAACCACAAATGCAACCACAGGTGCAACCTAAGCACTGGGACCACGGAATGGGGACAAATTAAGAAGCAGACACCACATCCATGATCCAATCAGATCACGCCTCCCGGTGTTACCTCACTGCAAGATCCAATCAGATCACCTTCATTACCCTCTGCCTATAAAGCCTGCCTCAGCCCCCGGCTCTGGAATATAAATCTGAGCCCCTTAGCAGCCTTGCAACAATAAACTTTTCTCTTACAAAAACCTGGTGCTTCCCTGCTTGGCTTTCTGCTGTTCAGGCAAACAGACCTAGTTCAGTTTGGTAACATGTTTAACAAGGAACTACCCCCAAGGTGCTCTACCGTGCTGGCAGTACGTGAGCAGAGAGTAAAAGTGACCCCACCTCGTTATGAAGAATTTCATCCAGACTGTGTGAAATTAACGCGGGCAAAAACAGATACCTAACTGACAGCTTGGGGCAGCCATCCCAATGCTGCGTCGTTGACATATCAAAGGCTAATCTTTTAGGGACACCCGAATGTCTCATACACAAGGACAAAGGAGAGGGGCAGCACTGGACCATGCTGGCTCCATTCCAAGTTCTGCACTTTCTGTGACTCCAGCAAAATCATTTCACCTTTCCACAGTGCCAGCCACCCTGCTCAGAACAAAGCAGAGGAGGTACGAAGAAGCGAAACAAAACCATCTCCCAGGATCATCCCAAATGAACCACAGTTCTAAGCAGAGTCTGAAAGGAATTGAGTCTTCAGTATTATATACATTTGATAGAGCTCATTTATTTACTAAACTCCTAAGTATTTCAAATCAACTTAAACTTGATTCATTTTCTAGCTGCTTTGGAAAGATAGGCTATTATTAAAACATACCACACTAATTTTATGAAAATTCAATTTATGGTCATGGGGGGGTGGTCAAGACAAACCTATTAAAATACATCAGTTGATGGCAAGTTCAGGGGCTAGGTCTTAGGTTAAAGGCACACACAGGTTGCTGCAGGGTAGGCGTGAGCATGTGGCTTGCAGGCCAAGTCAGAGACAGCTACAGTTCAGACCAGGGCTTCTCATCCCTGGCACTACTGATACTTAGGGCCGATGCTTCTTTGTTGGGGAGCAGTGCTCTGTAGCTGGTAGCTGTTTAGCTGTATCTGTGGCCTCTCCCACCTAATACTCAAAATACCACCACCAACTCCCCCAACCCCCATTGTAACAGCAAAAACTGCCTCCAGTTTTTGCCTGGAGCAAAACCCTGCCCAGTTGGGAACCATATAGGTTTAGCCAGAGCACCTGGCGTACGGGTCAAACACACACGGTAGAACCTCCCCAGTGACCACCTTCTCGAGTTGACCTAATTTTCAGACCGAACATGCACCACATGTACGAACCAGCACAGCAGGCCGAGTTCCTCATGCTGACCCCCTCTATGTGCTGGCCAGAGGTTCAGCTGGTTCAGAACCTTATAGAGGTTCTGCTGTATTAATTCAATGGCGCAAGCGCTTTCTGGCCAAATGCCACACATTCGTTCACTCCATAGAAAGCCTCTCCACCAAGGAGAGACCACACTTACCAAGTCCACAGAGGGAATAGCTAAGCTAAACCAGGACAAACGCCAGAAGCTGAGAACTCAGTGCAGAGGGCGACTATCCCTACAGCTGCCCAAAGCGTGCCCATGGTTAGCGTTTCAGGTCTGATGCACTCGCCTTCCCAAACTGAGCAGCAGACATAACCATTGGCCTAGCTCCTCAACCAACGGAAGAATCAGAGGGTGACCAAGGGTCAGGCACTAACATGCTATCGGCGTCTGTTTTATTTGTGTTCTTTAAAGACTGGTTGAGTGCAGCCGTGAGAGGGAGGAAGAGGAGGATGCAGTCAGACGCCCACCCGCTGTGCAGCGAAGGGAGAGACTCCCGCCCTCAGAGCAGCCACACCGCTTGGCGAGCCCCACATTTCAACAAGGTAGTGCACTCTCAACGTGCTCTAGAGTGAAACACTGATAGAAACAGCAGACAACTCAGGAATCACGGACATCTACCTCTGGCAAGGTCTGTCTCATTTTTTTCTCCTTAAATGGATCTGCTTTAGAATTTTCTTTAACTAAGGTTAAATTGCTTTGCATTTCCTGACTAGCTCCGCAGAGGGAAAAGGCAGATTAGATGAAAAGGCTTCATGTACAAAGGATGTAGGCCTGGCTTACAAGTGTCCCCTAAGGTGGGAGTGGGCCGTGGGGGAACCAGTATTTAAATTAAAAAAAAAAAATTATATAATTTATGTAATTGTACACAAGACAAATGTCTTCTTCCCAGTCTATCAAACACCTAAATTACTAAGAACGTAATTGCCCTCTTTCAACTCAACAAGATTAATCTAGAGCTAAACATTCCCAGTGACTGCATCTTGGTAGTTAGTTAATCTTTTATTGTGATATTCCCTTGGATTAACTTTACTTTGCAAACGAACAAATTCTTCCATTGCCGGCAACTTATTACTTTGCTCTTTGCAAATTCACCTAAGAATGTGAAGCATTTTTTTAAAAATGAATCTGGCTAATAAATCTATCACATCCCCCACCAGCACCCACGAGTGACTACCTGACTTGGGTTTATCTTGATTGACGTACAGCTCTGCCAGCAGCCACTCAGCTACAGAGAGCAGTCAATGGTCTCCCTCCAAGCCATGATTAATCACTCCCCGTCAGTTGAAGTCAATATCCCCTTCACATCATGTTGACAAAAGAAAAATTTGGTAATAAGAAAAGGCTTTGCTTTATCTAGGCTGAACATATATAAATTACAATCAGATTATGTAGAAAAAATACATGAGCTAAATTTATCTGCAGTAACTGCACTTGTCACAGCACTTTTTAAATGCCGCTTTTTCAAAAAAGGATTTATTTAAGTACAGGAGTTAGCAGACAGTTGAAGAAAGGCTAGTATAACTCGTGAAAACGTCAACTGTGTCTCATTCAAACTATTTCTTCACACTGGAGAAATCACCAACTAAAATCTTTTCATTCCCCTGGATGAAAATGAAAAAGGATTTTTCATTCCTCTGGCCCAGAACCTTTTTTTTAACCATTTACAAAAACTACACTATCCTTTAAGCAGAAGCTGTAGGCAAACTATCCTATTTCCTTCAGGTCACTGAGATTACGATGACGTAAATGAGGCTCTGTGGCCCTTTCCCAAGGTGGTCACCCCACCACCCAGGGACATCACAAACCCTGGGTGATTCCAGGGGAACTTTAGCCACATTCTGGCGAGACGGACGCAGCTGAGGTAGCAGCACAGACGGGGGAAGAGGAGCGTTGAAGCCGCAGTGACACCCGTCACTGGAGTAAAGAACATGGGAACCAGAATACTGCCCTGGACCCCACACACTAGACAACGGGCCGGCAAGAGCCTCGTGTTTAACCAGCTCTGGGCTTCAGCTGTACGTACTTACACAAATACCCATCAATAATTATCAAATTAGTGGACTGGAACTGCTTTGAGACGTCTGTCCTCAGCTTAATGGTCTGTTTCGTTTTCAGCTGTTAGCAGTCTTCATACGGGGTATTAAGAGGATCTAACTGGCACTGACGGCATCTCCCAGAACATAAAGTGATGCTGGAGTTAAGTGTTTCCCTCTGGTTAATTATAAAGCCCTAAAACTGAGGTTTTAATTAATTACCAGGTAAACAGACTATGCAACCTAATTCTAGCAGAAGAGAGACAGGAGTGAAAACCGGCCAGACTTCCTGGGAAATGGGGGATGTTCCCACATCTGGCCACGTCAAACAGCCGAAATGAGAGGATGCCAAACCCACCACCCACCTCTGGAGAATGAAACTAAATATGGCCCTGAATTCTGTGCCCAAATACGACCTGAAGCCATCATCCCGGGGAGGATTATCCTCAGAGCAAGCGCTCAGCGCTTCCTGCGAAGTACCAGGGTCCTACGCACCCTGAAAGAATGAATTTGAACATACAGAGAGTCTAACACACCCGCTCGCTCTGCAGCACTGCGTGCAGGAACTGGGAAGGAGCAGGTAGCTGATGGAAACTAAATAAATCGTGCCCCGCACCCACACGGCACAGCCACAATGCGCACGCACAGGGTCCGTCCAGGTCCCCAAGCTCAGATGTTGAGTGAAGGCCCAAAACAGGGTGCGTCAAACAATCCTGCTTTTCTCGCTTAAATTTCTCACGTAAGATATTTCATGAGAGTACTTTATAATATCAGACATTTAGGAAGATGCACATCTTTTCAGCAGGTATTTCTGCAAAGTGAGTATGAGGGCAGGGAGAAGAGGAAGGCTTTCTGCTTTCTTTATCTACTGTTTTCACCTTCCCTCCCAAATTACTTTTATCTTTTTTTTTTTTTAAGACAGAGTCTCAGCCTGTCACCCTGGGGAGAATGCTGTGGCATCATAGCTCACAGCAACCTCAAACTCTTGGGTTCAAGTGATTCTCTTGCCTCAGCCTCCCAAATAGCTGGGACTACAGATGCCCACCACAACGCCCAGCTAATTTTTAGTAGAGATGGGGTCTTGCTCTTGCTCAGGCTGGTCTTGAACTCCTGAACTCAAGTGATCCACCCACCTCAGCCTCCCAGAGTGCTGGAATTATAGTCGTGAGCCACCACATCCAGCCACTTTTGTCATTTTTTTTAAAAAGTAATGAAAATAGAACTAAACCCCATTGAAATTGTGGCATTCAAGTATGTCAGGTCCAATGTTTTAAAAATTCTAAATCATTCGTAAATTCAACATTGCCTTGAAATAGTAAAACCCTGTAAAATATGTTAATTGAGTCATAAAAGCCTATTTTCCTCAATAATTATGTTTTTACTGTCTCCTCGATTTTGTTACACTAGAATTAACCAAAACTCTATCTGGATACAGGAACAATACATGGCTCTTGGCCTTTGCAAGAGTTGTACAAACACGACAAGCGTACAGCTGAGCATGAACGTTTCTGGCCTGGCGGGCCTGGACTGCACAGGGCAAGATAAATCAACACTTACAGCATCCTGGAGGCACAGCCACCTTCCGAGGGTGTCATATTAGCAACATGTGTCATATTAGCAACAAATTAAAGTGCTGGTGCCATTAGGTGGGAAAGCGAGGAATTGCTGGGAACTGGACGTAACCCAGTATCAGGAGACTAAGTGAGCAGAGGACGGAAAGGAGAAAGTTGGGGGAACCAAGGAACCAGACAAATGATGAAGCCGACAGGGACACACCTGTGCATGTGGCCCTAAGGAATGTGTGATGTTAGCACAGCGATGGAAGGTAATGAAGCACTGAGCAAGGTGAGTGAGGACAGGGCAAGAAGGGGCATTCAATGAGGAAAATGCAAGGAGCCCAGACAGACAGCACACCGTCCGACACCACGACGGACAGCAGTAACTGCTAGTGAGCTCTCTGTCTGCCCCCGGTTAGACTTAACCCAGGGAGAAGGAGAAAACATCCCGGTGTCCTCCCACTGGGAAGCTGTGCCACGACTATGTGACATTGGTTTGAGTTACCGTGTAGGTTGACTAAATCATGCCTCTGCCTCAGTGAAGCTGGAGTTGACGGGCAAGCTTGTAAATACACAGCGTGCCACGGTGTGCAGACGTCCTCCTGACTGCACGGGCATCTGTTCCTGCCCTACTGTAGGGCCCAGAGACGCGAAGCACAGGCTGCTCCACTCCATGAATTATTCTACTCCAGGGTCGGGCCTCCACTGTCAGCGCCCTGTCCAAACCCCTATCAGGCCCTGGGCACCTGCCTGGGAACATGTGGGGAGAAAAGATGTCACACCTGGGACCACAATCAATGTTTTCAGTTCCATTCAAAGTATGTTAAAACACTTTCCAGAACGCCAGTCCTTGCTGGCCTGGCTCTTTCTCAGCTCACGTTCAAGACCAAAGCAGCCTCTGCTGCACGGCCTGCTTACCCAGCTCCTTGCACTGAACCCTGTAAATAGCTTCAGGTCTCCATATCCACCTTAACCCAGCACCCCCACACGCGTGCCCTCCTAGACCACCCTAATCTCTCCCGCTGTCTCCCCCAGTGCAGAGATGGCAATAGCTAATGGGAAAAATAAGAGCACCCTGGCTTGTCCTCTTCTGGGCTAACCAGGGAAATCCACCAAGTGGGAAAATCAACTTGTCCCACAAAGTCGACATGTACCCCACAAGAATCGTTTCTCACAATACTTCAAAAACTGAGCTGTACTCAAACTTCACTATAACTACAGATGACCCTTGAACGTCATGAGGGCACTGGCCCGGGGCAGTTGAAATTCCACATGTAATTTTTGGCTCCCCTAAAACTTAAGTAATAGCCTACAAAGCCTTACCGATACCATAAAAAGACAATTAACACATTGAATTGAAGGTGTTGCTCTGGTCACGGTACCCACACACGCTACGCACATCCACTTTACCTGTAATTCATCCACTTTGGGAATGATCTACTTAAAATGTGTATTTGTTATTTTGGCAACCCCAGGAGTTATTATTCATTCTGTGGAAGTGGATCACACAAAGGTCTTCATCCTTGCCGTCCTGGAGTTGAGCAGGCTGAGGAGGGGGAGGAAGAGGAAAGGGAGGGGTGCGTCTTGCCGTCGCAGGGGTGAAGAAAACTCAAGTGCGAGTGGACCATGCAGTTGAAACATCGCAGCTCAGGGGTCGCCCGCACACGTTCTAAGCCGTTCCCACCTTCCCAGAGTCTGATTCATCCCCGCCCCGGCCAACATGATACACCCTGCCTGTGCCCACCCCTTTCTGGGCTATTTCATCCTCAGCAATGAACTTCTAAATTAATTTCAACCGTAGTGTTTTAGCTCCTTTTCGGAATAGCAGTTGTGTCCAAATGCATGAACCACCCAGCCAAAGCCCTCAACTCAGCTTTAAGCCTAAAACTCTCAGGAAATGGACAATCTGAGAAAAAAAAATACAACAAGGACCCAGGAAGGAAGGAGAAAGGGTAAGTTTAGAAGAAAAAAATCTCAAAAACAACCAAATCTCTTTGTTTTTAAAACAAAAAATCCATATAACTTTTGAATGGAGAAAATACTCCTTTTAAATGCAAAACGGTCTCTTTATTGAGTAAAAAGATGAGTTAAATTGGGAACCGAGGCAGGCAAATATCTCAAGAAAATTAAATTTGCTCTAAACATACTGTATTTAAATGTTAAAGGACCACTGCCAGCTATCAGAATTTTTAATTGACTTTTATTTGCCGGTTGGTTATTTATGCTGACTCCTCCCTGCATAATGCTTCACAGAAATCTACCAAAGAAGGCACATAAGTATATACACTTTACTGAAAAAAAGCATTAGAAGTAGTTATCTGAAGATCCATGTACAGAAGAGATATAAAATTAATTCGAATGGGCCACTACATTACACTTAGGGGTGCTTTATTGCCCAAACAAACCTGATTAAATATTGGTCCAAATAACACTAAACAAGGCATATGAGCCATCCCTGCATCTCTTTCGGGCAATAAAACACTTAAACAAAAGAAGTTTTGAATACATTTTATTATCTTTGGAGATTTTCAAAGAGTTTTGGTTTATGTTTGGGGGAAAGTTAGCGTGGACGGGGGTAGTTGTTTACCTTCATGATGGTCTCAAAAGACATTTGTCACATACTTTTCTAAAAAATAAACTGAATAGAAGCTAATGCCTTGATATAATGATCTACTGTGAAAAAATTAATCACAGACCATTTTAATGGCTGTAATTCGCTCTTATAATCCACAATGGGCCATTGAGGTCTCTTATAACTGTCGTGTAAAATACATCATTAAGGGCTTTTTAAAAAATTCCCCAGTGTTTAATCAACTTCTGTTTAACAGCTCTGTTAGTGCATAAGAGGTAATCAGAAAAATAATTGTGAAAATCTTAAAATCACATGGCTCTTCAGTTTTCCAGTGACTCCTCGGATTAAAACTCTTTAGAAATACAGGTCGGTTACTATGCATTCTTTTGCATACCCTGAGCTGTTTTAAGAAACAAACAGTGAGGCCTTGTTTTGTGTAACCAATCTATCCTCAACACTGCTGGCTGAAACTAGACATGTCCTAATCCTTGGAAACCAGGCAGGTCTTTAAAAACTACTTACCATCCACGCTTTCTGAGGGGAAGGCAGGCGCCCCATACTGGGGCTGCTCTGCCTGGTCTGAACGTGAGCTCGTTGGTACCTATGTATCTGGTCAATTAATGAGGCTCACCGTGCTGGCTTTGGGTGCCCCCACTTTTAAGGAGCCAGATTACAGACTGTTTGCTCCCTGAAGTCAGGGTGTCAGAGTTCCACCCCAGTTATGATAATAACACAGGTCAGCTCACAGAAGGGCAGCTCCTGACAGGCCTCCTGCCCTCCACACCGGATGGCACCAGGTCAGCCTCCACTGTCACCACCCACTTGGTAGAAGGAAAATAAATGCAGAACTTTGAGGACTGAGTCACAGAAATCAATTACTCTTCCTTACCATGTAATAGCTGACTCTTCCTTCTGTGATATGTGCACACCTATTTCTACCCTCAGTAAACCGCATCCGATGGCTCTTAGGTTGACCTGGTCTTTCCCCAATCCGCTATCCCCTCCCTTGCTGTCGGGCCATCTGTTATCATTTATTGGTGACACCGGGCTGTAGGACTGCTCCTAATCTGCGGCTTCCATATCCCAAACTGAACGATGTGACTGCCGCCTACGAGTGAGGGATGATTTAAAAAGCTCTCCAGTAAATAACACGCACGCTCTCACTCATGAACTCCAGAGAATTTTGTGTTATTCTTTCCGCACCGAGGCTTTGTTCTTTATCCACTTGCAACTAACATGCCAGGCATTATAAATCACGAGGTGAATCACATACCTGCCTGAAGAATGGAGGATCGGAAAAGAACCCGCATTTCTCACGGCCGCCTACGTTCATAGCCCTGCTCTACGGAGTTTATACAAGTCCCATTTACTACACCGGACGGCCCCGTGAGGCGGCTCTCATTATCCTGCTTACTCAGGGGAATACTGAAGGCCACAACATCTAGAAATGAAAGGCCTAGTCCAAGTTCACACGTTTAATTAAGTGGTAGCATTAGATCCAAAAAATGCATCTCTCATGACAAAATGTTCTTTCTGAATCACCTGGGTAAGATCCACATCTATAAACAATTATAACAGAAGGTAAAAAATGGCCATGAAGGGAGAAAGAAGCAATGCTTTGTCCGTGTTCTGGACAGCGGATCCGCTGGACCACCTCCCTACCCCGCCCCTGGGCGCCTTCAGCTCTACTCCTAGGTTCCCCCTTTCGGGACAGGGCACTGGCTCACGCACACACCCCCTTTGCCATGGCCTGTCTATGGAGGCCTAGAGACTATTAGAGCCTCTTACATTAAAAAAAATTTTTTTTTGCAGCTTTTGGCCAGGGCCGGGTTTGAACCTGCCACCTCTGGCACATGGGGCCAGCACCCTACCCCTTTGAGCCACAGGTGCCGCCCATCTTAAATATTTTTAAAAGGTTAAAATGTGATGAAGAGGGGCCTGTCTCACCTGACAGTGACAGAGAGCTCCTGCATGTGCCCTTAGAGTGAAGGTCAGACATCAGTTTGTCGTTTTAAGGATGAGCACATGATGCCAGGAGACAAAGCGATGGGCAGAGGTGAGCCACCAGCTCAGCAGCACGGCTCGCACCAGCACTCCCAGCCCTGCACACGGGCCGCAAGAGCTCCCTCGCTGCCCAGAGCTCGGGTCCACATGTTTCATTTATGTTTTAGTTCAGATTAATATGAAGGTACAAATGTTTAGGTTATAGTGACTGCATTTCTAAGGTAAAGTTCAAGTTATAGTTGAGCCCTTCATCCCGGGGACGTGCCGTGCACCCTTACATCACGCGCCTTAGGTGAGAGCACCCCAGGCCTCCTTCCTTCTCCCCTTTATCTTCCTCCCCTACCTCCCACTTGAATATACCTGTGTTTTTCTCTTGTGTGGGCATGTACTTGTTTACATATTAGTGTTGAGTACATGGGATTCTTGCTTTTCCATTCTTGTGATACTTTACTAAGAAGAATATGCTGCAATTCCATCCAGGTAAATACAAAAGATGTAAACTCGCCATCTTCTCTTTTGGCTGAATAGTGTTCTTGCAGCTCAGTTCACTATTACTGAGACATGGAAGCAACCCAAGTGCCCATCAACTCATGGATGGATAAACAAACTGTAGCGCATGGATGTACAACGTGCCTTATTTCAACACTGGCAGGGAGCAGTGCAGCGGGGCCTCTCCAGGCAGCCACTGGCAGAGCCTACAGGGTCAGGCCTCCCAGTTCCAGGGCCAGGTCAGTCCCCAGCTCTTACAAATTCCCACAACAGGTGAACAGCCCTCTAAGACCATTTGGCGTAGCAACTGCATATTTTAAAACCTCAAAAGAAAAGAAGTGCTATTTCGAAGAAATCCGCACCCAGACAAGAAGAGCAATACTCCCCACACTTCCAAAGATCGGGGTTTCAAATCAACTAATGATGCCTCTTGTCAAGACAGTCAAGAGCAAAGCATAAATGACCAATAAATAAGGAAACCCCATCTATAAAAAAACATCCACTGCCAAGAGCAGGTTCATCTTCTGTGTATGCGTCACTGGCCAAAAGTCGATTGCGTTACAAATGTGCTTCAATATAAAACGCTTAATCATAACTATATTATATACTCACACCCAAAATACCAGGCACATAGTACAACTTCAATATCCATAGATTAATGTGAAAAGTTTCCATTTCTACCGCAGTAGTAATAAGGGAATACAGTGGACCTCAACAGGAGTTGGTCAACCATGAGAGACTTTTTATCCATCAGCCCAACATCTTTCCACCAGCTCTCATTTTCCTATTAGCAAAGAACCCAGAGAAAAACTTGCAAATGAATTTCCAGGGAATTCAACAGAAGAAATAGACACTCAGCAAATTCTCAATTATGATAAATCCTTCCAACGCCCTGAGAATGTCTAAATGTATAAATTATTAAAAAAAAAAAAAAAACTTAGTGAACAAGAGGGGCTGTGGTGGAAAACCTCCTGTGAAAACTGGTCTTTAGACCTTCTTGCTCATATACGCTGCCCCTGGTAATAAGAACTTTGAAAATCTCGTGTTTCCCATCATGCCGTCAGTTTGGCCTTTGAAAATTTTTCATTCATTTAAATAGTCACAAAGAATGAAATGTCCTCTGTACTGCCACTATGACCTTGAGAATAAAACTGCTATACCATTCCTATAAGTACACTCAATAAGATGATCCGACACCCTTCATCCTACAATTCAAAATATACATCAGTAAGTGCAAATTTAACAAAATACATAGAGTGCCTTTCTCTCCTTGAAATTATACAAACATCCCACAAGCCCCTGACTCCCATCTTAATGTAATGTCTTTCTATGCTCGTAAGTATTACTGCTCACCCTACCCTACTTCTCTGCAATAGAGAAATAGGCAGGGTACAATTAAACTTTTCCATTTCATTGACCATAAAATAAAAATTTTCTTTTGCCTTAGATTATTAAAATTACCATTAGTCCTGATCAAAACAATATAAAGAACGTGAGAAAAATATGATAATCAGGCACAAAAAGGTAAATTGATGTATCTTAATGCCACAGCAGGGAGGGCAGGTATAATGTCTTAATACCTTAGGGCAGCGGTTCTCAACCCGTGGTCATGACCCACAGGAACTGTATTAATAAAAGGTCGCGGCATTAGGAAGGTTGAGAACCACTGCCTTAGGGCAAGACACCCGGGTAACATTCTCCCCAAAGCAGAAGAAACTCGGGCACGGAGGAAGAAGCAAAGGATATCACTGGTACATTCACAGGCAGAATCTCACGGAAAAGACAGAAGTTGAGGACGTAGAAACCCACTCCCTAAATCCACCCATGCCCGAGTCACTCTTCAGAAGACTTCAAGTTCTTAGGGGCTCTGCTTCAAAATCTGAACAGGCCCAGGGTACCATAAGCAGAGCCCAGAGACCACATGCTTAAAGATCTTTAAGGTTAATAAATCAAGCAAGCAGGCTTTTAAGTACGTTCTCTCTTCCTGCACTGACAGATATATCTTCATAATGTCAATCAAAAAGTATGTAAAAAGCTGCAGTTCCTATGTGACAGAAAGTTGGCAAAATGCCAAAGACAGCTAAATTTAATTATTATGACACATGTCTGGATAGTCTGTTGATGGTGCAGCAATGTTTAGATGAGTAATCAAATAAAGACTTATGTAATTCATAAATTATTGTTTCTTTATTCTGCCTTCATTTCAGCAAAATCATTACCTAGGTTTTCACATAATTTACGTTCTAGTCAAAGAAGTCACCTAATGGATTAGAAGACGAAATATGATTATTTCATCTATGTCACTTTAACAATATTTATCTAAAAATGTAGATTGAAGAAAACGCAAAATTCACAATGTTTACTCATTTTGTTCTCAAAAAAGCTGTTTTCCCATTAACACCCTACTATTCCAAATAGTCTAACACTCTAATATTCTAAATTACCTACTTAAATTAATAGGTAAAATACATATTACATATAATTAGTGAATATCAACTTTTTCTTTTTTTAGAGACAGAGTCTCACTTTATCGCCCTCAGTGGAGTGCTGTGACATCACAGCTCACAGCAACCTCCAACTCCTGGACTTAGGCGATTCTCTTGCCTCAGCCTCCGGAGTAACTGCGAGTACAGGTGCCCACCACAACGCCCGGCTATTTTTTTGTTGTTGTAGTTTGGCTGGGGCCAGGCTTGAACCCACCACCCTTGGTATATATGGGGGCCACAGCCTTATCCACTGAGCCACAGGTGCCACCCAGTATCAACTATTTCAATCTAAAATATTTAAGTAAAATTAAATATTTAATTTTTCCTGAATTTAATCTTATTAAATGTGTTTATAAAAACAAAACTATCCACAGTTCTAGCATTTGACATCCAGTCCAGGTGCCAAAGTTAAAGACGTCAACACTGACTGTCACCCATGTCTACATGGGCGCCTGTGGGAGAACAGCATGAATTTGGATTATAAAATATTTTTGTTTTGATTTTGTAAAACAAAATTAAACTTTGTTTAATATTGCAAAATATTCCCTAGTCAACGCATACACAACAGTTGCAAATTCTACACTAATTATTTAAAACCTTTAGAATCAAAACCCAGCCAGCATTACTGCAAAGTGGTATTTCATTATGTAAAACATCTATTATGCTTGTGCTCTCTGAGACAAGGGATTTGACCAGAAATTTACCTGGTGCTCTGACAATGGCAATGCTACAAACCGACAACATTCACAGCCTGCAGACACAGGTGCCTTTGTTCCAAGGGCCTGGGAGACTCAGGAATCTTGTCCCTCAAGCCTGAAGGACCTCGGTCTCCAGGGAGGATGTTTATCAGCAGCTACCAGTACCTGACCCAGGAGGGTCCGACCGAGAGAGGCCTCGGCTGTGCCCTTCCACGCCCGTGCCCGTCCACACTCAGTGGTCCTCCACACCTGTGCTGTCACCAAGTTCTCTGAAAGGCAGGGCCCCAGGTGGAGGCCCTGCTCGTGCTGGGGAAGTGTGGTGTCAACAGTAAAGATGGCGCACGTCTTGGTTATTCGTCAGAGCTCAAGGCAGGCCACAGAACAGTGAGGATGCATACATGCCCTCGAAGAAGCCCGAGGTGACCAGTGATGAAGACACATCAGTTACAGGCTTTAAATGCATGTCACAGAACCCTGAATCTAGAAATATGCACGTCAGCGAAACCCCACATCAGCTGTCCCGGTGGGCACAGGTCTGAGCAGCAGGGGCCGTGGATACTGACACTGAGCTCGAGGGAGCTGTTGCTTCTCAGGCACAGCACAGACTCCCACTGATGGGCAGTACAGCCTCTGCCCTGTCTGCCTGTTTTCAAGAGGTGTTTCCAAGAGAACTTTGATGGCATTTAAAGATGACCTATGGGGTAACTCCACCATCCCTTGGGTTTCTATAAGAGCTTTCGGTTAAGGGCATCTGCATTCTGAAATATCACCAGGACAGTGTCCACTTCAGCAAAATCTCACGTGGTGATTACAAGTGCCTGCAAGACTGTCCTCCAGGGCTCTGACTCAGCTCTGCCTCTGACCCCACTCCAGTGGGGGCTACCAGTATGCGCCAGCGTGGCTGGGCCATGGAGCCCACATGTGTGGTCAGACACCACACTGGATGTTTCTGTGAGGGTGTTTTGGGACAAGAAAACAGACAACCTCATCCAACCAGCCAAAGGTCTGGAGAGAACAAAAGGCTGACCTCCTCCAGCAAGAGGCAGGGCAGAGGGAGCCCATCTGCAGCATCAGCTCCCCTTGCCTGCGTGGCAGACGCCCCTCAGCCTCGCCATCTGTAGGCTGCGTCTCCAGCCTGCACCTTGTCCCCACAAGACTCCAGACTCACTGAGTCTCCACAGTCACATCCACCAATTCCTTAACATAGATCTCTTTCCATGTCTGCACATCCTATCACCTGAGCCTCTGGGGAACCCTAACACGGATGATATGGAACTCGCCTCTCAATCACACCCTCTGAACTCCCAGGATGCTGGACTGAAGGTCCTCCTGACAAGCTTTGACACAACTCCATGGCTTAGGGGACAATCTGTGCCCATGGCAATCTTTCCCTCAGAGATAGGGCCAAAAGGCAGCCTGAACCTGAGGACCTGCAGAGGGGAAGGACTCAGGCAGGGCCCTGGAATGTCCGCACAGCCTGGAATGCAACTCAGCAGGGCCTGGGACAGAGGCAAAACACTGGGGCAGAGGATTTTGGCATGGCCCTGGAACCTCAGCATGTCCTGGAGGAGAGGCCTGGCCTGGAATGAAAGCACAGCCTTGAAACACGTACATGGCCCTAAAACACAGGCATGGCCCTGGGACAACTGCATGGGCCTGGAACACCTGCAGGGCGCTGGAACAGCTTCATGGCCATAGGACATAGGCACAGGCCTAGGAATCTGCATAGCCCTAGAACACAGGCACAGCCCTGGAGTACTTGCATGGCCCGGGAACATCTGCATGGCCCTGGGACACCTGCATCACCCTGTAACAAGAACATGAGCCGGAACATGGAGCCATGACAGGAAGCTTAAGTAGCAGCAGCAACGGGAGAGTCTAAGGCGTGTTCAGGAGGCCACAGCAGGAAAGGCAGTGGCAGAAGCTCCCCACCCAGCAGACACAAGGGCGGCACAGGGGAGAGAGGGCAGGGGAGCAGCAGGGGGCAGACAAAGGAGGTCAGCAAGAAACGGCCCAGATGGGGGCAGCCAGCTGTCCCAGAGGCCGAGCCGTGCCTGGGGGACCCGTCTGTTCAGAGGTGACAGCCTCTTACAGGCTGCATGCGAAGACCATACAGGACATGCAAGGGTCCACCCAGAGCAGGCACTGGCCTGGGCAGGAGTTAAACCCTCCCAGCAAAGGGGGTGGCGCTGGGGCATGAGCAGGGGCGGGCAGTTAAGGAAACGGAAAAGCTAGCAAGGAGGAAAGATGTAGACGCGAGGCCTCGGAAACACTCAGCACAGGCTCCCCCTCAAATTCCACACCGAAGCAAACACATGCTTGACTTCAATGACATATGCTGCTGGCCGGAGAAGCAGGAGGAAATAGATTCGCTTGTGACTGGCACTAACAAGAAAACCTTCTCCTCACTGCTTTGCGCTTACAGTTTTCATGTAGCGCAGAAAAACCCAAATAGCATCTGAGACAATCTCCATAACTTTACATAATCTCACGGCCACCACTCGGCTAAGAAGTTTCAAACGGCATCGCTTCCATTTATTTACCACCAAAAAAAGACAAAATGAAACTATTCCGGACAGTGACCTTCTAGCTTGTTCTTAAAAATCACAAAAAAAAAACAATTCTACAACTTTTCTTACTGATAGGTTTCTAATATTTTAATCCTGACCATCCTAAAATACCACTGATATAATTTAACCAATGCACACGTATTTACTGACCCCCTTGCTACTTTCAAAGCAATGATTTCAGAACTGAGAAGAATTAACCTCAGCTTAAAACATACTAAAAGCTACTTGACCTGGAAATAGTCACGTTTTCTTCAACTGTAAAATAACAGTATTATCATCCACCTTACCGGGTTTTGCTCTGGGGATAGGATTAAAGCAGGTACCAGATACCATAGGAGGCACATAATAAAAATATTAGGGAGTGCAAGAAACCAATTTGATTGGAGAGCTATGACACAAAAGTGACAAAATTCACGATTTGTTTATTCACCACCCAAGATAACAATAAATAGAGCATGCGGCAAACGGTGTCAAAAAACAAGCACCAGCAAGCATGTCTAGGTAAAAGGACTATTCATTTTTCTGCTCATAAACAAAGCGTTATTCACCTTTACCTCTATAAAGGTTTTTGATATATATGAGGACCATTAAACCTGACTGACTTATTCACTCTTTGTTCTGTTTTTCCTTTCATGAGCCTAGAACACAGACACACAGTTTCCTGGTCTTCTGTTCATAGACCCTATTTATTTCAGAACCCTTTCATAACCTGCATTTGTTGCTCTTTGAATCTCACATTCAGAACATGGAACCTTGGCAGTCACTTGAGGTGGTGAGAGGGGGTCCCTCAAACTCACAATGGGTAGGTTAAACCCTGGATTTACATGCTCTGAGACAGTGAGGACATCTGTAACCCTCCTGGCTCCAGGCCTAACTCTAGGGTTCAAGGCCCATGCAGATAACAAACAAGCCGGAAAGATCTGGAAAGCAAACAAGCCATCACCAAAGAGCCTCCCACTCCAGGTAGAGGCTGCCACGTGGAATGCAGACCCGACGGTCTACATCTTCTTATTCTTCAAAAGCTTCCATAATCTGAATTTTTGCAGTTTTTTTTTTTTTTTTTGGCTGGGGCTGGATTTGAACCCACCACCTCTGGTATATGGGGCTGGTGCCCTACTCCTTTGAGCCACAGGCACCATCCAACTATCCGAATTTTTAAATAGCATGATTTGTAAGTGGCAGACACTAAAACTACTTCAAATTCCTGTTTGGGTCAAACCATAACAAACACAGAGGCACACGTTCACTCGCCCATCTTGCCAGCCAAGCCCACCTGGTCTGCCCCATGGTGAATGCCTGTACAACTTTCCATCTGATCAGACAGAACTCAAAACTGCATGAATTGGTTTAAATGGTCCATTACGTGCCGACAGAAAAATGATGACTTTGTTTTCTACCTGAAAGGTCCTTCTTTTACACACCATTGTCAAAACTGGTTTTCACAACAGGCTACTAACCACTTTTTTAAATGAACAGCTGACTTCTGGCTTACTTACCATCATGCTTGTCAAAGGCGGGCTGCCCTTTCTTCCTTTAGCATATTTTGCATTCTTTATACCAAGATCTCTAGTATTTAATGAGTCCCTCTCCACGTCCCTCAACGTGGAGCACCCAAGTTAGGATTAATCTTGCTCTGTGAGTTTTTGGCACAAACACTGAATTTTCCCATTAATAAACAAATGCAATTCCAGTTACAATTCAAGACCGCTGAAGAAAACAACATGATTGTTTACATTTCCATAGTGTTACTAAAGCATCATCTAAATCATAAAATAGAAATCATAAAAATTAATAGTCTCATAAATTACAATCAAATTCTCCTTCCCAGTGTCCACAGTTGAGCAACATTTTTGGTCTGATAAGTCCCCTGCTCTGACCACCGTACAGCCCTGGGACCACCTACCAGCATCTTTTCCTCTACAGCCAACTATAGTAAAAACAGCAATTCTCAAAAACAGTCCTAAAACCAGGCTTTAATACTTGGCAGGATATACTTACGTAACATAAGGCCATCTTGGCACTTTCTCCTAACACTTCATGAATAAACATTCCTTTATTCAAATAAGTTATATATTAACTAACTCCACTAAATTTGCTTCAACTTGGAATCGTAAATTGAGTCATGCCGGCAAGACTGCAGAGTTTTTGGAATTCTAATGACAGCAATTTTAATAACGGGGAAAATAAAAATTAGTGGCGTGCATCCTAAGGCACCGTAATTCTAATACTTTCATTGCATCAGTAGAAGGCACTCATAAATACTTCTCTGTTTATAAGCCGGGGGGGTGGGTTATTTGGATATGCATCACCATGCATATTTACCTACAGTCTTACAGAAGCATTGCTCTCGGAACTCAGTAGGCACCAGCTCAAACTCCAGAGCTCCCCCAGCCCCAGACTTTAAGAGGTAATGTCACTACTTCTCAATAAATAACAATGAAACAGTCGCTGGATTAAACGATTTCGTACATTATCACCATAAACAATAATTATTTGGCAGCTGCCCTTTGTGCGTGTGGCATGTACTCATGAATAAATCAGGACTTATTGATTTACTAAACCATAACGTTTTACATTTTGCTCCACTAATAAGAGCCATAATCCTCTGCGGCACTTAGCGATGCTTTAATGTGGTATGTTCCTTAATACTTTTAATATGAAAGATTAGTACCGATTAGCTCACGCACAGAACATTGCTCTGTAAATGGCCAATTGGCCGCTGAGTCCTGGTCTCTCTCTCAACACGTCCTTATTAATGGAGCTCGCTGATAGCTGATGGGAACTGAGTTGGGATGACTTCTCCTGAGCTCAGGACATGCTGTTTTCCCTTCCTCATAACATTTAATGGAATGAGGATGGCTCGCGTTAATTCAAAGCTTAAATTAATCGTCAACAGCAAGGCAGGGAAATATGGAACTATAAAGGGTTCTGTGTGCACTAGAAAGCTATCGCCTGCAAAGATACAACCAATTGCTTTGAATGCAGTCCTTGAGTTCAGAAGACAGAGGATGGCTTTGGACACCCCCAAAAACGTCCTCAAAGATCTTGAGCTCAGAGAGCCAAGTCTAACAAGAGATGGCACCCTCTCCCTCCTCCCATGACAACGGGCAAAAGGCCCTAACGCTGCCAGGCTGCCATCCACAACCAGCAGACTTCACTCAGTTGAGAACTAAACATTCTTAGTTCTCTGGGGTCCAACTGCGAACCAGAGTCTACAATCCCTCATTGAGGGGAATCCTGCCCAGGCACTCACAGTAACTTCCTCATCTAGTGACTTCTCCCCGTTGCACTATCTCCAAAGTAATGCAGGAAAGTGACTTCCCCTGTGCTTAGGACAGAGTCCAGGCTCGACTTCACTGACCCCAATTCCAAGCATTAAATAGGAAGGCCAGTACCCACACCCTCCTTCCTCACAAGGATCACAAACCAAGGCATTTCAGACTGCAAAACTCTTTAGCCACCATACATTACAAAGACAGAAACACCAAGAGGGAACCTCCCCCAACTGACTCCACTGGCCAAGGCAGGGGCTCAAATCTCTGGCTCCAACCTCAGGCCCTTCCTCTACACCACACTGACTCCTGAGGTCAGTAAGGACATCACTCTGACACCAAGGAGCCTCCCAAACAGAAACATTGTACACCACAGATTGCTCTAACTCCTGTTAATACTGTGCCATGGCTTTCAAGTTTAACCACAACAAAGATAGTCCAGGGCTAGCTGCAGAATTTACAATGATACCAGCTCTCTAAGTCAGAAAACAATACCAACAAGAACGCTTGCTCAAAAAATAGATCTGACTATTCCCTCTGGAACCACTGCTGCCTCTGGTTACAAAGCAATAATTATTCTGTCCTACAGCAATCAATAAAACCTCTTGCCCCGTGAACCTGCTATTTCCTGACTTTGTTCTCTATACTACTGGTTTCTAAGCTATATTGATTTACCTACTAAATTTTGTTGAAGTTCTTAAAGAAAAGAAATCACTGAAGAAATCCTCAAATTAGCATAACTTGTTACTGTTGGAACAGACGTTCAATCTTTCAGTTACATTCACGGTTTCCCTTTTTTCAGGGTTTTCCCGTTTTCATCTTGAACTTGACATTTTAAGTGTGGCTGTGTCTTGCCTAATAGCACATAGTCAATAAGAACAAATTTGATGGTGTTTCTGAAACCGTGACTGGTGCCACATTTCTCTTCCAAGCGAGACAGAATTGATTAATAAACTCTGCCCTCTAAAGCAACAGCATGGCTTTCTAGCAAATGAACCCATTAGCTCTTAGAGGGTGAGAGTCACGGCCCCAGAACTTCTCCCTAAAACTATTCACTAGAGAAGCTACGAAAAGTAAAACCACCTTGCATCCTCCCCAAGGGCATTTAGTGAGGGGAATATCAAACTTTATGAGTGAGTCCTGGCCCTGACAATGAAACCATCAGTCCAACTCTCCTGCTCCACCCTGGGCTTCTGCTTTTGATCCCCTTCCCTCCGTGCCCCCACGTGTGCACACGCCCCCACCGGCGTGGACATGCATGTGTCTGTCCCCTCCTGAGCATGTGGGGGTGAATCCATAAGGCTTCCGTGTGCAGAGGGGGGAGGGGGAGAGGGTCCCGTGCTCTCACTAAGACTCATATTTCAAATATTCCTTCAGCACAATTCTCCCATGAAGGCTGATGATTCATAACAAATCAGAAGTCATAGGAAAATTAAATAATCAAATGTGACATCTCATCTCACTTGAGCGGTGGTTTTAATTCAAAGAAAGAGCTAAAAATGTCACTTTGGACCCACGTGGGCGGGGTCTGGGGTAAGTGAAGCAGGCTTTACGTCGTCGCAGACCAAACCCTGCCTCCTTCCCTCCCATCTGCTGATGCTCAACTGCCGTGAGGACTAAAACTAAAGCCTGATCCATGAATAGCCACTCTCCAGGGCTCACCTGAACAGTAACCTGCAGCTGAGAGGTTACGGACAGAGGCTCACACTAAGGCCCAGGGGAGAAGGAAGGTCAGGGAGAGGGTGGGCCCTTCTCCCTACGGCTCCAGCGGCAGACAACGATGTAAGCAGCAGTTCCCCTTCCCTCGGGGGTCACTCGGCTACCCTGTGAATCTCTGCTGAGAGTTCCTCAAGCACAGGCAGGAGGGCCAGCCTGGGGCACACAGGGACGTGAGCTCACACCAAGAGGCCCCCCTCCCCTGTCCGCGTGAAGAAACAACACTGCCCAAAGAACCGCACACCTGGAAATACAACTGCATCTCCATGTCCACCAGCTGATGCCCGGGCAAACAGAACGTGGCTGATCCATGCAACAGACACCTGGAAATACAACTGCATCTCCATGTTGCATGCATGGGCAAACAGAATGGGGTTGATCCATGCAACAGACTATTAATTCAGCCTTAACAGGAAGGAAATTCTGACACACACCACCCCAGGAGGAGACTTGGGGACACCGTGCTAAGTAAAATAAGCCAAACACAAAAGGCCACAGGGTACAGAATTCCACGCACGTAACATGCCAGAACAGGAACCACTCCAGAAGCAGAAAGCAAATTAGTGACTGTGGGCTGGGGGGAGCGGGTGTGACCTCGGGGACCATATTAAAGTGTTCTGGAATTAGATGGTGGTTGCACAACCTTGTGAACGTACTAAAAATCAATAAACTGTACTTTATAAAGTGAATTTTATGGTACATGGCTCCTGCCTCAAAGAAAGAGGACGGCCACAACTGTGACCGGCATGAAGTGGCCAGGCAACCACGTGGCAGAGACCGGGTCTGACCTCACACGTGAGCTCTGTGTTGCTCTCGGTGCAAAAAGAAGAGATGTTCCGGCAGGTGGAAGGGGAGAAAGCAAAGAGGAGGGAGGTTCCCGGCCCAGGACAGAGCAGGTGCAAAGACCCAAAGCAGAAGGAAAGAAAGCAGACCCATTTCCCTTTCTTCTGAGACAATACAGGGTCAAGACATCAGCTAAGGCCAAGGCAACGATTCAGCTACAGGCATCAAGAAGGACGATCGCTGGGGAACCAAAGCCTCACCATCTGGCGGCATTAACACCTTGTTGTTCTGCGTGCACCACCCCACGGGGTGCAAGTCGGCGATGACCACATCGCACCAGAAGTCGGCCCTGCGGTCCTCCCCGTAGCCGCAGTAGCGCAGAAGCAGCAGCTGCCCACACGTGGTGATGATGGTGGCCACCCAGTACGTGTCCGGGTTGTTCTTGTTCGCCACCTCTAATTTCATCCCCGGCTGGAAGTTGCTTTGAATGCTGATTTCAACCTTAAGGAATCAGAAATGCAGAAAATCCGTTACTACACACACACCCACCCAGCAGATTACAAGAACCACTAAAAATTCAGCACTTAAAACCAACACTCTGCTGCCCTACAACAGGTGTAAGTTTGTCTGAGCAAAATACAATGCCAACATAAACATCATGCGGAATTTCCCAGCGGCCACATTTGGGGGTAAGGGGAAGCAATATACAATAGATAAAATTGATTTTAACAATATATTGTATTTAGCCCAATGTATCCAAAATATTATCCTCTCAACGTGTAATCAATATTAAAAATAATGCAACATCTGCCATTCTTGTTTTCTAACGAAGCCTCCACACCCGGTGTGGATTCTACCCTCAGCGCACATCTCAATTTGGACCGTGCACTTTTCAATTCCTAAACAGACCCACGTGGTAGTGGCTACTTTGTGAACAGCGCAGCCTTAGAAAATGAATTCTTTTTAAATTAAGGGTTATAATCTATTGCTATTTATTATCCCTCACCCCTCACCCCCCCAAAAAGAAGCTTTCTAGTTTTTCATGACATTGCAAAGCCAACATATCTACAGTCCATGAGCAACTGTTGCTTAGGGGAGAGGACGGAATTGTAAGTTACACTTCCAGGGCCCAGGTCATCCTTTAAACAGGGCATACAGACCTAGGAAGGTCTGAGCCCTGCAGGGCAACCTCCAGCCCTGCCATGCAGGACACTGGGTCAGAGAATTGACTGAACCAAATAAGGCAAGAGTGGGCTCCACACAGAGAGAAATTGGTACAGAATGAAAGACAAAAGTTGTCCCAAACTGCCCGAAGAACCTACCAAATCATCCCAGTGTCTTAAGATATAAATGTTACACTGGCTTTTACAGGACCATGTCCATGCTGTGCTCTAGGAAACCTTTGGGTTTGCTATGTTTTAATATTTAGCTCCTGGTTTTACTTAAACAGCCACATTCATGATAAACTAGCAGCTACAGCACGAGAAATATAAAGAGAAAGGAGGCGCTATCCATCTTCACAGGGTCACACGCTTGTAATAGAATCTTAAATTCCAGGGCAGCACCTGTGGCTCAGTGACTAGGGCGCCGGCCCCATATACCGAGGGTATTGAGTTCGAACCTGGCGCCGGCCAAACTGCAACAAAAAAATAGCCGGGCATTGTGGCGGGTGCCTGGGGTCCCAGCTATTCGGGAGGCTGAGGCAGAAGGATTGCTTGAGCTCCGGAGTTCAAGGCCAGACCTTGCCTTAACAGAAAATAAAAATAAGCAATCAAAGTTCTGGCTTCCTTATTCAGCCAAGGAGCCAAAAAGAAAAAGAACAGATTAAGAAAGTGTCCCGGTTTGCTTCTGATAATGAGGCTGAATCTTTGTGCCCTGGGTAGCCCTGTGAAAAAATGTGTCTCAGAGTTAAATCTCAATTTCCATTAAAACCATACGATGCCTAAGAACTTGACTCCTAGAAATTTAGTGCTTTTCTTACTAATGATATATTACCAATATATATATAACCAATATATATTGGTAATATATCACACCTAAGCAAATATATATATATATTAAGCAATATATATATATATTACCAATATATATATAACCAATATACTAATGATATATTACCAATATATCATTGGTATGGTATGGTATATATTGGTAATATATATATTGGTAATATATATATATATATTATATATACTTTGCTAAGAAGAATATGTTCCAGCTCCATCCATGTAAACATGAAAGAGGTAAAGTCTCCATCTTTCTTTAAGGCTGCATAATATTCCATGGTATACGTGTACCACAATTTGCTAGTCCATTCGTGGGTCGATGGGCACTTGGGCTTCTTCCATGAGCTAAGGCCATATATATTGGTAATATATCACACCTAAGCAAAAATCTGATAAAAACTGTTTGTTTGTTTTTTTATTTTCCAGGACTTGCCCTGTGCTGGGCATACTATCTGCATTATTCAAAGAAATACTCTTGATAGAATGGTTTCATTGGTTAGAGCCAAACGATTTCATCATATTTAACGGTTATTTCTTCTGATAAGACTCTCGTGCCCACAAATGGCTATAAAACTTTGATGTGTCCTTTCCAAATCAAAATATCAATTCAAAATAAAAATCTCTAGCCATTACACCCACAAAGGAGACATCACACATTAATACCTACTTGCCTGGTTGGCGAGCTTTTAATTTATTCAGACCAACCTTCCCATGGCTCATCTTCCCTGAAGCTATCTATGAAAACCACACCAACTCCCGCAGCTCCTCCTTACTCCTAAGAAATCTGGGCAGAACTCTCCTCCTTGCATTGCCTTTCTCCTGATCACGGATTCTCCCCGGAGAATCTCCCCGACTCCCCAGCCCCAGCCCCAGCCCCGCAGGCGCATTTCAGAGGGGAGTAGCTCCCTTACATACATGTTTGAAGGACGTGTGAGGCGCAGCACTAGCCCCTGTTTCTTCCAAATAGTCTCCCCAGTTAAAGCCGATTTCCTCCAAGCTGGAACCTTCTTCTGTTGGAAAGGAAAAAAAACAGAATATCAACACTGGAGTGAAGGGTAGAAAGGTGCTGGCCTTCAACTAAGACCAGAAAAGTCCTTGGTGCCAGAGGACAAACTAATTCTATGGGTTAGTGGAGTTGCAGTTTCAGATTCCTGAGTTTAGAGACATTGGCTAAAGAAAGGAAAACACTGGAGAAATTCTGCTTTGACCACCCTCACTACCCTTAAGTGCTCTCAAGGCATATATCTGCTACACGCATGTCTATGAGCTGGAAATGAGCTGTGGAGGACACCCCCACCGGCGGGGAGGTGGAAGGACGAGTACAGGAAACAGCCAGGGCCCAGAGTCAGCACCGTGATAGACACAGAAAAGGGCGATCCCTGCCTGTCCACTGCAGGGCTCTTTAATCGGTGTGCCGCGCACATTTTTAAAGATCATTAATTACATTATTTTCATCACAGTAAGTATCTTCTTTTTCTTCTGTCTCTCTCTCTCTCTCTCTCTTTTTTAATCAACATAATTTAAGTGTGCCGTGGAAGTTTAACTACAGGTACAAATCTGCCGTGAGATTAAAAAAAGGATGAAAAACACTGGTCCAGGGAATTCTAACTATAACCAGAGAGGACAAATAATATCCCATTCAAATTACAGGGTACTTTTTTCCTTTTCTTTTTTTGTTTGTTTTGTTTTCTTTAACAAAGGCTCAGTTACTTGAAATACAAAAACCTTCACTGAATGCAAGTGGGGAAAGCGGTGTGTACTATATTGCTTTTTATCCATCTCTCTGGTTCAAATCAGTTTATTTACTCTTCATTTTTCACCTATAGAATTGCCAGTGAACAAAAATTCTTTTTTTTAATTGGGAGAGAAGAGACCTGCCAAATTATCAACATTATTCATGTGCTAAAAGACCATTTCCTGTGAAACTGATCTAGCAGACAAGCTGAATTCAAACTAGACTATGAAGTAGGCTATAATCTTTTTTTTTTAAACATGAATTACTAACTTAGATGATGTATTGAATACCAAGATAAAGAAAAATGCACCTAAAAACATTAAAATTCTTGGGGGTCACCAAGTCAAGGTGGTTTTGATTTGTGTTAATCAAAGTAAGTTACTGCTCAGCCTATAAATTCCAAAATAGCCAATTTGAAAATAAATAAATAAATAAAGCAATATCCTAGATTGTAATGGCCACAAGGAAAGGTACTTTGGAATGCTCTGGCTCTGATGTCATTTTAAGTAAAAGAAAATTGAAGCCCAGAAAGATTGCAGCAAGTTAGCAACAGACATAGACCAAGCTCCCCAACACGCCTGATGCCCACACTAGGTGGGAGCCCCAGCTCCTGCGGACACAGGGATGGATAGAACTCTCAGGGCCAAACACAGCGGCAGACACCAATAGGACAGGTGCTTCCCCAATCCAAAGGAATAAAGAGAAATACAACCAAATGCACCATCAGGCTTTTAAAATACTATTTGAAATTTGCACTGATCCACACAACCAGGCTCTGGAGGAAACCAAGCAATTCCCCAAACCAGGAAGGCTGTACATAAGGCATGATTTCTGTAATTAAAAAGCCCCAAATAACACATTTTCAGGTACAGATAGCATGGTTTCAGATGTAAAGAAGTAACAAAGTACACACAATATTTTACTCTATCTGCAAAGCTCTATCCTAAGGAAAGAACACACAGCAGGAAGAGCTGTCCAAACTGGCCAACCAGAGCTTCAGATGTGCGGGTCTCCCTCACAAGAGCGGTGCGATGGATACTCAGGTGCACCCCACAGATTTTCCACCACAAGAGACCATTTCACCTGCCAAGAGCAAATACTGCTTTTGATCATGCAGGTGGTGGAGAAATGTCACATCACCCATCTGGTGGGCCTGGAGAATTAGGGACAGGTGGGTCTCAGAAGAAAAGAGGAAGCATAATTCTCTCCTAATACTCGGTATAGTCTCAGGAATTGAAAGAAGAGGATAATTTTTGTAAAGTCAGAAGATGATAAAGACGCTAAAGTGAAAGTTACCTTGACTTTCGCCTTCTACGTTGAAGTTGCTTAGACATGCCTCCTTAAGTTTTACCCCACTAAGGTGACTTATACTCTAATCTCCAAGAAGACAAGAAAGAGCCACCCCAAGAGCTAAGCTTTCCTTCATAGCTCTCCCTGCATCATTCCACCCGGGGGCTGAAGCTCTCCAAGAGGAAATGTGCTCCCCCAAAAGACAACGGATCCTGCAGCCCCAGCTGAGGATGGGTGAGGCCAGGGAGTTAGCTCTGAGTGACACCGTGAAGTACGCCCAGGGAGATCGCAGTCATCCTCTGGAAAACACCTCCGGGGGCACCTTCTGGCTCTGCCCACAACACTGCCCCCCCAAAAAAACTGTGATGCTTCCTAAAGAAGGTGTGTAAGAGGGTCAGTGAGAATCATAAGCACTGTCACAGGTACCCCCAATGTCAGACCCAGAAGGGGCTTTAAAAAATTAAAACCTTGACACCCAGCACTGATGACTTTGTGCAGTTTTAACAAAGTCATGAGGAAGTTGAGGGAGCCTCACAGTACAGTCTTTTAAAATGTGTCACGTATGAACCTTCCTGGGGTCTGGTAGCCCTGAGAAGCTGATTCTCTAAAGACATGTCAATGAGCAATAGATAAATAAACACACACCATGTTTATGAGGCGAGGTCTCGTAAACCTGGTACAAATATTTATAGCCGATTCATAAACCTCTTAAACCCCAAACATTTTAGCGAGGAAACACTCACAATCTCCCTCCCTGGCCAATGAATCAGCGGGAGGTCTTTCCCCATGATGTCATGAAAACTGACTATGACAAGCTGCTAGGGAAATTTCACAGCGTAAAAGAAAACAGGTGTGTTCATTAGCAGCAATCCTGTTTTAGAAAACAGAAAGTTATTTGTGGAACCAAAATATTTCATAATAAACATATAAAAAGAATGCCTTCCTAGAAGGTGGAGTACAAGTGAAATTTAGAGTGAAAATGGGATAAACAATTGGCCCATACACCTTTTTCTTAAGTAGTAATAAAATCTTGAGTTTGAAATCCAAAATGAGAGCAACTTTACAAGGCTGAATATTATCGCCAGTAGCCCATACCCAATAAAGGAACCGAAAACTGGCAGATTTAGGAGGATCCAAATTCTTTTTGTTGTTGTTGATGCAGTTTGGCTGGGGCCACATTGGAACCCGCCACCCTCAGTATATGGGACCAGCGCCCTACTCCCTGAGCCACGGGCACCGCCCGGAGGAGCCAAATTCTTACTGAGCACTCTCTTATTCTTACTGAGCACTCTCTTAACGTGCTAGACATTTTTTTTTTAATGTGGAAAAAGAAAGAAGACATTGGATCTTTCTTATTTTAAATGCTGATAATCATTTCTTACTATCATAAGATTCAGAAACGAGTTCTACAGTGAGTGTTTATTAATAAACAGAAGCAACGGCATAAACAGAAGAGCACTGTAGCCAACTGCTGACCCTATACCTAGGCTCACACCACCCGGGAGACAGTTCTCATAACACCAAGATTCCTCCTGGCTTTCCCAACTGCCCGATGGCCAGAGTTGTTCTAAAGTAAAAAAAGGAAAAAGAAATAACACGTGAAAATCATCCATTCAGGGGAAGCCACAACTTTTCTAAGAGGGCTAGAAAACCAGGGGCTGCCTTGAATTCACCCAGAGTTCCCAACATGGCCAGGAGGATCTGGGTGCTGACCCCTTTCCTTCCCAAATAGACAACACTGTGCTTCTTCACTTAATGTATTCCCAATACCAAAAAAGATTCAAGCCCACATCTTCAGCATAATTCTTTCCACTCGGAGGCTCACATCATCTATACACATGCAACACCCGCTATCTATAGACCTGGTCGGGAAATTACATTTAGCAGGTCTGTAAAAATGATATGAGAGGCTCAGCACCCGTAGCTCAGTGGGTAGGGTGCCAGCCACATACACCGAGGGGTGGGTTCAAGCCCAGCCCGGCCTGCTAAACAACTACAACAAAAATACAGCCAGGCATTGTGGCGGGCGCCTGTAGTCCCAGTTATTTGAGAAGCCGAGGCAAGAGAATCTCTTAAGCCCAGGAGTGGGAGGTTGCTGTGAGCTGTGATGCCACAGCACTCTACCCAGGATGACATAGTGAGACTCTGTCTCAAAAAAAAAAAAAAATGATGCTGAGGCATCTTCTGGACGCTCGTCAATGTCAGTGTATTGTTCTTGCTTCTGTCACGGCAACCTCAGACACCTGGAGTCCCAGCAGTCACATGCAGGGGACTTCTCTGTGGACCCCCCGATGATGTGGGCTCCTCCATCTGCCAGATGACCAAGGCTCAGGACTATTCCGTCTCCCTGTATGGGACTTCAAATTTTGATGCCTGCCATATAGCTTGGACGCATGCTCATATATCCGTCACCCCTCACTCAACAGCCAATTCAGAATCAGCTGAGGAACGTGACATGTGGCTTCTCCAGAACATGGGACGTATGAATTTCCCCCCAGGGAAAAGGCCCTTGGCACTGAGAGTCCATGCAGCCCCAAGCACATCCGCGTGGGGTGCAGAACAAAGTATCCCCACAAAGGAGTCCAGAACTGAAAATGTTCCTGTGTTGATAGGTCAAAAAAATAATTCTAAAAAACTTCTTAAAGAATCCTACTCAATTCATCATTTGAATGCTCAAAGAGAGACTGGAGTTTCTAAGATAAAGTCAGCCTCTGTACTCTCCCAACTTTTAACCCTGCTTTAATTTGTTTCTGCTTTAAAAGAGACTGTATTTGCAGCACCACCTGAAACTGTTCTGCCCTCAGGAGTGCACACAGAAATTCCAAGGAAAAAGAAAAACAGATTAGCCCTCTTAGGGGGGAACAGGAGTGGAATCTGGGCTAATAGCTGAAAAACATTAAGATAATTTAGATCTATTTGGAAATACTATTTCTACTTCTATTAAAGATCTGGACATCTTGTACGATTTAGTTCCTCTCCCCATACGCAAGAGAGCAACTAACCAGCTAACCAGTGGGTGTGGGCTCCGGCAGGGACCCTCCTCATGCTCTTTCCCACACGCGCCACCGTCCTGTGAGTACAAACCACCCCGCAGACACCAGACTATCAGGCATGAGTCTCAGAGCCTCCTTGAGTGAGGGAGATGTACTGCAGCTGTGTGAACGTGAAAAGCCAACACATGGTTGGCTCTTAGACAGATCTGCAAACACACCATGGAAAAGGATGCAGTAACAGAGCTGGGATGCGTGTGGACGACAGCCCGGAAGCGCCACACCTGGAAAGGTAACTTCGCTCGGCAAACATCACAAAGGCTCTTTGAAAAAGACAAAACAGTCCTTAAATAAAAGTAGAATAATTAAGATGAACCTTCAGCCTATAGGACTATGCCTTCTCAGAAGAGAATTTCCGTATTTCCACTGGGCAGTAATGATTCTTCACATACATTCTACGCGTGAGGGGACGGCTGAGCTGATTCGGAAACAGATCCTAAACTTCTGTTAACATATAAAAGCGTTCACTTATTTGAGGGGTTTCCAGGTTTTTTCCAGATACAGATACACTTTAATAAACTTAATCTAACAAATTCAATGACATCCAATAATCTGTAATTCTGTCATTGACTAATCTCATCAAAATGTAAGAGATGAACTTGGCAACTTCTTTAGACAGTGGTCAAGTCTCCCGCTGAGCTACTGAGCAATGATTTTTACAAGAATTCACCACGGTAAATGTTCATGACTCAGCTGAATTGTCCTTATTAAATTGTTATATAGAAAATAGGGCAATCCCTTAAAAAAGTATTCCTTTTAGATAAACATATTATTGTGTAAGTATTTAGAAGAAGGGGCATTTATAAATTCATTCGTTGTATATTAAAATGCAATGGAAGGCTGGGCTGGGCGTTATCTTTTCTTTTCTAAGTTCTTTCTTTTTGAGACAGAGTCTCACTATGTCACCGTCGGGAGTCACAGCTCACAGCAACCTCAAACTCCAGGGCTCAAGCGATTCTCCTGCCTCAGCCTCCCCATTTGTTAAGACTACAGGCACCTGCCACAACGCCTGGCTATTTTTGTTTGTTTGTTTTCTTTAGCAGGCTCAGGCTGGGCTTGAACCCACCAGCCCTGGTGCAGGTGGCCAGCAGCCTAACCACTGTACTACAGGCACCAAACCTCTTTTCAGATTGCTTGAAGGGAGAAGAAATACTTTACCACAGATAATGTGAATTAACTTTCTTTCCCATGATACAGGTTTCCGAAAGATGTGCTCAACATTTTGGAAAGTATCCTGTGTCTTGCTGACCCAGACACTTACGTTTAGGCAGATCCTGCTCTCTTGCCTCTCCCTGGCACATGGGAGAGAATTCCACTTCCCTGTCTCCCTTTCTGTGGCAGAAATCCTACCAACTTCTGATCCAGGGGTGCTGTGCAAAATGGTATTCGTCTCCTCTGAGCTGGAGCATTGAAGGGCTGGCTGAAGACCTCCAGCTGTGCATTCCCCGGGCATGACACTCTCTGGAGGACCGTGTATGACAAGGTCTGTTGGAGATGGTAGTGATTTATACAAATCTGCTGCCCTGAGCCACTGAGATGCTGAGGTGATGTCATCTCACTATAATCTGGCTTGCTATACCTAGTACAGTAATATTAATTTGACCCAAATTCTGCATAACTTTAAAGCTGCTATGGTTTTTTAAATAAGACAAAAGGCTCGGCTTGGTGGCTCACAACAGTCATCCCAGCACTTTGGGTGGCCAAGGGGAGAGGACTGCTTCAGGCCAGGAATTGAGAGTAGCCTGGGCAACATAGCAAGACCCCTTATCTCCAAAACATAAAAAAAAGTAGCTGAGCATGGTGGGGTGTACGTGTAGCCCAAGCTTCTGGGGAACAAGCCAGGAGCATTGTTTTGAGTCCAGAAATTTGAGGTTACAGTGAGCTGTGATTGTGCCACGGTAACCCATCCCAGGTGACAAAGACCCTGATTCAAAAACAGAAAGAAGGAAACAGGACAGCAAATCCGGGGAACATGCAGGATGCTAGATCCACAAATGCTGTCCCATGGTTTCCTGAACATTTTCAGGAAGATACTGGTTAATATATCAAAAAGCCAAACAGATCCAGAAAACGAAATCCTACCTGAATCAAGGTCTCCACTTCCATTCGCTGAACCAACATGCCTTTCCAAGGGTGAAGATGAAGGGTCTTGCATGTTGGAAACGGACAAGCTGCTCTCCATTCCTGATGAGTAATTATCCTCTTCTGTGAGTCATTAGTTCATCCTGCAGGAAGAATTACCTAAGAGCAACCAAAAAAAAAAGAAAGAAAGGAAGAAAGAAAACAACAGACCACTTTAATTATATTAATGATATTAACTTGTTCTGCAAGATTCCAAAAATAACGAAATCCCATCTGTGTTGCTACTGTTTCATTACAACATTTAAGATTCAATGTAATGTCCATAATAGGAAATACACTACAGGCGCCATAGCTGACCACCTGCCTGCACTGACCACCTCCTTAAACTGACCTAATGTCCATACATCGAACACGCAACACATGTGTGTATCAGTACAGGAGCCTGGTTCCTTATGCTGACCACCTCTGTATGTTGACCACCTTGTTACAGTCCCTTGGGCAGTCGACTTAAAGAGGTTCTACTGTACCAGGAATAAAAACTACAAGGTACACCTCCATGAAAGGTCACAGGGTAGCAAAACAAGCAGTTTTCTAGAGGTCATTATCACCAAGATGGACACTTTTTTTTTTTTTTTTTGTAGTTTTTGGCCGGGGCTGGGTTTGAACCTGCCACTTCTGGCATATGGGGCCGGCAACCTACTCCTTTGAGCCGCAGGCACTGCCCAATGGACACATTTTTTTTGCCAACAAACAGACCCTACACTTCTATTCCCAGTCCTCCCCAGAAATGCTGACTGAGGCCCGACTCTGCCTCGATGCTGTGAAGCAGCATAGCCACCATGACCTCAGCTTTGGACAAGCAAGAACCACACCCCACAGCTCAGTAAAAATGCCTCCCGAGTCACGCGTGATCTCCCAGCAAAACAAGCTGACATATCAACAGTTATAGCAAATAATGTGCATTTGTACAAATTGGAAATGGGGATAATATGTTCCTGGTAATAGCAATGCTATTCCTCACTTGCCTTCTAACAAGACCAGGGGAAAAAGAGGCAGAATTAGGGCTGGTTCTCACAGCATCCTACAACCTAACTCCCCTACGTCAGAGGCCGGAGCTACCAGAAGTCAGAATCAAGAAGGCACCACTCCCAGCCCCGCCAGTGAGACACAGGTGCACCGTGTTTTTAAATCCCTCATTCATTGAATGCGCTCTTTTATCTCATATAGAGACAGATTTTTAAATCAACAAAAGGGCAAGTACAGATGAAGAGAAAAAAGACTACAGCGAGTGCCTCTCTAACTACCGCTGGGGCATTCTGTGACTCAGCAGCTAGTCAACTATCTTGAATGACACACACCTTCAGTCCTACATGCTTTACTTTCCTGAAAGACATTAGGAGATACTGTCAAAACTAAAGGTTCATAAAAGAATGTGTTCGCATTTGCGCTGCTCTGGAAAAAGCTGGAAACTGCTGCCAGGAGCCGACAGGAGGAGATTAAAATGTACGAGGTACAAAGCCCCAGAATTAAATCCAACATGCACTTAATTACCCACCTGTTGCATGTAAACTATTACACTCGACACGGCAGAAAGAGCACAAAGCCCTTCTTAATCAAAAAACAAAGAAAGAAAATGCCTATTTGAGAATAGGAACCACGCCTAGACTGATTCACTGAACAGCCACGTGGGGGCCTGACAGCTACAAAGTAAGTGTGTGAAGAAGCAAATGGAAGGACAACCCCGCACGGAAGGGCCCTGTGCACACCTAGGTCATTGTCCATTCACTCAACACTCAGAGCGCAGCTGGGGTTTAACATATTTTCTGAAGGAAAATTAAAGGTCCAGGCCCTGAAAAGAAGAAGTCAACATCGGTGAGACAGAACACTCCAGTTAGGACTGGGCAGGACCTGGGAGAGCTATGAGCAAAGGCAGAGTGCTCAGAATGGCTCCCCAGCTGCTTAAAAATCACCCCCAAGAACAGGTGTGTAGGAGCCCTGGCGGACGCGCTCACTGTGCACCCTGGAGCAGAACAGAGAACCGAGTTCAAGTCTCCATCCCAGCCCTCTTGGAGCTTAAATCTGAGGCAGACCAGGGAGGAAAAGGCATAGACAGGAATAATCTGAACCCAAACACAAACTGGATTTTGGCTTTTTAATAATTTTTTACAAAATGATGTCATCTCACGTCCACAGTGCTCATTCGATGAGCTGAGGTTAAGAAAGCTCAGCTGGAAATGACACCAAGTAAAGGAGCCTGTTTCAGGGATACGGGTGAGGTTTAAGAGTTTTTGAAATGGAAGACATTGGCAACCCAATTTGCTATAGAGGCTGGCTAATTCTATCCCTGGGTGTCGATTTGCTAATTAATAGCCCACCCAATAATGGACAGAACTGCACCCACCTAAAAGCATTCCTTCCAGACTCCTGGGCCAGTAGGGTCACATGAAGTTGAGGACAGTGACCGCCTCTTTTGTGAAAATGAACCTGTTGGAGAAGCAGGCACAGAAGCAAATGTTGCCCAACCCCAATTCCTCGTGCCCGCACCCTGACTCTGAAGGGGAAGGCAGAGCTGCTGGGGGAGGGGAGCCTCCAAGCTCTGGTGTCCTCAGCCTGGAGCTGACAGTGGTAGGGGTGCCACCAGCCCGTCCCCCCAGCCACCTGCCAATCAGCCATCAGCAAGGGCCCTCCCTCCACTGAGTCTCCCTGCAACATCACGATGGACACGCCGTGCACCCCAACCATGCGGAGAGTGCGCTGAGTGCTCCCTCGATCACTCAGTCACCAGGTCAGTGACTCAACATCCACTGACCCAAAACGGCAGGGGCATGACAAGGGAGCCAGCGCCATCTCTCCCTGGGGTGAGCCTTTGGAGAAACTACCAGAATATGGCGGGGAGGAGAGTATGCAGCTGAGGGCAGGAGGGGAAACAGCTGGAACACACAGAGGTGACCCAGGAACGGAGGAAGGAGGAGTGGGGGGGCCTAGAAGCACAATTATGGAGCCCCAAAATCATGATCATCAGAAACATTCAGCTCCAGGAACAGAGGCTTGGAGCCACTGAGCCTAAGAGAGGGTGGGGACAAAGGACACAAACTCCCGCCGTCACATACTCTGGAACTTCAGACTTTCACAGTCAAAGGCAAAATGATAGCCCAGAAAATATAAGAAGTGAGTGAACCCCCCTGCACCCTCGCTTGGCCATGTGGGGTCCAGCTCACATTCACCCCCAGCCTCCCTGTGCGTGAGTGTTTATTTGGGGGGCATCTTGTTCCATCAGCACAAAAGCAATGGCAGTGGTTATGCTGCTGTCGTTAATTTGCAGATCGCGGTCACTGCCCTGGGGTACGTAGGCGACTGTCTCTGATTTTAGGAAAAACACTATTTAGGAGCAAAAATCATTTTGTTTGCATCTTACTCCCAACACACATGGGTCTACACAGACAATGATAAAGTAAACATGGCAAGGTGTTAACATTGGAGGAATCTAGGTACTATGGCAACTTTTCTGTAAGTCTGAAATTATTTCAAAATGAAAGAAATGGAAAAAAAATGAAAAAAATCAATGGCAGCAGCTTCGTCAGAAGAGACAGAGGTTCATGGTGGGAAAACCATAAATCTTCCGTGTGTGATACCCGCTGGTCCTTCGTTAGAGTCGAACGGGCTTACAGTGAGGACCTCCTCAGCAGGCTCGAGAACCCGACCTACTTGCTGGGAAGGACAGTTTCTGCCCATCCAAAGGGAAGCAATGAAAGCGTCGGCCTGATGCCCTAACTCTTACGTTTAGTTGTTTTACCAACACCTGCGGTGATTACTAGGTATTTTATAAACATGAACTCGGAATCCTCCTAGTAACTCCAAGACGTAAGTGTCATTGCTGTTGCATCTCACAGATAAGCAGCCTGAGGGATTAAGTGACTTGCCCAAGGCCACACAGCCGGCTAAGGGTAGTGCCAGGATCGAAACCCACAAGCCTGGCCCAGAATCCATGCGCTACCAGCCAATCAATCATAATTCCCTGCCAATCAATCATAATTCCCTGCCCACAATTTCCAGATTTCCTAGAATGCAGTGCTGACATTTATATGCTTTTAAATAACCACTTTTTGTTTGCTTGTTTTTGAGACAAAGTCTCACTCTGTTGCCCTGAGTATAATGCTGTCCTGTCACCACAGCAACTGTAGTCTCTTGAGTTTTAGCAATATTTCTTGCCTTAGCCTCCTGAGTAGCTGGGACTTCAGGCGCCCACCACAACAGTACACCCGGCTAGTATATCTACTTTTAGTGGAGACGGGGTCTTGCTCTTGCTCAGGCTGGTCTTGAACTCATGAGCTCAGCAATCCACCTGGCTCAGCCTCCCAGAGTGCTAGTATTACAGGTGTGGGCCACCGTGCCTGGCCTAAATGACTACTTTTTAATCATTAAGCACCTAGCATGTGGAAGGAGCAATAAAAAAAAAAAAAATATATATATATATATATATAGAGAGAGAGAGAGAGAGAGAGAAGTGAGGGGATCCCACCACTGAGATCAACCAGGAGCACCCAACACTCCTGGGCATGGGGACTTTTTTTCCAAATTAGTTCTTCCTGGAAAACTTCTCTTAAGAGCGTACATTAAGCTTTCCCCAGCTAATTCTAAAACACATATCACTGTAAACTAACTCCTGGACAGGCAAGTGCTGACAACGTGCAATTTTACTGTGTACATATTGATGGGACATCTGATTTATTTATGCCAGACAGGATATTGAGCACTAGGGACAGTCACGTAAACACCAGGGGCTGCTGGAGAAGAAGAGTCTAAAACAGGAGTCCCAGACGGAGCCCAGGTCACTGGAGTGGTGAGCATGGGGGGGCAGGGGGAGAAGGAGTTAGCAGAGGCTCACGGTGGGATGCCCAGAGGCTGGAGTAGAAACCCACAGCCCAGCAAAAGCACGGGCTGCAGAGACTCAGGAGGTGGGGAAGGAGCTGCACACAGCTGCACCAGCGCCAGGAGGCCCTCGTGGAAAACCCTAGGAGCCTCCACACAGAGGGCGCTGAACAGGACCATGTGGCCACATTGTTCCCATTTATTCCCAAACATTTGCTGATCCCATTAAGTGTCAGGCACCATCCCAGACAATGGAAGACATCTGGATTAAAAACAAAAGAAATTCCTGCCATAGTAGAAAGCGCACCCTAATTGGAGGAAAGAGCCAACACATTTCTTTAAAAAATTAGTAAATTGAATATAGTCTGTGAGAAGGTGCTAAATGCTATAGAAAAAGCAAAGCTAGACAGATCAGGCCAGCCAGGGAGAGAAGGGAAAGTATTTAGGAGAGTCAGGCAGGAGATGGCAAAGAGACATCTGGGTGCAAAGAGAGGTGGGCCGAGCCCAGACAACAAGAGTTTGCCAGACTAAGGAGGCTGCACATCCTCCTGGACAGGAGCGGGCACAGGAGGACATCACTCCAGGAAGTGAAGTCATGAGCTCTGTTTTAGCGCAGTCACTCTGGTGACCACGCACGGGAGGATGGATGGAAGCAGACCACATCACGGAAGGGCAGGTGGGGGTCTAAACTAAGTGGAGAAGAAATGAAGGAGCAAGTCCCAGAAGCACCAGAGAGATACAAGCATCAGGAGCCCGTAGGAGAAACGCTACACAGGGCCATCGTCTGCAGCACAAAGTCCAGATTCCGAGAATGAATGACGGCCCTTTCCACAGCCAGTTCTCAGCAATGCCTGAGAAAACAGACAGTTCTGGGGGAAATCTATTAAACATGACAATGACAACCCATTTTGCAGAAATTTGTTTGCTTTCATGGGATTTTTTCGGGGGGAAGGCAAATCTTAGTGATGGCAAATCCTAACCACCAAAAGAGCTATTATTAAAAGAAAGCATATTTCCCTTTGATTCTTAAAATACATGTAATTTAAGAACAAAGGTAAAAATTTCCGCTAATGAAAGCAACATTTTTTTTTCCCCAGGTTCAGAAGACTGGCCTTTTAGAGGGTAACTTCCTACTCGGTACAATATATTTGTTGATTTTGTGTAAAGTTAATTCTACTATAATTGGCTCCTCTTGTCTCTAAAGCTGTTGAACAACAGAATTCTAATAAAGAAACTTCCCTATAAAGTTGTCTAGGCCCAGCAAAAGGAATGGCGAACTTGGGAGAGTAGGGAGTGACCAGGACACTGGTGTAGCTGTGTGACACAGGCTAACTACTTAGCCTCTCTGTTCCTTGAATTCTCATCAGTTAACTAAGAAGGCTTGATTAGATGCAGTCAACGACCCCTTTCAACTCTAAAATTCTCTGACTCTACCAGGTGTTTTTAAAAATTGTATATTCTCTACATTCAGATTATCCATTTATCTGGACCAAATTTAATGCCTCAAGCATCCTCCCCTCTCTCCTCTCCTGCCTCTCCCTTCCCAGTGTAAGTAATGGCGGCAGAGCCTAGTTAGGAAGGAAATGAGGAAGCGCACTCATTAAATATTATTCTTAAACTAATCAAAAATTATTGGGAGCTTATGATGTATTCTCAATATCTCTTAACCAGCATTGTCTGATGGAACTTTCTACAACTGGTCACACAGTAACTACTAGCCACATGTAGCTACTAAGCCCTGGCAAGGTCTGGAACAGTTGAGGATCTGAATTTTAATTTTACTGAATTTGAATTTAAATAGCCACATGAGGCTGGTAGCTGCAGCACTGGACAGCCCAGCTAAAATTTCAGGGTTTGGAATATGTCCTAAATAACCATCCATTCTTGGCTCTCTTGAAAGTTTTAATGTAATAATGTCAAGCTAGTTAAAAGTAAACCCAGGAATTTTAAAACCTTAAGAAACTTCAAAAGGAGACTTAACAAGTTTCCCCCTAATATTCCACAAATGACTCATGGCCAACTTCCTAACACAGCACAGGCTTTTACGGAATGTGCTGCGTTTTTATATAAATACAATTTCAAAGGAGAAGTGATCTTAGGAGCTGTAATAGCTGTCAAATTATTTCCTTTTTTCATTTATTTATATATTCAAGAAAATCATTCTGCCTCAAAAATGTCATCAGGTATCAAGTTTTTCTGTAATGGGGAGGGGGGAGTCCCTGGATGTAACTATTAATAAATCAGCTAAGTATCAATGGCTTATCAAGTCTTCATGACTCCCAAAGGATTTGACTGTATCCATTTGCCTCTAGCCAGGTGCTACAGAAAGGTAATCAGGGACTGAGAAGTAAGACTTCGATTTAAATGCACCAAATTCATCATTGTTAAGTAGAACTCAAGGGTAAGTTCTATTTGTTGGTATCTACAAATACGGACAGGAGCTATGATTTTATAGCTTTATAAAAGCTTTATATTCCTTTATACTTCTTCAACGAACAATAATTAAACTTAGTGTCACTTAAGGTAGGTTTGTAAAGAGGCAGCAATGATTTCAGCATGACTTGGGGACCCAGCCTCTATCGACTTTACTATCACAACGCATGCTACCGTGAACAGACGCATCAGAAAGTGCCCACAGGCAGGAATTAATGTGCACCAAGGGACTGCCATTTACCCCCTGCCCCGACACCCATGTTCTCTTATCTACACATGAAGGAGTAACCAGCCAACCAAAATAAACATTGCCCGGCTTTCCTTGTAATTAGCTGTGATCAAGTCACTAAGTTCTTCCCAACCAGACGTTTGCAAGATTAACATGCTCTTTCCTACAGTGTGGAAAAAGCACGCCTTTGCCACCACCCCCTGGACCTTCGATGGTGCAAACCAGTAAGGAGAGTAAAACAGAAGACAAAGGACTCTTGGTTCCAGGTCCTGAGACTACAAAGCTGCTGTGAGCCCCAGGGAAATAAGTCTGTCTCGTGTGGACACCATTCTAACTCTGTCTGGGTCACTGACACACAGCCAATTCTAAATCCTAGCAAATACTCCCTAGGAATATTATGCTCCTTTTAAATCATCTTATTAATTAGGATGCTTAGAGGATACTGCTAAATTCAGTATGTGTTCTAAGTTCTTAGCAAAAAGACTGCTCATGGTGCAATCCGCTATCTCTCTTTGTTTAAAAAAAAAAAAAAAAAAATCACAATTCACATTCACATTGACCAAGGAGATTAACCCATGAGGGAAATGAGTTCTGCGAAACTGGAAACCCCTACTGTGGGGAGAGCCAGCCTCAGCCTAACCTCTAAAGAAAGAGGAGACGGTCATATCACCGAGAACTTCATCCAACTTCAGTGCTTCTCAAAGTGAAGGTGCAGCGAGAGGGCTTATTAGCATGCAGGTTCCTGGGCCCCACCCACCCCAGAGGTTCTGATTCAGGAGACCTGGGTCAAGCCCAATGATGGGTATTTCTAACAAGTTCTGGGTGATGCTGACGCTGCTGCCCAGGGATGAGAACCACTGCTTTGTGAAAAGGAGACTATGCTGGGGTTGTTAGGAGGGTAAATGAGTCCCACATGGAAAGCTACCTATCATAGAGGAGCTAGAAAACATAATGTTTCTGCAAAGTCATGTTAAAGTGAGGAGAGGAAGGCTGGTTTTCCTAGAAACAGGTCATGAAGGAAAGATTCCTTACAGATTCAACAGTCGAGCTTGTCCAGACCATCTTCCTAAAGTCAGCCACACCTGTTCTCCAGAAAAGTTCAGTATCTGTTATGGTGCAGGGACTGACTGTGCCAATTGTTCATGGGGAGTTGTCCTCTGCATGGATCTAAGTATCTGGACAAATTGTTTTTCCCAGGCCTCAGCTGTCTCACGTCTTAAAGAGGAGAACAGATTATATCATCTCTAGGAATACTTCTCACTCACCATGCCTCTCATTCATAGCAGATGAGTTTTTATATCAGGGTTATACATACATGTAACCTTAAAAGTCAAATAATTATATGGTTTATACACTGACACCACTTCTCAAAAAAAAAAAAAAACAGCCACCTCCTGACCGTCTTTCCTCATCTCCTGTTCTTGCTCCTGAGGGAAACCACTTTCACTCTTGGAGCTAAACATCTTGGCATTGATCCCCCATCCCTGAATAACACGCGACTTGCTGAATTTTAGCTTCTGTCATTATTGGGTGATGTCCTACCGGCCACACTCCACCAGCCTTCTTCCTGATGCTCTCATCCTCCTAGCAGACATGAAGGCATTTTTATGGCTCTGTAAACACACCATGGCTGAGCCACGTAGTGTACTATGATGACTTCTCCTTTCTCACATTTAATAATGGTTTCCTGTTCTCCAGGCTATTAGTTTTCCACATATTTATCATGGATACAAATCCAAACATTCCACGAACTCTCCATAAACTGAGGTATGTAGGTATTTTATTAATTCCATCTTGAAGTAATGTCTACAAGAGCCTTCTTTTCTGCTGTAATCTAGACTTGGCACTCGCGTCTTCTTCCCTTTTGGTATATTCTCCCTCCTGTTGGTGGTGCACGTTCTCCAGTAATCCCTAAAAAAGGATTTATGTAGAAAACTGGACAGCTGAAACATATTTCCATCAGCAGCTTAGGTGGGAAAAGAAGTCTGTGTTGAAAAGCATCCTCCAGCAGAAATGAGAGCTCCCTCCCTGGCCTTCTGGCTTCCACTGTGGAGCAATCTGACACCACCCTAAATGAAAGGATCTTTTAATGTTCTGAAATCTCAGAACGACATGTCTAGTGGTCAACTGCAGGTTCCAGGGCACTGAATGACTTCTTTCAAGATTGAAACTCACGTTCTTCAGCTCTAAGATATTTTCATGAATCACTGCTGATTTCTAGTCTCCATCTTCTCTTCATTTCTTTAATTTTCCCCTTTACTTTCCATCACTCTAGTTTTTAATTTACCTTCTGGAATATTCCAACTTTCTCTCTAGATCTCTACTGAGTGTTACATTTCAATTTCCAAAAATCTCCTTTTAATTCTCCTAATACTCCCTTGTTTCATCCTGTCCTGCTCCTATTCCATGAATGTACAACCTTCTACTATATCACTGAGACTATGAATAGTTTTTTTTTTAAGGTTTGTGTTTCTCCATCATAGAAGTTATTCTTCTGTCTTCATTCATTTTGGTCTCCACCTTTTGCGTTCACTGCTTCCGTCAATAGTCTGATAATTCTGTGTTATTTGTTCAGAGCAGGGAATTTAAAGGTTGATTGAGGCCAGTGAGGCCTATAAATAATCCTAGCACTCTGGGATGCCAACACGAGAAGATCACTTGAGCTCAGGACTTGGAGACCAGCCTGAGCAAGAGCTCGACCCTGTCCCTACTAAAAACAGAAAAACTAGCTGGGCTCTTCAGTGCATGCCTGTCATTCCCAGCTACTTAGGAGGCTGAGACAACAGGATCACTTAAGCCCAGGAGTTTGAGGTTGCTGAGAGCTAGGCTGATGCTATGATGATACCACTGCACCCTAGCCAGGGTGACAGAGCAAGATTCTGTTTAAAATCAATCAATCAATCAATTAATCAATCAATCTGACTAACTGGTATCTCTGAGCACTTGGTGGAGGTAGCTGATTGTAGGAATCACTGCATAGAGACCTGTATGGTCCTCCAGAAGGAAAATCCCAATGTTAGTGACTATTAGTCTTTGTTTTTAGTTTGATCAAATGATACAGAAGATTCTCCCATATTCCAATCCAAAAGGGGTTGGTGTTTCCCTGCCCTTGGTTTAGAATCAATCATCCCAAACAGATACAATCATACTCCAATGCAAAAAGGCTTGGTGTTTCCCTGCCCTTGGTTTAGAATCAATCACCCCAAACAGATACAATCAATTTCTTTCCTAAGATCAGGTAAACGTAGGCTAAAAGAAAGATCACCCTCTTAGATTCAAAGCAATAAAGATGAATCCAGCTCCGATTTCAGGCTTCCAGGTCTAAGGGTCTATTAATTCTCTTCTTCCTTTAAGCTAGTTCTAATATATCGCTCTCCATCTTCATTTTGTCTTATTAGACACAATAAATATACGCCAGATTATCACTGGGCAACTGGAATTATTCAAACTCAGATGAAAAAGTGAAATGTCACACTGCAGAAACAAAGCTACCTAAACACAAGAAATCATCCTTCTCTCCACTCACCAGGGCAGGTGCCCCAGGGCGTACCACTTGGTGGGACTAGCTGGATAGAGCTCGAACCACCCCATGACTCAGACTTTCCAACCTCATCTGCCTTCCTGAATTTCAAGAAAACCACATTTTCAGTAACTAATAACATACTCAATTTCAAGCTTGCTACCCTGCAATGGGAAAAAGGTTTGCAGTTTGTTTGTTTTCTTTTTACATGACTCATAAAATATAATATTCTCCAGATCGAAAATAAAGCACAGAGGTCTAAACCAAAAGCTTCTGAAATTCCAGGCATGCTGTAGCCATCCTTGAAAATCTAGCATGTCTGAATCACAGAGAAAGCTGTTTCATCTCACACTCCAGGAATTTCAAAATGAGCACAGGAATCAAAGCTAAGACCTTTCAAAATATTTCAATCAAGATGGGAAAAATCTCAGAGGATTGTAAAGGATATACGACCAAATTTTGGATCAAAACTCAAGTCTCTGAAACTCGCTGGGTCCATGTTCCTAAGAAGTAGCATGCAAATAACAGCCAGGATGGCAGGAGGTTCTCGAAGACAGCAGCATTAGGAGCCAAACGCTGTTATCAAGGCCAGCCTCCTCTTGTTCTATTTATCCTCACCCTGTCACCCAGATCCCTGGGCTAATAACGCTTGACTAAGTGCATCTCTCCCCACTCTCCAGCCAACTCTCAGCCTCTCTAAGAAGAGACAGCCCTGCCTCATTGTACCACCATAAAGTGAGATGAACTGATTGTTCAGGGCAGAAGGTTCAGGAATTCTACCATTCACCAAATGCTCAGAGCTGGATTTACCTTGATTGGGAAAGCAACTGACTCACCGGTTTGAACCAGGCTTCATTGGTTTTCATTCCAGAAATCTAACACAAATTGCTGCCTCAGCATAAGAAACACTAATTTTTTTACAATCAGATTCATACCACAGTAAGTAGGAAATGAGATATGTAGGGGCTACTAGGGGATTAAGGAGTTAACACCAGGGCTGGCAGCAGCCTCACAGCCCCACAATACCATTCTGCCATTTCTAATGCTCGGTTTTCACTGTCACCTCTCAACCTCCCAGCAAAATAGCATATGTGACATCAGAGTGTAAGGAGAGTTATAAATGCGTGGTTCAAAAATGTGCAAAATGAGAAAGCCCCAGAGCCTTCAGAGTTACTTGCTCAAGAGACGAAAAATTTGCAACACGCCATCTTGAAAGTAAAATTCATTCACCTACAAATTGTGCATTTACTATAAAGATGGATGAGGTTTTGCAACACCCAACTAAATACCATGATAGAGCAGGTCTTTGTGTCAAGGTAGCAGCAATACAGGATTTTTTCTACCAAGATGTACATCCAAGACACAAAAGTAAACAGCATTCTTCAGTGGGAAAGCAACTGAGTCTGGCCACAGGGCCTTAGAAAAAAACCAGGAGGGTGGTGCCTGTGGCTCAGTGGGCAGGGTGCCAGCCCCATATATCAAGGATGGCGGGTTCAAACCTGGCCCCAGTCAAACTGCAACAAAAAATAGCTGGGCATTGTGGCGGGTGCCTACAGTCCCAGCTATTTGGGAGGCTGAGGAAAGAGAATTGCCTAAGCCCAGGAGTTGGAGGTTGCTGTAAGCAGTGATGCCACAGCACTCTACTGAGGGTGACAAAGTGACACTCTGTCTCTTTAAAAAAAAAAAAACCAAGAGCTTCAGATTCGCACAGATGTAGTCACCCTTGGTTTGGACATCTTGGACAAACCCCAAAGATAAGATTTCCCTGATCCCTGCAAATACTAAGAGGAACAAAGTAAAGAATCAACCTGAGTTTGTAAAAAAGCTAAAGAAATCTCATCCTCTACACTATGTTTGTTCTTCATGTTATACACACATGCATATAAGTCATTTTAGGGAAATTAGACCATGTGTTGTATATATAGTCATGAGAACCAAGAAGTAAAGAAACTTACCAGGGGCCTTCTATAAGCTACACATGCATCAAAAATGCTGAGTAATCTGTGCCTAATTTTCTGAGTGCCTTTTATGGATTGATCACTTTAAGCCAGACAAATGCACAGGAATGCTGCTTAGAGATGCCACAAAGTTCAAAGCACCTGGAAAAGCATTTATTTCATTTTTAAGCAATTGATAAGTCCTCAACATTGGGCATACATCAAATTGTATAAATTATATAATTTAAATGCATGAAGGATGTTTACTCTTTACTGGCGTCTGATTGAAAATCATTATGCAAAGAAAAAAACACCCTAACTAACTTTGGTGGGTACAGAACTTGGAAAATGTGAAGGACTCTGCAGGGGACTACCAGAGACCTGGGTTTATAGAGTAAAATCACTTTTCATGCACCGGGCCTTTTAACCACTCCAAGCAACACTGTTCTGAACTGTAAAACAGGGATTGTTCTAGAAGCTTCCTCACTCTCACCTCTCACTCAAGCATGGTGGGGAACGTAGATTTTCACTTACCTTCCTTACTAAAACTGAGCAGATGTGCCAGGAAAAGGTAGCACAGCTGCCATGAGTACGGAAGAGAGACTCAGTGAAGGGACCAATATTCACCACGGCCAGCCCTGGACCACAGAAGTTTTCAGGAAAAAGGTGACTCTGAGTCAAACCTCAAGAAAATAGGAAAGCTTGACCAGGTACAGAGGTCAGGAGGCCTTCAGGCTGGGTGAGGGGCAGACAGGGTGAGGTGCGCCTCTGGTTGCAGAGCCTGTGCAGAGAAACAAGCAGTGGAACCAGACAAATACCAGGCGGCCGGTTGATATGTGGCAGGCTAGTCAAAGACTTACTCCAACCCACTCTACAAAGTCACTGGAGTTCACAGTGGTGGGGGAGGGGGAAAGGAAGAGGGTGCCCTGCATTTCCCAGCACGCTAGGAGGAACACAGCACAGATCACTTAGCTTTAAAGATGAGGACAAAACCAGTCTGCGACTCCTAATGGGGCCCTTTGCCTCCTCCAGTAGAGAAGCCCCATGGAGGGCCTTGCCCGTAGGATTCATTCCAGCCTGGCTGTCTTCCAACAATCATGCCATGGAGTGGATTAGAAAACAGGCGGGAAGAGCATAACACAGATGTGCACAGAGTCAGCTTGTACAGAAACAGTGGGGTCCAAACGTTGACATCTCCCCACCCATAACATGGACAGCAGCGTGCCAGGGGTTAGAAGCCCTGGAGCGTCAGACCTCAGAGGCTCTCAAAAGCTGTTAGCCTTCATAGGAAACCCCCGGCACTGCTTTCTGCTGAACTTCTCTTTTTAATTAGCACAGGGTCGGAAACCACTCTGGAAAAGACTCAAAGAAGGGTTAGAGAAGGCCTCCCCCTGGAAGTGCCAAAAAAGGCACAGTTCCTGAGAATCGTGCCTACCACAAAAATCACAAAAATTACACACAAACAACCCAGAGCCAAGGCTCTCAAACACATGTGCTTTTACCCACTGGGGACCCTAAAAGCCTTTTCTTCATTGGACCAACTGGAGAAGTGAGGCTAAAGGCTGCAAGTGAGATGAGGGAAGACAAACTTGGACACAGAAGGCTCCTCAGACACTCATGCTGACGAGTCCTGAGCAAGTAAACCCGGGCCAAGCGACACAGCAGGACGCCACCTACACCTTCTAACACAGCCACAGCAGAAGGGACTTTACATATGCTGTTTGTTTATAAATATGTATTCCAAAAAAATATTACTATGACCAAAGTATGTCCACAGGCAGCTTAAGCTTAACTTAGGAGCTAGTACCAACAATGGTAGTTAAGGGACAAAAGAAGCAGGCTGCCTAGAGAAGTAAATGTGTGCCCTGTGGATGCCATAGCCATGTGTATACTCACAACCTCTGTCCTCAGGTTCAGAGTTGTGCAGGGCAACCATCTCAGGACCAATCCTGGGCTTCCTCCCAATACCTCTGTCCTAAGAGTCTTCTTTCCCACATCACCATCCTTAGAAAGGCAAACCCAATTCCTTCCCGGCAGGTACCATGCAAACACCACCACCCACTGTAACACAACCTCAACTCTGGGAGTGTGCTGTCACGCTGTCATTCTACTCTTTCCATGACACTCCATTCCACATGACATTTCTCCAAGATCTCGGCAGAGAAACATCTCTTTCTAGCAGAACACCGTCTCATTCCAGCAGAACACCAAATGGAAAGCTGTAGGCTGTTTAGAACCTGCTAATGTGTCTTTGTTCCCTGAAGAACTCTAACCTAAGCCACACATTGATGGGTACCTTGTGTTATCTAGTGACAGGTCCCCTTTGATAGTGCTTGCCCAGGGAGTGGCTTTGTTTAGTATACAGGCAAGACAACTATGCTGAGCACAGAACACTATAAAAAGGAGAAAAAGGCCCAGCTGGAGAGAAACATCCTTTCCGATCTGGAAATGAGAAAAAAAAATGACAAAATGCCCACACAAATGCTTCCTCTTCAATTGTTAAGGGTGGACTTTGTAAAAGAATCGAGACTATTCTCTAATAAAAAGATGGTGTATGGGTGGCACCTGTGGCTCGGTGAGTAGGGTGCCAGCCCATACACCAGAGGTGGAGGGTTCAAACCCGGCCCCAGCTAAAAACTGCAAAGCAAAAAAAAAAAAAAAAAAAAGATGGTGTATTTGTCACAAAACCATAAGATTAAGTAAACATGCCTTTCACCCTTTAAAGTATGTTTTTAAAATATGTTTGCACCTAGCAAGAAGTCTATTCTGCTATTCAACCCAGGAAAAGTCCAATAGAGGGGAGGTTGAAGATTGAAGAGATGCAGCCAGGATCATGCAAAAAGTCCTAATTCAAGAAATAGGGTTTCTGAATTCCCAAGACTTGGTTCACTCTAACCATCAGACTATCATTTATTTACCCCTTATTTACTGCACTTCCTAAAAATAATGGTGGAGCAAGATGGCAGACCAGAAGGATCGTTCAGCTGAGCTTGCCTAGAACAACTAGGGAAAAGAGGGAAAGCAGTCATACTGGGCATGGGGACCTTACCCAGTATGACTGCTTTCCCTCTTTTCCCTAGCTCAGGAAGCACAGCAAGGAGGTGGTCAGCCAGACACAGCAGATGATCAGAGCAGCAGTGGAAAGCTGATGAATTAGGCAAGTGATTGCAAACCACTGGGATTGACTGCCCTCAACCCCCTAGAGGTTTGGGATGTAGGAAACCTTTCCAGAGATTTCAGTTGTTGGGGAAGCTGACCATTGACTGGAAAGCTTGGAAAAGTGGGCGGACTCAAACAGCATACGGCAACCAGATTTGAGTGCGGGTTGGAGTGGATTTGCCATAGGTTTGGGGGCTGGCAAGGTAGCCATACTGAGAAGGTCTCGATGGCGATGGGGCTGCCATTGTGGGAAAGTCAAGAGAAGGTGTTAGCAGGGGCCTAAACCATGGTCATCTTAATTTCGCCTGCCGGGATCAGAACTCCGCTCTTGGGACAGGCTAAGGGACTACAACACCTCATGGGAACTGGAATCGGGGGGCACTGTGAGACCTGTCCCTGAAGGACTCTTGTGAGCTTTAAGACGCCAACCCCACAGGGTCTGAATGCTGAGGAAAAAAAAAATCAGGCAATCACTGAAGGCAAGTAAGTTAGGAATAAGGACCATAGAAATTGCTGACTGCTCTCCATCTCCTAAAAAACCCACAGCACCACCTGGTGTCCTGTCAACATATTGCACATATTGTCATCTAGAGTAAGGACTTCTCAAAGGCACCTGTGGCTCAGTGGGCAGGACACCAGCCCCATAGACCAAGGGTGGCGGGTTCAAACCCGGCCCTGTCCGAACTGCAACAAAAAATAGCCAGGTGCTGTGACAGCGGCCTGTAGTCCCAGCTACTCAGGAGGCTGAGGCAAGAGAATCGCCTAAGCCCAGGAGTTGGAGGTTGCTGTGAGCTATGACACCACAGCACTCTACTGAGGGTGTTAAAATGAGACTCTGTCTCATTTTTTTAAAAAAAAAAAAAAAGAGTAAGGACTTCTGTTTTTCTGGCCACGAGGAAGAGGTTGGCTTTGCTCAGGCTGAGGACACTTCAAGACCTAAGCTCTGAGACAAGGAAATATGAAGCAAAGGAGGCAGTGAGAAGGAAGGAGAAAGGAGGTCAAGGAGGTGAACAAAAAGAAAGAACACATGAGGAGAACATGAAAAACCAAAACAAAGCAACTCCCCCAAGGGACCCTGGGGCAGCTACTTCAGAAGATTCCACCTGTAAGAATTAATGGATTTGACAGAAAGGGAATTCAAAATATGTATAATAAAGACAATAAGAGGAATAGATGAGAAAACAAAAAGACAGAATCAAAAGTCAGGTGAGAGATATGTAGAATATAGAAAGGACATGGCAGAGCTTAAGGAAATGTTGGAGAAAATCAGGGAAGGTAAAGATGCAGCAGAAAGTATCAAAAATAGGTTAGACCATGGAGAAGAAAGAACCTCAGAGCTAGAGGATAAAGTTTTCAAGTTAACCCAGGTAGTTAAAGAGGCAGAAAAGAAGAGAGAGAAAGCAGAACAGGTGCTTAGAGAACTATGAGATTCCATGGGCATTCAAACATATAAATAATAGGGATTTCTGAAGGGGAAAAAGATTGTCCCAAGGGAATGGAAGCCCTACTGAAAACTATCATAAATAAAAACTTCCCAAGTTTTACCAAAGACCCCAACACACTTTCAGATGGATATCAAACCCCAGGTCATCTCAACTCAAACAGAGCCTCTCCAAGACACGTTGTCATGAATCTGTCCAAAGTCAAGATGAAAAAAAAAAAAAAAAAATTCTGCAAGCAGCTAAGAGTAAGCACCAACTGACCCATACAGGCAGAGCCAATTAGGATGACAGCAGACTCTTCAATTGAAACTTTCCAAGCAAGAAAAGCATGGTCATCCACCTTTATTATTCTTAGAGAAAACAATTATCAGTCCAGAATTCTGTATCTTGCTAACCTAAGCTTCAAAATTGATGGAGAAATTAAATCTTTTGTTGATATACAAGCACTAAGGAGATTCACCACAGCAAGACCAGCTGTACAGGAAATACTTAGACCTATCCCCAACACTTACTATCACAATGGACCATCAGCAAACTAAACACCCAGAAGCTAAAGATTAAAACTTAACTTTCATGATGGTGCAAAAGATAAAACTACACAACAGACTTTCTCAAAATAAGATGAATAGAACTCCACCACACTTATCAATTCTCTCAATAAATATCACTGGACTAAATTCACTACTGAAAAGGCACAGGCTGGCTGACTGGATAAAAAAAGCACAAGCCATCCATATGCTGTCTCCAGGAGACACACTTAGCCTTGAAGAACAAATTAAGACTCAGAGTTAAGGGATGGAAAACAATATTTCAAGCAAATAGAAATCAGAATAAAGGAGGGGTTGCAATCTTATTTTCAGATATAAACAGATTTAAAGCAACTATAGTTAGGAAAGACAAAGATGGACACTTTATACTGGTCAAAGGAACAATACAACAAGAAGACAATTCAGTTTTAAATATTTATGCACCCAACTTAAATGCTCTCAGATTAATGAAACAGACCTTGATGAGTCTGAACAATGATATTCCATAACACTCTAATAGTCAGGGACTTTAATGCCCCTCTGACAGAACTGGACAGATCCTCTAAACAGAAACGAAACAAAGATACAATGAACTTAAATGTGACCCTAGAACAGATGGGATTAATAAACATACACAGAACACACCATCCCAAAGCCGGCATATCCACTTTTCAACCCATGGTATATACTCCAAAATAGGCCACATCCTAGATACAACTGAACCTCAGAAAAATTAAAAGCACAGAAATTACACCTTGTATCTTCTCAGACCACAAGGCAATAAAGGTGGAACTCAACTCCAACAAAAACGTTCATCCCCACACAAAGACATGGAAACTAAACAATGCTGAATGATAGTTGGGTTCAGGAAGAGATAAAAGAAGAAAATCATTAAATTCCTCAAAAATATCAACAATGTAGACACAAGTTACCAAAACCTGTGGGATACAGCAAAAGCAGTCTTTTTTTTTCCCCCTAGAGACAGAGTCTCACCTTGTCGCCCTTGGTAGAGAGTGCCGTGACGTCACAGATTACAGAAACCTCCAGCTCTTGGGCTTAGGTGATTTTCTTAAGAGGGAAGTTCATCTTATTAGATGCCTACATTCAAAAAACAGAAAGAGAGCACATCAACAAACTCATGAACCATCTCATGGAATTGGAAAAAGAAGAACAATCTAATCCCAAACCCAACAGAAGAAAAGAAATAACCAAAATTAAAGCAGAGATTAATGACATTGAAAACAAAAGAATCATTCAGAAAATTAACAAAACAAAAAGTTGTTTTTTTGAAAACATAAATAAAATTGATAAACCTTGGCCAGATTAACTAGAAACAGAAAAGTAAAATCTCTAATAACCTCACAATCAGAAATGATAAAGGGGAAATAACATCAGATACCACAAAGATACAAGAGATTATCTGAGTACTACAAGAAACTCTATGCTCAGAAATTTGAAAATGTGGAGGAAATGGATTAATACCTGGAATCAAACCCTCTCCCTAGACTTAACCAAGAAGAAATAGATCTCTTGAACAGACTAATTCCAAGAACTGAGATCAAAGAAACAATTTAAAAAATCTCCCAACAAAAAAATGCCCTGGTCTGGATGGATTCACACCAGAATTCTATCAAACCTTCAAAAAAGAGCTGAAATTATTCTAAAAAATTGAGAAGGAAGGAATCTTTCCCAACATGTTCTATGAAACAAACATGACCCTGATACCAAAACCAGGAAAAGAACCAACTGAAAAGGAGAACTTCAGACCAATTTCACTAATAAATATAGATGAAAAAATTCTCACTAAAATCGTAGCCAGTAGATAACAGCTACCCATTAAAAAAATCATTCATCACGATCAATGATGCAAGGCTGGTTTAACATACACAAGTCCATAAATGTAATTCACTATATCAAAAGAAGCAAAAACAAAGACCATATAATCTTCTCAATAGATACAGAAAACGCATTTGATAAAATTCAGCATCCTTTTCCAATTAGAACACTGAAGAATACAGGCATAGGTGGCACATTTCTGAATCTGATTAAAGCCATCTACAACAAACCCACAGCTAATATTAATACTGAATAGAATACACAGCTATGATTTAATAAAAAAAAAATACTGAATGGAATAAAACTGAAAGCTTTTCCACTTAGAACTGGAACAAGACAAGGTTGCCCTCTATTGCCACAACTATTCAATATAGTGCTGTAAGTTCTAGCTAATAGAATCAGGCAACAGAAGGAAATAAAGGTGCTTCAATTGCCCAGGGGGTCCTCCTCATAAAATACTCAACAAAACCGATTTCTTCAAGGGTTTTCCCTGCACTCTCCTCTAGTATTTTTATAGTTCCATGTTTTAAGTTTAAATCTTTGATCCAGTGAGAGTCTATCTTAGTTAATGGTGAAAGGTGTGGGTCTAGTTTCAGTCTTCTACAGGTTGCCAGCCAGTTCACCCAGCACCATTTGTTAAATAGGGTATCTTTTCCCCACTGAATGTTTTTAATTGGCTTGTCAAAGATTAAATAATGCTAAGTAGCTGGATTCATCTCTTGGTTCTCTATTCTGTTCCAGCCATCTACTTCTCTGTTTTTGTGCCAATATCATGCTGTTTTCATCACTATCGATTTGTAGTATAGTCTGAGGTCTGGTAGCGTAATTCCTCCTGCTTTGTTTTTATTTCTGAGTAATGTCTTGGCTATTCGAGGTTTTTTTCTGATTCCATATAAGCTTCTGCACAGCCAACAACACAGTAAGTAAAGCAAGCAAACAGCCCTCAGAATGGGAGAAGATATTTGCAGGTTATGTCTCCGACAAAGGTTTAATAACCAGAATCCACAGAGAACTCAAACGCATTAGCAAGAATAGAACAAGGGATCCCATCGCAGGCTGGGCAAGGGATTTGAAGAGAAACTTCTCTGAAGAAGACAGGCGCCGGCCTTCAGACATATGAAAAAATGCTCATCATCTTTAATCATCAGAGAAATGCAAATCAAAACTACTTTGAGATACCATCTAACTCCAGTGAGACTAGCCTATATCACAAAATCCCAAGACCAGAGATGTTGGCGCGGATGTGGAGAAAAGGGAACACTTTTGCACTGCTGGTGGGAATGCAAATTAATACATTCCTTTTGGAAAGAGATATGGAGAACACTTAGAGATCTAAAAATAGATCTGCCATTCAATCCTGTAATCCCTCTACTGGGCCTATACCCAGAAGACCAAAAAGCACATCATAACAAAGATATTTGTACCAGAATGTTTACTGCAGCCCAATTCATAATTGCTAAGTCATGGAAGAAGCCCAGGTGCCCATCGATCCATGAACGGATTAATAAATTGTGGTACATGTACACCATGGAATATTATGCAGCCTTAAAGAAATATGGAGACTTTACCTCTTTCATGTTTACATGGATGGAGCTGGAACACATTCTTCTTAGTAAAGTATCTCAAGAATAGAAGAAAAAGTACCCAGTGTACTCAGCCCCACTATGAAACTAATTTAGGGTTTTCACATGAAAGCTATAACCTAGTTACAACCTAAGAATAGGGGGAAGGGGGAAAGGGAGGGGAGGGAGGAGGGATGTGGGTAGAGGGAAGGGGATTGGTGGGATTACACCAGCGGTGCATCTTACAAGGGTATATGTGAAACTTGGTAAACGGTCTGTGAAGCTAGTGAATGATGCCCCATGATCATATCAACGTACACAGCTATGATTTAATAATAAAAAAAAAAGAATAAAGTATCAGCACAAAAAAAAGAAGGAAATAAAGGGCATCCAAATGGAGCAGAGAAGGTCAAAACTCTAGCTTTTTGCAGACAATAATGATCTTACACATAGAGAACACCAAAGACTCTACCACAATACTCCTTGAAGTAATCAAAAAATACAAGAATGGCTGGGCCCGGTGGCTTTTGCCTGTAATCCCAGCACTTTGGAAGGCCAAGGTGGGAAGATTGCCTGAGCTCATGAGTTTGAGACCAGCTGAAGCTAACGTAAGACTCCATCTCAAAAAATAGCTGGGCATTGTGGCAGGTACCTGTAGTCCCAGCTTCTTAGGAGGCTGAGGCAAGAGAATCACTTGAGCCCAAGAGTTAAGAGATTGCTGTGAGCTATGACGCTACAGCACTCTACCAAGGGCAACAAAGTGAGACTGTCTCAAAAATAAATAAATAAATATACAGCAATGTCTTAGGATATAAAATCAATGTAGCCTCTGTATATGCCAATAATAACCAAGATGAGAAGCTAATTAAGAACATAATTCCCTTCACAGTAGCTTCAAAAGAAGTGAAATACCTAGGAATATACATAACAAAAGAGGTCAAGGACCTCTACAAAGAAAATTACAAAACAGAATTGTACAAAACTCTACAAACCCTGACAAAAACAAGAGCAGACAATATTAACAAAAGGAAGAGCATACCATATTCATGGCAGAGAAGAATTAAATTGTGAAAATGTCTATACTACCCAAAGCAATCTACAGATTGAATGAAACCCCATTAAAATACTATCATCATACTTTAAGATTTGGAAAAATAATTCTCCATTTTCTTTGGAATCAGAAGAAACATCGTATAGCCAAGGCAATTCTTAGTAATAAAAACAAAGCCAGGTGTATCACCCTACCAGACTTTCGGCTATACTACAAGGCCACAGTGATCAAAACAGCATAATATTGGCACAAAAATAAAGACATTCACATTTGGAACTGAATAGGAAACCATGAGATGAAACTAACATCTTATAGCCACTTGATCTTTGACAAACCAAACAAGAACATACACTGGGGAAAAGAATCCCTATTCAATAAATGGTGTTGGGAGAACTGGATAGCCACATTTAAAAGACCGAAACTGAAACTGAACCTGCACCTCTTACCACTTACGAAAAAATTGATTCAAGATAGATACAAGAGGGTGGCGGGTTCAAACCCGGCCCCGGCCAAACTGCAACCAAAAAATAGCCGGGCGTTGTGGCGGGTGCCTGTAGTCCCAGCTACTCGGGAGGCTGAGGCAAGAGAATCGCTTAAGCCCAGGAGTTGGAGGTTGCTGTGAGCTGTGTGATGCCACGGCACTCTACTGAGGGCCATAAAGTGAGACTCTGTCTCTACAAAAAAAAAAAAGAAAGAAAAAAAAAAAAGATAGATACAAGATTTAAATCTAAGGCACGAAACAATAAAAATAGTGGAAGAAAGTGGGGGGAGAACACTTGAAGATATCGGCCTGGCTAAAGATTTTATGAAGACTTCCATGGCAATTGCAACAGCAACAAAAATAAACAAATGGGACTAATTAAACTGAAAAGCTTCTGTAGAACTAAGGAAACAACAACCAAGGCAAATAGACAACCTTCAGAATGGGAAAAGATATTTGCATATTATGAATCAGACAAAATCTTGATAAGTAGGAGGTATAGAGAACCCAAATTAATCGACAAAAGGACCCAACAATCCCGTATGTCACTGGGCAAGAGAGATGAATAGAACCTTCTCTAAAGAAGACAGAGGAATGGCTAACTAACATATGAAAAATGCTCATCGTCCCTAATCATCAGAGAAATCCAAATCAAAACCACCCTGAGATATCACCTAACCCCAGTGAGCATGGCCCACATCACAAAGTCTCAAAGCTGCAGATGCTGGTGTGGATATGGACACTTTTACACTGCTGGTGGGACTGCAAACTCATACAGCCTTTTTAGAAGGAAGTAGGGAGAAACCTCAAAGAACTCAAATTAGACCTCCCATTTGATTTTGCAATCCCATTACTAGGCATCTACCCAGAAGAAAAAAAATCCCTTTACCATAAGGACATTTGCACTAACAGCCAAAATGTGGAAACAGCCTAAATGCCCATCAACCCAGGAATGGATTAACAAGCAGTGGTATATGTACACCCTGGAATACTATTCAGCCATTAAAAAAGATGGAGACTTTACATCTTTTGTATTAACCTGGATGGAGGTGGAACACAATCTTCTTAGTAAAGCTTCACAAGAATGGAGAAGAATCCAGTGTGCTCTATTCTACTGTGAAGCCAATAGATGAGCAAATACAAGGGAGTGGGGTAGGGACATGAGGGAGCAGGGAGATGGGAGGAGGAAGGGGATTCAGGGGTCTGGGTGTATGGCACACCTCCTGGGGCAGGACACAATCATAAAAGGGACTTTATCTAACAAATGCAATCAGTGTAACTAATTCTTTGTACCCTCAAGGAATCCCAAACAGTTAAAAAAAAAATAAAAATTAAAAATTAAAAAAACAAAAATAATGCCAACTAAAAATTCTGCCCCATCACTTTAGCAAAATTTGACTTTTTTCCTAGTTAATTAAAAGAAGTAAAATTAATTTCCACTCATCCAGAGCAAAGACCTTTTTATCTGCCAGCTTCTCAGCACCAGGAAAGGGGCCCACCACATTGACCTGGGACTCACATGTGGTTTTTGTCTTCAGTTTTCTACATGAAAATAACAATAATTAATAATAATAATAATCCAATTACAGACCCCAAACTAAAGTTGAGCCTAAAAATGCCTTCACCATTGGTCAGCACAATTCAGAAGGGAAAATACTAGCTTCCTTCTTCCAGCTTTCAACAGTATCTTTTGGATTTCCACTCCACTTCTCAGACTTGAAGACTCTTATCTAAAACCTATTCTCACCTGCATTCATTGGAGAGGAAACTGATTTATATTAAAACTAATTATTTTCTAATCAAGGTGAAATGTCAACACTTTTCAAATCTTTAGTGGTCAATTCATGACAGTAAACAATGTTGTCTCCTAACCCAGGGTCACTCTGCATTCTCACTTGCATATTTAAAAACAGCAATTTAACCTTAATTGAAAAGCTCCATTCTCCCATGATCACAGAATTAAATGCAAAAAAGAAAATGCTCTAGTTTTGCTCCACTTAAAAATTAACTACTAAAAACAAACTAACTCTCTTCATGTGACCTTTTGCATAACCTCTCTAAAGACTCACTTTCCTTATCAATAAAATAAATATTGCAACACTCACTTGTTAAAATTAAATGAGTGGCTTAAAGTTCTAGGGACAGTGTCTCACACATAATAAACTATAATCTCAAGATAGTGGAGGACTAGGATTCCAATCCTAGTGCTCTCTCACTAGCTGTCATTCTGGCTAAGTTACTTAAGCTGCCTAAAGCCTGTCTCCCAGTAAAATGAGAGTGACAAAACTTTCATAAAATAAATTAAATATAATATAAAGCAGTAAGAAGAATGGCTGACAAACAGTAGATGTTTAAATAAGCAGCCATTGTTTTTTCTTTTTTTTTTTTTGAGACAGGGTCTCGCTATGTCATCCTGGGTAGAGTACTGTGACGTCACAGCTCACAGCAACCTCCAATTCTTGGTCTTAAGCAATCGATTCTCTTGCCTCAGCCTCCCAAGTAGCTGGAACTACAGGCACCTGCCAGAACCCCCACTATTTGCTTTTTGCAGTTGCCATTGTTGTTTAGCAGGCTTGGGCCAGGCTCGAACACGCCACCCTCGGTGCATGTGACTGGTACCATAACCACTGCTATAGGCATTGAGCCATGTGTTTTTTTTAATAGTATTGGGGGCAAGGTATGTTGGCTCACACCCATAATCTTAGCACTCTGGGAGGCCAAGGTGGGAAGATCCTTGAAGGAGACCAGCCTGAACAATATCGAGACACCATGTCTTCTAAAAATAGAAAAAATCAGCTGGGCTTGGTGGTGCAAAGCTGTAGTCCCAGCTCCTTGGGAGGCTGAGAAGGAAGATTGCCTAAGCCCAGAAGTTTGAGGTTGCAGTGAGCTTCATGATACCATTGTACTCTAGCCAGGGTGACACAGTGAGACTTTTTCTCAAAAAAAAAAAAAAAAGAAAAGAAAAAAGAAATGAAGTAAGGCTGGAGATGGTGGCTCACGCCTATAATCCTAGCACTCTGGGAGACTGAAGCAGGTAGACTGCTTGAGCTCAGAGTTCACGAGCAAGAGGAAGACCGTAGCCGAGTGTTGTGGTGGTACCTGTAGTCCCAGTCACTCAAGAGGCTGAGGTAAGAGGACTGCGCAAGCCCAAGAGTTGTAGTTTTCTGTGAGCTATGACTCCCCAGCACTCTACCAAGGGCAACAAAGTGAGACTCCGTCTCAAAAAGAAAAGAACAAAAAATAAATGTATTTGAGGAGTGGAACTGGAAAGTTCCTAACATAATAAAACGATAGATGTTTGAAGTGATGAATTACCCTGATTTGATCATGACACACTGTATGTTTGTATATCACATGTATATCACATAAAAGGAATATTTGAAGTAAACAGATCATTTGAAATTGGATTAATCCACAATCCTTTTACTGTCAACCTCTAGACTTACAGTCCCAATGCACTATTTTAAAACAAGCACCTTGTAGATGCTCATTTAAATTACATTTAAAGTGAGACTCTGTACGAACTTGCACTTGGAATTTCAGACTCTTGCAACATATCTTCACCACATCTTAGCCAAAAGGCCGAGAAGCAATGTCTTGCATTATATCTTAAAGTGATTCAGTTCATACACTAGTTTTGATTGAAATGGGGCAAAACAACAACTTGCCAAATGTAGCAGAAAGCAGAGAGGGTACATGTAAATATCTTTGTATATATTATTTTGCTTGGTCAATAAAACTTCAGGGAAAAATTCACGGGATAAAAATTTGTTCCCTCTTCCCGGAACTCACAACCCCACATATCCCTTGTCCAATCAACTGCTGACACTATTTGCCCAGTTTTGTAGAATTCACCCAATGCTTTAACAAGCCCTGTATCTATCAAAAGGCATCTTGTCTGTTTTTCATCAAAACAGAAAGAAATGAAATAGACAAGCACAATGGAGTCTCTCTGATCCATGAAGGGAATCCCACAGGTGCCAGCTCATCAATTACAAGAGGGACCCTAACCATCAGTAGGGCCTGGTCAAAACAGTATCACTTTTTCAAAAATTCACTACTGGGCCAACCAGATGGGAAGTGGCACCGTGGTTATCTTCGCATCAGAACAGTGCCAAACGGATAATGCAAAGCCAATCCCTAAGAATTGTACCTGCCAATCTTACTTGAATCCTTTTACTTTCCTTCTTCTGAGCAGACTGCCTTCCCTCAATAACAACACACAGTACAGCTCTTAAACTGTTTACACTGACTTAAACACAGCCAGCAACTTGTTTTAGCCAACAAGATCATTTCTCTTCAGAATTATACCAAGAAAGTTTTAGTCTTACAAAGTGAAAAACTACTGCCCCATGGCAAACCTGAGGACAGGGAATGGAGGGCCTTAATCACTCACTGCCAGAAACACTACCGACAGGGTAAACATTAGCCAATGAGCTCCAAACACCACTGTCTGGGATGGTGGGATACAGAGCACTATTTGGAATGATCCCTTCTAATCCTAGAATTATCAGAGCAAAACCAAGTCAGGTATTTCTTCATGGCTTGTATTCAAACACACCCTGATCCACCCAGTCCATGCGATTACTGGGCTCATCAGTGAAAAGTACCTGAGTGTACAAGCCTTGGATTTCCTCCACTTCTCACCTTTTCCAGAGCATAAAGGATAACATGGCCCCCTACAGAGCTTAAATCACTTAATAACAGCACTTTACTTCTGCACCAGTGGCTTTCACAACTGTCACTTACACTTTAGGGAAGTGAATCTGAAATGTGATTGATATGGGCCCTCTGCACAGATGTACAGATCACGGGGTCCCCCACCCCCACCCCAGACAGAAGCAGAGAGATCTCTGAGTGAGAGTCAGGTCCCATGTCTTTATTTTGTATATAAAGCTGCTGAGGCTAAGAAAGATGACACTTGCCCCAGATCACATAGTTGCACAGACCATCTCTGAAACCAGAAGGCAGGCTTCCTGATTCCTCCCTCTCTATAAGGAATGTGCCTTACAAGCCAGAGTGGACAGACGCTGATCACCAAACTGAATGCATGTGCTGACTTTCTGGTTTGTTGTGACAAGTATAAATTCCCAAAATGTGTTGTTATTGTTGCTGCTAAGGCAATAGAGATATAGGAATGGTCAGAAAAACCACTAATGTGCCCTGAATTATAGATCTCAAGGTAATCGTGGTACAGAAACTTTTACAAGTTTTTATTTTAGAACAGGGGAAAACTCCTTATAACCACTATAGGCTGTTAACGCGGACTGCAAAAGTTCCCAGCAGTAAAACGTAAAGAGAATTGTCCAAAACCTAGTACACTATAACTAGAGGTTATTTAAATCCCACACGACATTTGTTCAGATTATTTAAAAAGGAAAAAAAAAAACACTTTTCCTGTAGCATTAAGTGGAATCTCATTTACTTACTGCTCAGCACTGTTTCCATCACTCTGTATTTCTTCTCAAATTGGGGAGTCTTTGGGGGGCACTAGTGAAAACTGTCATCTCAGCTCGAGCAGCTTGAAGTGGGGTTTGATAAACACAGAGTATTCCCAGCAAAGCCTTATATTAAAAAGAAAACCCGGAGGACTCAGGAACCCACTCTGGCTTTTTTTTGATAAGTCGAGAATCATGAAACTAGTTACTTATGCCTGCCTTGCAAGGTTAAAACAAAATAGTCCATAATGTCTACAAGAACACAAGAAGAGGAAAACTCTCCCACCACTGGAGAAATGCATCTCCCAACAGGAGCTTGTTTGAGGTTGGGGTGAGGGGATCCTAATGGGAAATGGGAAATACTCAGTTCCCACCTCAGCAGGTCTCAGCAGCACTTCTAGGGCAAGGCCCATCAAACAGGGTGGTTGGTCACTCTTTGCCCCAGGATAGGGGCCCCTGGGACCTCCGGTGCCTGGGCAAGTCATTTTTATGTATTGACCCAGGAATGGGTCTTACATGCAGTAAAAGCTTTGGTGGGGGCCTGTAGGGTTGGAGGAGTAGAGGGTGTCTCCTGCCCTCTTGCAGGCAGATGGCTTGGTCCCAGCAAAAGCTAAGATAAAGATCTGAGACAGTATTTCTTTATGAAAAGTGGGAGTGGAGTGTGTGCAAATTTAGTGTTTAGTAGGGGGAAAGTAGCAAATCTCCTATCTGGAAAGAGAGCCCAGCCAACAAGTCCTTCCGATCACCAAGGCCTCTCCCCTCCCCCATCCCCTTAATCCCCTCAGCCTCGCCAGAAAACCAGGCCTACCAGGCCGAATTTAAGCAGTTTTCGCTTTTCTCCGGGATCAGTTCCCTTGGTGTAGACACGTCAATACGTTACCAGGTCCCGTGGCCACGCGGCAAGGAGGGAGGAGGGAGGTGGAGTGGTGGGCTGCAGCGACGGATCGGGATTTAAAGAGTCAGCCCTCGTCGAAAGCGGTTTCCTGCCAATAGGCTCAGGATTGGCAATTGCTGCACCGCCTGAACCCTCAAGGACGCGGAGCCGCGGGCCTGAGAGCCCCAAACCCCGCGCAGTGCACCGAGGCCCGGGGAGGCAAAGCCGGGGTACCTGGCTGGGCGACAAGTCCCACCGCCCCACCACAGGAGAACAAGCGTCGCCTGGCTTTCTCGTAATCCCATCCAACCCTAGAAACCCAAATATCCTGAAAAATTCGGAAAGTGAAACTACGAGCTGGTCTCCAGAAGTTTGGAAACGGTCTCCCGGGGTTCCTGGCGTGATCTCAGGCCTCCCGGACACCAAAAACGCCATCGAGGACGAGTACCGGTGTCAGCGGCCACCATCGGCAACTCCCGGATCCCCCTGTACTTTTTACGCATGAGTCCTCAGCCCCGTGGCGCTAGTGCGCCCCGACTCCCCGGTGCCTGGGCAGTGGTCGACCAGGCTCCTGCCTTGTCTCGGTTCCTGCCTCTTTCGGACAAAAAAGTAAACTTGGGCCCTGCGAGAATCCCAAGGAATGTTTTTTGTAATCAATTGTGTATATTCGCTTCCAAGGCACAGCCCAGTGCAAACTCAGGGGTTTCGGAGCATTGGAGAGATTGTGCGCTTGTCAGCGGCGACGTCAGGACGAAGGGAGGGGTTCGCGGCTGAAACTGCATTTTACCAGCACAGAGCCATTTTAGGCTGGTCTACACCTCGGCGGAGCCCACGGGAGAGCTGTCCCTAGGAGGGCGCGCCGCAGCGCGGCCTGGAAGAGCCGGAGACGCGCCGCGCGCCCGGCCCGCGGCGGGGGGCAGGGGGGTGGCGGGTGGCGGAGATGCTTGGTGGCCGGAGCGTCCCCAATAGCTCAGCCTCGCCGCTCAGGTAGGAAGGAAAATCTGCTAAGGGTTTCCAGTCCCAGTGCGCCCCTCCATGGGACACAGCAAGGAACCTGTACCTCCGACCATGCATTAGTCTAAGTGACCTTATCGAAACACCCTCCGGCAAACGCCAGAGACCACGTTGCCGCGCTAACTACGGACCCAGCCAACTCTAGCTTTTTTAACCCTATTACCACTGAACCCTGCACGAACAGGTTTGCGGGCCCCGAGGAGGTCCCCCAGACCTGCCCTCGCCAGCCCCGGGAATCACGCGTGGCTGCCACGTGGCCCCAGGCTCTAGGGGTCTTTCCTGTAGGCTTCGCCGCGGGACCTCGGCTCAGTAGCCGCATGATGTCCGCGGGCGACCCCTGTTGGGGCCCTGGTTCCCAACTGAGCTAAGTCCTGGCTCTCCTATGAGCTCGGGTTTGCTTGCTTTCCCTCTGGCAGCTCGGACTGGCTCCGGTGTTGTATCCAAACTCCACTCTCAGATCCTCCCGGGCCCAACACCACCCCCCATTCACACCCCAAGGTGACAGCCCTGTCCCCGTGCCCTCCATAGCCTGAGGACACCACTCTACGATGCAGCCCCCTAGGTCAGGGCCCAACCAGATCAAAGGGCAATTTCTTCCCAGAACGCTTTTCCCCTCCCCTGCCTTCCCTAGAGCGCGAAACCCAAAAGTAGCAGGGGCAACTTCTTGTCTCCACCCTAACTGCTAAAATCCGCGCGTCCCTGCTCTTCAGACACTGCACTTTCGTCCTGCCCACGCCTCTGCCCCGCACCTCCCACCCCAGCGCCACGCGAAGGGAAGCAGGAGCCCCCTCCACCACCACCCCCACACTGAGTGCAGCGCGCCCCCTACACGCACAAAACCTCACTGGTGTCTGCAGCCGACTGAACCCAATACCCGGGACAGTTAGTCGTCCTTTTAACAAACACCTCCTCGCTCCACCCACTCAGGGCTTTAACCGCGCGGGATCCAGCACGCATAAGGAGACAGCGAGATCGTCTCCCACAAAGCCGAAATAAATCAACCCCTCTGCCCGCCTGTATTTTGCACCACGTGTCAGCAGTCTATCACGTCAAATCGCGGCAGGGTCTGGGTTCTAAGAGGCACGCAAACATTCAGGGAGGATCCCTTTTACCCCCACCACCCCGCATGTGCACACCCAAGCCTGCGCACTGATCACAGGCACGCGCAGCAGCAGCGCCCGGACGCCTCAGTCCTAGCCGGCGGCAACGGCCACCTCTTACCCTGAACCCCTCTAGCCATGGATTTGACACACTCACGCTGTAACCACGGAAAAAACTGGAGCAGACCATTCCCTCTCTTTTTTCCCACTTAATTCGCTAAAGCGCTTCCTGGGGTAGCCAAAGAGACTCGAAACTAAGGGGTGAAAACTCTCGGTGGGTTTTTTCCCACCTCAAAACCTTTATTTTCAGTTTTTAAAAGCCACCTCAGCCCGCCATATTGAAACTGGCACGATTTCTAGAGACTCCTTCCCCGCAGTTGTAGCGCTTCCAAGAAAACACTAGTACGCATCCAGCTCTGGACGTGCGTCAGGCCACCACACATCGGCCACTTCCCGCCCCCGAGACTCCCCCTTCCCCGGCTAATCCCACCTCCCCACCCCCCGCCGCCCCGGGTCGAAATCAATAAATAACATCTACCGGCTCCTACAGTTGCTATAGCATTTTGGCGGATTTCAGCAACACGTACACACGCACAGGGCCAGATCAGGTTAGCAATTTTGCAAAGAAATCGGATGAGAGGAGACAACAAAAAGCCCCAAGTGACAGGATATTACTTTAAAAGGGAGGAAAAAATGAACAAAAAGATCATCCTCGCTGGAGCACGCTCCGAAAGTACTACCGACAATTCCATTTCAGCTACACAGGCAAATGTTTCCAAAGGGACAACTCCGGAGATTTGTGCGATTTCTGATCCCCTGGCTGGTTTCCAGGCCCCCTTTCCCACGACCTTACCCTTCCCTCTACCCCCACAATCCCCCCCTAGACACACACACCAAAAGAAAGAGGGGACCTCAGCGCAGAGGAGACGCGGGAGCGCGGGGCAGACAGCAGAGGCGGCCGCGTCGCCAAAATGAGTGCACAGGGGGGAAGGTGGGCGGCGGGAGGGGACAGGCTGCACCCGGAGGAGGGGGACACTTCGCAACTCCGGACCGACTCCAGCTCGGCCAGGCTTCCCGGAGGCGGGAGACCCGGGAGGAAGGGTCCGGGAAGCAAAAATGACAGCCCGAAGCGCACAGTGGAGTTTGAGGCTTCGCTCAAGTGCTGTCGCTTTCTTCTCCAGCTCTTCCCTTTGGCCCCTCTCCCCACCTCGCAGCCTCCCCCAATCTCCCACCACAACCACCACCGGGCTCGATCGCGCTTTCTTTTCCCCCTAAGCTGGAAAAAAGACGCTGACTGGCGCACTCAACCTGCGGGCCGGAGGTCTGCTCGCGGGCCAGGCAGAGCTCGGGGACAGCGGCCGGAGCGGCGTCCTACCTGGTGAAGTTTGTCCCGCCCTCTGTGTGGACCCTGGCCCTCGGCGCCGCCGGGGAGGGGGCCGGCCTCGCTCTCTTGCCCGCCCTGGCCAGCCCTCGCCCGCCCTCGCTGAACGCTCACCGCCCGTAGCCTCCCTCGCGCGCCCGCTGGGGTCCTTCAGCTCCTACTACAGCCTCATTCCAATATGGCATCCTCTCAGTGCGCATGCCTGTCACTCTTTTTTTTTTTTTTAAGATTTTTTTTTTCCTTTTTCCTTTTTTTTTTTTTTTTTTTGTGCAGCGAACTCCTTCAACGACCTTTTCCAGAGCATGCTAAATTTCTTAAGCCAATTAGCCCACCGGACGTGCTCGACCTCCCTCCTCTGCCAGGGTCGTGACGCCCCCCCCGCGCCCGGGGACAGGGGCACCCTGAACCCCAGCCCAGTCCACGCCCACGCGACCCCTCCCCGCCGCGCTCTCCTTCCTCCCTCCTTGGAGGCCCTCCCTACGCTATCTGCAGAAAGTTCTCATCTCAGGCTTTTACGCACACGGGTCAACTGGGCGCACTCCGCGTCGCCCGGGAGCTGTCGGTTTCCTCGGTGGGCAATCCCAGCGTCCACCAAGTGCACAAATTAGCGCTTTATCCTCTCGAAAGCGCCAGGAGCGCGGAGAAAAGCAATCTCAAAAGCAACCTTGGCCCCGCCCGCTCCGCCCCACCCTGCGCTGAAATTAAACCTTTCTGAGAAGATTCGAACATTTCCTGCCCCCTTGGGTAGGGCGGAGGGCCCCGGAGACTTGCACTCCGGAGAACGTGCCCCGAGGGGCAGGAAATTAAGTTGGGGCTGCCCCAGAGAGCTGCCTGCTGCGCGAAGCCGCGCCAGGTCAGACTGCGGTAACAATGCTCCCCAGGGCATCCCTTGGGTACCCTCCGGACCCATTCTCAAGGGATGGGAAAAGAATCCTTCTCCCAACCCAAGAAAAGCGTGGCCCCCAGCGATCTGTTGGACAGCCCGGTGGCAACGCTACCCAGAGCGAGACTGGGCGTCTGCGGGGCCTACGGGCACTTTGTCCGGGGCGTAAGAGGACACAGGGGAGTTCCCCCGGCAGAGCACGAATGAAATGTTGCCAGAGTAGGAAAGCAGGAGACGCGCTCGTAGACAAGACCGAGAGCTTCTAAAGAGGTTTCCCTTTCACTGAGGAGCAGCGGGGAGATGCTGGCGTGAGGCCGGATCGTACCCGAAAAACGGGGGATAAGACACTTTTGCTCTGTTGCCACGGGTGGGGGTGGGGGTAAAATCTCCCTCAAGTCGCCCAGTTCTGTACCCACCCCTTTCCCATGAACCCCTCCCGCGGTACCGCCCCGCCTCAGGGGGCCGCAAGGTCCTCCAGGCTCCTGCGGGTTCGCAGCTCCGCCCACCCTCCCTCGCCTCCGCAGCTGCGCCGTCTGCCGTGGGGCACCCCGAGGGCAGGTGGGTCTCGGGAGGGCGGGGCCGGGCGACGGAGAGGGGGCGCCAGGCCAGGGCTTGACCGCGCGCAGGACAGGCGGCTGTCTTCCTCCGGCTGCGCCTCTTCCCGACGGCGGCGCCTGAGCTGATCCAGAACCACACGATGGACATGCCCTAAAAGGCTTCCCGCCACGCCCCGACCCTGGGCAGCCGCGACCCTGGGGAGCGCGCCTCCAGGGAAACCACTGGCCGAGCTTGGAGATCCCAGGCCGGCGTCAGCAGCCTGGAGACCCCGCGCACCGCCCTACACCCTGGAGAAGGCTTGCGACGTCTGAAGCGCCTTCCGCCGGCCTGTGACTCCACCATTTGACTGAACGCAGGAGCCGTCCGAGATCCAAAAGGGTCAGGCGACTAGCGAGTAAGGATATTAGCGACGCGGCGCGGTCTTCAACCCCGGCCCGAGTCTGCGACCTCCCCAGCTCTCCGGTCTTCAGATTTTGGGGACACCAAACCAGAGCCTTGAGCTCTTTTCCCCGAAGGTCGCTGAAGGTGGACTCCTCAAACCAACTGAACCCGCTCCCTGCTTATGAACCGTCCCACTGCACCCCCAAACTGCCTCCTTCTCAGCCCCGAGGCGTCCAAAGATGGAGCTTGCTGGACAGACTGCGGCTCTGTCCCGGGGTTCTCAAACACAAAGATCACCTCTCCTCCTTCAACACACAGTGGCGCCGGGGAGGGAAGGGCAGGAGACCCAACCCCATCGCCTGGTGCCCTTGCGAAGCCGTGGAGCGCGCGAGGCAGGAAAGGCCCGGGGCGCCGAGTCCTCCCCGGAGCCGCTCGCTCGCGGCCGGTGCTGCGCTCCCCGAGGTGGCCTCGCTCAGCCCGCCGGCGCGCCCGCCCTCGCTCCCGGCCCGGAGCAGCGCTTTCGGGCCGCTGAGGTTCGCAGGGAGACAGCGTTTTCGCTCTCCGAGAGCCCTGGCGACGTGAGCTGAAGCCAGCCATTGCTCCATCTCCAGACTTGTTCACCAGTTTAAAATTATTTTTATGCACGAAACGTTATTTCATCAAAATAAAAGCAAATACAAAAGAACACCTGATCCCAAACTGTGAGTGACATTATCTCTCCTAATTGCTCCATAGTAGTTGCCGGTTTTGTTTTTGTGTGTTTTTTTGCTTAGATCTTTGTATAACTTTGCCTGTGGGTCTGCAAAATGGTGTAGACTGTAGAGGATTAAGACTTTTTTTTTTTTTGTACTTACGGTGATCATGAAAGAAAATCATGAAGTCACAGTACAAGATGGTTGCCCTGTTGGCATGAAGAATCTCAACCTTGCCTATTGTGGAATTTCTCAGTTCGGTCCCATCCACTTTTGTGTTGCTTTTTGCACGTGACTTATTAAGGGCCAGGACTTTTTTTTCCTGCGACCTCTCTCCATTCTCCTTTATCCAAGGACACCAGTAAGGCAAATGAAAATCGGTTAGGAGATTCCTTGGGGCAATTAAAGTGGCCTCTTCCTCCCACTCCAATACCTTTAAACTTTTTTTTTTTTTTCCAGAACCAGACACTCAATTAAAGATGGGAAAATCCAGCATAGTCAACCATGGATAAAACACTGGTAAAAATTGTAAATGTTTTTTTCAAAGTAAAGAAGGCACCGTTCATTCCAGTTTTGAGAAAGTCATCCTCATAAATTTCATGATTAACACAAGATTACTCTATATATTGCTAACGTTTACTAAAAATCTTGGCAAAAGTAAGCCTACTATCATAGTAACTGTAGATGTCACTTCATTCCTGTGACATGAGTAAACCGTGAATGTCATTACTTTTAAAATCCAGCTACAGATCTAAGTTCAGAAAGACTTTGGGACTTTTTAATATAAATGAGGGTAAACTATGCAAAATATTAAAGTTGTATCAGTTAATTATAAAAATATTTCAATAAATCTGTAACAGTTGAAAAAATTTCTCTCTTCTTTGTATTCGTATTACTTTACAAAAACTATTGTAAAAGAGTTGAAAAAATAGATATGGACTATTTATTCATGTTTAAGATAAGTGATTACTTAAATCTTTTTGCATTTTTCGCCTTGAGAAAAATGTTCAATTTGCTCATACCCATTCCATGTCACTTCCCACAGAGAAAAGGAAATGTTCTAAGATGGCATATTTAAGAGTTATTAATGCATGGGGCGGCGCCTGTGGCTCAAGGAGTAGGGCGCCGGTCCCATATGCCGGAGGTGGCGGGTTCAAACCTAGCCCCGGCCAAAATAAAAAAAAAAAAAAAAAAAAAAAGAGTTATTAATGCAGACTCTCCAATAAGATATTAGACGTACTAGCGGAGCAGGAAAGCAGGAGAGGAAAAGGACCAGAATCCAATTTTTGAAGAATTTGAGCCATCTCCTCTTTCTAGAGGCTTTAAACTGAAACTTGTTTTCTCTTAGGCTTGTAACAGTATTTTTCCATCAGCCTCCTAAGGTCAAGAAGAGTAAACCTAACCACTCTGTTTTATTTTTTTCCCTATCTTGTATGCCCAGTTAAAGCACTTAATGGCTAATGTGTTAGGAGCCAAATGACCTCAGTCACTGTGTCATCACTAATTATCTGTGTGACCTCTGTAAGTCCAATGACCTCTCTGAGCCATTCCTTCCTCTGGGTCAAAGGAGGGGATTGGACTGGATGTTGTATAAGGGCCTTCTGGACTCTTTAAAGAGTGCTTAGCAATCTATCCCACCCGAAAGTCATAAATTGCCTTCTTTAGTATTCGAACACCAAGTCTGCTAACTTAATATATTAAAAGTGTGAACTCTATATGTACACCATGGAATACTATTCAGCCATTAAAAAAATGGAGACTTTATAGCCTTTGTATTAACCTGGGTGGAAGTGGAACACATTATTCTTAGTAAAGCATCACAAGAATGATGAAGCATGAATCCTATGTACTCAATATTGATATGAGGACAATTAATGACACGGTGGGGGTGGGGAAGGGGAGAGCAGAGAGAGAAAGAAGGAGGGAGGGGCGGAGGAAAGGAAGAGCAGAGAGGGGGAAGGAGGGAGGGGGTGGGGTCTTGGTGTTTGCCACACCTTTTGGGGGCAAGACAGGATTGTAAGAGGGACTTAACCTAACAAATGCAATCAGTGTAACCTGGTTTCTTGTACCTTCAATTAATCCCCAACAATAAAAAAAAAAGAAAAAAAGTATTTACTCTGGGGTCACAGAGGGGAAAAAAATTAACAGGGCTATAGGGAAAGATGTTAGGGCCGCCTTTGCCCTCTGGCCTGCAGTGAAGGTGTGTTTAGGTGATGTTTCTGTCTCCTTGTGATTACTGTTGTGTCTTTACATTTACTATACGGGTTTTGGGTTGCCCAGAAATGTGTGGGGACTCAGGCTTTTGAAAAAAAAGCTTGGCATGATCGAGATAGCTTGCTAAAATGGGTAAGGAGTGCTCCATGGCTGTAGTGAGGTGCAGCAGGTCAATCATCACCGCCTTGCAGAGCTCTTTCTTGTACATTTCTAGAAATTTCAGACACATGCTATTGCTATTACTTCTTGTATAATTTGAAGGTATTTCAGACTTCCTTGACAACAGGAGGAAAAAATAACAGTGTACAGGGCATATAAAGAAATGCATGACTGACCTCTCCCAGGACATTTACTGGAAGGATGGAGATGGCTTACTAGGAGTACCAGTTTTGACTAATGGCTTCTTTCCCCACTGAGCCTGACTGAAATCATTACCAGCTTCTGCAGTAACGGCTTGAACATGTGGGTGTACAGAATCATGCGTGGCACTTGTGAATCTTACTTTATGCTAGGCGTAATATTTTAGATCTTGTGGCCTCGCTTCTAGTCCTTGTGAGAGCTGGTATCCAGAGAGGTTGAATGACTGAGGTGTTTTAATTGGTGGAGTTAAAGAGCAGGAACTGGCTCTCAGAATTGACCTTATACTCCTCCACTCTGTCACAAACAGAGAAAAGAGAGAAAGGGGATCTATTTAGTACCTAATTTGCACCAGACACTATTCTAGGTATTTTTCATATACAATAGTAGGTAAAAACTTGCAGTCTATATTACAGGTAATATCTCTTTCCAATAGTAAAAAAAAAAAAAAATGTTTTAACTACATAAAACTGAGTTCTTCTCATCCACGGTCATTGTCATTAGAATACATACTGTGTCATGTTTTTGTTGTAGAGTTTAAGTTGTCTGGAACCAATTACATTTTCTAATCCATCCCCACCTTATGACCCAGAGTACCTATCAGCAAACAGACACACGCAGATGTGGACACACGTATGTACACACCCATACAACACAGGTCACAGATGTTGTGATCCTCGGGCAGTATCTTCCCTCTGCATGACAAGAAGCCTGAATGAGGTTGAACTTGGCACAGTTGCAAAAGTAAAGCATCCCCTTGGAATTATAATACAAAATGTACTGAACAAATTAAAACAAGCATATCATATCCCGTATCAAAAAGTGGTTTCAATAATAGGCACGGAGGGCAGTTTGTTATATGCACCCCTACTTTACTAAATGCCTAAATGCCTACTGTGATATGGAGGAGACTCAGTGTGAGGAACAGGACAAGCCCAACTGTAGTGTAACTTCACAATCCCTGACAAACTTCTTTTCATGTATAGGTCGCATTAGATGGTCTTATTACAGAATAAATTATTAGTATCATGATCAAAGGGGCGGTAGTTATTAGATCTATAAAGACTGGATTCACAGTGCCATCTACTGGAAACAGATGCGGACTCGCTTTCAGAATTTTTAGATAGTTTTGTTGTTGCTATTGTTTGGTTGGTTTTTTAATGGAAAGAGTGTTGGGAAATACAGCTAGCAATGGTAAGGGAACAAGTAAGTCCTTACTATATGGTTAAAGATAACAACTTAGAAGCCCTAGTTATAAGTAAAGCGAAATGTATTCATGTCCAATCATTTGCCCTTTGAATGTGAGATGTAAAAATACATATTTCTCAGAAAAGTAAAATCGCTTCTGTTTTTTTAAATGAGTCATTTAAACCGGTTTTTAATAGAGCGCTATGTTTTTATTCTTACCCTTTCAAAGACTGAATTTTTTAATATTTGTAAATGTCTCTGAAATGGATATAGCTGATGAATTCTTAGAGATTTAAATTCGAATTTCATACTTGGGGTGGAAATGGACTCAAAGATTTTTCAAGGTTTCCCAAAACAATTTCTTGAAGAGCTAAATGCTTTTAAATTAGATATAGAGGAAAATTAACTAACAAAAAATAAAAACAAAAGTCTACTTTTATTCAATCATTCAACAAATATTTATGGAGAATCTCCTTTGTGCCGGCCTCTGTGCTAAGATCTGAATACAGCACAAAAAGCAGACAAAGCCTTGCTCCACAGCACTCAAACTTAATCAAGGAGAGATCAACAACAAACAAATGAACACGTAATGTGTCATGTGGAGGTAAAGAGTAAAGCAGCGGGGTACAGAAAGTGACGATGAGGGTCAGGAGTGTGACATTTTATGTGGCAGGGGTGAGGGAAGTGGCATTTGAAAAGAGCGCTCCAAGCAGAGGGGACAGTAAGTACAAAATCCCTGAGATTGTCTTGGCCCCATTTGAAAGGAAGAGTAAATTATGCAAAAGTCTGATGACATTTAACAGCATAAGCATAACTATTAACTTGTAATTCTAAAGTAAGCAAGGAGTGCTAGGATTTCCAGATGGGAAGCCCTAGCAAAGTGATCAGTTCAAATACATAACAACAGATTCATGTGTTTCTCCAGGTAGCAAACCCAGTTTCCCAATTTTTTTTTTTTTTTTTGAGACAGACTCTCACTTTGTCACCCTCAGTAGAGTGCTATGCTGTCAGCTCACAGCAACCTCCAACTCAGGCTCAAGCAATTCTCTTGCCTCGGCCTCCCAAGTAGCTGGGACTATAGGTGCCTGCCACAACGCCTGGCTGTTTTTTGTTGCAGTTGTCATTGTTATTTAGTAGGCCTAGGCTGGGTTCAAACCTGCCAGCCTCAGTGTATGTGGCTGGCGCCATAACCACTGTGCTACAGGTGCTGAGCCAGTTTCCCCAATTTTAATCATGTTATTAGGCTGAATGAATAGTGAAGGTCATCTGGTCTACCATCTCTCTCTCACGCCAGAGTCTTCCCTGTGTTATACTAACAAGTAGTCACCTGTCTCACTCCATCTAAGTGAGAGTCCATTCCATCTTTGGACTGCTCTGACTCAGCAAATTCATCCTTCCACTGAAATGAAACCATTTCTCTGTTCTCTAGTGTTTGAGTAACTGGCATGGCAGTCGGGGAAGGCAGAAAGGTCCCCTCTTCCTCCCTGGGCAAGTGCTAGCAGTAGCCCCAAGTATAGGCCCAAGAATTCTGCCTGTGTGCTGGGACCTCTGGCCTTGCAGCCACTCTTTCATCAACTTGCAGTAAGTGCAGAATCCAGAAACCAGTCCATCCTTCATCATGCTGATCTCATCTACACACAAATTCCTCGCAGACAGGGTGGTTCTCAGCTTGTCCTCGTAACAGTCGGACTGCATTTTCTCCAAGTCTCTGAACCCGTGGAAACAGTAGTTTGCTCACCTGAAAGACTTCAGTTGTTCAAGTTGTTCTCATCTACCTTCCACCCCTTCTCGATTTGCAGTTAGCCAAATCAGAAATCAGTTGTTCAGGGACAACATAAATGAAAAATTTTGTAAAACCATACACAGGCATGCAAATAAACATCACAGTTCATTTGCTAGAGGCAAACTTCCTCAGGCCAGAGAATTAGTAGCAGCTAAGGCTGGCTGAGGACACTGTGTGCCCAGCCCTCCCAAGGGCTGTGTCTTCACTCACTCACTCCCACGGGGTCAGCCTGCTGGGCGGGCAGTGTTATCCTCACTGTGCAGATGAAAAAACTGAGGGACTGAGAGCAATGAAGCGAAAGGTTTACAGGTTGCATAGCTAATAATCGTTGCGGTTAGGATTTGACTCAGGAGGTCTGAGTCCAGAGCCTGAGTTCCCTAAATGATGCTCCCATGACTTGTGACAGCAGAGATTCCAGAGACTAAGGATGACGTAGGGAATGGAACACTAAAGGGACTCGGGTCATTTAGCAATACAAGAAAAGGCTAAAGTGAAAAGGCAAGATGGAGAAGTTCACGAGCAGCACCAATGACAATTTTGTTTTTAATGGGTTGAAAACAGATGAAATTGCAACTGTGTCCCTAACAGAGAGATTTTAAAATGATGAAAGTATTTGGAATGTGATAATAGCAACAACAGGAACTAAAACTTCCTGCCTGCACATCACATACCAGAGCTTAGCGTTCACGTGTCTTAATTTGTCCTCATCAGATCCTATGAGATAGTTACTCACATCACGTCCACTTTACAGATGAGGAAACTGCAATTTGGCAAACCTAAATAACCATTTGCAATAGCCAGCTAGAAAGTGGCAGGGCCGTTACATTATGTGACACATATGGGTTCTAACATTCATACCATTTAAGATCCAAAATCATTGGTGGTGTTTGAAATTTGGGCTGCATTAAGGCACTGGTAAAGGCTAGGGGTTATCGTTTTGCCAAAATCACCAAAAGCCTTTGGAAAAAACCTCTGGTTCTGTTGAAGCACATTTGCCCCAGGAGGCAGTGGTGTTAGAACAGAAAGAACCTGTGTGGGGAGAAGTGAGACTGGTAAAGACAATGACCTTGTTTCTTTCCCAACTGTGATGTGTCCTAAGGCTGCGCTACAGTACAGGTCACTGTTTATGTGTCCCTTCTCTGTTCCAGTCATTGTCATAGGCACTGCATGCTTTCATTCTGGTTCTCTTCTTTTAAACTGCTTCGGACTCTTAGAAAGTATAAAGCTACAAAAATTTAAAGCACAGCTGGCATTTCTTGCTTTTGTTGTTAGCTATGAAGCACATGCAGGAGGAGGAGAAAAAAGAGGACGAAGAAAAAGGGAAAGAAGGAACACTTATAAAATTTGTAGAACGGAGATGCTTCAAGATAGAAATATCTCCCTTTTTTTTCCTGTTGACTCTAAGTAGTATAAATCATGCTGAATGAACCAATATTTTCCAGTTTAAAAAAATACCAGGTGTTTTTTCTCCATTCCTTTTGCCAACTATGAGAAAATGATTTCTAATAAAACTTTATTCCAATGACTGGAATAAATTTTTAGTAGTAAAAGGAAAGTACATATCTAAAGGTTAGAACCTCAGTCTGATACTTACCACAGTAATTTCTACAGAGAATAAGCTCAGTGAATGTTTGTGGAATTTGATCTTGGGTTTGGGACTGACCTGAATGTAAACTATTTGGTTTACCTCCCCTTTTTTAAAATGAGTGTGCAATTATCATGTGTACACTTTTGGAAAAATTATATGAAAGTCAATTTTTTAACTTTTTGGAGAAAAGAGACAATAGAGATTTTGTTGCTGGAAAGCAAGCCAAGGTTGTTTACACGGCTTCTGGGTGACTGCTGTGCTCCACAAACGCACATTGTCATGCACGTTCCTTTACTTCCTTTAGGTTTCTGCTTTTCTGAGCCTTCTGTATTTAAAAAACACCCCATTTCCCAGAGCCTTGCTCCCTGCTACATCTTTCTTCACAGTGTTTCCCATCATCGGTGTTATATTGCTGTTTCCTCATGAGCTCTGTCTGTCCCACTGGAACAGCCCCATGGCAGGAGGGATTCCATCTTACTTGTAGCCATATCCCCAACCTCTGGAACACAGTCTGGCACACAGGAGGTGCTTCATAAATATTTGTTGAATAAGAGGAGAAAGAAATGCCACACATAGTCTATCTCTGAATCAGACTGAAATGAATGTTTTTTATAAATGATAGATTTCATGGAATCTACACTTGCACATAATGCAGGAACATATTCAAGGGCAACACGCCTTCCAAACACTTGAGTGAGAATAGGAGAGCGTATATTGTCATCTAGGTGGGCTCTTGTATGTAAGCGCATCAGACATTAAGAGATTTCTTGAAACTGACCACTTTGCCTTATGAAAGAAACACCCAATTTGTTTGACCTTTGGCATGGTTCCAAAAAGGATTTGAGACCAGAGCAGCAAATTGCCTTTCTTTTTCCCTCAATGCTTCTATGCTTCCAAAAATAAAATGTCTTAAAGCGCTTTTTGCTAACAAAATTTTTTTTGAACAGATTTCTAATTAGATCGCAGGCATTATTCAAGCCTTATCTCATTGGTTACCTTAATAGTCCTCTCTGATTATAATGCCATATTCATTCACCAGCACCCGTAGAGAGTGGATTCTTAGAAAACCTGGGAGATTCCATATGACGGATACATGCAGGAGCCTGGGCGGAGGAAGGGGCACCACTGGGTGTCAGCGCCAGCCCTCCTCGTGAAGGCCAAGCACAAGCAGCAGGAACAAAACTTCCACCTGTTGCCCCATTCAGTACAGCAAGATCCTGAGTGAAAAACTTAAATTGCAAGGACTTTGCTTCCCATACAATTCAGATGTGTCTCAATATACATCTCAGTATTGTTCTAGTATAAATCATCTGCCTCCTCTGGCCCTGTGGGTTCATGTAACTAGAAAGAAATAGGAGCATTGACTACAATGAACATCACCACTAAATCAATTAGTGAAATCAAATAATGTAAATGTCTCTGCGAGCTAATGTCTTCCGTGATTCTACATGATCGCAACTGGGCTTTCATGGCGTAAAGCAAGTAACATGGGAACACATCACACGTTCCATTCCACTTTCTGCTCAGCCTTTCACCTGCAATGTGATCTCAGATGAGTGATGTAGCTTCTTTCAGTCTAAGTTTCCTTATATTCAAAATAGAAAAAGTTGCCATTAGGCCTTCTATGTGGGTAAATCTTATACTTTTTGTTCTTTTCTCTACTTAGGTGCAAAGTGTCCTCTAGGCTCAGAGATCTAAAGAGCTATTTTGATCCCCATCAAATTCTACCCTGTTGCTAGTAAGGAGAATATTAACCACAACATTAACATTAACAACTTATGAGTCTATTATAGAAATAACTGCTTCAAAGATGAAGCAAAATATTTCCTTTTGGAATGCTAAGAGACAAAAATGAAATTCAACCAGGAATATCAGTCAGAATTAATTGCTGAGACCCAATCCCATCCTTCCACCATTTCCCTACCTGGCATCCCAAAGATGGTGCTGGAGGTAAAACTCCCACCCCTTCCAGCCATGGGAGGCAAAGGGATTTTATCCCTTTAGCTCCTACATATAAACCACAATGCGCCTCCCTCCTGTGGGGAAAGAATTGGGTGGAAATGACTCATTTCTTTACCCATACTGGGCTTCTTTTAAGTCTTAGCTCTGCCCAGAAATTGAACTTCTGGACCTATCGCCTAAGAAAATAACACAATTACATAAATATGCACCTGCAAAGATGTCACCAGACAGCTGTTGAAAATATACATCTATAGGGGGTTGATTGAATCAACTAAGATGCATGCACACAATAAAACATAATACAGATCCTGCAAATTACGTTGTAGATTTATGTTTTTTAACATGAAGAGTATTTTAAAAGCATTGTGTCTACCATCTCACCTTTGGAAAAAAAATACATTATACATGCCTGGAATCATAGATTCTGGTAAGATCTGGAAAGATAGATGTGAGAATGTTTAGCACATGGCAGCGGCAGAAGTCATGTCACTTTCTACTTTATAACTTTGTACACTGTGTGATAAATGTATGTTACAAATATGCACCTGTTAATTTAGAAAAATATTTATTTTTACTAGATAAGACTTGCACATGGTACAAAACTTAAAGGATATGAAAAAGTAAACAATAATAGTAATTAAGGCTCTCTCTCTTTTTCATTCCAGAAGGTAAATACTGTTATCTGTCTTCCTTAATCTTCCTGAGATTATCTACGCTTTTCCATATATTGCCTTTATAATCAGAAAAGTCATAATACTAGTTCTGCTTTGAAAAATAATAATTTCAGTAAGATTGAAAGTCTTTAGGAGTTAAATAAGCTGGAAGAGCTGAAGCAGCAGTACGCTTGCTTGGATTTTCTTCTTCATTTTGCAATCGCAGTGGATAGCAAGTACCAAACATATGATCCAACTCTTCGGCAGGTAATAGTCCTTCCTTATTATATCACATTTATTTTAATACATGTTTTACTCTCCTATAAAACTCTGCATTTTTGGAGGACCGAATTGTGGCCATTGAATGTTACATCTTCCACCGTGCTTACATACAATAAAATAAACTAATTGAAATAATATTTTTGACTTTTAACATGTATGACTTATCAAGATTTTGTAAATTATAAGGTTTAATTAATAGGAGGGATTATCATGACTGTTAAATAGTATTCTGTACACAGCAAACAGCAAACGTACATTTGCTTCATAGACGCACAAGTGAGGACGGTCAGAAACCAGATGTAATGGTCGAATCTTGAACCATTCAAGGTCCGTAACATAAGTCATGTTAGCAAACACTCACACTGTTCTCAGTCCTTGCCAGGAATTAACTCCCTTAATCCTCTTAACAGGCCTATGAACATTTTTCCCTGTTTCACAGATGAGGAAACCAAGACACAGAAGGAATGTAACTGGGGCTAGACATAGGCAGCCTCAACCAGAGGTGCATCCCTTATGCTAGCAAGCAGGTACTTTTCCAATAAGCATCTTAAAGTATTTTATAGTGCATGAATGAAAACAAACCCACACCTTATGAAGGCACTTACCTCTATTGTGGTGGTGGTGGTGCCTCAGAGAATTATCTGATGTGGCAAACAGAACTGCGGGTTCTAAATCTCAGCTCGCAGTCATCGGGACCACCCTCCCCCATTTGCAGGTGACAATCTCCAAGAAACAGAAAGGAAATACCGTGAATATTTGTCATGTCATGGTTAGTAATGGAATATTCAGGGGACATGAACGGGAATGACAGGGAGTGTGGCTGGGGAGTGGGACAATTGTATACACGCCTGTGTCTGTGATCTTTGACTCACGCGAGCTGAATTTAGCCTTTTCTAAGCTGTGGTTTTTACTAAAACTTGCCTATGCCCAGCATGTGAGAGACATCCCAAAGCTGCTATAAACCAGCTAAAGAAAAACCTACAGTCGGCTTTTTTCAGAGAGAGGAGAGAAGGCAAGCTAAGAAGTAGGCATCTAAACTCCATGAACAATTCAAGTGACATGATGACAAAAACAGGAGCCTCTGAGTCATCTAAAGAATTATCTTTTTTCTTGTGTGAGCTTGCAGTTGTTCATCTACCAGCACAATTAAATTCAAGTGGGAGGAGGGAGAGGAGAAAAGCGAAGGGGGAGGGGAGTCGTAAGCTCTCACCTGCCAGGTGCAAAGTTAGGGGAACCTGGCACACCTCCTGGGTGAAGGGCTCAACTACAATTTGGTCTATTACCTAACAAACACATACAATGTAACCTAATTGTTTGTACCCACTTATTAATCTGAAATTAAAAAAAAAAAGAAATATGGCTAGTGTAGTGGCTCATGCCTGTAATCCTAGCACTCTAGGAAGCCAAAGCCGGAGGATTGCTTGAGCTCAGAAGTTCAAGACCAGCCTGAGCAAGAGCGAGCCTCCATCTCTACTAAAAATAGAAAAGTTAGCCAGGCATTGTGGCCGGTGCCCATAGTCCTAGCTACTTGAGAGGTTGAATCCTTCATAGGATTGCTTGAGCCCAAGAGCTTGAGGTTGCTGTGAGCTATCACACTTAGGCTCTCTAACCAGGGGGACAGAATGAGGCTCTGTCTCAAAAAAATTATGTGTGTATCTTATACAGATGAACGCTAATGAGGGAATTATCATTATGTTCTCAATGTGCTCCTGGGACCAGCATTGTTGTCACCCCTTTGGAGCTAGGTAGAAATGCAGACTCAGGCCCCACCCAAGAGACCTCCTGAATTCAAACCCACATGTCAGCAAGCTCCCCACTGGTTCCAATGCATGTAAGTTTGAGAAACACTGGCCTATTTTAACCTCTTTCTTTACAGATGAACGAATTGAGAGCTGCAGAAGAAACCAAACTCACATGGCTAAATCTTGCCATAGACAAGATTAAAATCCAAATGAGAAACCATGAAGAGATAAATACAAAACAGTCGGACACGTTCTGTTTAGTGACTTTTGTGGCTATGTGGGGATTACAGGTAATGCTCCGAAGGAGAGTAACTTCAGTTTCTATGGAACCAGTTGAACTCTGTAATTAACATACATCCAGCCACACTTATCCCTGCAGATTCATACTATTTCTTAGGAAAAATGCATTATTTTAGTGAGGGTAATGTTCCTAACATCAACAGTTTTTCTCCAGTCCCCAAGTACAACGGTAGGAAAAAAAAATTTTTTTTTAGGCTGCCTTCTTCATGATATGATAATTACTGCTATATTTGAAATGTAAACTTCTTCTAAAAATATAAATGTTAAATTCAACAGCTTAGCGGTACACTATGATTACCCATCATTTCAATTTCTCAATTGGTTTTCCAGTTTCAAATCAGCTAGGTATTTATTAGGAGAAATGCCTTTTCTTTTTTTCCTTTTGGAAGACAGAAGCATTTATATTTCCATCCATGGGAAAGATAAAGCAATTATAGATTACTTAAACAAACATGGTTGATCCCAATTCTAACATCTGAGGAGGAGTTAATGATTAATTAGTATTTAGATGAAGAAAGAAAATGTTCATAGCTCTCTGAATGTTTGAAGAAAGTAACAGTGTACAGCAGTTGCCCCCCCCCACCCCAAGGTGATACTTGTTAGTTTCTATCATGGCTGGAAAAAAAATAATGTGGTTATCTTCTCTCTAAAAAAAAAAAATGGAAAAACTAGCTGGGTGTGGTGACATGTGCCTGTGGTCCCCATTACTTGGGAGGCTGAGGCAGGAGGATCACTTGAACCCAGAGTTTGAAGTCACAGTGAGCTATGATGATGCCACGGCACTCTAGCAAGGGTGACAAAGTGATAATGTCTCAAAAAACATTTTTTTTAATCATAGTTGATTTCAATTCTAGATTGTATAAGAGAATCTTGTTGGATTTGCCCACATCGTGTAAAAGTACACATGCATCTCTCTTTCTCAACACATTTTGTGTGTGTGTGCAATAATTCAACTGGCATTTCCTACCAGCACATCCTCTCATGCACCACGACATTCACCTCTTGAATTGGACATGGGTTTCACATTTCTAAAATCGATGGTCCTCATCAGGGACTTATTTCAAAGGGAAAAATTTGGGAAGGGGGCAAACAGCTTTTTATTTGAGAATTCCTAATTTCCTATTACTAAAATATGATTGGCAATACTGGGGGGTGAGGGAAGCCACACCTGGGGCATTTCCAGGACCACATGGATTCACTGGAACACAGACGTTCCAAGAGGGTTACAATGCAAATCTGTACACCTTGCAGAGGACAGCGTGTTGTCGAGGACGTGTTGACACCATGCAGAAAGTGCACATCAGAGGTGGCATTCCTGCCCAGGAGCAGACCTCTCAGAGTCCTCTCCAGAAAAAAACCTTTGGCCCCAGTTATTTGGTCCTTACAACTGAGATGTATAACATTGCCTCATACTTGATAAAAGTTGATGCTTTCTGCACAAAACGGACTGTGTATTGTAGAAACACCATGCTGTTTTGTGAGCAAGAGTGTTTCTCTAGCACAAAATAAAGTGAAGGGACATAAGTTTTATTTAAACTAAAGTTATGTAGACAATCACATATGGAACGTCTCTTCATTACCAAGGAAGGAAAATGTGATGGAAAGAGGAATTTGACATATATTCTCAATTTTATGGCTATTCGAATCTACAAGAAAGGATGGGGAAAGTCCTCTGGGTCAGTAATTAAGCGTCAATGATGGTCCACAGAAAAGGGGTTAGAGGCACGAAGAATTCATAGCTGTGAAAAGGTTTGGGAAGATGACCAGAGGGCTTACATTTTAGGTTTCAACTGATCTCTTTCCTCTGGGCTTCTGGGTCAGATTTGATTTTAGAATGTGAGTCTGACCATTTTGCCAGGGACATGGGCCCCAGATCCATGAAGGCATCATTGCGATCTCTTTTCACCTTTCATCATTGTCCGACAGTCTGTCTGGTGATATACGTCTTTCTGAAGATAATTATATCCCTCTGCTTTTTTTTTTTCTTTCAGTTCTTCAATAACATTTGCAGTGTTTGAAATCTTCAGTCATCTGTCTTTTATCTCCTATGGCATGAGTGGCATCCCATTTTCCCTCAGGAAGAGACGTTGCAGAAAGAGATCTTAAATTTCTTTCCATCGATGTTAATTCTCTTACCAGGAAGTTCCACCCTCTGTTTTCTATGTTGGGGAAACTGAGGCAAAATGGGCACCAGCATTTGAATTATTATCCAGTAGACACAATTCTCAGCATTCTCTTCAGAAAAAAGTAGTATTCTGAACACGACCTAAACAATGTTCAAAAACTCACAGCGGCGACTAGAATGAAAGAGACTGTGTAGTTTCACTCCGCTGATCCATCAGCTTGGCGAATGACGCACTGTTAATGGAGATTTAGCCACTGAGACTCAGAATGAAGCCCATATTACCAGGATTTTATTACCATGTACATACCCACACACAGCAGGGTTTTTAGTGTCCTACTACAAAGTGTTATTTGAAATCATTAAAACTAAACTGCACCTGTCAAAATAAATCAACCAATGCATTTAGTGATTCAGATGCTCGGGCTTATTTAAGTCTTTTCTCCATATTTATGAATTTTTAATGCTCTTTCCCATCATTAGTGTTTAACGTCCAAGTACCGCTGTCCTATGAAAAATAGTGCATTAAAATGAAATTGGGCATTCAGTGCATACTCCTGTCTCTGGATTCGTCTGGGTTGGGCTCTTTCGCACAGTGTGTGCTTCGGGGCTCTGCTGTATGGCTTTTCCCACCTATAAAATGTTTTTACAGCTTTGTGTTGTAAAAGTCAAGCCAGCTGACAAATCTTGGCTCTTGCCTTTATGTATGTCTGTTTGATTTAACATGCTTCTGATTAACAATGGAGTTTCCTGACGCTGTCAAAATAAGTCAGGTATTAAATGCCTTTTTAGAAATGACTATTTTTAAAGGAGAGATTAAGTAAACAAGCCATTCCTGCTGGTAAAATAATTGATTATGTTGCTGACTATTTAATATTATGTTTAGCCAGAGCTCCCTGGGGACAGCTTATTACATTAGCATAAACAAAGAGAGAACAGCCATAACTCCTCAGAGGGAAGCACATGAAAAGACACCACTGATATTTGTGTTTGAAAAGAACAGAACAAATACTTTCCTTGTTGGAGAAACCAGCGGACCCCATGAAAACTTACATGGCGGCTGGAGCGTTACAAACTTATACACGCTATATTAAAAAGCAGACCTAAGTGTTTTATAAATAGCTCTCATAGTCCTCTAAAGAAGCAGGCAATTAAGAAAATGGTTTGCTTAATAAAGTTTAAAATCTTGAATCCAGCAAGTAGAAACCTGCCTGTTCTTAGTCTTTATTTTGCTTCAGAACAGCCCAGTTTTGTCCCCACATTCTAGTTACGCTGGGGAAAATCTGTTCACCTATTTTCCACGGACTCCTTTGGTAAAAGCATCATAAAGAAAAATTGATCCACTCCCCAAGGCTCTCTTGCTGAGTTAGGCATAACATATATTACTGAAAGATACTGGGCTAGCCGCTACACGGCGTTATGCTTCCATCCGCTGCCCCGTGGCTCTGTGAGTTTGTGAGCACATGTTTTCATTTTGGGATTAGGAAGCATTTGTCTCTCCTGCTATGTTGGTTTTTGAAAGAAGGCAAGTAGAAAGCAAATGTGCTAGGTTAGAAGCCTCCTTGTCCGTTTGTAAAAATGAGGCGTTTTCACAGCATTCTTTTATGCCTCGTCTGCCCCCAGCCACAGGAGGGGATTGATATTATCTGCATGTTTACAGTTGAAGAAACGAAGGCTGAATGAAACTGAGTAACCCACTCAAGGCCACAGCCAGTGGATGTGACCTTCCTAGCATCCGTGTTGCCAGGTGAGCTGGCATCTCTTGGATGACAAAGTGCAGGGTATTTCTGAGTCTGGGAGATGCCAGTCGTGAAGGCAGAATGGAGCATGTGTGCCTGAACATTCCCTTCCCAGGGTGCCAGGTGGGAAGGCTGGCACAGAGGAGCAGGTGAGAGAGAAGCTCCCCACCGCCGAGCAGTCCTTTCCCCCACCATACAGGACCCTTCGCACTCCATTCAGAAAATTACCTAACATTCATTTATTAACTGGACCAATACCAGCCAGATGGCTCCCATTTTTCAGAGGGAAGAGCTCGCAAAATAAAGTATAGGCGTCCCTGAGTTACAAACATCTGAATGATGTACAACTCACACTTAGGAATGGAGCCATTACAGGCAATAGTTAAACGTACCTGTCCCAACTTACCTACAAATTCAACTCAAAAATAAATCCAGGGAACCTATCTCATTCATAACTCAGGGACTACTTGTATAGTAGAAAATTGTGTATGGAAAATTGTGTTAATTTATGGGCTTACATTTATTACTTGGAAAATGGTCGTAATGGGTTTAAAGGTTGGGGAAATAAGGAATGATGGATAAAGAGCTTGATATTAACTGTTTCTCTTCAGATACTCAAATGCGTAGACTTTTAAGGGTAATTAAAAGTCAGATATTCCTTCTATAGTCCTTATTGTTGTCGGCCCATTATGTGTTTGCCAATAGAAGTGTTTTCTCCCTTAAACTGGAGCTTATACGCTAGTCACCACCATGAGCCCAACCACATTCTTGCAAGCTGCCTGCCTCAGCACCTGCTGTGGCCCCAAGCACACATGATGGGGTGGAAAGCTGGGGTTAGAATTACCATAAAGGATGCCACCCCTACATGTTTCCTGGGATTTGTGGGGGTAGAGTTTTAAAAGTATGAATTTTGGAACCAGAAGGGTTTGTATTTGTATGTTAATTAAGTCATTCATTATTCTGAACACCTGAATTCAACTTCAAGTACTGGCTTCAAAAACTAGTTATGTGGCCTTGACTTTGAGCAACTTTTTTTCCCTCTCTTTTTATTCTTTAACTCCTCTGAGCTTCACTTTCCTCCCTGAATGGTATAGCTACCATCATGGTGAAATGAGGAGTGGGATTTCAGAGGAAAGAAGGGTGAGTTGGATGATCTGAGAAGAGCCTATTGTGTAGCTGAGAAAGGAACCATGTGTCAAATCCATGTGGCAAAACGTGTTCCAAAAGATGAACCTAAGTAGAGAAAAGAGGACAGCACAGAGTGTCTAGTGCAGTAGCTTATAGGGAGGTTGGCAGACTAGGCAAATGAGAGAATTACACAAGATGATATGACAGAATCTAGCCTTTAACTTTATAGTAGACTCTCCAACTCTTCTTCCATTTTTTTCTTCCCTTTGTTCTTCCCTTTCCACTTCCTGTAAAATAGAATCAGTTGCTCACAAAGCTGCCAAGAACCCATCTGACCCAACCGCATTGCTTTCAAATGATGAATCATTAAGTCAGGGATATTTCTGGAGGGATGCTCTAAGTCCAAATGCCAGCAGATGTCCCTCCTATTGACTGAATTGACTGGATGTTCATTTGTGCACATTTTGGATTTTTGAAAGTGATCTCGTCCGTCAAGATTTATTCAAGGATAGAAATCAAAGCTAGGTTAAACTTTTTGACTTGGGAAACCAACTTTTGAGGAAATGGATGTTTAAATCATTCTAAATCCCTGCCACATTTTCTGAAGCTCAGCTCTTATCTTGAAAAGGAAGAATTAAATTTGTTCAACTGAGTTTGACCCTAATGGTCTTTTTTGCCCTATTTTCTCAATCATTTACATGGATGATCAGTACGAGCCTTCTGCTCTTAATCCTCCCTCTGTTATAAATCTCCTAAGGCCCAAGAGTTCTTCTCTTGGAACACACTCTCTTTTTAATTTAGACACTAATGAACAGTTCTCACTTGGGTGAGCCTCTTCCATTTTGCTCCAGGGAAGGAAGCCTTGGTGAGACAGCCCTGCCCTACCACTGACTGGGAAGAGGCCCAAGAATGCCCACATGCCGCCGCTACAGACTCAAACGCAGAAAATGAGCAGATGTTTACGTCATGGTTTCCAATGCCTTCCAAACTCAAGGCACATCTCTCTCAGAATTTGGGTTCAGGCCCTTGCACACACACAATGGTGCATTGAGAGGATCTAAGATGCCACACATGGGCAGACCTGGGCCCAAACCCAGTTCCGATAGGTTCTAGAAACTTCCTTCTTCTTGCTAGTTTTCCCATTTGTAACATGGAGATCATAACACTGACCACACCAAGTATCATAAGGATTAATGAAGATGCTGCATAAAAGTGCCCACTACGCCCAATCCCTAGTGCGTGCAGACACCTAGCAGGCTCCAGACACTGCGCTGAGTGTTTATGCACATTATCTTTTGTTCCTATCAACAAGGAACAAACTAGGAATCATTATACTCCTTCAGCCAACAAAGAAACCAAGTGTGGAGAAATATGATGACTCACTCAGGGGCCCACAAATGCTGAGTGGTTTGGTTAAATAGTTCTGTGGGAGTAAACCCCCAGGAACAAGCAGATGATAAATGGTGGGCAGCATGTCTGAGAAAGCTGCCATAGCTTTATTATCAATAAAAACAGAAATATGTGTATCTCTGAGTGAAGTGGCCATAACTTGAATTACCAAAGCCAAGGGGTATTTTTTTTCAGACTCAAATTCTCTGAGACTTATTAATTCTGATTTTAGTAAGCTGTACCCAAGTATTGAATAATGTTATAATGGCTGTAGTAGAATCAATCCAGAGGAAGGTGGAGGTGGGTGGAGAGGCGGTAATGACCCATCAGCTGGGGCTGCTATCTCTGTCTGGGTTATGACACAACATGGACGGTGATCCAAAGACCCAGTATCCCCGGCATGTGGCTCTGGGATTCAATCTCTGACTCAATCTTCAGTGGTTGTTTTCAGTTTGTTTCTAGGGAAATTATACTTAATTACATGAGCTTAGGAGAATTTTCTTAAGGGAAAATTGTTTACGCTAACTGAATAGGGCCCGAGACAATTATAGACGCAGAGAGGTGTGATACCAAGTAGGAGAGGAAGAACTTCCTATGAAAAATAGGCAGTTTAGGGTGGTGCCTGTGGCTCAAGGAGTAGGGCACCGGTCCCATATGCCAGAGGTGGAGGGTTCAAACCCAGCCCCGGCCAAAAAAAAAAAAAAAGAAAAATAGGCAGTTTAGTGAGACAAAAATGAAGTAAGGGTGATGAAAAGCAGCCCAAGGTAAGGGGGCTGGGGACAAAGTGTTTTCCCTGCCTCTGTGGGCTGGAGGGCACTGGGGATGGCCATCAATTCCCTCCCTCTAATGTACTGGCTACTGTGTTTAATGTCTACTTTAAGCAGCATTGAGAGCTACAGCAATTGAAAGATAATAAGAGGAAAATGAGTAATGAATCTGTTTTATTGTGTGCTATAAATGGCCTCCATTGAAACAGTCTGTGTTTAGACTGCTAATAAAAATGAATGATGAAGGCAGACGTTTAACATGGGAATTGGTTCAAGCAAGGAACATATTTTCTGTTTAAAAATAATTTGGGTTATGGAGAAACTTCTTGCTTGGAAACTTTCTATAACTGCTGTACAGTTTTTATAAGCCTTGGCAAGGTGAGGGTGGTTTCTTGTATTATTATTGTTTTCTTTTTGTGGCTTGAAACATTGGCAAGGGCTATCATGGCAGCTGAGGAACTACAGGATTTTATTTGTTAATCTGTCAGCTTGTGGACCTTTGTCCACTGGGCAAACAAAGAGCTTCAGGAAGAAGGACATTCACGAAACAGGGTGTGCTCCTTAGGGGATTAAGGATCCTGCAAGGGGGAGATCTGTTATTCAAGTGTTCAAACTGTAGTCTTGTCTAAGCCTGGAAAGTGTTAATCCCAAAATTTAACCAGCTCCTCCTCCTTGTTTGCAGTCCCCCTAAAGGAAAAGAAATCTGATTTATTATTTTCTTAACCGACACAATTTAAGAGCTTGAACACTGGAATAGTTCATTTGGGGGTGGGGGTGGCTACTATATGCCCGGCACCCTTCACACGGCCCTCACGGCGCCCATACAAGCGGGGTACTTTCATCCTCACTTTAGTGACCAGAAATCCAAGAGTCACAGAAGCCTAATGACTTGCTTGCTAATAAGTAGCAGAGCCTGGAATTTGAGGCTGAGTAGGATGGGTGGGAGAGGCCCATGTTTCATCCATGGCGCCGCTGGGCCATGCAAAGCAGAGGTGAGCTGCCTGGGTGAGGGTGAAAGAGTGTGCCTCTAGGCACAGGAGCTGTTGCAGCCGGCTTTTCTCCATGGCTCATACATGTACAGTATCCTTGAAGGCAGTGTTTTTCAACCTTTTTTTTTATCTCACGGCACACTTGAATCTATAGTTGAACTTCTGTGGCACACTCAAATTATGTTGATCAAAAAAAAAAAAGTTAAAAAAAAGAATATACTGGCTTCATGCCTGTGGCTCAAGCGGCTAAGGTGCCAGCCATGTACACCTGAACTGGCGGGTTCGAATCCAGCCTGAGTCCGCCAAACAACAATGAAAGCTGCAACCAAAAAATAGCTGGGCGTTGTGGTGGGCGCCTGTAGTCACAGCTACTTGGGAGGCGGAGGCAGGAGACTCACTTGAGCCCAGGAGTTGGAGGTTGCTGTGAGCTGTGACGCTACAGCACTCTACCCAGGGTGACAGCTTGAGGCTCCTCTGTCTCAAAAAAAAAAAAAAAGAATATACTTACTGGGCTTTGAAATTCTTTTGAGAATAATTTAATTAAAAATCTTTAAACAGGGCAGCACCTGTGGCTCAAAGGAGTAGGGCACGGTCCTCATATGCTGGAGGTGGTGGGTTCAAACCCAGCCCCAGCCAAAAACTGCAAAAAATAAAAAAAAAGAAAAATAATAATAATCTTTAAACATTTTCTCAGCACACCTAAGACCCTCTCATGGCCCAGAGGCTGAAAATCACTGTTCTTAAGCAAATTGCCTGATCATCACTTGCAGAAGACCCTGTGGTCAGGAAGATAGGGAAGAATTTGTAAGTTGGGACAAAGATGAAATATAAGGACAGAGTCTGGGAAAAGGAGATCACAGGGTCCCTCCCTCTGTGCCCCGCCTCTGCCCCACCGCGGCTGTGAAGTGGTTCATCAGGATTCACCAGTGTGACTCATGCCTTCAGTTCCCAGGTGCAATCCCAGGAAAATGGGAGGGGTGGCAGGGAAGGAAGAACGCTCTCTCGCCAGTCTTACGTTGCCCTCGCTTTAGTTTGGTGCATGCGCTAACCTTGTGTTACTTTCACTGGTTGGAATATCTTGCAGACATTACGGGAAAGACAGGATCCGTGCAGCACATTCCGTTCAAAGTGTGCATCATTTCGGAGAGGCAGCTTCCAGTTCAAATTGGTCTTTTAAAAATATGGATTCCCACTTGAAAGCAAAAGTCAAAACAAAAGGAAAAAATGCTCACTGTTTGCACGTACCTGCTTGCCACCGAGTGCTTTATTTAATATGTTAGAGCCCAAAGGCTCCAAAAGCTGCTGGAAAATCCGTGGCTTCCCTGTGTCCTGAAAAGGGCACTCATCCAAGGAATCCCAGGAACATATGAAATATTCATATGTCATAAACTAGAAATGAAGTTTCACTGCATCTGAGGACAATCAATCAGTCAGTTAAAGCCAAAGTAAAGTATTTATAGGGAAGGATCAGAGTCAGAGCGTGAGAAGCAGTGGCACAAAACCCAGACACCTGGCCAGCGTCTAGGACACTCTTCATCTTGTTGTACAGCAGGCATGGCCAGAGCCACAGGGCCCAGACCTCCCTCACCCAGACTGCTCAGCTCAGTACCTCGCTTGAAGTATTCAGTGATTGACTTTTTCACTGTATGGCCCACGCAGTTCTCTGCCCAGTCTCCATGCCCAGGCAGTGACTGGAGCCCCCTTCACTCAGATTCTCTAAAAGTAACACATGGCCAGCTGGGCAGCCTGCTCACATCTGTGATCCTAGCACTCTGGGAGGCTGAGGTTCCAGGAGTGCTTAAGGCCTGTGTAAGAGCGAGACTCCCCCCAAGTCTACAAAAAATAGAAAAATTAGTAGGCACAGTGTCATGTGCCTGTAGTCTCAGCTACTCAGGAGGCCGAGGCAGGAGGATTGTTTGAGGCCAGGACTTAGAGACCAGGCTAAGCAAGAGTGAGACTCCATCTCTACTAATAATAGAGAAATTAGGCAGGTGTTTCCATAGGCACCTGTATTCCCAGCTACTCTGGAGGCTGAGGCAGGAGGATGGCTTGAACCCAGGAGTTTAAGGTTACTGTGAGCTGTGATGAGGCCACTGCACTCCACCCTGGGTAGCAGAGCAAGACATTGTCTCAAAGTAAGAAAGAAAGAAACACACGTTTCATTCTGCAAGTAGGTGCTCCTCTTCCCTATCAACATTCTTCCCATTATGGGAGGAGAGGCCGTAGGGAGGGGAAGTAACGTTGCCACTCCACATGGGGGGCCCAGTCCGAAATTCAAATGCAGCTGACAGTGAGTGGCATCTGGAGGGGAATTGGATGCCATGGCACACATGGGGCTGTCTGGGCCTACCACATGCCTGCAGCCAAGCTTGATCCTGCCGTGTAGACAGCTGACTCTGCCATGAGCCAGGAAGGAGGCGGCTAATCAGCAGGTTGTAAGTGTTCCAAGGCTCTGTAATCCATGATTTATTTTCCCTCCAGAGCCCAAGGGAGAATTCAGTATAAAAATACCCTGTTCAACAAACAAGTTGGGAGACTCCTAAGTGAGATGGATTGGAGGCGCCAGTGCCCAGGGGGTTGGCAAACCATCCACACACTGAACTCATGGACTCAGCCCTCTGCAGGTTCTTTTCCATAGCAATCAATTTGGGAACCTCTCCATCCCAGAAAATGAGTAATTAAAAATATATGTATTATAGGTAAACAGTTACATAATCTGAAATGGGGAAATGATTCTTTTAATTCCCATCCTTCACTGAAATGCTTATACTCATAACTTGCATTAAATCTTTCTCTTTGACTTCTTATTTTTTGGTTGTATTTATTTGTATTTTTCTCAGAAAACATTTCGTAACATTTGACTGTATAACAAGGGAACTTTGAGTCCTCACGTGTCCAGGCCTTCCTTGTCACCTGGCAGAGGGAGGCCTCATGAGTCAGACACTAGATTCTAAAATCCTCTCAGAACCGTCCATCGCATCATATCCTTACCTGTAAAATAAATAAAAATAATCTAGCCTGCACTCTATTAAATGCATAATTATTTATTGATAGACAATGGGCCCTGCACGATTGCACTCATATACTAGGTACATTACATAAAACGTCCAAACAATAGGAAAGAAGAGAATTTTAAAGGACCAGAGAAAAATAAGATTAATTATAAGTTCTCAGTTCCTCAGTCCCCCATCCCATTTAATTGTGATCAAAAGTCCCATTTTTGAAAACCACAGATCCAGTGGAAAGGAAAGATGACTAAAAACATCCCCTGTGTTTGAAAGGAGTGGCTTTGTCAATTAATTGTGCTTGTTGCCAAACAAGCAAGCCAAGGCCGCAGAACTGCTCTGGAGGAAGCTCGGGCACCAGCACTTCTGCCCCGCAGCAGGGAAAGGGCCCAGGTTTCCCGGCTTTGTTCTCGGCGCTTCTCTGCAGGGGGCGGGGGGCGCTCAGCGCTCAGCCCGGCATTGACTGCGGGCGCCTTGCAGCCGCCGTTTCTAAGGAGATTGTGCGGTGCCCCTTCCTCTTCCCGGCCCAATTACTCTCTGCCTAATTGAACTCCCGCTGGCTCGGTTCCAACACAGTTCTGTTTCACCTCCTGATAAATGGCCCTTCACTTTCTAGCGTGAGAGCTAAACGATCCCCGGAACGAACCAGAGTTCATCTCCACTGTGTCCAGGGCGTTGGACAATCGATGCGCGCTTGCAGCAAATTGGCGGAGTTCACAGTCCTGCCGGGTCCATCAGAGACACAGATGCGCCATGGCTTTGCTGACAACGCCGTGGCCTTCCCCAGTCTCATTGGGGGCCTTGTCTGAAGTTTTAAGAAAAAGAATTTGGGCTTTCTTGTAGCTCCTCGCTGATGTTCAGGAGTTCTTTTTTTTTTTTTTTTTTTGTGGCTTTTGGCCGGGGCTAGGTTTGAACCTGCCACCTCCAGCATATGGGACCGGCGCCCTACTCCTTGAGCCACAGGCGCCGCCAGTTCAGGAGTTCTTAATAATGACCTCAGGGAAACCATCAGGTAAATATTTCTCCACCTAAATGAATGTAATCAAATTTTACACAAAGCAAGTATAGACATCTGTCTCTGCACAGGTAACATGGGAAACCAGAAACATGTATTTAACACATGTCTCTGAGCGTCACCTCCAGTCACCAAAATAACCCAAGCTTAGAGAACCGGCAGTTCCACAGCTGGTGAAGGTCCAGAATCACCAGAACAGCGCCTGTCCTGGAGGAGGCTGGGCCTCTCTGGGGAAGAGAATTAGCCTTAGCATTGGCGTCCAAAGTAGGAATCTGAGTAAGTGTAAAGCTTGCAGTGTGAGGCTTCTCTATTTTTTTGTTTTGCATTTTTAAATTACATAATTCTAGAGGAATAAAAACCTTAGCCATCAGCCAGCATTTCGCAAAGAGACTCAGATGGGCAAAGTAACTCAGTAAGGCAAAGGTAGACACAGAGTCGGGATTCCTTGATTTCCAAAGTGCCCTTTCAGTTCGTGTAAGATAAGATCTCCTTTGTTCTTCTGGTAAAGCAGTTCAGCCCCACCCAAAAGCAAAACCTTATTCACACCTTTTCCAAGTCTTTATGATTATTAGCTCTGTTGCTGAAGTCAGCAAAATAAGCCATTATCTGGCCAACTTTAAGAATGAAGTTGGCTAAGTTTATCAGCATTGTGAGGTTGTCTAGAGATTCTGCACATATTTCACACACACTGCCGGTAAATGCGGAGTTTCCTCTGCTCATTGATTCACACGTGGCTTTTCCTTTGCCGACTGCATTGTACAGGCCCAGGACGGATGTTCAAAGGGAGCAGGATGTGTCTGCAGTACAGCCCAGTATAAGTCAGACATAATAAACATCGCTACCTGCCCTATTCCATAACATAGTGATAACTTACTCCCCCTATTTGTGAAGATAATGTGGTCCTTGATTTTTTAAAAACTCTAGTTATGATATGGTTTAAAATGAAAAGCAACCTCTCTTCTTTTCCCTACTTCTTGTCCCAGGCCTCAGTAGCTCCTTGTCCTTACAGATGCTTGCTGTGGATCCCTTCTTTTATACAAATGAGAACATGTGGGTGGCATTATTCTATCATTGATATTTACACCTGGGTGATATACCTTGGCAATCTCTGTGTAGGCGCACATAGCTCTATTTATTTCCTTCTGGCTATGAAGTATTCCATTGAGATGATATACTGGGTTTTAGCCAGCCCTTAGTATGGATGGTAGAGTTATTTTCAGTTTCAGGTTTTGTCCTGGCCGGTAATCAGCAATGGTTATTCCTTTGGCCGGTAATCAGCAATGGTTATTCCTTTACATACATCTTTATGAGCATTTTCAGCATATTTGTAGAATAAATCCTAGAACTGAAATCGCTAGGTCAAAGAGTAGATTCATTTTCTAATTTCATTAGATAAAACCAAATAACACTCTTACCACAAAACCAGCGCATGTAAACGTGCTGTGCTGATGTACACACTCGTCTATGATGTATACGAATGTTGGTTTCTCATGCCTTGCTGACACCTAACTTTGTCAAGGTGATAAGTAAAAATAGTGTGTTCAATGTGTAGTTCTTAATTGCCTGTGAGTTTTGGTGACTTTCCATATAACAATTTTTATGTTAGCTACTTGCCTTTGTTCATTTTTTAAATTATTTATAAAAATATTTTGTATGTTTTTAAAGTGATCTTTGTCTTATGTCAAAATATTTGCAAATATTTTGTCTGTCATGTATCTTCAATATATTTTACTAAATTAAAGGTTAAGATATGTTGTATATGATGTATAGAGAGGAGAAAAAGATAAATTAAATCATTTTCCTTCTTTAATTTAATTTCTTAAATAATTTTCCCTGTGGATTCTGAAGTTTGCATTTTGCCTTGGAAAAACTTTCCCCCACTTTCAGAATATAAAACAAAAACATCTTGTATCTTCTTCTAGTGATTTTATGTGTTTTTTTTTTTTATTTGATTCATACTTTCACTTTAGAGGGGCATGAAAGACCTCTCTGCCCGGGGTAACACCAAGAAAAATTCAGAGAAAAAAAATCCTACATTTTCAAGGGCCTAATAAAAATAAGGGATCAAAGCAAAACATAATAAACTCAATTTTATAGAGACTAGTCCTTAATTGAAAAAGAGAAAGCCAGGAAAGTTTCCATTCCTAACAAGTGCTTCTGGTCGAGGCATGGCAGGGTTGTTGTCCTAGACGCAGAGATTTTCAGGGAGGAGAATTAAGCTGATCTGTAGATGATGGTACAGGCTAGAGGGATAGATTGGAATATAGAAGTGTTTTGATTGCAATAACAAATAAGGCCAATATCTCTCACTTCCTCACCCATACCCTCAGACTTTGACAAAAATTTATCAATGAAGAAAGGGCTAAATGTAAAGCAAAATTACAAAGACTCATGCATTCCTAAGATGCTTAGATTCTAGGGCCCTACTAAGTTGAATCCACAGTAAATGAAAAATATCTAAAACAGAAGCCCATACACTAGCTATTAATAATATCCAAAAGCCAGCAGTAGTATGGGAATGAGGGTTGATTGAGCATAGATGATATCAATCAGTTCAAGATTTAGCCAAGACCCAGGACAATCTGACTTTAGAAGGAATCTGAATAATACACTTTTCCCCCTATCAGACAAAGGGAAAGGGCCTCATTCTTTAGGAAAAAAATAAAAACCTTATTATACATCAATCTTGATTATATTTTGTATACATATTTAGACACAATAAAATTATGAGGCGTTAAAAGAAACAGAAAATGCTGACCAATAATCAAAAGAACATATAGTCAACAAAAGCAGACCCACAGTTAAACCCAGTTATTGAAATTAAGGCAAGAATATTTAAACAACTACCATAAAAATTTTAAAAAGTAATAGGAAAAGATGAATATAATGGGTAAGAGGGGTATTTCAGGAGAGAAAATGGAACTCTAAAAGGAGACAAAATGGAAATTCTAGAGCTATAAATTGAAATGTCTGAAATAAAATATTCACTGGATGACACTGACAGTACCTTGAACTTTCAAAAAAAAGCATTCATAAACTTGAACACAGACCTATAGAAACTGGTTGAATCACATTTGAAAGATTCAAAAACAATGTGGTGTCAAGAATAAGAGAGACAACTGACTTCTCACTAGAAATGATGTAAGCCAGAGCACAATGAAGTAATAACTTTAAAGTGCTGAAAGAAAAACACACTGTCAACCTAGAATTCCATATATAGTAGACCCCCCAGCTCCATTATTTTGCTTTTTTGTGATTTCTGTTACCCACGGTCAACTGCCAATGGAAAATGCTAAATAGAAAATTCCAGAAATAAACAATTCATAAGTTTTAAACTGCATGCCATTCTGAGTGGCATGATGAAATCTTGCACTGACCTGTTCCTTCCCAGCCTGGACATGGATTATCCCTTTGTTCAGTGTATCTATGCTGTACACGTCACCCGCCTGTTAGTCACTTAGTAGCTGTCTTGGTTATCAGATCAAAATTATATGTTTTTTTTTAATAGGGTCTGGTGCTATCTGCAGTTTCAGGCATTCATTGGGGGTCTTGAAATGCATCCTCCTAGATAAGGGGGGGACCACTTTATAGCAAAAGTGTCTTTCAGAGGCAGCAGATGGGATAATCAGATATAAAAGAAACAAAGTCACAAGTGTGACAGTCCTAAGTAGGGAGTGACAGATGTCTAATTCTGAGGGCACAAAAAGATGACTTGTCCCCAGAGTTCCGATGGGTCATTAATGCTGATGCTGTGTGCTGACTGATAAGAAACCATTGTTGTTTATTCTCTTGAATAGGGGATGTTGAGTTGCTGATATATTTTCCTGATTCCCCAATTTTCTTTTCTTTTTTTTTTTGTTATAAATGACAAATTTTACCTGAAACAAGAGAAAGTCTCTATGCTTGTAACAGGAAAGAACTGACAATATAATTCCTCCAGACAAGATGGCTTCTAACCTAAGATTTTAGTACATTTCACAAACATTTTATATATAATTCCTCCAGACAAGACGGCTTCTAACCTAAGATTTTGGTACATTTCACAAACATTTTATATATAATTCCTCCAGACAAGACGGCTTCTAACCTAAGATTTTGGTACATTTCACAAACATTTTATATGTAATTTCTCCAGAAAAGATGGCTTCTAACCTAAGATTTTGGTACATTTCACAAACATTTTATATATACTTCCTCCAGACAAGATGGCTTCTAACCTAAGATTTTGGTACATTTCATGAGCATTTTATATTAAAGTACAGAAAAGAAGCCAAGGTACCAGAGGGAAAGGACACCACGCTGTTCTCCACGGCCCCAGACCTCCAAGCCGCAGCGCTCTCCTTGCAGATGAAGACTAGTTAGTGACCCTTCAATGAAAATTGGATAAATTTCACAAACTCTCTTCAGAGAGAATGCAAAGAAGAAAATGAAATACTACCCATTGGTTTGTTTAAAAACCAAGGAGAACAGATTGTTTGGATGAGACAGAACAGATTTTCAGGGTAGAATGTACATAGATGTCTTGGGAGAAAGTCAACATATAGCAATCAAGAAAAGAGCAATAAAGGGCTTTTCCCTAGTTTGTGGATTTCAAGCCTAAGTAAGTCTATGAGGATCTTTTATAAGTTGTAATTATAATAAACCATCCCCTGGTAATTCTCATTTAGCAGTGAGTTTTATCTATAGCTTGTATAAAACAAATTGCAGTATAACCACTACTGGGAATATTTTTTACAGGAAACATTACTCAGTAGTCACTCTGCAGTGATGGGATGCCACCAGTTATTTGTAGGCAATTGTTTTTTAAAATATTGTTTAGACTCTATGCTCTGCCAAGAGCTGGTCTAAAGATGGGTGGCCTTCCTTTAGCTTTTAAACCTTCCTCTACATACATGATAAAAAGTCCAAGGTGATGGTGCCTCTGCTTCTCTGGATCCCACTTGACTCTTCCTTCTCTTTGTACCAGCTCTACACCAGCTCTCAAGGTCGCAGGGTAGAGAAGGCATTTCCAGGCATCATATTCCAGCATAGCAATGCTAGGAGAAGAGCTTTTGTCACTTGCCCAAACCAATCACCAGCAAGAAGAATTGGGCTCATTTTGACGAATTGTAATTACCACCTGGAACTAGGAATAGGCCGGCCTCTCCTGCTATGCTTGGTTGTACAGAGAGTATATTTCTCAACAAACCCCGGACTCTGTTAGGAAGCAGGAAGGGTTAATGGATGTTTGACAATTTAGGGTCTTTTGCCCAAGTTATATTTTTCAATGGCTGACATTACTGCTTTTTAACAAATCATAGTTTGTTCAGTTTCCTTACTATTAATTTCACTTGTTGTAGCTTTTTTTTCCACAATGTGTAGTGAAGCACATCTTCTTCAACAAAATTTTGGACTGTAATTTCCAATAACTAAACTTACAGACTGCAAACACTGGAAATGGAAAGTAACTCATCCACATCCCATTGCCAAAGTAGATAGAGTCATAATCCCTGCTGCCATCACTGACGTCCCCAAACTTGCTTCTACAAGTGGCCATTGTTGTTACTAGAGTTTTTCTTTACAAAGGAGGAAAAAAAGGGGAGTTATGTGTGCTTCAGGGGTGTGGTAATCTGCACAAGAGGGCTGTGCTCAGAAAGGATTGAGACTCTCTTCTCTGATGGGAATTTCTACTAGTGTCTCTCACTTTCCTTGGCATGATGGAGAAAGAGCATCTCTCCCTTAGGGTCACCTACGCCGGCCTCAGTCTTAGGGTGGCTGAGACCAGGCTTCTCCTTGTGAGTTGCTCCCATATGGAATTGGAAGAAACAAGATCACTTTATTCATTTGCTCTTCTCCTACTTCTTTTGTAAAGTAAAAAGACTTGGGAATTAAAAATACAATCATTCTGGCTGGAGCGAGTACTTCCAAGCTAATTACTGCTATCATTAGGCATTCAATTAAAATATTGGTACTGAGACTGAACCATGCTAGAAAGTTCAGGCCCTCATCACATCTTACTGAGATTACTCCAGCTGCTTCTAGCTTCATCTCCCTGACTCCTCAATGCAGCTTGCACACATTCCAGAGGAATCTTGCACAAACACAGATCCTGTGCTGGGTACGATGGCTCATACCTGTAATCCCAGGAGGTTGGAAGGCTGAGGTAGGAGGAACCCTTGAGCTCAGGATTTCAAAACCAGCCTGAGCAAGAGTGAAACCCTATATCTACTAAAAATAGAAAACCTAGCTGTGTGTGGTGGTGCACACCCGTAGTCCCAGCTACTGGAGGCTGAGGCAGAAGGATCGCTTGAGCTCAGGAGTGAGGGCACAGAGAACTATGATGACAACACTACACTACAGCTAGGGTGAGAAACCAAGACTTTCTAAAAAAATAATAAAAATACAAATCCGATCACATCCCTTCCTTGCCGAGAATCCTTACTGTGCCTTCTGTGAGGTAAGTGGGCACCTGTACCGTTCCTGCTCTGGTCTCTCTGCCTATCTCTCCACCTCTCTCCTCAGTCACCAGCAAAATTCTCCAGGCGCTGTAGTCTCCACTCTTGCAGTTTTTGAAGCACACTGTGTGCTTCCCTGCTTCCAGCCTTTATATACTTTGCTCCCTTTACCTAGAATGGTCTTTCTCCCTTAGTCTTCTGTTAATTCCCATCAATCCTTCAAACTTTCATCCAGCACTCCATTCTCTTTAAACATCTGCCTTTATTCTACCAGCTAAAGTTCCGTTGTCTGTCTTTGATTCGGTATTAGTCATGTTTAAGACAAGGGGTTTCAAAGCCAAACTGTCATGTTCAAATTCAGGTGCCACCACTTACTGGCTATGTGGCCTTGTCAAGAAGCAAGCAGAGTTCGAAATTTGATCCTATTTGCAAGCTATCCAGTTAACCCGTTACCATTTCACAGATACCGGCAGAAGACGTGAGGCTGCTGGGTCAGAGACTAAGGACTTTGTTCCTCACAACAACAGTGGTGGGTGGAGCTGCATGTCTGTCTGTGATGGTCCCTCTAGTCTTATGGTGGGGATGCTAAGGGCCTGTCCTGGCTCCTTGCACATGAAGTTAGTCACATAACAGGAGAGGAACACTGACCTTGGGGAAATCACCACTTTTATAATAATTGCATTAAAAGCCTACTCCTTGCCCAAGACTGGATGTTACTTCATTCCTCAAGGTTCCTTGCTGCAAACACAACCTTGAGAAATAGGGCAATTAGGGTGCACCAATGATATGAGGAAGGAATACTCAGGGCCCATGGTGGATTGCCCCCCATCAGCCTGGGACTCGTTACTTGCCTTCTTGGTGCCTCAGTTTCCTTGTGTCTTAAGTTGGGATAATAATAGTATCTGCAGGGCGGTGCCTGTGGCTCAAGGAGTAGGGCGCTGGTCCCATATGCCGTAGGTGGTGGCTTCAAACCCAGCCCCGGCCAAAACACACACACACACACACACACAAAAAAATAGTATCTGCATCACGGGGACTTTGAAAGGATTAGCAGAGTTAATACACATTCACTTCTTAAGCCAGCTCCTAGCTCATAATACGTGATCAGTAAGTGCTAGTTATTACTATTAATCCTCCAATCTGCCTCCTTCCTGCAGTCCACCTGTTTTATTCATAACGTTTATCCTATCTCACGGTAAGTATTTGTTTACACAGTTTTCTTTCCTACTGCCTAAGAGCTCCTTGAGGCAGATTCATCCTTGCTTCTTGACACCAGGACAGAGTAGGCAATTACTATATTTGTTGATTGAAGAAATAAATGAACAGTGCGAGCTAAGAGAGTCCTCTCATATACATTAGGTAATATTTGATGACTCCAAACTCTTCAATCCTTTGGTGAACAAAGAAAGTCATTCTCTTTTAGGTAGTGCTCTTTTTCTGACAGAATAACATGAAATGGCAATTTACCAATACAGGAAGATTAAGTAGTTCCTCCAATAGATAGAAAATTATCTTCTCATCTGTTTCCATTTCTGCAAAGTGAGAATGGCAATCGTGTCTCGTCCAGTGTGTGGTTGGAGGATTAAGTGCATTAATCTATGTAAAATGTTTAGGAGGAGAGCACTTAGCAGATCCAGAGTCTGCGTCAGCTCTTCATTCCTCATCAGATCCCGTTTTCTCTGACACACATTGAGTCGGGAAATCATTGCTGAGCTGGATTTCAGTCATTTGTGATGCAGAAGAGAAAAGACAGAAATTTAGTTTCCTCTATTACTGCTTTAATTCAGAGAACAATGTATCTGCAGACAGGAGGTTAATGGCCCACTGTTCCATCAGCTGCTACTCAGAGAGCAATCCTGGGGAACCCACAGCGCTGTTCTCACAGGCTGCCCACACCTGATGAGCTTCCTCTGTCCAGACAGAAGCAGCCCTAGAGGTGACCCTGCACCTGGCATGGATTCTGGGCTACGACCAGCAACTTAGTAAATTTCTGAAGAATGTATAAAGAAAGGAATGCAGGAATAAATGAATGAAGGATGAAAACGTCCCCCAAACTACTTAATAGAGTCCTTATTTCGCTTACCCGATAGGAAATCACTACCTAGTAACTTTTTCTGAAATAAATCAAGCTCTGGTTGGATGACGGTTTCTATTACAAAGTCAAATTCTTTCAGCTGTGTTTCCTGAAATCATGGTCTTTCGCCCTACTTCTTTACCTGTGCAAACCTTGCTAAAAAAAAGACTTCCCTGTTCTTTGGCACCATGCACTGTTTTGTTAGCTAGAAAATGGAGCCTTTTAATCGCTATGTGTTTTACTGGTCTCCAGTGCCCACTAAATAGCCCCAAGTCCCTCTCACCCTGTAAGGTTAGAGCTGAGAAGCGCCTGTGGCCTGCGGGTGAGCTGAGACTGACTGCAGGCTGTGCTTTCTTTGGATCTCATGACAAGGCCTGCGTTGTTTCTTGTACCACAGTCCACCTAGGACAGGGGTTTAACCCACAGCTGCTGCTGGCACCGGCTCACCTCTGATGACACACAGCTGCCGGGCCAGTCGGCTGACGTGCTGCTTCTTGAGGGGGAGGTAGCGACGGAACAGTTCACAGGCACAGAACATCCAGGAGTGGAAAGTCCAGTCACAGTTTTGGCCCCCCCGGCCTTGTTATATGTTTATAGACGAATGGCTTTTTGTGTGTGTGGTGTGTGTGTGTGTATATGCTATGTATGTAAAAACATACATTCTTTAAAAAATATCCCACAATATAGACCAGGGGTCCTCAAACCACGGCCCGTGGGCCACATGAGGCGGTGTGATTGTATTTGTTTCTGGTTTTTTTTTTTTTTTTTTTACTTCAAAATAAGATATGTGCAGTGTGCATAGGAATTTGTTCATAGTTTTTTGTTTTTTTTTTTAAACTATAGTCTGGCCATCCAACAGTCTGAGGACAGTGAACTCTGGCCCCCTGTTTAAAAAGTTTGAGGACTCCTGATATAGACTATTGTGACTCAAAGGGATTTCATTATTTTTCAGATCAAGACGCTAATGTGTCCCAGATCACACACTTGGTTAAAAGCTGGTCCAGAATTAGCTCAGGGTTCCTCCAACTCCCAGCTGGAAGCACTTGCCTCTCTGTGCTATGATTTCTCCTCTGAGTCCCTCAGTGGAACTGTTATGAAGGATCGTTTGCATCTGACACGGTTTGCATAAAGAACGTACACTCATTTTCTGAAAAACACAGGATCCTATAGGCACCGATATTTAGGGAACTTCCAGCTCCCTCCTCCTTTCTGGGGCATGCAGGAAGCTGTGTTTCCAAACTCCCTGTGCCGTTAGCTGGGGAGCTGTGCGTGAGTTTTGGGAAATGGAATCGGTATCTTATGCGACATCCTTGCTGACCAGTCTGGGCCATACAAAATCCCAGGCGGTATCCATCTTCCCTGCCCGTGTGGCCAGGGGCATAGGATGGGAGGATGAACACAGGCCAGATCTGAGGGAGAGCTGCCCAGCAAAGTCGTGTGACCTACAAAGGAGCTCATGTCATGTCTGCTACTACAGCGGCCTCACTGTGAGGAAGTGGGTCAGACTCTGCAGTGCCCGACCACATGCCCATGTCCACCAGAGAGGTCTCCTGCAGCTCCAGCCCCTGGGGGCATCCTTACTCAGGGAGCAGGTCTCTCTGCTGTGCACAGGTCAGGAAAGAAGAGTTAGGAGATTAATGCCTTTTGGAGCAACTCTCAACCAATGAGGGCTGGGGGTCGGTGGGTAAATACTGCAGCTCCCCTGCCTCTCGGGGAGACAGTTAGTTGTCGGGTACACTCTGCACGTTCCCTGTGGACCCCAAGCAGGATGGGAAGTGCAGGCTTCCTTGCTTTCCTTCCTTCTCACCTCACCATGCTTTCTGGAATCACTCCCCAAATAACTACCCAAGCCCAAATCCTTGCCTCACTGCCCTATTTTTGGAAGAGACCAAACTAATATAAGGAATCTTCTTTCATATAAGAAGAATATAGTTGGGTTTGTTTGTTTGTTTGTTGTTTTTTGAGACAGAAGCTGTCGCCTTGGGTAGAGTGCTGTAGCGTCACAGCTCACGGCAACCTCCAACTCCTGGGCTCAAGCGAGTCTCCTGCCTCTGCCTCCCAAGTAGCTGGGACCACGGACGCCCGCCACAATGCCCTGCTATTTTTTGGTTGCAGTCGTCATTGTTACTTGGCAGGCCCGGGATGGATTCAAACCTGCCAGCTCAGGTGTATGTGGCAGGCGCCTTAGCTGCTCAAGCCACAGGCACTAAGCCAGAAGAATATAGTTGAATGAAGAAAGTATGTAGCTTAATATTTTTAGGATTGTAAATTCTAAGTTTCTAAAGCAGTGTTTTTCGACTTTTTTTTTAATCTCACGACACACTTCAACCTGTAGTTAAACCTCCGTGGCCCACTTAAATTATGTTATAAAAAAAGAGTTACACAAAAGAATATGCTTACTGTGTTTTGAACTTCTTCCACAAATAATTTAATTAATGATCCTTAAAATTTTTTGAAGCAAACCAAAGATCCTCTCAGGGGACACTGGTTGAAAATCCCAGTTCTAGGGCTTGAACCAGTGAATCAGAGTAGTCTTACTTAGTCAATATTTGAGATAAATATCAAAAAATAATTAATAATCTTGAAACTATTTAGCTCATGTCATTTTTAAATTGACAAGCAAAAATGCATAGTTTTTCTGAAATGTAAGGAAGGGTACGGCCTTTGCTGCTTATTTTCTGTACACATACGTTTCAGCAAAATGAGGTCATATTGTGTAAATAGAATTCTAACTTGGGCGGTGCCTGTGGCTCAAAGGAGTAGGACGCTGGCCCCATATACGGAAGTGGTAGGTTCAAACCCAGCCCCGGCCAAAAAAAAACAAAACAAAAATCTGCAAAAAACAAAAAAAATTAATATAATTCTAACTTGATTTCTCCTTTCCAGGAAATAGATATGTGTAGCCATCCATGGTACCCCAAGTATATTTTAAGAAATGCACTAACTCCATCGGTCTGCAGGATTCAAACCGATGAACTGGATCTGTATCGTAATTCATTCTGCCCTGGGGCCACTTGTTATACTGAAATCAAAATATTCAAAAGCATTTGTATTTACTTAGCAAACACCATGAGATCATGGATTTTCTTTGTTCCACTTGGTTATATTCAGGGTTTAGAACAATGTTTGATACAATCTGCTTTCAATAACTATTTATTAAACAAATATATGGATCACCAAAGCATCTGACACCAGCTTACTGGCTAGATTAGATCCACTATACTCAGAATGAAGCACAAATCAGCGTGGGTAACAGGGCTGTCTTGAGCATCTGATTTCTGGGGTGGTTGCTTATAGCATTTTCTCTACTTTATTCCTTTACTCATATGTCAGACTTTCCTTTCATCAACAGCGATCAAACTCTGCTATTCCATGATCACCAAATGCCTCAAAGCAGGAGTGGGGTTTCCCAAGGCAAGATGCAACTCATTTCTATGGCTAGAACACTCCATTTTCTACAGTATCATGTCATCCTAAATCTGTTACACCAAGTTACATTTGTCAAGATGATTGGGAGCATTTTACAAAGCTGTAGCCTAGAATTTATCATGGAGACTTGCTCTGCTTCTAATTTGCAGTCCTCAGTAATGTGGCCACCTGACTGCCCCTCAGCAGGGCCTATGGATGTGTCGCCAAAGGGCTATGGGCCACAGCGTCTCTGCCCTGCAATGCCCTGAGTCATCAGTCCAGACCAGGTCTTTGTGATTTATTTTACTTCAGTTCCTGCCTCCTGAGGGCTTGTAGAGCCTTGAGAGGCATTGACAGAGCCTCAGGGACCCATCCCATGACCTGTGAAGTGCAGTGGTCCCCATTCTGGTCATTTGCTGAGTCCAGATGCCACATGGTTGGAAAGGTGACTCCCGTACAGCTGAAGTTAACTTTGAGGATAACTGGGGACACTTGTCTTTACTAAACTGTTTGCACAAATGCAGTATTCAGCATCTGGGGTGCATTTCAAACCTTTAACTCCCCTCCAGGCTGTGGTGGGTACAATAGCAGGTGCAATCACCCACCCCAGCCTTCCTCTGCTACAATAAGTCATCTCATTTTTAGGTGGTGTTTGCCATTTCCTCCCTGAAAAAGTTCATATCATACTATAAACTTATGGTGATAATCTAGGGGAAGGGCAGAGAGAACAAGCTAGTGTCCATTACAACCACCTTCGAGTGCCCAGGAGCCATGACAGCCTTGAGCATAGTGGGCATCGTTCAAAGTGGATTAAATTGAAGAGAATAAACTGATTGCTAAATCTTTGTGATTAGCTTTTATTGTTTTTGAATAAATGTAACCCATTATTACAACCTGGAAGGAACAAAAGGAAATACTAATTACTTTCTTCCTAACTGGCCAGAAACTGAGTTGTACTTAGCAGTTACACATGGAGCTCACCAATGCAGCGTCCTCATGGCTCTCTGAACTTGCAAAGATTAAAACAGGGATAGTACCTAGGCTGAGTGACCAGGCCGCCAATGGCCTGGCCATTTACAGTATAATACAAAGTTGAATAACTTTTAAATTGCTTATGTTCTGCTCCTCCAAAAAGAGTAATGGAAAGAAAGTTCCATCTGAATATCTCGATGAGAGAGTTTCTGGCAGGAGTGACCCTCAGCAGAAGCATGTAATAGGCAGCGTGGTGTATGTAGGTGTGAACACTACTTAACAGGCAACTGCCCCTGAGCTCTCTGTCTGATGTTCTGGCTAGCTCTCTAAGCTGTTCTTAGTGTCTACAAGATTGCAGGGAAGTTTTTATCTTTATTAAGGCAAGGCTAAGACTTCAAAACAGAACATCGATCTCTTTGCCTCTAAATTACCCAGGAGAGAGAATGAGCTGTCTTAAAAGTACACTCAAGTTTGCAGGGCCCAGGTAGCAAGGTAAACACATGCCACTTGGGGAGAGCAAAAGATCTGGACCCAAGCCCTCAACAAATATATGTCCAGCATCTTTTGGGTGCCAGGCCCCGTGGGAAGCCCTATGGCATATGCTCAAAGAAAGGAAAATCCCTGTCCACAAAGAGTTTGCAGTTCACAGCATGAGTTGGTAAGAAGCAGCCCCAAAGCTCTGCATGGTGGTGAGTATGAGAAAGAACTAAGTAGGGCGTATTCTGCAGCCTTGTGGGGTTGGCGGTTCACAGAACTTGTTCTGGGGAACTTACACCCATGCTGAGAAGAGCAAACACATGTGGGGGTGGTGGCAGGCCTGGATGGCCATCTAGAAAGCCACTCGCCAGCAGAGAGTGCTGTATTTGCAGGAGCCCAGTGGGAACTGCACAGGACATGTGCAACTTTAGGCAAATTTTACCACAATCCGCACAAAGAATTGGGTGAATAAGAAGATCCCTTTGAGATATGAATTTACGAGAAATTGTAACACATGTTCCTCATGTCCCTCCTTTCAAGAAATAATTCATTAAAATGTTCTGGCTCTCTCTCTGTCAACAGACGATCGCTCGCACTGCTCGCCTTAAAAACTGAAATTAGAACGAACATAGAGGATGACGTAGCAGAAGGGACTGGGAACAAAGCGCCAAGTACAACAAAGTTATTCATCAGGGTACAGAGCACATTTGCTCAGATGACAAAATCATGTCGTGGAACCTTGTTGAGCTTTCTGCAACCTCAGTGTGGGTGGAACCATCAGCCAACATGTTGGGGGAGTGACTCCAAGATGGGGGAGAAAAGCAGCACATGAATCCAGGGACATTTCCATGGGAACTGGAGAGTCTGACCCAGTGGGTGAGCGGGCGGGTGTGGACTGACTTTGTGCTTCGACAATGGGGAAGTTGCAGCTTTGGCTTGAAGACAGTCACCTTGGAAAGCTCCGGAGAGGCAGCGGCAGGCGGCGAGAGCTGTTTAGGTGGAACCCGAGGCAAGGGGCCTGGGTGGGTGCGGGGGGGAGATTTGGCCTGTTTCTCATGATCATTCCTCAGTGTCCCGTTTCCACCTTGATATCAGCTCTTTCCACCCCTCACCTCTTTGTCACAGGATTCAGACACAGAGGCCGAGGGGAAAGGGGGAAAATGCAGAAAATGGGAACAGAGAAGAAGGCAGAATGGAGGGATGGAGAAAGAGAATTGGAGCAAACAGGCAACGAGTAAAGGACCAGGTCAGGCACTGCCAGCCAGAGCACCGAGAACAAGAGGATAAATAGAGGGAAGTTACAGAAATCAGTGTTTTGACTGAAAACAGAGCAAACTTGCGGGTGTGAGTGCGCGAACAGAGGAAGGCAGGAACCGGGAGGTCGAGCTTCTTGCTTCTCATCCTCCGGGGCTGGAGGACTCGCTATGCTCAGAGCACTGGGCTGTACTGGACAGAACTCATTAGGCTTGGGCCTCGGGGTGCCTTCGTGCCAAGTGGGCACCTTGATGTCCGCAGGACAGCAACAGCCAGAAATCCCCGGGAGGCTTCCCTCGATGGGATGTCTTGAGAACTCCACACTCCGTTACTTTCATCTAGAACACTTCTGGGTGTGTGTCCAAGTGTTCTGTACGACTTCCTGATCTTGATTTTGGAAAGGTGTTCTTGCCTGAAACTCTTTACTGCCTAAAAAAGTGGGTAGTGGATGGATTCAGAACACATTATTCCCTGGAGGGAAAAGTTCTCACCCTCCATCTTCTGGGAAGAAATTTGATACATGAATCATTCTTATCGTTGTCCTAGGAAGCAAAGAGCGTCCCGGAACAAGCTTAGTGCAACCAAATATGCTTTCACCTACAATTATTTACATTCGATCATAGATCCATTGAGTCCAGATAATTGTTATCATTCACCCAGCTGTTGCTCTTGTTTTCATACCCACTGTCAGTATAGGTTTTCTAAACAAAATAATTCAGACGTTCAAAAAAGTATAGAGAGTGATATAATAAAGCTCTGTTAGTTCCCCATTGAATTTCAGAATGAAAACATTTTACAGATAACAACTGTGAACCCCCACAAGATCCTGTTACCTACACCCTTCTCCCCTCAAACCTTACACCCCTCAGTTTGGTGGTGTTCCTCCACACACTTTTACATTTTAACTAATAGGTACATGGCTATTCATCAGGATAAATATCAAAATACTATAACAACAGAAGCTCCAAATAAACTAGCTTAAATAAAGTAGAATTTTATTTCTGCTCCAAAAACTTCAGATGCCATCTTTTTTTTTTTTCTTGGTGCCCATTACCACACCATCCTTGTCTGCTTGTCTGAAGACGGATGTCCTCACAGGAGGGTGAGGCAAGCAGAAGCCGAATTTGAAGTTTGTTGGAATTTGCTCATATGGGTTCTGCTTGTTAGATTAACCTTGGTCACGTGGACACTCCCAGGTACCAGGGAAAAGGGGGAAGAGGAAGGGTGATTCTCTCTGATACACTCATGGTTTGCAAGAATAAACACCCACCTGTGAGTCCCAGATACTCAGGACGCTGAGGCAGGAGCATCACTTGAGCTCAGGAATTCAAGGCTGAAGTGAGCTATGATTGTGTTACTGCACTCCAGCCTGGGTGGCGGAGACAGACCCTTCTCAAAAGAAAAAAATTAGCTTATAAGCCTCATTCTTGACAGTCTTAAAAAGTGGGCCAATCTTCTGATTTTTTTAAATTTTTTTTTTATTGTTAAATCATAGCTGTGTACATTAATGCAATCAAGGGGTACAATGTGCTGGTTTCATATACAATCTCAAATATTCTCATCAAACCGTTCAACGTAGCCTTCATGGCATTTTCTTAATTATTGTATGTAGACATTTGTATTCTGCCTTTAGTAAGTTTTGCCTGTACCCATTCTAAGATGCACCGTAGGTGTGGCCCCACTCATTACCCTCCCTTGAAAACACAGCAAAGAATAAGTTTGCTCTGTTTTCAATCGAAACACTGATTTCTTTAACTTCCCTCTATTTATCCTCTTGTTCTCGGTGCTCTGGCTGGCAGTGCCTGACCTGGTCCTTTACTCGTTGCCTGTTTGCTCCAATTCTCTTTCTCCATCCCTCCATTCTGCCTTCTTCTCTGTTCCCATTTTCTGCATTTTCCCCCTTTCCCCTCGGCCTCTGTGTCTGAATCCTGTGACAAAGAGGCGAGGGGTGGAAAGAGCTGATATCAAGGTGGAAACGTGACACTGAGGAATGATCACGAGAAACAGGCCAAATCTCCCCCCTGCACCCACCCAGGCCCCTCGCCTCGGGTTCCACCTAAACAGCTCTCACCGCCTACCGCTGCCTCTCCGGAACTTTCCAAGGTGACTGTCTTCAAGCCAAAGCTGCAACTTCCCCTAACCTCTCCCCCTCCCTTCCCCTTCCTTGGCCCTTTCCCCATAGTCTTGTGCTCTAGTTGGGTTATAACCTTCATGTGAAAGCTATAATTTAGCTTCATAGTAGGGCTGAGTACATTGGATATTTTTTCTTCCATTCCTGAGATACTTTGCTAAGAAGAATATGTTCCAGCTCCATCCAGCTAAACATAAAAGAGGTAAAGTCTCCATCTTTCTTTAAGGCTGCATAATATTCCATGGTATACATGTACCACAATTTGCTAGTCCATTCGTGGGTTGATGGGCACTTGGGCTTCTTCCATAATTGCTTCTTAGCAATTATGAATTGGGCTGCAATACACATTCTGGTACACATGTCTTTGTTATATTGTGGTTTTTGGTCTTCTGGGTATAAACCTAGTAAAGGAATTATAGATCGAATGGCAGGTCTATTTTTAGGTCTCTAAGTAGTCTCCAAACATCCTTCCAGAAGGAACGTATTAGTGGGCATTCCCACCAGCAGTGTAGAAGTGTGCCCTTTCCTCCACATCCACGCCAACATTTCTGGTTTTGGGATTTTGTTATGTGGGTTACTCTTACTGGGGTTAGGTGATATCTCAAAGTAGTTTTGATTTGCATTTCTCTGATGATTAAGGATGATGAGCTTTTTTTCATGTGTTTATAAATCGTGCGTCTGTCTTCTTTAGAGAAGTTTCTTTTCAATTCCCTTGCCCACCCTGAGATGGGATCACGTGTTGTTTTCTTGCTAATACATTTGAGTTCTCTGTGGATTCTGGTTATTAGACCTTTATCGGAGGTATAACCTGCAAATATTTTCTCCCATTCTGAGGGCTGTCTGCTTTACTTACTATGTTCTTGGCTGTGCAGAAGCTTTTTAGTTTGATCAGGTCCCAGTAGTGTATTTTTGATACTGCTTCAATTGCCTGGGGAGTCCTCCTCATAAAATATTCACCCAGGTCGATTCCTTCAAGAGTTTTCCCTATACTTTCTTCAAGTATTTTTATAGTTTCATGTCTTAAGTTTAAATCTTTTATCCAGTGAGAGTCTATCTTAGGTAATGGTGAAAAGTGTGGGTCCAGTTTCAATCTTCTACAGGTTGCCAGCCAGTTCACCCAGCACCATTTATTAAATAGGGAATCTTTCCCCACTGAATGTTTTTAATTGGCTTGTCAAAGATCAAATAATGGTAAGTAGCTGGATTCATCTCTTGGTTCTCTATTCTGTTCCAGACATCTACTTCTCTGTTTTTGTGCCAATACCATGCTGTTTTGATCACTATTGATTTATAGTACAGTCTCAGTTCTGGTAGCATGATTCCTCCTGCTGTATTTTTATTGCTGAGTAATGTTTTGGCTATTCGAGATTTTTTCTGATTCCATATGAAACAAAGTATTATTTTTTCAAGATATTTAAAATATGACAATGGAGCTTTAATAGGAATTGCATTAAAATTATATATTGCTTTGGGCAGTATGGACATTTTAACAATGTTGATTCTTCCCAGCCATGAGCATGGTATGTTTTTCCACTTGTTAACATCTTCAGCTATTTCTTTTCTTAAAGTTTCATAGTTCTCTTTGTAGAGATCTTTCATGTCCTTTGTTAGGTATACTCCCAAATATTTCATCTTCTTTGGCACTACTGTGAAAGGAATAGAGTCCTTGACTGTTTTTTCAGCTTGGTTATTGTTGGTATATATAAAGGCTACAGATTCATGAGTGTTGATTTTGTAGCCTGAGACATTGCTGTATTCCTTGATCACTTCTAAAAGTTTTGTAGTAGAATCCTTAGTGTTTTCCAGATATACGATCCTATCATCTGCAAAGAGTGAAAGTTTGATCTCTTCTGACCCTATGTGGATACCCTTGATCGCCTTTTCTTCCCTAATTGCAATGGCTAAAACTTCCATTACAATGTTAAAGAGCAAAGGAGACAATGGCAACCTTGCCTGGTTCCTGATCTAAGTGGAAATGATTTCAATTTAACTCCATTCAATACAATATTGTTTTCAATATTGGCTGTGGGTTTGCTGTAGATGGCCTCTATTAGTTTAAGAAATGTTCCTTCTATACCAATTTTCTTAAGTGTTCTGATCATGAAGGGATGCTGGACATTATCAAAAGCTTTTTCTGCATTAATTGAAAGAATCATATGGCCCCTATGTTTTAGTTTGTTTATGTGCTGAATTACATTTATAGATTTACGTATATTGAACCAGCCTTGAGACCCTGGGATAAATCCCACTTGGTTGTGGTGTATAATTTTTTTGATGTGTTGTTAGATTCTGTTTGTTAGGATCTTATTGAGTATTCTAGCATCAATATTCTTTAGTGATATTGGTGTATAATTTTCTTTTCTTGTTGGGTCTTTCCCTGATTTGGGGATCAAGGTGATGTTTGCTTCGTAGAATGTGTTGGGTAATATTCCTTCTTTTTCTATATTTTGGAAGAGGTTTAGTAATATAGGTACTAGTTCTTCTTTAAAAGTTTGGTAGAATTCTGACGTAAAGCCATCTGGTCCTGGGCTTTTCTTTTTAGGGAGATTTTGTATAGTGGATGCTATTTCGGAACTTGATATAAGACTGTTCAACATTTCCACTTCATCTGGCTAAGTCTTGGTAGGTGGCGTACTTCCAGGTATTGGCCAATTTCTTTCAGATTTTCATATTTCTGAGAGTAGAGTTTCTTGTAGTATTCATTAAAGATTTTTTTGAATTTCTGAGGGATCTGTTGTTATTTCATCATTACCATTTCTGATTGATGAAATTAGAGATTTTACTCTTTTTTTCCTGGTTAGGTTGGCCAAAGGTTTATCTATTTTATTGATCTTTTCAAAAAACCAGCTTTTGGATTTATTGATCTGTTGTATAATTTTTTTGTTTTCAATGTCATTTAATTCTGCTCTGATTTTGGTCATTTCTTTTCTTCAGCTGGGTTTGGGGTTGGAGTGTTCTTCCTTCTCCAGTTGCTTGAGATGTCCTATTAAGTTATTAACTTCCTCTCTTTCCATTTTCTTGAGGAAGGCTTGCAGCACTATAAATTTCCCTCTTAGGACTGCCTTTGCAGTATCCCAGAGGTTCTGGTAATTCATGTTTTGATTGTTGTTTTGTTCCAAAAATTTGGTGATTTCCTTCTTAATCTCGTCTATAACCCATCTATCCTTCAGCATAAGGTTGTTTAGCTTCCATGTTTTTGTATGGGTATGCATGTTCCTGTTGTTATTGAGTTCAACTTTTATTCCATGATGATCTGAGAAGATCCAAGGGATAATTTCTATTTTTTAAAATTTGCTGAGGTTAGATTTGTGGACTAGGATGTGGTCGATCTTGGAGTATGTTCCGTGGGCTAATGCGAAGAATGTGTATTCAGTTTTGTTGGGATGAAATGTTCTGTAGATGTCTCTTAAGTCCAGATGTTGAATCATTAAGTTTAAATCTAAAATTTCTTTGCTTAGCTTCTTTTTGAAGGATCTATCCAGCACTGCTAAAGGGGTGTTGAAATCTCCAACTACTATGGAACTGGAGGAAATCAAGTTGCTCATGTCTGTTAGAGTTTCTCTTATAAATTGAGGTGCGTTCTGGTTGGGTGCATAAATATTAATAATTGAAATCTCATCATATTGAGTAGTATTACCTTTAACAAACATGAAGTGTCCATCCTTATCCGTCCTTATTTCGGTTGGTTTAAAGCCTATTGCATCTGCGAATAGGATTGCAACACCTGCTTTTTTCTGCTTTCCATTTGCCTGGAGTATAGATGACCATCCCTTCACCTGGAGTCTATATTTGTCTTTTAATGTAAGATGCAATTCTTGTATGCAGCAGATATCTGGCTTGAGTTTTTGTATCCAGTCAGCCAACCTGTGCCTCATTAGAGGACAATTTAAACCATTCACATAAATTGAGAATATTGATAAGCCTTTTGAGAGTCCAGTGGACATTTTTAATCCTTTTGCGACTGTGGAAGTTGGAATGTGATCAAAATTTTCTGGGTGGGTTTACTTTTGTGGTGGAGGATTACGGTGGTCTTTATGGAAGATGGGTCTGAGAATATCCTGGAGAGCTGGTTTAGTTATGGCAAATTTCTTCAACATGTGAATGTCATTGAAGTATTTAATTTCTCCGTCATAAATAAAACTCAGTTTAGCTGGGTACAGGATCCTGGGTTAAAAGTTATTTTGTTTTAGGAGATTAAAAGTCAATAACCATCCTCTTCTAGCTTGAAAGGTTTCAGCAGAGAGATCTGCAGTTATTCTAATATTCTTCCCCTTGTAGGTGATGGTTTTCTTTCATCTGGCTGCTTTCAGAATTTTCTCCTTCATATTAACTTTAGTGAAATTGATTATGATGTTTCTGGGGGATGTCTTATTTGGGTTGGGTCATGCTGGAGTTCTGAAACTGTCTGCTATCTGAATTTCAGAATCTCTTGGCATGTCTGGAAAGCTCTCCTTCATAATCTCATGGAGAAGAGACTCTGTGCCTTGTGAAGCCACTTCGTCACTTCCGGGGATCCCTATAAGACAAATATTGGTTTTCTTCGAATTATCCCAGAGCTCTCTGAGAGAGTGATCTGATTTTGCCCTCCATTTCTCTTCCTCTTTGAGAGTTTGGGAGCATTCGAAAGTTTTGTCTTCGATGTCAGAAATCCTTTCTTCTGCTTGCTCCATTCTATTACTGAGGGATTCTACTGTGTTTCTCAGATCTTTGAGGGCTGCAACTTCTTGTCTCAATGTGTCAAAATCTTTGGTCATTTGGTCTTTGAATTCATTGAATTCTTGAGATATCTTTTGGGTTAGTGCTTGGAATTCTAATTCGATCCTATTTGCTATCCAGCTTCTGAATTAGATTTCTGACATCTCAGCTATTTGTTTGTGCATGGGATCTTGTGCTGTGTCTGCCTCAGTGGTCCTTGGGGGAGTTGATCTACTCTGATTATTCATATTGCCAGAGTTTTTCTGTTGATTTTGCCTCATGATTGTTTTTCACCGTTGCCTCTGGCCATCCTCAGAATTGGGGAGGTGTCTCTCCAAGATTAGACCCCAGTGGGATCACTCTATTGTTGCTGGATCTTTGTAGGGAGTGACCTGTGTAGTTCCTCTGGGGCTGTCCCAGACGAGGAGTTCTGGCTGTCGAAGCAGCTCCGGAGTGGGACACACCCAGATCCAGCAATAGGGCGGGAGGTGGTGCGCACGGTTCTGGGAGTGCCTGGTGCCCAGTGACTTTGGCACAGAAGGCCCACGGTTCCAGCAATCTCTGGCCAGGGAAAGGCTCTGAGCAGAGGTAGGGAGGGCTCTGGAGGGCATGCAGCTACCACAGTCCCTGGCCAGATGAGCAGGCTGGTGTGGAGGCAGGGACAGTACAGGAGGGAGGATACAGGGTTGCGTGGCTCCTGAAGTTCCTGGTCAGGGCATGTGGAAGCCCAGCGGGCATGGGTCACTGGTCGGGGGTCATATTGCAGCTCTTATGGAGATCTGGACGGCACCAAGCCCAGGAGTTTGAGGTTGCTATGAGCTGTGACACCATGGCACTCTACCCAGGGCAACAGCCCGACACTCCAGTGTGCCAAAACTGGTCTCACTCTGCCCCTGAGTGTTAAGGCTGTAAGGCAGCTCAGTCCCCAAGGTGCTCAGTCACTAGGTTACTAGCTCCCGCCCAATCCTTGCTCTGCAACCCTGAGGGCGGAGCTTGCTGGGGTAGTTCTCTCACAATGACTCCCTGTGGCCCACAGCCAAACACTATTAGCTCCGTCTGGCTCAGCACTCAGTCTGGGGCCCTAGACAATGCCCAACATTCTCCGCACTCCTGCTCAAGCTCTCCCCAAGACAGTTCAACTTAGTGCCAAGTTCAAAAACACCAAAACAGTTCACAGGTAAGGTCTTTCCGGTTTGTAGTCTCACTGATGGTTGTACTTACGGCTGCCGGCAGGGTTAGGTCAATCAAACACACGGAACCACTTGCCAGTTTTCCACTGTTTTTGTCCTCCTCTTGGGATCCAGAAGTCCCTTGTTGACTCCATGTGTCCTCAAGGGATGATTATAGGCAGATTCCACCAGCCAGAGATGCCTGGAGTCTTATCTCCCCAGACTCACCGTGCCCAGTGGCAGGGAAGCTGTTACTCAGTTGCCATCTTGCTCCACCCTCAAAGTGAGCCAGTCTTTATTGGACTGGCCTGGCTCAATTGGAAAAGATTGATTACTTCAGTGTGAGAAATGAGAAATGGAAATTCTCATGAAGAACATTAGGCTGGCTTAGCATATGAAAATTAATTGGTTAGTACACTGTATATTAATAGAATAAAGGACAAACCTGCATGACTATTTCAATAAATGTAGAAAAAGTATTTGGCAAAATCGTAGAAAAAGTATTTGGCAAAATCCAACACCCTTCTGTGATCTAGACACTTAACAAAGTAGGAAGAGAGGGAAACTTCACCAAGTTGAAACAGTTAAAATGCACCTGTGGAAAATCCAGAGTTGATATCATCCTTAAAGGTGACAGACTGACAGCTTGCCCCCTAACCTCTAGCACCTTCTACCTACCACCGTACTCGAGTGTTTGGCCAGGGCAATTAGGCAAGAAAAAATAAATTAGTGGTATCCAGATTGGAAAGGAAGAAGTGAAATCACTTCTACTCTCAGATAAAATGATCTAGTGCCCAAAAGATCCTAAGAAATCCACATAAATCTGTTAATGCTAATTAATGAGTTTAGCAAGGTTATAGGATAAAAAATCCATATACAAAACTCAACTTTATTTTTAAACATTAGCAAAGGACTATCTGAAAATGAAAATAAGAAACAATTCCACTTAGAATAGCATATAAAATATCCTTAGGGTGAGTTAAATGAAAGAGGTTCAAAACTTGTATACTAAAACCTAAAGAACATTATTAAAATAAATCAAAGAAGACCTAATAAGAGGAAAGATATCCTGAGTTATTATATGACAATATTCCCCAAATTTATTTCAGATAAATTCAACACAATCTGTAAATCCAGATCCTTTTTTTTTTTTTTGGAGAAATTTACAGGCTGATCCTAAAATTCATGTAGAAATGCCAGGAACTCAAGCAACCAAAACAGTCTTGAAAGAAGAACAAAGTGGGAGATGTGCAGTTCCCCGTTTCAAAACTTTCTACAAAGCCACGACAGTCAAGACTGCCTGAACAGAGTTATAGATCAGTTAAGCAGAACTGAGAGTCCAAAAATAAATCCTCGCATTTATGGTCAATTGATCTTTGACAAGTGTGCTGAGATAACTCAATGGGGGAAGAATAATCTTTCAACAAATGGTTGGTCTGGGACATCTAGGTATCTAGATGTAAAAAAAACAAAAACAAAAACATAGATTTGACTCCACCTCCCACCATGTATAGAAATGAACTCCAAAGAGATCAAAGACCTAAATCTAAGTGTTAAAAATATAAAACTCATAGAAACATTAACATAAATCTTCATGACTGAGGGTTAGACAGTGGTTTCTTTGCCCCCAGAACCAATACGGGTGACCTTAACTGAGCCCGTGCACACAGCTCTGAGGCCTGTCACATGCGCCATGTGTCACTCTGGCTGCAGGTAGAGCTGCAAATGCCATCTCTGGGATGTGGCTCATGCTGCAGCTTAGACCGCGCGCGCACGCACACACATACATGCCCACACACGCAGTGTGATCACAGCCACTTACAAAGCCTGACTCAGTCTCTTCAAACCACACCTGTACTTCAGCTCAGTAGTGGAAGGAGGTGGCCACTGGGGACGGCAGTCTCTCCAGGTAAGCCAGAAACAGCGGAGTCAGGCTGCCTGCACACGCTTTAAACATAGCCTTGAGTATTTCATAGCTTTATGAACAGAAACAAAACTAAGCTTAAAGCACCACCCACATCGGGTGACACAAATGTTCTGATGGCTTCTTCAGAAACTGAAAGAGGAACAGAAAAGAGAATCCTTCCCAAGGGAGTGGGTGCAGCTGCTGGGGTCGTGGGGCTCCCCCTAAGCCTGCAAACACTCTCCGGCCCAGGAGCACGTGTGGGGTGGAGGTGCTCAAGAGCCCAATCTCTGGGCTGTGAGCAAGAGACATGTCTGTGGCCCCCTGGCTGCTGCAGCACAGAGTTCTCAGAACAATTCTCCTTCCCAGCTGGAGAGCTTGCGGAAATACGCGACGGCGTGTGAGAGCGATGGATTTGTAAAGCGTTTCCTGTGTGCCAGACACCATTTTAACAGTGTGACCTGTATGGACTCATTTCATCATTACAATAAGCTTATGAGATGAATCTATTTTACCAAAAATGTAAATTGAAACCTAGGCAAGTTGAAGTAATATGCCCAATTCACAGAGTGACTCACTAGAGTCTGGATTCGGGTCATCTGACTTCAGAGCATGGGCGTTTAAGCCTTAGTCCCTCTGGCCAAAGTGTTTAAATAAAATGAAGCACAAAATGAAATGCTGTAGCTCCTTCCTGGGGGGCATTAGTTTCTTGTTGTCACTGTAACCAATGACCAAAAAATTAGTGGCTTTTAAAATTTACAAATTTTTTGTCTTATAGTTTGAAGGATCAGAAGTCAGAAGTAGGTCTTACAGGCTCAGGGTGTTGCCAGAAGTGCACTCCTAATTGAGACTCTAGGAGAGAATCTAACTTTTTTGTGTTTTACCTTTTCCAGCTTCTAGAGGCTAAAGAACACCGTGGAAAACAGTTTAGCAGTTTCTCAAAGAGTTAAATGCCGAGTTATCATGTGTCCCAACCATTTCACTCATAATTGTACCTCAAGAGAATTACAAGCATATGTTCATACAAAAACTTGTCCATAATTGCTCATAAAAGCAGTATTCATAATAGCAAAAAGTGGAAATTATTGCTGGGCGCAGTGGCTCATACCTGTAATCCTCCCACTCTGGGAGGCTGAAGCTGGTGGATTAATTGAGCTCATAAGTTCAAAACCAACCTGAGCAAAATCGAGACCCCCATCTCTACTAAAAATAGAAAAACCGAGGGCGGCGCCTGTGGCTCAGTGAGTAGGGCGCCGGCCCCATATGCCGAGGGTGGCGGGTTCAAACCCAGCCCCGGCCAAACTGCAACAATAGCCGGGCGTTGTGGCGGGCGCCTGTAGTCCCAGCTGCTCAGGAGGCTGAGGCAAGAGAATCGCGTAAGCCCAGGAGTTAGAGGTTGCTGTGAGCCGTGTGACGCCACGGCACTCTACCAAGGGCAGTACAGTGAGACTCTGTCTCTACAAAAAAAAAAAAAAAAGAAAAACCGAGGCAGGAGGATCGCTTAAGCACAAGGGTTGAAGGTTGCTATGAGCTATGATGCCACAGTACTCAACCAAGACTGACAGCTTGAGACTCTGTCTCAAAAAAAATTAAAAAAGGTGGAAATTACCCAAATTTCATCCACAGATAAACAAAATGTGGTCTATCTAAACAATGGAACATTATTCAGCTATGAAAAAGGAATGAAATACTGATACATGCTATAACATGAACAAATCTTGCACAAAAGACCTCATATTGTAAAATTCCATTAGTATGAAATATCCAGAATAGCCAAATCACAGGCACAAGGTTAGTGACTGCCAGGGCCCAGGGCAGGGAGGCCTAGGGAGGGCCTGGGCCTAATGGCTGAGCACACCGGCTCACCTCTGTCTGATGGCTGGCAACGAGAGCCAGAAGTGAACATTTGCTGTTTTAAACCACTGATACTTGGGGTATTGGTTACTATCATGGAATAATCTAGTGTAACCTGATTAACAGAGTGTAATGGGCCCAAATAACCTGAAGCTTCAATAGCTTGAAGGTACTGATAATTAATTATGGCCTTTAGTTCTTCTTCTGCTTGGAAATTTTGCTGCAAATGTTATAAATACTACTAGAACAGACAATAGCTGACTGGGCATGTCTAACAGATGGATTTCTTTTCCCCTCAAGGTGAAGGTGCGTGCAGAACAAAGTGGTTTGCGATTCCAGCAGTGCACCGAGGCCACTCCCTACTGAGAAGTTACTCCCCTGCCCCACTCAGAGGGACAACCTCCTCCCATTATCTACTGAGAAGTTCCTCCCCTGCACTCTCCTGCCCCACTCAGAGGGACAACCTCCACCCATTATCTACTGAGAAGTTCCTCCCCTGCACTCCCCTGCCCCACTCAGAGGGACAACCTCCCCCCCCAGTATCTACTCCAGAACGTGGCCTTTCTTCCATAATTTCTCTGTCCTCCCCCATTCTGTCACTCACCCTGTGCTCTACTCTCCCCTAAACCACCCTAGCTGGATTTGACCAGAACACCTTGACCTGGATTGAATGTGTGATCTCTCTCGCTGGACTTGGTTGTAGGAACACTGGAGGGTTGTCTTTCCATTCAGGGCAGCCACCACTTGCCAGTTTCCCTACATTTCTGTAGACCTGTGGAATAGCACGGCACCCAAAGCCTTTCCCGCCTCCATCCTTCCTTCCTGCTTCCTGCCATAAACACTGGAGGCCTCAGGGCCTCCCTCCTCCCTTGAGGCTGGGGGAGGCATTGTGACCTAGCTCTGGTCTACGAGATAAATGTGGGTGACTCTGGGACATGTTTGCTCCCTTTATAAAAAGAGATAGACTTGGCTGGTTTGGGCTCTTTTCTCCCTTCTCAGTCTTCCTGTGACAGCAGGAAGGAAAGTCCTAGAGAACTGCAGAGACAGTCGCCCTAGACACCGGCTACTGCTGGGCTGGTTTTCAAGCAAGAAAAATAAATCCCTCCAGCAGTTTACTGCTTTTGGGGGTTTTCTAGTACTTGCAGCTCAAATCATCCCAAACTGATAGACGCCTCCCTAAACTTCCTTTCCTTTGGTTTAAGCTTCTTTACAGGTGGCCAACTAACAATGTGAGATGAACTGAAATCCACTGTCCTACTTCCTTCATTTTAAATATACCATAAAATCTGACGCTATCCAGTGCCTAAAGCAATGTGTACCTTCATATATGTCCCCGTATGCATCTCTGGGAGATTATCTCTAGGAACAAAGTTAATAATAGATTATTAATATTGATAACTAATAATTATTCACTTAATTGAATAGTGGCAGATTGCTCTCCAAAATAGCTGCAGTAGTCTGCCTCACACAAGAATGCGGGGGAAATACACATTACGTCCTCATATCTGCAACACTGGGCATTGTTCAATTTTCTGATTTTTGCCAATTAATATATGCTATCTCATTGTTTTAATTTCATTTACACTCTGTGCATTTTTCTGATTTTATGTTTTTCTAGTTGTCATTGATTTTGAGCATCTAATTGAATTCTCATTCGTTTTTGAGTTTTCGGTAAGGATTTTTTTTTGGCCATTTTTCTATTGGGATTGCCCTTTTTTTTGTTGATTTGTCCTATGAACATTCTGGATATAATCCAACTTTTACTTTTGGAAATACGTCTTCCATTCTATCAGGTGTCCAATAATTTTTCCATGGTATTCTTTATTGAAAATAAATTTTTAACTTGGAGATGATTTATCAGATCGTTGTCTTACGATTTACTCTTTCAAAGTTTTGTCTAAGAGGTTTTTCATCCTGTTTCACAAAGATACTGTCCACAGTTTTATCTATTAAATTTACAGGTTTGCCTTCTTCATTTGGTTATTTATCTAGAGTTCACCACTGTTTATAGTTCTAGGTAGCGCAGTGGCCATGAGAATGCCTCAAAGATCTCCAACTACAAGGATCATAGTTTTCCGATGCCCAGTCAATGGCTCAAGGCCTCACCATCAGCTCTGGCAAAACTTTCTCAGATGTCAGACCAGTCTAGAGCACATCTACCTGACCTTCACTGGGTTCAGATTTAGACTGTGATCTGGCAACTCCCCTTCACTGGGATCAAACAATCCTCCTGCAGGTGTGTATCACCGGACCTCAAAGGATATTAAAGTTTTGATTTTCACTTATTTGAAAGTTGCATTCTCCTACTGAGATATTTGCCTTCTATTTTATATATGAGATATTTGAAATACATTAAGAATTCATTCGTTACTCTCGTGTTGAGATGCTTCCCCAGGGTTCACTCTTTTGATGTCATGACCAGGAAGCAGTTCTTCTGGCTAAGATTACGCAACTATGTACTTTCATTTTTAAGTGGACACATTAAAAACGAAATGCAATACCATCGCATTTAGAAATCACTCAAATGACATAGAATGGAGACACAGGCAACATATTCCAAATCCAAGACAAAAGTCATATTAAAAGTTACCAATTGTGGCATCATTCTACCTACAGGAAAACAAGGCAGGAGTCTTATCTCAAAATATATTTCGTTTGAAAAAATATTTCCATCCTGCCTTGAATCTGCCTGTATTGTTTATTATAAATTACCAGGGAAGAATAAAGCAAGTAATTCAGGTAGCAGAGACTTTTAACCCTTTCTTTTATCCACTTTCCGGGATAAAATTGCAGAGAGGCAATACTGAGAAAATTTGCTCTAGCTCTCCAAGTTCATACGAGCAGATGCCTTGGTGTGGTGAAGTGGGCATGGTTATCATTTGAATGCGAAGTGCTGTCATCTGCTGAATGCGGAGCACCTCACTGACATGGTTCCTATTCAGACACGTCCCTGGAGAGCCTGAATCGTGGGCTGTGGCACTCTGCATTTAGCCTCTAATTCGCACGATCATTCTTATCATCATTTTTGTCTTGTGGCTCGAGCAAGGAGTAAAATGCTGTACTGTAGGGTTACAGGAGCTGTTCAGTAATGAGACAAAGCAAGGAACAGGGACGGGGAGGAGAGCCGGAGAGGTGGGGAGGAAAAAGTGAGACAGAAACCGACCCTATCACCGGTGTGCTGCAAGCCAGCTGCCGTGGGGCGCTCTGCGTCTGGACTAGGTATTGTCACCGCACTTTACGGATGAGGAAACAGAGGTCCAGACAAGTCTAGCAACTTCCCAGGGTCACACAGCCAACCAGAGAAGGAGCTGGGCTTTGGAAAACAGGATGTTGGAAATAACAGGAATAAGTAAAGACCCTGAAAGGGTCTAAAGGAGCTAGGTGAGTTTCCAATCATGATGGGCGATTTTCAGATGGACAAAGCACAGAATTCTTTCTATTGAAGCAGAAAAATGCATGTCATAATAAAAGTGGCTTCACTGGTGGAGTGATTTGTCTATGGCCATACCACCCCAGACACACTGATCTGCTAGAGGTGTTTTCACTTAGGTCCTCCCATTTTATTCTAACAACAATCCGAGAGGTAACCCAGGACCTATATTAGCCCCTTCAGAGTTGGGAGTTCTAGGCTTATGTAAGAATTTCTATACATATGTGTAAGTCTTATGCCTGGTTGTCAAGCGGGCCCCTGCCTGGGCTTCTGAATAACCCCCCTCCCTCTCCCAGGGCCTCGTGCTCCCCTCTGCAGACCGTGGCGGTGTATAAAAGCCCTCAGCACCTACTGTCCGTTACTGCTGTTCAAAGTGTGCTCTGCTTTTCCCATGAAGTAAAAGTCCTTCTGGGTGCGCCGAGCACATCCACTTTCCGCAGACTTCCTCTTGGCAGCAGAACACCGCCGATGTGCGAGGCGCATGTAGGTTTGTGAAGCAGGTCAAGGCGCCTCCCCTCCTGCGACGGTCATGGCCTGTAAGCTCGCAGCTCCCGCTACCTTTGTCTCCCGTCTCAGCCACTCAGCCCACACTCTCATTAGCATTGCTTGCCTTCCTTTTGCAAACTGCTATAATCAAAACATAACATGACTTTCCTTGTCTAATTTTTACTAATCCCCATTTGAAATGGGTCCTTATACATCTGTGTGAGGTCACTTCACTGGTGAAGGAATTCCCCTCTTTTTTCAATTATTATCAGAGGCAGAACTTTTTCCATCTGAAAAAAAATCTTTACAGAAAAGAGGACACTTTTTGATGACATTCTCCACCCATAATCGTGTCCACCACGTCGGGTAATACTTTTGTGTCTTTGAATCATACTGAGTAGAACCTCTGACGCCCCAAGGGCCCGGAACAGACTGGTCAGCACCCGGAGGCGGTCAACACAGGAACTGGGCCTACTGCAGTGGCACATACGTGTGGTGCATGTCTGGTCTATGGGAATTAGGTCAACTTTAGGAGGTGGCCAGGGTAAGGAGGTTCCACTGTAATATAAAAATGACAGGCTCAGCACCCACAGCACAGGGGTTACAGCACCAGCCACATACACCAAGGCTGGGTTCGAAACCGGCCCAGGCCAGCTAAACAACAATGACAACTGCAACCAAAAATACCCGGGTATTGTGGCGGGTGCCTGTAGTCCCAGCTACTTGGGAGGCTGAGGCAAGAAAATCACTTAAGCCCAAGAGTTTGAGGTTGCTGTGAGCTGCGACGCCACGGCACTCTACTGAGGGCGACATAGTGAGACTCTGTCCCAAAAAAAAAAAAAAAAAGAAAGAAACAATGACAGCCACACTCCATGGATTGTGCCATTCTCCCTCTGTCCCTCAGCTCAGCTGGCCAAACGTCCATCACTTAATGAATGAAAGAGGGAAAAGAAATGAGGAAGAAAGGAGCAGGAAGCCCGAGCATCGGCCTGCTCTCCGGCGTCCTTCCTCTGCACTCCACCCGGGACCTGGAACTCCTGATGGCTGCCTGGAGAGTCCAGGGACGGGGACGCCTTTTCTCCCTCCTGGTGTCTTGAGGCAGACAGGCAGCTGCAGCCGAGGGCCATTCTACCTTGGCAGTGGGAGGTGATTCAGTAGACACTGACCTCCACGGGAAGACAGATTCTGTGATTCCCTCCCCCCTGGCTCCCCAGTCCAGCACTCTCAGCCAGCAATACCCTGCTCAGCCCTGGCTTCTCCCTCCATGTCCCCTTAGGTCAGCCTCTGCCGTGTCCATCTGGTTTGGGGACAGCTATTGCACAAAGTGGGAGCCATGCCACATCTCTATCGATACATTGGAGCAGTGGTTTCCAAGCAGGGGTGATTTTGCCCCCCTCAGGGAATTTTCAGCCATGTCTAGAGATAATTTTGGGTGTCACAACCCGTGGGAAGGGGTGTGCTATAGGTGTCTAATGCGTAGAGACAAGGGATGCTGCTCAGTGACTACAGGGCACAAGACAGTCCACCACCGCAAGGAGCCACTCAGCTTTAAAAGTCAGTATCCCAAGGCGGAGGAACTCCGTCCCTGGGATCTGGTTTTGGCAGGTGCTTCTGCACTGCTGTTGCCATGGGTGACAGAAGAGGCAAACATCGGGTTGGAAAGTCCTAGATCTGGTCTTAAGCAGAGCCACTCCCTCTCAGTCTTCAGGTTTCACTGGAAGATATCATTGCCCCACGGGAAATGTCTGAGTACCTCACCCAGGCTCGGTCAAGGGGAAGCTCCCAGCCGGTAGTGAGCCTTGTCTCCCACCCTCCCCAAGGTCAGAACACAGCTCCTATGGGGAGGACACTCCGCTTAGCCACCTCCATTTCCCTTCCAGGGGGCAGGGATGCAGTCCCGACACCCACCGCATGCTGCCCTGAGCCCCCAGTACCCCCTTTACCCCACGCATGCCCATCAGCCCCCGGACAGCAGTCTTGCTTCCTCCCAGACACGGCGGATCCACCTCAGCCCATCTACTTTCCTCCAGCTTCACAGAAAACCCTCAAAACCATATGGAAACCTTTCGAGTGACTCTGCTTCTAAATGTGGTGGCTCTCCTGCTCCTGCTGTCCCACTGTGGGCCAGACCAGTCAAGACACCTGAGCCTCCCTGCACGTCTCTTGCCCTTTATTTCTCCAATTCCCTCCAGCTCAAATAACACTTCATGGAGGATCTTCAAGGTTCTTGAAAATTTCTGTTCAAAACAAATTTTCTCTACTAAAAATTTCTTCAGGTCCATGGATGGGTATATACGGCACCCAGAAAATTTATAGCAACTCGATGTGATAATCAGCTGGCTGGACAAATGCCCCGGCATAGCCTTGCTCTGTGTTGTAACTGGAGTGCATCTTACCATGCAGCAATTTTTTAGTTTCCATTTTCTTACTGCTTCACAGAGAGCTATTTCTTACTTTTTCTTTGTACTGTTGGTTTCTTGCTCTTTAGCCAGAAACTCACAGCAGAAAAGAGAAAACTCAGAAAGATAAAGAAGGGATGACTTAGAAACCAACAAAAACCTTAGTGTCAACCGCTGACCCCAATGTGAATTTTAGAGAATACTGCTCTAATCCAAAGCCTTTAGTTATTTTATTTTTCTTTCAGCATCATCTGTCCCTCGGGAAGAGTAAGTTAAAAATTAAGCAGTGAGAGATCTGGCTCTTCTTTTGTATGTTTTGAAATACATAGACGTGGACACACATCCTTTGGGAATCTTAAGCCTTTTAACTCAAAGGCGAATCAATTTCGGTAAACTGCCCCAGATGTGGCAGTGGCAAGCGGAGTGTGTTAATGCAAACAGCCATCCTTTTCTAGTAGGTCTGTTCTTTTAACTGATCAATCCCCTGAACAGAAACCACAGCCACAAAATGTCACAAACAGACAGTAACACACCGCAGCCACTTGGTAACTCTGAGGTTGCTGCACCTCAGGCCTGCAGCAGCGCCGCCTTGGCTGGCACCGATCAGCAGTTCATTCACTGTGTGCAGCTCCGGATGTGTTTTGGTTTTGCAAGCGCCTTTGCAGAGCCTGCCTTCCTGTTTCTCTGTCTCTGTGTGTGCTTGCAGCACACCCAGTTCAGAACACAAGAGGATAGCTCTCATAGTTCACAACTAGAAAAGACCAGAACGTTTTTAATTAAACTGAAAATTAAAAAAAAAAAGCAGCAACTCTGAGAGACGTGTTCCTCTACCTCTTTTCTTCTGAAGGCTACAATTAAACAAATTTATGGGGAGAGCTGATCCTTACAATCCCAAGAAAAGGAGGGATGTGGGAGATGGAAACCCAATTCTTTAGCAGACAATTGTGCCCCTACAATAAATGCAACTGCAAAGCTGTCTTTCACCAGACACCTGGCACTGACAGAAAACTGCAGGACCACTGCAGCCCTATCCCTCTGGGGCATGATTTAAACCAGGAAATCTGTTGTCAGGAGACAGCAGTGGAGAGCAGCCCTGCCAGGGTGAAGGGTTTTTGCCTTCCTTTCAGTCCTGTAAAACTAAGTGAAACCGATCTCTGATGGATTGATTATTAAACACTTCCCATGAAATGCCTGGGAGATGGTGGGCTCATTAAATCCACAGTTCTTAGCAGAGCTCTTTCTGCTGGATTATACTGCTGGGTGCTGGGAGGGAGGCATCCTCAATGAAAAGGAAGTGCTGCTTGCAAGTTGGCAGAACTCTTGAGGAAGTTTAAAAAAAAAAAACCCTCTGTCAGCAACATCGCCTGCAGAGAGGTCGCCATTCTTTTTTTTTTTTTTTTTTTATTAAATCATAGCTGTGTACATTAATGTGATCATGGGGCACCATACACTGGTTTTATACACAGTTTGACACATTTTCATCACACTGGTTGACAAAGCCTTCCTGGCATTCTTTTTATGAGCTTAAGGAATGAGGTGAACCAATATAAGTCCATCACCTTCACTAGGGACATGCACCAGAAATCTTCTGTTAAGAAGGGGTGTACAGATGGGATGGTGTTTCTTAGAGACATTTCTTATTCAAGTCACTAATGGCAGAATGTACACTAATAAAGGTAAACATGTTCTCTTTATTTCTATCATGAATTATCAATTTTTGGTATCACTTATTTGTGCATTTGAAGAGATTTCGTACAAGGGTGGTGCAAAACGCGATGGTGTTTGGAATAAACGAGGATTCCTCCGTCTCTCACAGAACACTTGGTGCCTCCAGAAGAGACCCAGTGCCTTTATTTACCACATGTGTTTTCTTTCCACTTGGATGGCTTTTATTTTTTTCCCCACTTTACTTGGAATAACATCATCTCCTATCTATCTGGGGATAAAAGATGATTCCCTTTTTGTTCGGAATCCACTGAACGAATACAGTGATTCTGTTTGTTGCTAAGCAACAGAGCTGGGTTACCCAGAAGAAGCCTACTTCACGGTCAGTTCCTTGTTCCCTTTTTGATAATTGACCATGGGAAGCGTTTGCCTGGTAGGGAGGAAGAGCTTATAATCAAGAGCCTGGAGGAAAAAAAAAATTAACTCTCCCAAGTTTTGCCAGCAATTTCTATCGTACATAAAATCATGCTTTATTCATATAATAGATGCTGATCAGTGATAAAAGGAGGGACACAGACAGCAGGGAGGGGTGTCTAATGTGCGCGGAGGACGTCAATAGCAGAAGTACAGACCACGTATCTCATCTCATCTTATATGGAAGTTCAGAAAAGACAAATGTGATCTACAGAAACAAATCAGGCCAGAGTTGCCCGGAGCTGTAGGTAGGGATTGTCTGAGATTGGGCCAAAGGACTTTGGGGATGATGGAAATGCCCCCATTATCTCTCTCTCTCTCTCTCTCTCTCTCTATATATATATATATATATATTTTTTTTTTTTTGAGACAGAGTCTCATTCTATTGGCGTCACAGCTCACCGCAACCTCAAGCCCCTCCGCTTAAGCAATCCTCTTGCCTCAGCCTTCAAGTAGCTGGAAGCACAGGCGCCCACCACATGCCTGGCTATTTTTAAAAATGGGGTCTTGCTCTTGCTCATGCTGGTCTTAAACTCCTGAGCTCAGGGGAGTACATGAGTAAGCCACCAGGCCCAGCCCCACTATCTGTACCTTGATTGTAGTAGGGTGGCACAGATGCAAATAGAAAAGTCATTTGAATGCATTTTACTGTAGATAAGTTACATCTCAAAGCAAAAATCCACGCTATTACTGTGCATCAGAGTTTATTAAATTTTGACTTGGTTGTGCTGTTTTTAAAGATAAGAATATATTTCTCATTGAGAGACTGAAAGGATTTTCTTTACAGAGGAAGGAAATGTATGTCATGTAAGTAAAATGCAGCTTAATTTTTAAAGAAAGAATTTTGGGGGCGGCGCCTGTGGCTCAGTCGATAGGGCGCCGGCCCCATATGCCGAGGGTGGCGGGTTCAAACCCGGCCCCTGCCAAACTGCAACCAAAAAATAGCCCGGCGTTGTGGCGGGCGCCTATAGTCCCAGCTACTCGGGAGCCTGAGGCAAGAGAATCGCCTAAGCCCAGGAGTTGGAGGTTGCTGTGAGCTGTGTGAGGCCACGGCACTCTACCGAGGGCCATAAAGTGAGACTCTGTCTCTACAAAAAAAAAAAAAGAAAGAAAGAATTTTTTTTTTTTTTTTTTTTTTTTAAGGATGTTTACTTAAGAAATACTGTAATTAAAATTTCTTCCTTGGCTGCATCCTCTTAATTTTTAATCACGTTATACATGCAAATAATTGAAAGAGTATTCTACTCCTTCAGACTTTTCAACCCTTGTTAGCTGTGTCTTCTGAAATTAGTTTTATATTTCTAGTAGAGTATTTATATTGCTGCCTCTAGATTTTTTCAGATTTTGTTTCATTGACTTATTCTCACACACGATTTCCAGCCCTGTTTTCCCGATGTATTCTAGTTACACGATACTTTTGTTTAGATTTGGTGTTTACCTTATTGTGACCGTGGAAATGCCAGTCATGCTACAATGAGCAGTAAGCTATGATTTGCTTTCCTCCTCTGCACCATTTTTTGTTTCCCCTGGAGTTAATCAGCGCCAGGGTTTTGTTCTGTATTGCTGGTTTGTTTGGTCAGGTCTCTCCCTCTCCAGCTCCTGTGCTACTGTCACCCTGTATCCCCCTCCACTCTTGTCCCACTGCACCTGTGCACAGGACCACACGTCTCACATACCTCCTTTTAAAGGGGTGACAGGTCTGCATCACTGGAAACAGAGAGAGATGCTAAGATGCAAACTATCATTAAATAAAAGCTCTGCTATTGCAGTTGAAGTCACATCCTTGTTCTACAGCAGAGGATCACAAGAACCAAGATGTCCTTTATGTAGTGGACCCAGTCATTAAATAAAAGCCAGGGAATGAACGTTCTGCCTTGCACAAAAAACTCTAGACTTACACCTTTCATGCAACCTGAATGTCTCCTAATATGTTCCTCTCTTCTCCCTGCAAACAGTAATCAAGGGGGAAATATTCTGCTGGTCGTTGTAGAAGGTGAATTCTGAGGGGCCCTAGGCAGACAGGACCTAAGGTGACTCCAGTGCCTTTGCAGAGAAGAACCTCTCTGTCACAACATAACATCATTTATAATAATGAGTAATCTAAAACAACTACTGTGTCCAGCAACAGAGGGGCAACTCAAGACGGTATTTGGTTTTGTTTGTACTTCATATGCACACTTCATATCTGGGCATCACTACAAACCTGAAAGGTAAATATTTGCATCACTGTTTTACAAATGACAGAATTGAGGCTAAAAGAGGAAATGCAACTTTCCCAAAGCCATCTGGCAATTAAGGATGTACGCTTAATTCCAAGGCCAGGACACATTTCCCTAATCATGCTTCAAGAGAGGCAGGGCACCCTTTTCAGACAATCCTGTTCTGGGATTAGGTTTTAGTTCCCTGGATGGACATATATGTGTGTGTGTGTGTATAAGATATAAATAATTATATAAGTCAAAAAATATATCTTAATGTTTAATAACCATAGAAGCAAGAAACCAGGAACTCCTAAGGCTTCGCTATCCAGGGATAAGCATTTCAAAGAGGCAAAGGGGCAGATACTTAGAAAACCATGGAATGAGGGATAGCGGCAGAGATTCCAGGAGTGAGTGTTAAAAAGGCAACCAACACTAGTCTATTGGCAGACTGCCACCAACAGTCCTGTGTGACCTAACAGCACAAGATTATGAGAACTGTGTGCCCTTGACTGATGGAGACCCTGCAAAATACCTTCTAAGTATCACTACTTTGAAACTTGAGTAGACCACAAAAAAATCCAGATGGCTTATAGCCAACAAAATTTTCAAGATACCACAGAAAATATAACTAGAGCTCCAATGTGGGGATTTTCCATTAAAAAGTACAGTATGTGGCAACTTGTGACACTTAAAGGAAAAAAAAATAAAAAAACAGCTGTTACTTTGGCAGCCCATGCCTTAATCTTGTTTCCTAACTGCGGCTTAGTGGAAGAGATTTATCTTCAAAGGTTTACTTTGAAATCAATCTACACAGGAACCAAGACTGAAATCAGAGAAATCAGGGAAGAGCTGGTAATTATACTTCATCATTTCTAAGCAATTAGGCCGCAAAGAAGTACGCAGACCATCCTAGCAAGAGTTTGAAGGAGACTCTCGCTTTGTAAAAGATTTATTAAAAAAAGGAAAAAAAGAAAGAAAGAAAAGCAAACTATAAACCAATTCTTTGTAAATTTTTCTATATTATTAGTGATAAGACTGAAAGTAAGCTTTTATAGCTTTATTTATCACGATTCTTGAAACAGTTCACACTACATGTAAGTCATTCATACGCTGCCCCTGCATGGGCATTTACATTTAAACTGGAAATGAAGGCAAGAAACCTTAGGCCAAAGACATAACATCGTTACGGATGAATTTCAGATAGGATAGCATAGCATCAGTCACCAAGCTAGAGAAAGCCTGAGACACCTTCTGCTTTAACATTCTAGTTTTATAGAGACCATGGGCAGTAAAGCTGTGGGTAACTGGCCAGTGTTAGAACTTGGACTTGCCACTCTCTGGTTCGAGTTTGGTTCACACAGCTAGGGCATCTTTTTCTAAGGGAGGGAAGATTTGCTCTCTGGCACATGGGCCTACAGCATCTCAGGATGGAGACAAGTGACTCCACAACTGCTAGGGGAAGCCCTCAAATCTTCTGGAGGGTTTTTTGGAGAGGGTGGCGGTGACAGTGGGAGAATTCGACAGCCCTCAAAGAGAAACCTTACACAAAAACTTTTCTGGAGGCTGTGGTCTTGCTCCTGATCTCACACAAGGTGGTAGATGAGAAAGGCCATTACCTATGAGTGAACTTAAGAAATCCTTCTCTTTGGTCTTAGGACTCTTATTCATTTTCTTTCTTTCTTTCTTTCTTTTTTTTTTTTTTGCAGTTTTTGGCCAGGGCTGAGTTTGAACCTGCCACCTCTGGCACATGGGGCTGGTGCCCTACTCCTTTGAGCCACAGGTGCCTCCCTATTCATTTTATTTCTAATAATGATAGAAAATAACCTCAAAATTATTAGTATCTAGACCATTTGAAGTGTGATTATTTCTGTAATGTGTGTTGTCCACAACATCGGTTTAAAAAATGTTTTCTTTTTTAGAAATGTATTCATTTAAATGAACATACGGACTTCTCAATAAAAACCCTGAACTGAGTCTCTGCAGATAGCCTCAGAATCACCTGCACTTTTCTCCTCTCTGGTCCTCCTTTGTTCTTTTATTTCTTTCTATTTAGTTAGGTATGTCCCATTATTGCTTGAATAACAAGGAACTACCAAATAATTGTTTCTAATTATTCTTGTGGAAGATTCAACATTTTGAAATAGCAGCCAAAATGACTCATTTGCTTGCAGAAAGTTGTAATTTTCAGAAAGCCATGGGGAAAAGTGTCAGCAGCCTGATTTTGCCTGAAGCTTGAATGGTTTAAATCAGGGAAATGTTGTCATGGTAGTGATCTGTGTAGAATTACATTTCTACTTCTAACAACCGGATTGGGCCCAGGGAGAGGAGAGGCTGAGGGGCCTTGGTTCATAAACCCCGCTGAGTGTCCCTATAAAATAGCTTCTTAGATGCCTTTGCTGCTGGCTACATTGGCTCACTCAGTCTCCGACCCGGGCATCTCACTGTGAGCTGGGCACAAGGAGACCAGAGAAAAGGAACAGTCTGCCCAACAGTGTGTTGCCACATGCCCCAGCTCCACCCCAGCCCCCTTGCACCAGAAAACAGGAGGTGGCAGATTGAGGACCCCAAGGGAAGTAAAGACTAACTCTGCCTATTTACAAGTTTGCTTTGGGCTCTGGTTACTGCCTGGATACCAAATGCCTCCATTAAAATACCAAGACCAGATTGGAAATGCTTTGACAGCCCCAACTCAGTTCCATCCTCCTCTGCTTCTAAGGAGAGGAGAGAGTGAGGCAAGAAGAAAAGAAGGAGGATACCCACAAACATTCCTAACATGGCCTTCTTACGTGGCCCCTATGTGGTGAGAAACAAAGATGGTGAGACAGAGCCTCTCAGAGCAATGAGCATCAGGTGGCTGGATCCACTCACAGTGTGTCCACCCCTGTCCTGAGGACAAAAAATGCATGCGGACAGGGTGTGTGCCCCAGAAGCATTTCTCTAACCTCACACAAGTCTGAGTGTCTAGGGCCTGTTGGTTTTGCCAAGGAAATATGACTTTTGGGCGGCGGGGGTGAGGGTGGGGGGGGTGATGATGATGATGATTAATTTGTATGTGTCAACTTGACTGGACTATGGGGTGCCCAGATTAAACATTGTTTCTGGGTGTGTCTGTAAGAATGTTTCCTGATGAAATTAGCAGGGCACTGGGTAGACTGAGTGAAGCAGATCACTCTCCCCAGTATAAGTGGGCCTCAAAAGAATCCATTGAGGGCCTGACATGGTGGAAGGAGAAATCTGCTTTTCTTTTCCACCTCACTGCTTGGCTTCCCTGGTTCTAGACTTTCATACTTGAACTGAATTGCACCACTGGCTTTCCTGGGTTTCTAAGTTTGTAGATAGCAGGTTGTGAGACTTCTCAGCCTCTATGATCATGTCAGCAATATTCAATATTCCTTATGATAAATGGAATTATCTATTTAATATTTTTATCTATTAAATATTTATATTAAGTTGATATACATTAAATCTCTATACATATGAGAGATGGGGGAAATGTTATTAAATAGGTAGAAATAAATATTAATAGATACAAATATTAAATAATTCAATTTATTATGAGGAATATTGAATATTGCTCACATGATCATATATATGTGTATCTATGCATATATATAGAGAGAAGTATTTTAAATTTCACACAAACTTTATGGACTATATACATATATATATTCCATTAGACCATTAGAAAGGTATTGGAAGTTATATTCTCCATGAATGGGATGGGATTAGGAAGTTACAGGGACAAGAAAAGGCCTCAATTCTGAAGTCAGAAGGACAAGGGAACAAAGAAAAGTCATGTAGCAGAGGCTACCAGCTATTACCTAATACCCATTCACTACCCCTTCTTAAAGACCAAACTTCTTTTTTATTTGACACTAAATGGCACATGTATTGGGCTTATGTGTAGCTTCCCATGGCCATGTGACTAAACTGTGGCCAATATAGAAGTGAAAATGCTGAGTATAACTTCTAGGAAGTTTCCTTGAAAGGCGTAGACTGCTAAGAAGAGTCCATTTTCATTTCTGCTTTTCCTCTTTCTCTCTCCTTCCTTAAAGATGTGACAGCTGGAGCTTCAGCAGCTATTTTGGACCTTGAGGTGGCCTTGAAAATGAAAGTCATACATGCACGGAAAATGTCAGGGTAGAAAGATCAGATCAGGGGTCCTTAGCAACCACCAGCTGACCTGCCCACCTTCAGAGTTCTGTGACAGAAAAGTAAAACTCCACTGTCCTTAAGCAACTGTTATTTTGTGGTTTTCTGCTATGTGTAACCAAACCTAATTTTAACTAGCCAAGAGATCTTATTCTCCTTTGCCCTCCAAGGGACCTCAACCGAATGTTGGCTTCCCAGTTACATTTACTTATGTGAGGCAAGCTGACAGCTCTCATATCATGAAATAAGCCACAACAATGTAGTTTTAGGGTTTATTTGATTAAAAGATTTGTTTCTTTTTACTCATGCTCTTTGTGATCTGCCATTGAGATTTCCAAGAAAGGGAAATTAGTTATCTACTTTCTATACACCAGTGGTTTCCTCAATGCCTTCAAAAATGGGAATATCTCTGCCTCTGAGTTACTCCCCTGTGAGCTCTGGAAGTCCCAAGAGGAGGGTCACACGCACTCTGACCCTGTCCTCTGCCACTGACCTTCCTCTCTTGCTCTCTGGTGACCTGGAACTGCCTATACAAGTGTTTTTCAACCTTTTTAGTTCATGGCACACTTGAATCTATAGTTAAACTTCCATGGCACACTTAAATGATGTTGATCAAAAAGAGTAAAAAAAAAATACTTACTGTGTTTTGAACCTCTTTCAAAAATAATTTAATTAATGTTCTTTAAAAATTTTTGCAGCACACCTAAGATCCTCTTAAGTCACACCACTGTGCCATGGCACCCCTGTTGAAGGCCTAGAAGGAATGACTTTTGCTCCTGGTGGTGTGAGGTCCAGGCTAATTCCCCACACTGGGTCCCACCAAACGTACCCTTTGCATCTTTCTAGATACTTCATCATCCAAGTGCCTCAGCGAGGATGTCTCACATCTTAGGTAGTTTTGCAGCAATTTTATTGAAAGAATACTTTAAATATTTACTTGTTTTTCCATCATCGACGCCTTTCCCCAGAACCTAAGCAGGATTATTAGGCCCCACGGGGGAGGCAATCACTTGGCACTTGGGAGGTATTTATTAGAGTTTTTGCAGGAATGATGTCTCCTGTGGATAATGTGAATACTCATAGTTATTTTTTCCTCTAACCCTACATGCTCATCCTGGCTCCAAACTAATGTGTCCCAGCTCTTGTCTGGAAAGATGGGGTCCTCCTGCACACTCTTGCTTACCTCTGACCACCAGAAGGGTTTGGTTCAGGCTCTTGAGCTGTGACTCCTCCCACACCCGGCACCCGGCATCTTCAGGGACCTCCGTGGCTTTGGTGCACCCTGTCGTTTCTGCCTGCTCTTCTAGGTCCTGGTCAATGTGCTCCATGTGACAAATGAAAAAACATTTAACTTCAGAAGGACAAGCTTAAAGCATCACAAAATCCTCAGCCTCTGTCCTGTCCCTACACATGTGGTTCCACCATCATGCTACTGATGGGGAAAGGGAAGGAGCACAGGAGAGGTGAGCGTGATGCTCACTGCAGACCAGTTGACAGATGGAGCACAGAAAGACAACTTTTAGGTTTTTGGGCCAAACTCCTCAGTGGGACAATATTCAGGTGATGGTGTGGGGTGCTCAGTCTCCCAGTATTGTCCAGTGGAGAGCTCACGAGCTCCTGGATCTCGGTGCAGGAACAAGGTGTGTGTGGGGGTGAGGTGGGGGTTGTCCCACCTGCTAACCTGCTGCTGCAGACAGTCCTGCGCTGTCCCCATAAAAGGGGTGACAGTGTCAATCAACCAGCAAGGCATCACATGCTCTTTCCAAAGAAGGTGGGAGGCAGGGGGCCTGAGCAGACCTCCACCCCAGCAGGACAACAGAGCCAACAGAGCAAGGGAAGACAATGGCTGAGGGGTGTGTCTGTGCAGGGCAGCATTCTCAATCCCATTAACTCACGGTGGGAAGTGATCTGTCTGTCTCCTCGTTACATACCCGGGACATAGCACCATGTCTGACATATGTTAGGAACCCAGTAAATATTTGTTGAACAAATTTATGGATGCGCACACAATGAAATTGCTGGTCTGTAGCTCTAAAGCAAGTCTCTGGGAACATTGCAGGTCATTGATACAAAGCAGATGCCTCATGGAAGCAAATTACCATGTGCTTGTTTATAGGGACTGAAGGATTTTGATAAGCCAAGAAAGAAATCTAGAATCCAGCATGAGCCAGTGAGTCCCAGCCTGCCATAGATCATAGAACCTATACAGGCTCATGCACCAGCCCCTGAGACCTGCAGAAACTCTTTTCTCTCTTTCTTTCCAAGCCAGGTCCTTGCAGGGAAGCAGATCAGAAGCAGAGGCATCCGTCCTGCTCCAGGTCTCACTGTGATGGCATCTTGTGCATGTGGTCTTGGGTGCGTGGGGCTGACTTTGGTCAAATGACTTAATCTCTCAACATCTCACAGAAAAGGATCGTGAGAATAATATAGTAATTCCTGCTTGCCTAAATCATAAGTTTGGGTTGATAACAAATAGAAGAATCAGTTTGAAAAACACGTTTCAATATGCCCATGTTCCAAAAGACAATGCATTGTTTCTACTTTGAGTTTTTTTCCCTGCCCTCACCTTTTAGATTTCCTTAATTCATATCTTTTCTCTTTTTTTCCCCTTAGTGTTTTGTGTATCTTTCTTTGTGGGTTTGCACACTTTTACAAAATGCTGGAAAACACTTTTTAATGCACAAGCTCTTTCTTGTTCTGTTTACCATAAAACTGAGCAAAAGATTTTGCACAAAATATATGCCAAATATATTTAGTGGCACTGAGCAGGACCTCTGCAGGCCATGGCTGGGGGCACCAAGGGAAGGTCAGGCTATTTATTTGTCTCCGCTGGGCAGCATTGAGGATGTGATGGTGGCACCCATGTTCCCCAGAGTTCACAGCCCAGCTCACACCATGCTCTTAGCTCAGTTAAGAAGCTCCCAGGAAGATTATGCCGTATTGTTTGCGCCCTTCCCCCATTCCTCCGATTTCTGCCTTAGACTCTACCCAAATAATGTCAATTTGTAATCTCTGCAATAACTACTGTTCAAAGAAGAAAAAAAGCTAAAACTACAGATTCCAGACTGTGCCCAAGTAGGACAATATAAACACCGGATGGACCAAGGAAAATGGCGTGAGTTTCCCTCAGGACACAGAATTTCATTTTGATTAAGGATTGAACAGTTCTTCGAATTCTGAGAAGGCTTTATCCAGCCAGTGCAGCAATTAAAACTCACCATTCAGAAGGAAGAGGGAAAGGCTGAGAGATCTTCCCTCTCCCAGTGTCCGGCCTTTGATATTCCCCAGAATGATGATGAATAGTTACTGCATCACACATGGTGTCATTTAACTCTCAAAAAAACAAAAACAAAAACACATCGGTACTTTGAAAAACAAACAAACAAACAAACAAAAAAACATCAGTACTATTCTTAATGTCATTTGTCCCATGAAGAAACAGGCTGAGAGAGTATTAATAATGTACAGACAGTCACTAATTAGAAGTGGAGGTCTAACTAGATTTTCTGGTTCATTTTACACTTTTCTTTGCAGTTAATTTATACATTTATTTTGGCTTTATAATTGTTTAAGTCCCACAGGAAGGGAAGATTATACTGTTCACATTTCAGGAACATCATAGTTTATGACGTAAATCACAAATGGGATCTATAAGCATTTTCCCTTTATGAAGCTGCCTTGGTTGATCACACCAGTGATTTGATCCAGATTAAGAGGGAGGATGCTGTGAGTTGCTTCCAGTGTGACATCCTATGGTCCTGTGCACCTGCTGGTCCACACTGAGGCCCTGGTGCATGAACGTGATAATGAAGGTCAAGGTTCCTTAGTGATGGATAGCTAACTTTTCCAAACTATTAGTTTTGATGAAGTGGGAAGTGGTGATATGATCAGAAAGAGCTTAAACATTCTATTTTCCAATTATAAATGTAATTGGTGGCAGAAACTTTAGAAAATACAGATTATAACAAAAAATCCTGCGGGGCGTAGTCATCTAAGATTATAGTCATATATGACTATAATCTTAGCACTCTGGGAGGCTGAGGTAGAAAGTTTCCTTGAGCTCAGGAGTTCAAGACCAGTCTGAGCAAGAGCGAGACACCATCTCTACCAAAAATAGAAAAACTAGTCAGGCATTGTGGAGGGTTCCTATAGTCCCAGCTACTTTGGAGGCTGAGGTGGGAGGATTGCTTCAGCCCAGGAGTTTGAAGTTGCTGTGAGTTATGATGCCAAGGCACTCTACCCAGAGTGACTGAGTGATACTCTGCCTAAAAAAAAAAAAAAAAAAAAAAAATTGCTTACAATTGTCACAATTGCTACAAACCAGAACTTACAGAATTCTGGGAGACTATAGCTACCTTTCCCTCAGCCTTCTTTTGGAAGTCCATAACTGGCATCATGCTTTGTATTCCAGACTATGCGACTTTTTTCACTTAATATCGTAATGTGTTTTTCCCTTGTGTCACAAAAAAATATGTGAGATCATTTTTACACCTTACAATAAGCCACGACTTGTCATAATTATTGAACTATCCCCCCTATAGTTGGACAATTATATTTCCCTTATAAAACTATGTCATAAATAACCATGCCTATTTTTGCTGAGACTCATTTCCAGAAGAGGATGGCTGGAACAGAGGGAAAGGATGCTGTCCAGGTTCCTGATGCACTGAGTTGTGGACTCCCTGGCTGTGAGGCTCCAGGTCTCCCCAGCATTTGCCAAGCCCCTGGGCACCCAGCACCCCTCAGAGACAACCTATGTGGTCCCTTTCCAATAGGGAGCTGCTTCCTGAATCTCAGTATGTGAGCAGCTGAACAAAAGTGTCCCCAGACGCTCCGGAATCTCTGTGTCCCCACCCTTTGAGCATAGGTGCGGTGCTTCTGAGGCCCAGGGGCATCTCCTTGTGGACACCCCTGTTTGTGCTCCCAAGCCTGTGCAGCTGCCCCTTTCTCTATTCCGGTCCCTGGAGCAGGTGGACACCAGTCCCCACGTCCCCACCCGGAGGCCCAATAATGGGGCACCGACGAACCCACCTAAGGACGCCTTGCTAGCCCTCCTGCTGTGGGCCCTTGGAGCACCCTGATGGGTACGGAGCAAGTTCCAGTTTGCTTCCCTTGCCCTCCAGGGAAACCTACTACTTTGAAACACTAGAAAAGCAGTCTGCAGAGTTACTGCAAGTTCCACCTAGACCAGGGTCACAAATGTGTTCCCAAATGCTTACAGAGCCACTGTCCCAGTTTGATTTCGTATCGGGTGACAGCAGGGGTGACGATGGTGAGAACAAACAGTATGGGTGAGGGTGCCGCTGATCAAAGGAGGAGGAGGAACGGTCTGTGACACCACAGGGGGAAGTGCAGGTCTGGGAACCAACTCCTTGTCAAGGGTTTTGAATCCACCAGCTGTTTTGTGATGGGAGTGGAGACATTGATATTGCCGGGAAGGTTTCCTGCAAAGGACTCCAGCCCTGTGGTCCTTGGGTCAGTCCTAAATTGAGAGGGATGATTTCCTTTTAGAGATGAGAGCCTTCTGGTTAAACTGGGATGAATAGAGCTGATTGCCTTTGTTGTGAGCACTCATGTCTCTTGTTCTGAGGCCTGTGATTGATTTTCTAGGTCAATAATATTATATCCTAAGTAATAAATAAAATCCAGCACTTTAAAAATAGGACTGAAGGCCCATGGCTTACTATACGCTGCTCCACTGAACTCTGATTTTTGAGTCCTTGCAGGATGAGAAGAGAGAAGTGGAAAAGTGATTTTGCTCTACAGAGTCTGACAATGTGGCAAAGTATTGCTTGGTTATCACTCAAATCTTTCTAAGATCAGGAGTAACTTTGTCATAGAAAGGGTCCAACAGTTACAGTTAGAAACTAACTCTACCCTGTTGTTTCTTCCAAGGGGAAGAGACAAAGCTGGAAGCATCACAGTAAAAGCAGGGTAATTAGGACAAAGCAAGGGGCTATAAATACCCCGGCTGACAGAGCAGCAGATGGCTGCCTTGCAAGTGGGTGTCTAGGAGGGAGATTCGCTAAGTAGCATTGGCATATGTTTCTCCAAGTCTTTGACCTGCTTGTTTCTCAAAAGACTTTATTAAACGCTTGGAAAAATAAATTGAAAAAGTTGTGACAGCCAAAGAAAGTTAGAAAAGAAAAAAGGGGGCGGGGGAAAGAGTGGCTGAGGTTTGTGCATCCCCCTCTGCTCTGTGTTTTATTTGCATGACAAGTAATCATCTTAGTCCTCCTGAGACATATCAAAACACCACCTGAAACTTCCTGGACTCCTTTTCCAGGTCACCACTCTCAATGGCACTGGACTACAAAGCAGAGAACCGACAGAGCAGCTGGCTTCAGGCCCGTGGGCGCGGAGTTGTGACCCGATAGAAACTTGCTGTGGACAATGTGTCAGGGCCATGCCATCCACGTGCACATTCGTCATGTGGCCCTGCTGCTTAGAACAACAGTCCCATTCCCCACTGTTCATTCCATAAGCAGTGTATCCCCAAAGTGTGACAATGGTTTTTGGTCACGCTGGACTGAGACTTTGGCTTCTGTTTGGCTGGAATCTGTATTTTATTTTATTTTTTTTTTGGCTGAGAAGTGACCCAGGGATCTCATTTATGATTTGTCCTTGGCTCACAATGTTGTCAGCTCAGCTCCTCCAGGGCAGAACTTCTTCCCCTCACAGTGCCCAGCCTGGAACTCTGAGCATGAGCAGGACGGGCTCGGCCTTCAGGGACTCGCATCCTTTGCTCACATCTCACTGCATTATAAATTCTTTGATGTGGGAGTCATGCTGTCTCTTAATTTTTTAGTGCCTCAGAGCACCCCGCACAGTGTCTTGCACCTTAGGCCCTCAGGAAATGTGAAGTCTGATAGTCTATGGTGGGTGGGATACACTTTCATCTCCCTTGTGGAAGAAAGACTCAAAAATGGAAAGTGGGAAATGGGCTGCAGAGTGCACCCCTGAGTCAGGGCACAGAGGACCTGACTGTGAAGTCAGTGCCCCATCCCTCCAGGAGCACAGCTGGAGGGACTCCAGTCTCCTCATTCCCGGAATAGGCACAGCATGGGAATAAAAATCCCCAGCTCAGAATCAGTGTCCTGGTGGCCTGTGAGGTAGCGTAGGGTCCCTGGAGTCCACAGATGTGAAGTTTGTGAATGAGCGTGTGGTGGAATGGCCAGCAGGATCCCAGACCTGCATGTCCCTTCTCTAAGTTCTGCTGGCCTGAAGCCCATGGTGGCCACTGGTCTTCTTGCTGGGACCACAGCCCTACATGCAGCTAAGCCTGCAGCATACTGTGTGCTGGATAGGACCTCTCTGCACACTTAACACAACATCCTAGCCTCCATGGGCAGTTGCTGCTTCCCACCATCCCCACACCATGGCACTGTCACCTTTACCCCTAACAACTTCACTGCTGACTGTCATCTCTAACTCAAGGTGAAGCAACAGTCTTCATATCTCCCCAACATCTGGCCCACCATGATTTGTGCGGTCCTGCTCCAGTCCTAAGGAACAAACCATATGATGTGATTGAAGATGGGTCCCTTCTATGTAAAGGTGATGCTAGGACACTACCAACAGCAGCCAGAATGCTGACTTGAAAATAAATCACAGAGTTGGCCTTTACTCCTGCCAAAGCACGAGGGAGAACATCTTTGAATCCTGCTGCTCCTAACCCTAATCCCACAGACCAAAGAAGCTGTTTTCTCTGGCCTGCTTGTCCTAGACTTAGTGGTCATGCAGGAAGGGCAAGACCCAGCAATTAGGGAAATTTTTTGAGCTGCCAGATGGAAAATGTAAGTACCATCACAAGCTTTCTCCTGCAAAGGCAGCTCCTGGGTGAGTTTCCCAGGCTTCTCTCCTGTGAACCTACCTTCTCTAACACATTTCTGTATGCAAAATTCCAGAGTTGCCTCCATAACATATACCATCTCTGGTTCCTGATGTTTCAACAATCCAAACTTCAGATCCACTCTTGCTTTGCTCACATAAACACCCCTATGGCTTTGCCCAGAACTCAGTCCTCGTAGTCCTCTTGCTTCTGGCTCCTGGGGACTCTTCCCTATGTTCCTGCAGCCTTGCCCAAGCAATGCCTCCCAGACCTGAGCTCTGGCTCCCATCTGAGTCTGCAGCATTCTCTTCCAGTTGACATGAGTGAAGATAGCAACTCCCCTGCAGCCTTAAAAAAAAAAAAACCACCAGAGGTCACTTCACACTGGTCAAGGGAACTATACAACAAGAAGACATTTCAATTCTAAATATTTACACACCCAACACAAATGCTCCCAGATTTTATGAAACAGACCTTAATTGGTCTGAGCAATATAATACCCTATAACATCATAATAGCAGGGGACTTTAATACCCTTCTACCAGAACTGGACAGATCCTCTAAACAGAAGTTAAACAAAGATACAAGAGACTTAAACAGGACCCTAGAACAATTGGGATTCATACACATATACAGAATGTTCCATCCTAAAGCTAAGGAATATATGTTCTTCTTGTCAGCCCATGGAACATCCTCCAAAATCGATCATATCCTAGGATACGAATCAAACCTCAGCAAAATCAAAAGAATTGAAATGATACCTTGTATCTTCTCAGACCACAAGGCAATAAAGGTGGAACTCAACTCCAACAAAAATTTTCATCCCCACGCAAAGGCATGGAAACTAATCAACTTTATGCTGAAAGACAGTGGGTCAACAAATAAAGAAATAAAGGAGGAAATCATTAATTCCCTGGAGCATAACAACAATGAAGTCAAAAGCTACCAAAACCTCTGGGACACTACAAAAGCAGGGAAATTCTTCACATTAGGTGCCTATATCTAAAAAACAGAAAGACAGCACATCAATAATCTAATGAATCATCTTAAAGAAATGGAAAAGGAAGAGCAAACCAATTCTAAACCTAGCAGAAGAAAAGAAATAACCAAAACTAAATCAGAAGCACATGAAATTTAAAACAAAGAAATTATTGAGAAAATTAATGAAACGAAAAGTTGGTTCTTCATAAAGACGAGTAAAATTGATAAACTATTGGCAAGATTAACTAGAAACAGGTAAAATCTTTAATAACCTCAATCAGAAATGAAAATGGGGAAATAACAACTGATACCACAGAGATATAAGAGATTATTTCTGACTACTATAAAAAACACTATGTCCAGAAATTTGACAATGTGGAGGAAATGGACCAATACCTGGAATCATACCATCTTCCTAGACTTAACAAGGAAGAAACAGATCTCTTGAACAGACCAATATCAAGCACTGAGATTAAAGAAACAATTAAAAGGCTTCCAACAGAAAAAAGGCCTGGAACAGAGAGCTTCACATCAGAATTCTATCACACCTTCAAAGATGAGCTTGTACTTATACTGCAGAACCTATTCCAAAACACTGTGAAGGAATGAACCTCCCCAACGTGTTCTATGCAGCAAACATCATCCTGATTCCAAAACCACAAAAGGACTCAACTAAAAAGGAGAACTACAGACCAATTTCACTAATCAATATTGATGCAAAAATACTCAATAAAATCTTGGCTAATAGATTGCACCTACACATTAGAAAGTTATACATCAGTGGCACCTGTGGCTCAAAGGAGTAGGGTGCTGGCCCCATATGCCGGAGGTGGTGGGTTCAAACCCAGCCCCGGCCAAAAACTCCAAACAAACAAATAAATAAAATAAAATAAATTATATATCACAATCAAGTAGGCTTCATCCCAGCAATGCAAGGTTGGTTTAACATACACAAATCCATAAATGTAATTCACCATATCAATAGAAGCAAAAACAAAGACCATATGATTCTCTCAGTAGATGCAGAAAAAGCATTGCAAACTAATACAGCCTTTTTGGAAGGAAGTATGGAAAATACTCACAGACCTCAAATTAAACCTCCCATTTGATCCTAGAATCCCATTACTGGGCATCTTCCTAGAAGAAAAAAAAATCCTTTTAGCATAAGGACATCTGCACTAGATTGTTTATCACAGTTCAATTTACAATCGCCAAAATGTGGAAACAGCCTAAATGCTCACCAACCCAGGAATGGATTAACAAACTGTGGTATATGTCTACCATGGAATTCTATTCAGCCACTAAAAAAGATGGAGACTTTACATCTTTTGTATTAACCTGAATGGAGTCTAAACACATTCTTCTTAGTAAAGTATCACAAGAATGGAGAAGCAAGTATCCAATGTATTCAGTACTAATATGAAGCCAGTACATGATCTAATACATGCTCACGTAAGAGAAAAACTCAAATCAATTCAAAGTGGGGGAGGGAGAACGGGGTGGGGCGGGTAAGGGATGGGAATAGGTGCTTCCACTCAGTGGGCACAATTTTAGGGGTATGGCACACCTCTTGGGGGTGGGACATAATTATAAGAAGGACTCTACCTAACAAATACAAGCATTATAACCTATTTATTTGTACCCTCAAATTAGCCTGAAATTAAAAAATTAATTAAAACAAATTTTTAAAAAGCCACCAGAGATATAGTGGAGCTTGAAAGATGACCTAATTAAAAAAGGGAAAAGTCTTATACGTGTAGAAGGAGGAGTCTACAAGTCACCTTTCTCTCTGGTTAGTACCAGGTAAGGAAATACTTGCTCAGAAGAAAATACAAACTCAGAAGAATTACAAGTTCTCTGATAATTATCCCTGATAAGATAAACACAGGGTGCCAGAAAATGTATTCACATTTTCAGAAAGGAAAAAACCTTATTAAAATTGTAGTCATGTTTAACTTCTGCAATTACAAGAGATACAAGATCAATATACCAAATAACAAACATTATCGATATATATTGAGAATTATAATTTTAACACAGTTTTTTCCTTTCTTAAAATATATATACTTTTTTTTGGTACCCTCTGTGCATTTCATTCTGGGTGAATTCCATTAAAGTTAAAAAAAACAAACAAAAAAAAACAGCCTAACAAGCTTGAACACAGTGTGTTATTGTTCTGTCTGTATTATTCATGTGTTGATGGTGTATATGTTACACTGTAACGTTATTCATTGTTTTTAAATGTCCAAGCACTTGAGCTGACACTAAGTGTTTCAGAAAGGTAATTTTAGGGGAGTAGAAAAAATTAGATTATTAATAACAAGAGCGAACAAAAATTAAGGTAATTTTTCTCATGTCTCCTTGTACAAACTAGATCATAGAGTATCAAAATAAAAGGGGATAATTCATGTGATTCTGCTATTCCATTCAGTGGAATAAAATAAGACATTGGTTTTTCTTTCAGTCTTGGCCACACCCAGAAGTTTTTCAAATCTTACCTAATTCAGAACTTTAAATTGTTTTACCTCCAAAAGATTAGAGCTCAGTGTCAAATGGATTTGAATTTTGTTTATTTTCTGAGATCCTCATAAATCACCAAGAAGGTGCAGACCTCTGTGTACATATCACCAGCATGAGCAACTGACTTTTCTTAAGGAGGTCAAAGAGGCTAAAAAATATTGCTTTAAAAGACATGGAACTTTACGTCCCCCTCATACAAGTGTCCTCAGGTGATAAAAGACATGGAACTTTATGTCCCCCTCATACAAGCGTCCCCAGGTGATAAAAGACATGGAACTTTACGTCCCCTCATACAAGTGTCCCCAGGTGACTGGTTTCGCTGCTGGGGAGCCCTCCGTTTCCTCTTTGCTTGCTCTGCCGTCCTCCAGTGCAGACAGTGGGAAACTTCTACTGTAAAAAATTTCTTCTGTAATATTTCTTGGTTTCGTAGCTCATGTGGTCTGTCTCCCAACTACTCAACTTTGCTCTTGTTACACAAAAGCAGTTATAGATGATCCACAAATCCTTTCTTTATTTTTATTTTATTGAAACAGAGTCTTGCTCTGTCCCCCAGGCTGGAGTAAAGTGGCCTCATCATAGCTCACAGCAGCCTCAAACTCCTGGGCTGAAGTGATCCTCCTCCCTCAGCCTCCTGAGTAGCTGGGACCACAGGTATGCAACACCACACCTGGATTATTTTTCTATTTTTTGTAGAGCTGTCGTCTCACAATGTTACCCAGGCTGGTATCAAGCTGCTGACCTTGAGCGATTGATCCTCCTGCCTCAGCCTCCCAAAGTGCAGGGAGGCACCACTGTGCCAGGCTACTATAAATCTCATTTACAAAAACAATCAGTGAGTTGGATTTGGCCCGAAGTCATAATTTGGCAATTCCTGCTCCAGAGTGGTGCTATTACGGGCACAGTTCAAGCTGGACCTTAAGACGTGTTCACCTTCAAGTTCACAGGAAGGAAAAGGAACACACAGCTGAGAAGGCAGCCCCTGACTCCTGACGGCACACACCACCTCTCCCATTTCTTTGGTGCTAAGATGTGCCGTCACCAGCTGGGCCACACATACCTTGTTACTATTAACAAAGGGAGGAGGGGTTCTTGTTGAGAAGCAACAGTTGACAAGCCACTCTGTGTTCCTTTTCCACTCTCACGTGTCCTGGCATCCAGTCCTGTGCCTGACAAACACGGGAAGGGAAACTTGAATGAGTACAAGAATGAAAATCAAAGTTGGCGTCCTGCTCAACCATCTGCTAAGTTTCTCACTAGCCAAGCAACTCGTTCTAATACAATGGTCCCCTGGTCACACTATCCAAACCCATGTGCCAGTAAAAGGAAATTGAGTGGGTTTTGCCACACACCTGCTAATTCTGACCACTTATTAATTCCAAGAATGTCACAAGCTTTACTTTTTATAAACAGCAACAATAATATATTTGTGATACAGTGTCACTTGATGGTCACAGCAATCAATGTTCTAATCAATTCAGACAACAAGGAATTAGGATTAGACCTAAAGGGGATGACTAATATCGTTCTATAATAATGCTAACTGGTCTATTTAATTTATTTTGCATAATTTAAATCATTTACATTTTTTATAACTTAGAGATAGCTATATCTGATTCATTTATAACTTAAGTGTGTTTTCCTAAGGTGACTTCTCATTTTTATTTTTTTTCCTTTTGTTATCTTTTTTATAGGTTTCAGAGTCTACTGTGGTCTTTTAAACAACATCTCAGCAAACTTATATTTCTTGCTGAGATTTCACCAGCATGTAAAGAATATTTTGCACATAACATTTCTCCAAAGAGGGATTTGTGAATATAATTGCTTGAAAGAGTACCATACACTGTAATTAGAAGTTATAGTGATGGTATATCTACTCTGTAATGAGATCTAAACTTCATATGTTCTCAGGACTTCACGTACTAAAAGGCTGTAGAAAAACATTGATTTTAAAATAATTTATTTTTCTACATTTAGATTTACAAACTGTGCTTTCAGACACCATATGGCAGGGAGCGGTGGGATGAGAAGCAGCAGGAGGGGAGGGGACGGATGGGGAAAAGTGTGGAGAGGAAGAGGAGCTATGAGCGGACCTGCCTGGAGCTCCTCCATTACTGGGGCAGAAAGTGCCCCTAAGATCCTAGCATGATCCTGAATATGAAACACAGAGTGAACCGTGCAGCCCACACCATACAGAACGCGGCCTTTGGACTGGGAGCTCCTTGGTAAGAAGTCTGCTCCCGGAGCTGACCCGCTCCTCAAGTGCTGTGGAGATGCGCACACACCGTAGTGAATGAAGTGGGTCCCTGCTGTGTTTGTGTTTGGGGCCTGGGGCTTATTTGCCATCCATGTGGCCTTTGGTCTGTGGAGTTGGCTCTAAATCACTAGCTTTCTAGAAGCCTCATCCATCCCATAGGCTCTTCCCTGTCCCCTCCAGAGGGAATGGTGGTAGCCCGAGTTCCTTTCTCTATAGTCTCTGGCACCATCGCTTTTATATAGTTTTACAACTTAAGTCTGGTTTTGTAACTTTTTGACCTTGTGTAAACAGAATCAGACCATATGTATTCCTTTACACAGGACTCACTTGGCTCAACACTACATGTTTGAGATTCATCCAGTGCGTCCAGCTTGCTCATGTCCCTTGCTCTAACACAAGAATTCTAGGACCACACGGAGACATTCAGTGATCGATTTTTACTGTGCATGGACCTTGGGTGCTTCAGGTTTGCAGCTCTCACCGACTCTGCTACGACATTCTTGCCCCTTGCTGAGGAAAGACATAGGCACAGAGTTCTCCAGGTTCTCAGAGTTCCCAAAGTGGGGTTCCCAAAGTGGGGTTCCCCATAGCAGCCACAACTTCACCAGGGAAATTGTTAGAAACGTGCAGTCTTGGGCCCTACTCCCAAGACGGGCTGGTCACCTGTGCCCTCATAGGACCTTCAGGGCTTTGCAAAGCACATTAAAGCTTGAGAGTTATTCTCCTAAGGAACATCTATCCTATTCTTGGAGAGCAGTTAATAATCTAGGTGGTCACAGGATATGTGCGTATCGTTTTCAAATTCATTGCATGATGCCAAACTATTTCCGAAAGTCAGCAACCAATCTACTGGTAGAGTGTGAACAATCCCGTCACCCTCTCTTCACCACCACCAGTGTAAGGTGTACGTAGATCTCTGTGCATCTAAATTTGTATTTCCCTGACTGCTGCTAAGATACACCTTTTCCTACATTCATAGTCTGTTTCAATATCTTCTTCTGTGAAGTGCCATTTCCATTTTTTTTAGCTCAATTTTTTATTCTAGATGCAAGTTCTTTGTTGCTTACAGGTTTTAATTTTCAGAATTGGCAAATGGCCCACATGGCCGGAGGGTGGTCACCAGTGAACAGGAGGACTGGGGTTGGGGGAGCCTGGGAGGTTTGACTAGGGATGATCACTGCTAAGAACAGCATACTTGGGGATAAGAGACTGGGTTATAGAAATGGTCCAGAGAGAGAAGAGACAGAGCTTAATAATCAACTGGACAGTGTTGAATTAGAAATGGAAGTTTTGAATCATTCCCAGGTTTCTGGCTTGGGCAGATGAATCGAGGGACCATTTATGGAGATATAGAACATTAAAGGAAGGGTAGGTTTGGGGAAGAGAAGGGATGAGTTGGTACCCACATGTCGCATTTGAGAGGTCTATGGGACGTCTGGCCCAGACCAAGCAGACAGCCACTGGCATTCGAGTTGGAGCCTATGGGAGCACCATGGCACCTGTGAGGGTCCCCGGCTTATCAATGACAACCTTCACAGACCTGCTGCTGAGTTCCAAGAACATCTGTGGAATGGAGATTGCGTCAATGGGCCCTGCAGGATGCCAATATTTAAGGGATGGACAGAGCCAGAAGGACCCATATGGGTTATTGATCGTGAACCTCTGGGGCAGTCAGGGGGTTAAATCCAGTGGGGTGGGTTACCTCAGAAGCCAAGGGAAAGTCATGTTTGGGCAAGAAAAAGAAGTTTACGAGTGTCAGCTACAACTGAAAGGAGAAGTCAGGTCAGGACCAGGAGCAACAAGCTGGTCATTCATAACCAGGACACCCGGGGTGTGGGGGGAGGCCAGATTGGGGTGAACGGAGGAGGACACTGCAGAGACGGCCCCTGCAGAGTCTCACCAGGCAGTGAAACAGGTGCTCAGGGCAGTACACAGACCGCGAGGTCTGGCTGAGGGAGATTTATTATTATTATTCTTATTATTTTTTGTAGAGACAGAGTCTCACTGTACCGCCCTCGGTTAGAGTGCCGTGGCGTCACACGGCTCACAGCAACCTCTTAACTCTTGGGCTTACGCAATTCTCTTGCCTCAGCCTCCCAAGCAGCTGGGACTACAGGTGCCCGCCACAACGCCCGGCTATTTTTTGGTTGCAGTTTGGCTGGGGCTGGGCTTGAACCCGCCACCCTTGGCATACGGGGCCGGCGCCCTACTCACTGAGCCACAGGCGCCGCCCGATTTATTATTTTTTTAACTAGAAGAGACTTGAACATCAAAAAAGATAGACACTGGTCAGAACAGGGAGGGACCCCTTGTCTGTCTCAACATAAAGGAGGAAGGAACTCAGTGGGCTGCATCTGTAAGTCGGTGCACTGGCCCCACGGCAGGGAGCTGGGTGGATGGTGATCTCAGGGCTTTTATTTCCTTTGGAAGGCAGCAATCAAGACTTCACCCCAGACTGAGGGGCAGGGGTGGGTCAAGGTACTGAGAGCACAGCTGAAGCCTGGGGGAGCAGCTGCCCAGAGAGTGGGACAGGGACGAGTGTGGACACAGACACTGCCGAGGGGGCACAGGGACACTCCCACTCAGCACGGGGCAGGAGTGGGCAGGGCCATAGGGGTCCCGTGTAGGGAGGGGAGAGGGTGAGGGAGTGGCTGACTCTCCAGTATCTCCTCAGAAACCAAAGCACAGGCAAGAGAACAGGGAGCTCAGAAACAATGAGAAAGTGAAGGTCTTGGCAGACGGCAGCAGAGCCGCCCAGAGGCTCCGGAGCAAGTTCACGGTGAGATGCAGATGACAGAGAAGGACATCAGAAGGAAGGAAGGAGAAGAACGGGTGCAGGAAGTGAGTGCCCGAGATGTGAATCCTCACGCAGGAGTGACCGGCTGCCGATTTGCCCTTCCTGGTGGCAGAAGGGCCTAGGTAGTTGCAATGTTGACCGTCCTTTAAAACCCCAGCCACAAGTTACTCCAGAAGAGCAGAGCTATTCCCCTGGTGCTGGAGTTAAAGTATTTTCATCGTGGACTCCCACAAAAAGAGGCTCCATGCCACGCAGTGGGCAGGGTCCCATCAGCAGCGCTGCCTTCAGACTGATGCGTTTTTTTAAACACACAGTAGAACCTCCACAGTGGCCAGTCCCTGTCCTGACCACCTCCTCAAGTTGACCTGATTCTCACAGACCACACATGCACCATATGTCCGTGTCAGCACCGTAGCTCCTACGGTGACCACCTCCGTGTGGTGACCAGTCTGTCATGGCCCTGCCGGTCAACTTACACCAGCTCTACTGTATAGTCATATTAAAACTCCTCTGAGTAGTTTGACCCAGGGAAAAACCGTTCCTTTGAGGGGAGTTTCATCTACATTTTATAAATGCTCTAACAGGCTTCAAGAGGTTAAAAACATAGCAAGGTGACCGGCCTCCCTCACCTCCTGCAGTCAACGGTCACGTCAGCCCCTGCACTATCATTATTATCATTACATAAACTGCATTTTTAGGGCAGTCTTAGGTTCACAGCAAAGCTGTTCACATGCACAGCCCCCCATCGACACCCTGCCCAGCTGATAAACCCACATCCACATGCTGTTATCGGCCGACGTCTACAGCGTGCAGCAGGGCTCCCCTGGGTGCTGTGCATTCTGCAGGTTTGGACAGATGCAGAGTGACACGTGTCCAGCACGTGTACCCCTACCTCCCTCCAACTCCTGCCAATCACTTGTCTCATGCCTGCCTCCCGAGCTTTGCCTTTTCCAGAATGTCCTGTAGTGGGAATCACACAGCGTGTAGCCTTCTCAGAGTGTTTCTTTCATTAGCAATACACTTTAAAGTTCCTCTGTGTCTGTTCATGGCTTGGTAGTTTATTTTTTTTTTAACACTGAATTGTATCCCATTGTCTGCATAGACCATAGTTTATTCACTCAACCATCTCCGGAGATCTCGGCTGCTCCCAAACTTTGGTGATTATGCATAAAGCTGTTGTAAACGTCAGCATGCAGGGTTTGATGTGGACTTAAGTTTTCAACTCCTTTGGGAAGCAGTGAAGGAGCAGATCGCTGGGTGGTCTGGTAAGAGTATGTTTCACACTGCGAGGAGCTGCTGAACTATCTTCCAAAGCGTCTGCAGCATGTTGCATCTCCACCAGGACTGAGCGAGCGTTCCTGTTGCCCCACGTCCTCACCAGCATTTGATGTTGTCAGTGTTCTGGATTTTGGCCAATTTAACAGATAATGTAGTGCTGTCTCACAGTTTAGATTTGTATTTCCCTGATGATTCGTGATGTATTTTTCCCTGATGATTCATGATGATTTGTGAGTATTTTTGCCTGTGTTTCTTTGCCATCTTCAGATCTTTTATGGTGAGGTATCTGTTCAGATGTTTTCCTCACTTTTAATAGGATTTTTTATTTTATCATTGGATTATAAAAATTCTTTATTTTAAATAATAGTCCTTTATCAGATGGGTCTTTTGCAAATATTTTCTCCCAGTCTGTGACTGGTCTTATTTTCTTGACAGTGTCTTTTGTAAGGCAGAAGTTATTAATTTTAATGAAGTTCAGCTTATTGATTATTTCATAGAGCACGTCTTTAATCACATCTAAAAAGTCATTGCTAAACCCAATGTCATCTAGATTTTCTCTTATGTTTTTCCTTTGTATATTTAAGTCCATGATGTATTCTGAGTTAATTTTTGTGAAGGGTGTCAGGTTTTCATCCAGATTTTTTTTTTTAACATGCAGATGTCCAGTTGTTCCCATATCATTCACTGAAAACACTGGTGAGGTATTCTGGCTTTTTCTTGTTTGTGTGTGTGTGCGTGCGTGCGTGCACATGTGTGTGTGTTTTCCATAGCTTTTTCTAGAAGACTGTCTCCAGGTCAGTCAAGGATATAATAATTAGCTGGCAAATGTATTACTTTGTAAATGTCAAGTGTGCAACTAGGAGGCTGTCCAATAAAAGTGCTTTAGCTGTAATATGTTTAGTGTGTGTGTTTATAAATACGCGGTATGCATGTGTGTGTGTGCATCTCTACATGGGTATGTACATATAGTACATGTGTGTATATGAGGAAAATATTAATCCTTGCAACTGTTTCTGTTTTTCTTTTCCCTGGTAATGACTTGTAAATCAGTGCAATGAAATTATCAAAGTTAAATATGTTAGTACTTAAATGTTATCTTGGTGGGTAATATTCATTCTCTGCTCCTGTTCCTGAGCTTGGTATAGGATTGTGAATGAAACTGGCACCAACTCTATTCCTAAGATCTTTTTAAAGGATGTCACTATTATAAAAATACATTTTTTTTAATTTTTTTTTTGTAGAGACAGAGTCTCACTTTATGGCCCTCGGTAGAGTGCCGTGGCCTCACACAGCTCACAGCAACCTCCAGCTCCTGGGCTTAAGCGATTCTCTTGCCTCAGCCTCCCGAGTAGCTGGGACTACAGGCGCCCGCCACAACGCCCGGCTATTTTTTGGTTGCAGTTTGGCCGGGGCCGGGTTTGAACCCGCCACCCTCGGTATATGGGGCCGGCGCCTTACAGACTGAGCCACAGGCGCCGCCCATAAAAGAAAGCCTGCCCGCTAATTGTTTTAAATGCACTCATCTCATCCTCAAGAGGCTGTTTTCCTTTCTCTCCGCGCGTGCTCCCGGCTCCGTACAATGTCCTTGTTTCCGACCCACAGATGAATGCACCACTTTCTTACAGCATGTTGTTGTAGCCTTAGAGATTTCCAGTTTCCATAATGTAACTTGTTTTTTCCCCCTTGTAGCCAGGAACTGGATCAATAAAGTAAAAGCATAAGGACTTTCCAGCTTTATTTTAGGTTATCTGATACCATGTGCGCTTTCCGTGTTAGTCAATATCGATGTCTCTGGGGAGGAGGAGCTGGTATCTATTCCCTAAAACCCATTTCTCCTCAATCCCAAATAAAAAGCCAGCCGAGGCCTAGGATACTGACTGGTGCTGGATTTTTTTAAGTAGACAAGTGATAGCTCAGCCTAATTTCTACCACAAAAATATCCTTTGCTGGGACGGGGTGGGGGAGAGCTGCTGTGGTGCCACCTCATTGGGTGGCTTCTGGCTGCCATAGGATTAGGGCTCACTTTGAGGATGAGGGACACAGATCTGTGTCCTGAGAGGGCAGCGTGGCCACACTGCCCCACTGAGGCCCTGACAGCTCAGGAAGGGATTTGGAAGCTCAGGCACAATAAGATCTGCTGTATCATCAACCAGGAGGGAAAAAGGAATCTCTGCTCACATTGGTAACACATTTAGGACACTGTGGATACATTTTCCTTTCTCATTTCTGAAAACTTCCCTTCCTTCCCTCTTTTCCACTCTTCTGATTTCCACAATGCTCATGTTGAAGAACAAGACCCTTAGAGAAAAATCTGGAGCTACCCGTTATGATCAAGAAAATGAGATTTTGTGTAAGATAATGACCCCATCATCTTTCTTCGGGCTTGGGGCTTAATCCAGTTTCAGGGAGCCAGTATTTGTGGATCCACATTGGACTTTCATCTTACCTGTGACAATGGTACCCAAGAAAGGCTGTCAAATGACTTCTCATCAACAATTAAAGATTACATTGTTTTTCAGTAAGCATCAGCCCCATTTTTGTATAAATTAACCACATGCTGAGACTAACCAGGGTCATTGTCTGGGCTCTCATTTTCTGTGTGGAGACTGGGGTGCAAAGAAATAGAACTACTGAAAGCCATAAATTTAGTATCTACAACTCACTGCTGCTGACCACTGCCCTCGACGGGGTCCACCATGTCTGGGAAAGTGGGGACCACCCTGGATTTGCGTCCCTGCTGTCTGATGTTACATCGTAGCTGTATGATGCTGACATTCAGTCCTCCTCTCTCTCCCCATCTGTGAAAAAAGAAGAGGTCGAATGAGATGGGTGGGACTTCAGGTGTTAAAATTTTCTGATTTCTAGTTTCCTTTCCCATAGGACAAATGGCATGAGTTTCATGCCACGTATAATTTACCATGTATATGTATAGATACAATGGAATAAAATGCTTTTACCAAACACTATAATTTCCTTTAGGAAAAACACGTGAGCTGACTAGATTGATAAGGAAGACCGTGCGGGAGTCACCATAAAACATAGCTCTTTAAACTTTACCAGCTCATCACCTGTCCTGGGGTTCACACTTGGGAACTGTCTCTCTGCCTTCCTTGTATCCCAGACCAGACAGTAGAGAAGAGGATTTTCTGAAGGTCTGTTGTTTTAGCACAGTTAAAGCTAAGGCCTGCAGCCTTTCACGCTGGAAATTTCCAAAACAATAATGGTAAAAAGTGTTAAATTTGGAGCAGCTTTTCTTTCTTCTCATGTTTATAAGAAATTCTACTCATTTGTTCTGCTTTAGAAAACAAATTATTTTATCCATGCAAAAATGAAAATTTGCACCTAGTCCTAAAATAAATTATTTAAACACAACACATTTTGCTTTAAATAAAATCTTATCTGTCCTCATGTGTGTAAGTCCTGATAATTTTAAACAGCAGAATAAACAATGGATCCCCCACTACCTTCTTTTGGAATATTTCTTGATTAACATTTCTTAAGCTGAAGTTTTTTGACTTCACCTAAGGAGCTGTCTTTCCTGAATGATGTAAAGTAGTTGTTGAATTCTCTGAATAGAGTTTAAAAAGATTTCATGTGTATGTTTGTACCTGCAATTTTTCTAACCTGGGAAGAAATTTCAATTTTTTTCCCTCAGAAATTTTAAGAAATCCTATTCTTAAAAGAGACCACCACTAGCAAAAGAGTAAGAAACATTGTTCTAGGTATTAACATATAGGCCACAACCTGATGAGAATCTAGGTTTTTTTTTTTCCTACCATCTTACCTCAATTACTTGAATTGAACTAAGGTCTGCATTTGAACTGCAAGCCTAGGCTTAAAAAAATATCCAAGTTTCTGGAATGTCAACTTTCTGAAAGCTTTGATTAGAGCTTTTAGCAGTCTCAGGAAACTCTGTTTTTGTACTAAGTATCTCTTCTGACCTATTTGGTACAACATTAACATGCTACATTATTGGTCTCCAAAAACTACTCCTGTAAAATAAATTTACAACAGACTATGAACATCCAGAGCCTTGACCCTCTTCTTTCCGGATTCTGTGTCCTTTGGAAAGATAAGTTTCTACTTTCTCTGTTTACCTAGCAAACAAAAACACTATTAAACTATTTTTTAAAATTTCTCTACAATTGAGCTACCAAATTGTTAATCACTTCAGTGCAACATTTAAGTCCTGTTTATCTTCCTCCCTTCCCTTTTTGTTCTCAAGTTTTGAGTTTTGATGGAAATTAAATGTATTCAATGTTGCCTCTAGGACGGATGTTGGTAGAAACTGAATAAATACAAAAAGTTTTAATGAAATAATTGACCCACATAAAGAAATACAATTTATAATCTGTCCAAGGAAGTTACCTCTTTTTTTTTCTACTATTCACAAAATTAGTCATTCTTCATATAACCGCATTAGTCATTTTGGACGACACCCTTTAAATAGACTCCATGTGTATACTGCAACCTAAGACGAGGCCAAGGATGCACATGAAAAATACCCAGGTCATTCTGCACAAGCCATGTGGATGGAAACTTCAGTTCCGTTTGATTCCTATCATTGGTGACCTGCTGACCCATCACACCGAGGGAAGCTCTGAGGAGGGACATGTAGGAGAACTGATCCTGCAGACTCGCCAGCTCCTTGGGTGGTCGGGATACACACATGTGAACCTCCAAGGAAATAATACACAGGACGCACACAGCAATTTTAAAGCACACCATTGTGTGATGCCGCAGGAAGTCAGAAAGGAACAGAGCTGGGGGCACTGAAGCAGTTAAAGACAATTCTAAAAATATATTTGGATGCAGCCCAAGGGTGGACACCACAGCAAAAGCTCTCCAGGGGACAGTGCGATGGTGATGGCAGTCAGGGACAGGAAGGAGGCGACCAGAAGGAGAGAAAGTGCAGGCTTTACTGGCACTTCAAGGGGAAGAGGTTGAGGCAGGTAGACCCCCAGCAAGAACAAGGGCCCCTGAACTTCAGTCACCCCAGGGTCAAGCAAAGCACCAACGACTGGCAGAAGCCTATGATGGGGCAGTGGGAGACGTGATGAGACAGGACAGAGGGAGAGAGGAGGAAGAGGAGGCGAGAGAAGAGAGAGAAACATGAACAGCCTCATTTCATCAGCTACCTACGTGTGACCAGGGCATGGCAGAGCCACCCAACCTGGTGGCATGTTGCTTTGTGGGGAATGATTCAGTGGGTGTCATCCCAAGCTATAAATATAGCCATGCATTGCCAACCATGGGATAAGTGCACCAGTTAGGCAATTGTGTTGAGTTGGGAACACCCCTGGTGGACCTGCACACACCTGGATAGCAGGTTCTGCATCGACAGGCTATAGGATGTGGCCTATCACTCCAGCTACAGACCTGCACAGCATGTGACCCCACTGAAAACTTCCGACAACTGTGACACAATGTAGGCGTCTGTGCATCTGAATGTCCCTAAGCACAGAAAAGGTACAGTCAAGGCACTGTCATTTTTTGGGCCCACTGTCGTTCATGTGGTCTCCCTGAGACTGATACCTGGGTGTGGCAGGCAACTGTACAACTTCCCAGGGGCATCTGATTCTCTTAAACAGCCTCCTTTGGGGACTGAGGGCTCTTGTCATAGGTGAACATCTTTGCTCATCTCCTCATTCAGGATTAGCAATAAACACGTGAGTTAAATGAAACTGAAGTTCCCATCAATATAGTTTGTGAGACGACCATGGATTTTTCCACGTGGATTCTGTACTTCCATACCAGTATACACTCGGAATCCATTCAAAAGGACCTGGTCCAAAATGCCTGTGCCATTCTAGGCTCCTCCCAGCCGAAAAGCCCCCTGTGGCCTATCACAGTCTGATCCTGGATCAACCAGCTTCCCAGAGGCCCGTGAGGTAGTTAATTATTTCTCTTTGATAGTGGCTTTTTAATCTTTTAATACAACAGTTTTTCTGTCTCTGATAATTACCCTGTTTCAGACAACGCATTTAAATCTAATGAGGCGTGGCAGGCTCCGTTTCACAAGGCAACACATCATTAGTTCCCGCCTCTTTACTTGTCTTCTTATCACACTCAATTACAGGATCACCAGCCAGACACACACCCGTCACTCACCACTGGCAGCACTGTGTGGGGTCACCTGCTGTCAGGTCAATGAACAGTGGGCCTCAGCAAACTTCACAGGCCACCGCAGCCCTGCCTCCTGTCCTACCCACGGGCCAGGCAGAGGGCACCTCCAGGGTCTCTCCACTCTCCACCTGCCCATGGACAGGATCCACAGGCAGGGATCTCACTGTCCTCCTGGCTCTCAGGAGATTATAATACTTGGTCTCTAAGGTCCTGGCAGAGAAGCAGGGAGGAGACGTGCCGAAGGCACAGGGCTTGCTCTAAAGACCTAGGGTCATCTGACTAAGCTCTTCACCACCTGTGTGGCTTTGGGCAAGTCACTTAACTTTCTGAACCTGTTCCCTCATCCAGAATGATGTCAGCAACAGCACATTTCCAAGGGTTGTCTTGAAAGTTTAGTGAGGTGATGGTGTGTGTTTCCAAACCACATCACTGGGCCTTTGCAGTGAGGGCATCATGAGAGGTGGAGCAGAGGCGCCTGGCCGGGTGTGGTTCTGAGATACCCTTGCTCCTGGTGGACCATGCAGAGATTCGGGGTCAGAAGACTCATCAGGCGTTCTGGCTCCCTTGCTTGTCAGCAGTCTCACCTCAGGCAAGTCACAGAACGGCTGACTCGCCGTGACAATGCAGGTGGCGATGCCATCTCAGGAGGCTTGCGCGCAGACATAAACGGAGGATCTGAACATCATAAGCTGTCGATCACTGTTGGAAACGTCACTGCTGTAGTCCAAAGCAGGTCACCAAAGGAACTACTTCTGATAGAAAGGGGTGTTTTAAAAGTGGGTTTGCTCTGTCTGAATGATGAAGACGGCTGCAGCTTCGCAAGGAGCCCTCCCTCCCCCTGCCGTCTTTTCATACCCACCTGGCAATCCGGCTGAGGAACTCCTGGCTGAGTCTGTTTCTGCAAATGAGCTTCAGAAGCTCAGGGGAAGCTTTCCATGTTAGCAGAAGCTTCCATATCGCTGTGACATTGGAATTAATCTCAACACATATCTTTGGGAGGTCACTCTCACCCTGAGAAAACAGATCTCCTTTATTTTTTGAAGATGCAAGGTTGAGTCGCTTGTAATTACATGGTAACACTCAAGTCATGTTGGACTTGGGCAATTAAACAGACACAAGATATAAGATACAAGATACAAGATAACAAACATCAGTGTATATCGAGTATTACCATTTTCGTAGTTCTTTCCTTTCTTAAAATGTGTATACATGTTTTGGGCACCCGAGGACTCCATTACTGTTACAACAAAGTTGCTTCCTGACCCCAAGGCAGAGGACCCTGGGGACAGGGACAAGCATGGGGTGGGGAGCTTGGTCGAAAGTCAAAAATAATAGGCTAGGTCCCCTCTGCTGGACCCTGCAGTCCCACCAAAACACACCTGTTTTCCACTACTTACAGCACCTGAATGCTTCTTCCTTGTCCGGTCCCTAAGATCTGGAAGTTTCTTTTTCCCATAAATGAGGAAAGTGAGAGGGAGGGACTCCAGGCCCCCCTGAACTGCATTTACAAAGCTTTGCCACTCTACTTCATGATCACAACTTTACGCAAAAGTCTGTAGAGCTACCGGTTGAAATTTGATTTCCTCATTATTATGCCCTTGTCCCCAGGACACTCACCCAAAGAGAGCTGGGCTAGAAGTCAGCCTGAGGGCAGGCGCCTCAGGAGGCGCCTGAGAACCCAGCCTGCCTGAGATGGTCCTACCTAACTCCTGTTCTTCTCTATGTCCTTGGGGCTAGGGTGGTACCTTGCGTGGAGTATCTGTGGGGTGAGTAAGTGAAGGAAGGAACTCCCAGTAGTCGCTCACCTGGGCACCGACCCCCAGAGCTGTGAACGCTGACTCCTCTGTGGCCACGATTTCCTCCATTCAAGATACTTTAGAAGGTTGACCCATTAGTGGCTATCCCCCTCTAGGCTGAGTGAGGCCACCACAGCAGCCTTAAGTATCCAGTCATTTGTCCTTACCGAACTCATTTGTTCCTTCACTAATCCATTCTTTCTTGCCACAGAAGTAACTGAGCACCTCCTTTGCACCAGTGCTGTTCTTTTTTTTTTTTTTTTTTTTTTTTGTGTTACCAGTGCTGTTCTTAAAAAAGTACCTGCTACATTTACAGGACTGGTCTTTCAAAGTTAGACAAGAAGGTTTAAGTGAAAAGTCCTCCCATCGCTGTCAGATTTTGAACAAAACAGCGGCTCCACCCATCCTCACTGTCCATCCTCATTCAGGTTATTACAACTCTGTTGCATTTCCCCGAATCCCACAATGTATTTTCATGGCCAGGAATGAATCTCATCTCTTCCTTTCCTTACTCAGCAGCAGAAAATAGTTCATGTTTAGAGAATGGTTGAGCCAAGTCCCATGGAATCTGCAGTGGGCAGGTCAGTGTCACCTTTGCTGTGGCCTGGCAGTCCCTGGTCCCATTGAGGCATCCTGCTGTCCCAGAAAGTCATTAGATGGATTAATTACCTTTGGCACCTTTGAGAATTAGGTGCACATGTGCAATCCCTGACCGCCCGTGTCCCCTGGGGGAGGGGGGCTTACTGGAACAATGAGAATCAGCTGCTTTGTAATTTTATGACAAATGAGGGAATTTTACAAATCTGTTAGTGATGTATCGTGTATTCTTCATGTGTGAAGTGGGATGTCCTCTTTTGCAAAGAGTGGATGACATGGAGAGCTTGTAACAGAACGCAGTCCTGCTGCACAGAAGTGAAATGGGAAATCTATTTCTAGTGAAAACACGTACCATCGGCATCATCTCACCATGCGGGCTGCCCGCCCTCCTTCCTCTCCCTTCTTCCCTTCTATTTAGGGCGCCTTACAACAATACTCCACTAGGTGGTGATATTCACCTGTGTATCTGCCACTGTGTGGCTCTCTCACCAGGCTGAGCTCAATTTGAAGGTTTGAAAGCTAGAGGGCAAGATTTCCTTAGAAATCAACTTTTAAAAACTGCACCACAGAGGTTGTTTCATCACCCATCGAGCGTAATGAGTTTCTGGAGGTGAGCAGTAGAAATCATGGAAAGATTTCACATCTTATGGGAAACCCCCGATGATTTTCATGAAGTTTTGCTGTTGCCTGGAAAAATCTATGTGCTTTTTTAGCCATCAATCCCCTTCCATGAAACGGGTTTGGATTGTCCTTTGCTCCCACATGGGTGAGAGCAGAGAAGAGATGCTGTTCGTGTGAGTCTGGGCAGGGTTCTGTCTGTCATCTGGAAGTCATTAAAGTGACTTTCAGAAACACTGATGTCACTTTTTTGCAAAAGCTGGTCACATTTCAAGGCCTTCCCTTGGGTTTGGACTCAGAGGGTCAGAGTCAGCTCATCCCATAACTGGCCACAGAGGGAGCCAACGGCCCTCCAGCCCTCATCTCCCGTCGACCCCTGGCTGCGTCCGTGGAGGCCTTTCTTCCCGTCCTACTTCTCCACATTCTCTCTTGCATTTACCCACTTTGTGGCCTCTAACCAGAACAGCCTGTTGCTTCTTTTCTTTATGATATTCCTTTTGCACTTTGCAAATTTCCCTTTAAAATTTAAGCAACTAGCATTTTGTGGGTTTGATGTAGCGAGGTGCTGGGAATGGTTATTTCAGATTCCCAGAGGACTGAGCTTGTTCTTGGCAGGTATGACACAGCACTAAGACCACCTCTGAACCTGGAAGTCGGGGGCAGGAGAGGTCACCCAGGCCAGGAAGGAGGTGCTCCCACCCCGTGATCTGCCACCAGGCTGACAAGATGCCGGTGACAACTCTCCCCAGACCACCCCAGTGCATGTCCACTTTCATTAATGTCATTGTTACCAGGACACTGGCTCTTAGCTCCTCAGGAAGGGACCTTGGACACATTGAGGATAGGAATTCAGGCAAGTGTACCCCATCCTCCCCCCTCCCCATTCTTGGGTGTCTGTCCCATGTCCCAGGCCCTCTCCCAGCTCCAGCTGAGGTGACCTTGTTACATTCACTAGGCAGATTTGGCCAAGTTCTCTGAGACTGCTCGGTCAGTTTGCTGTCCAAAACAGGGTTTTTTGTTTGTGTTTTGCTTTTTTCAGTTGATGGAGAAGGAAGGAGTGTGTGCAGCCCCTGAAATATGGGCTGGCATTTTCTAGCCTAAGTAGAGGCCCCAGGAGGGATGATTGTGTGTGTTCATTTTATTTAACGAAACAGATGACAGATAAATGGTAGCTAGCTAGATGATAGCTTGATAGATAACAGACAGATAAATAGGATGACAGATCAATGATAGATGATAGGTAGGTGACAGGCAGCGGTAGGTGGATGGATGATGGATAGCTAGACTTTATACTCTAGTAATTTTTCCTAACTATAAAGGTAATCCAAAGAAAGGCAAATGTAATTTATTACTATAGTTTATTGCATAAAAAATCCCAGGAAAAGGTGAGCTATTTGCATATGTTTTGATAGAATGAGCTAATGGATTCCTTCTTGAATTTGTGATCTTAGCCAGGCACTGCAGGAATGTGGAAATGTGGGGCTTGGCCCTTAGCTCCCCATCCATGGGGAGCAGCAGGGACGGACAGGAAAACAAAGTGAGACTTCAGAGACAGCACAGCACACAGAGCCCTTACTCTGCCTGTAAGTGGCAGACTCTGTCTTAGGAGACCTCCATGGAACACTATGTGTCCCATCTGCAGGGAGCCCTTGAGGGGTGAGTTTAACATCATCCTGACTGAGGAGCCCCTTCCAGCCTGTGTGACCAGAGTGCACTCTGCCGAGCCATGGGAAGGTGCGACGTTTTTGTTCAGAAATTAAAATATTCAACGTGAGGTCACATTAGAAAATGCTCTTGGTAAGTGTTTCTAGAGGTCTTAGATGCAGCCTGTGATTTGTGGACCCTTAAGCTCTGCGTACCTGCCCTGAACAAGCTGCTTTAAAAATAATAATGATTAATCGAGATGAGGTCCACTAGCCTGTCTGCTGCTAAAGAGGACCCCCAAACAGCAGATTTGTTGTTTTATGGATTGGTTTAGATACAATGGGCTCACTTGATTACAATGCCACATGCTTCGAATATTTTTACTGAAACCGATCAGGCCTCCAGGGAGGGCCTCGGTAACCAGAGGGGCTGTGGATGTGCCCCTTGGGGGGAAAACAGAGATTGCTTCAAAGCTTTTGGTCTTGTGATCAATAAGAAGAAGAAAACAGAATCTACAAAGGTGGAGGGAATAAGTTCATTGGGATCTCTCTTTTTTTTACATCCCTTTCCATGACTTTTTCCACCTCAATAAATCTGAAAATGTCTCTGTGGAATTTCGATTTTTCTTTTTCCTTCTCTTCTAGTGAAACATCTTACAGAGCCAAAGGAAGAAAGATGTACTTTGAGAATCTGGTTAGATTGCACAACTTTTGATTTGTGTAACTGAGGAGGACAGGAAGATTTTACCATTTTTAGAATTTTCCCCCCAGTAATAACTTGTGTTCATGTTGCTTTTTACTCCTGAATATTGCAAACATGATGCATTTCTTTATAAATGTATTTATAAGATAACCTTTAACACAAAGTAAGTTGTTTTATTCCTGGTACACTCCACACTTGAAAGCCAAATGAAATAAATGTTAAGATTTATAAAAAGCATAAAACCATTTCAGAAACACTTCTTGATTGTCTTTAACTTCAATTTATTTTTAAAATGCCCTTGGTTTGGGTATATGCATGTTGTCCGGATTTATGGTTTATGCACCATTAAGTCTGAAGATTTTTTTAATGTTTCTTAAACTCTTTCCACCTTAATATCCTCATCTTGTAGAAGTAAAACAACATTATTACTTATGATAAAATTACAGCAAAAATAACTATGTTGCAATTCAATTCTTCCATCAATCTCATTGGAACACATGAAAGTCATACCAGGGAGAGCTCCATGATGGATAGTTTATGCACATTTTGGTCATTTCTAAATGCTTTCCCATATTAATGGCCCAGCTGCGTTTGCAGCTGTGTGCTACAGGGCAGTGCAGACTAACCTCAAAAATTTATGGCATTGAAAGGAAACCATTCTAAGTTCTCTGATATCTCAACACAAGTAATGGGAGCCCTTTCCGTACGCTGCACTGCCTCTGCCTATCAGACCGTAGGGAAGGGCCAGTAGACACCACCCTTGAAACACAAGCCATTGCCCTCACTGATAAAATTATTGAGTTTTCTTTATACGTAAGTGTGTATCATATGTTTAATTTTCTTATTTATTTTATTTTATTATTTCATTTCATTTCGCACAGCTAAGGGTACCACAACCAAACAGACAGCCTTCAGAATGGGAGAAGATTTTTTTGCATGTTACAAATGTGACAAAGGTCTGATATCTAGAATCTATAGAGAACTCAAATTAATGAACAAAAAAAGAGCAAAAAACCTCCTTTATAAATGGGAAAGAGACTTGAAAAGAAACTTCTCTGATGATGACAGATGAATGGCCAACAAACACAGGGAAAAAATGCTCCCAGCTGAGAATGGGCTCTAGACAGCCGTCAGCAGAGTTGTACGGATCAGCAGCTGGCACTGTCCTTCCCCCCTTGCACTTCTTTAGCAGGACAACTGATTTCATGATGATAAGGTCTTCCTTTTCTCCAATCCTGACTTGACAGTGTATTAAATGAACATATCTTTGGGAAATACCTTGATTCGTTTTCCCATTGCATTTTGTCTTCAATCTGTGACAGTCGATTGGTCAGTTTCTTTTAGAGCTACCAGGAGATGGTGGTTGTCCGCAATGGGAAGCTGGCACAATAGCATTGGATTCGCAGGTATGGGTGGGAACATATCACCATACACCAGACACCATGCTGGCTCTGGGACACACAGAAATTAAGTAATCTCTGCCCTGGGCTTTTGGCTTTGTGGAAAATATAGACACCTGGTTCTCCTGTTGCAAGGCAAGGCCTCATCCTTTTCTGTTTATTCCTGTGTTTATTGATACTTTAACACTCTTCTGATTTTAAATTCATTCCATTCATTCATTCAACAAATCTCTGCTGAGTACTTGTGCCAGGAACTGTACTAGGTTTTGCAGGGAAAACAAGGAGAAAAATCAGACCTGGCTCCTGTACTTGGAGCTTATGTGGCCCAGCAATTAAGTTTGCGAAGTTATCCTAGAAAAAGTGCTTTGAAGGGTGGCCTAGGTGCTGGTGTGGGTGCACAGCTTCCCAAGGAGAGTACTTCGAAGGTGACCACAGTAGTGTTCAGCAATGAGGTATGTAGCTCTTTTTCCAGGATGAGTTCATGAACTTAACTGTCTGAGCTTTATACTGCCATGGGGGAGACAGACATTCATCAATAACTCATTAGGACCGTGATGGTGCCGTGAAGGGCAGGCACAGCTGGGCTCAGCCAGCCCTGGGACTGAGAGAGGGGCAGGGGCTGAGTCAGCACTGGGGACAGGGACGCAGTCCCCACCCCGGAGAACGAGGTGGGGGCAGAGAGGGAGGGAGGGGCACAGTTTGGAGCAAGCTCAGAAAAGAAAGGGAGCAGGAATCAGCCACGCAGGCCTCGTGGGAACAACACACATGGAGTCTCAGACCTGGACATAGGAGAGAGCTCTGCAGGGCAGGGCAGGGCAGGGCAGAGAGCATGGGGAGGGCACCTTGCTGACAGCATCACTCCCAGGGTTTGTGACATCTGAGTAAGAGGATGAAGACACTCATGCGCCTTGATGCCAAATCAACATTCCCTATGTCCTGGAAGCCCCTATCGTGTCTGAAGGGAAGTCACCAACTCTGGCAGCCTAGAATTATTGGCCTGGTCGCTGTAAGACAATTACAGACTAGAATAACAGCCTCAGGAAGGAACATTCACAAATAATATGGATTCTGTTCTTTATCTTTCTATAGTAAGAGGCTATGAAAACATGGCAAATGTGAAAATTGAAGGAGAGAGTATTGTGGGCTCCTATAACTCTTAGGACTTTGCAGAGTGTTCTGTCCGCTGAAACCGTCATGCGCTGGTTTCTGATTCAAACAACATTGGGGAAAGACTGGTTCCCTCCACAGTGTGTAGGCACCATGCACAGCTGGCTTCACCACTGAGTCCTGAAATTTTTTAAGGTTTTGAGAATGGAAGGCCAGGGCAAGAGAAACCACTTTTCCCACCATGAGGGCACAATTATGGGTCTTCTATGAGGGGCAAAGCCTGCATGTGTCTGAACAGAAGCTTCCATTCCCTTTGTTCTTTGTTTAGTTACCTGGTGCATTTTGTTGTGGAGGCCACCATGGGCACGCTACCTACCGTGTTGTCTGTGTGAAGTTAGTGTCCTGTGTGGTGGAATGTTGGGATTATTCCTTATTGGAGCATAGGGAGTCTGGGAAGTGAGCGAGGGGGTCTGGCTTGGGTGGACTCAGCCTTTTTGTCATAGAAGGAGACAGTGGTGTGGAATTTCTGTTTGCTCAGAGCTTCAGCTTAATTTCTCCACTGTGGGCCTTCATAGAAGGGTTTTTGTCAGATCATAGCCACTCCTTTGTGCAGCTAACAAAAGGAGTTTCAGGAGCTAAAATGACCAATGTTCTGCAGTGGTCAGGGTTCATTTGCAAAGAGCAGGGTCTGCTCTGGCTAGGTGAAGCGGAGGAGGATTGATTACAGGGTCAAATGGCTCCCAGGAACATAGGTAGGACTGAAGAAATTGAAGAAACTCTAGAAACAGCCCCCAAATCCACACCCTAGAAATGGGCCACCAAGAAGCTGAGATTCTCTCATTAGAGAGCCACCTGGCCACCTATAGGGGCGGCTCTGCGTGACAGGTTCTGCTGCGTCCACATTGGCACAAGGCGTGTCTCCACCCCACCCCTCCTCTCCAAGGCAATTCAGAATTCGAGCCCCAAGAAATTGCTTCTGTAGGTGGAACATAAATTCTGTTTTAGGTGCCCTGAATCAGGTGTTAGCTGGCTCATGTTCCAGTTCTGCAGGGAAACAGAACCAACTGTCTGTGGGTGCATATATGTCCACATGCACACATGTGTGTATAGAGAGACATTTACTACGACAAGTGGGTTCACACAATTATGGAGGCCTGGCAAGTCCAAAATCTGCAAGATGGGTCAGCAGGCTGGAGGCCCAAGAGACACACAGTGTTGACCAGTTCCAGCGCTGTCTGCTGGCAGAATTCCATCTTGCTTGGGAGAGGTCAGGCTTTTGTTCCTCAGGTTTCCAACTTTCTGCATGAGGCACTGCACTTCGGGGAGGGATATCTGCTTTTCTCCAAGTCCACTGATTCAAATGTAAATCTCTTCCCAAAGACACCCTTGCAGAAACATCCAGAATAATGTTTGACCACATATATGGACACCATGGCCCAGCCAAGTGGGTGCATAAAATTAAACATGTTCCCAGTTAGTTGCAAGGATTTTAACACACATGCCCCCTCCCAGCTGCCTGCAGGAAGGCGCCCACAGAGGGGGTGGACAGACACTTTGTGAGCCAGTCTGCAGGACCTGCCAGATTATCTACAGAGACGTCCTGGTGAAATTAGGATAAACTTTCTCAGTTTGTTTGTGAAATCTTGAAGATCAAAGATAAAGTATCACGGTTGTTGTCTTTGGTTTCCCTTATTATTATGAAGTCTTAGTGGAAGGTGAAAAGTTCTATTTGGGTTCTATCCTAGATGTGGGGGAAAGAAATATTTCCCATCTAAGCATGAGTGTTGAGCGTTATGGAAACAAAAATGGGGACTCGAGATGACAAGTAAAACGAAAACTTCCCCCTATCATATTCAGAGCTGTTCACAAACTGACACTGGTTATTTTATTCCTACGTTTCCTCATGAATAATGTACAAGTCTCCTTGTTTACATCCATTTTCCTAAATGCATTTAAACTAACCAACTTCCAAGGTCAGTTTTAGTTTCTCTCAAAATTTCAGACAATTGCCTTCTCTTTGAGAGAGGACCTCAAGTCCTCCCACTAAAATTTAGCAAATCAACTCTGGAAGCTTCCATGTTAACCACCAAATAGGTTCAGGCTGTTGGGCACTAATTAAAAGAATAATATCAGCGGCGCCTGTGGCTTAAGGAGTAGGGCGCCGGTCCCATATGTCGGAGGTGGCGGGTTCAAACCTAGCCCAGGCTAAAAGAATAATATCGTTAACATTTATATGGTGTTATATATTTAGAAATACAAAAGGTTGACCTGATTTCATAGACTGGACATGCACCCCGTATGCGCATCAGTATAAGTGGCCGAGCTCCTGAGTTGACCACCTCCATGTCTTGACCAGCTTGTTACAGTCCCTCGGGTGACCACTCACAGAGGAGCTACTGTCCTTTCATTCTGCTGTGTTCTTTGGTCTGTATGTCAATCCCTGAGGTTATCTCTTCCCTCTCCTGATGAAGAAAACAGAAGGTCAGAGCCATGAAGTGCCTTTCTCTGCACAGCACAGTGATTAGTGCCGGCAGCAGCAGCTGGCCCATCCCCTCCCTCAGCTCCACTGGGTTTCCCCCATTCCACAGCTCACAGGTCCTGGGTTTTCTTCCAGCCTAACCAAGTTGCAAGATTACCAATAAGATGCCGACCTTCAGGCAAGTCTCAGCCTTGGTTCATGGCCTCCCCTTTGAAGTTGCTTGAATGGGTTGTGAAATTTGCCAAAAATTAATTTTAATTCACTCTCATTGAAAATATATTCAAGTTACATATTTGAGGTAAACTAGTCTTTCTGTCTTAAAGTTTCTCCAACAGTCCCGCAAGACAACGACAAGAGTTCTTGGAGTTGTCAGAAATTCCAGCACAGTCTGTCTTGTGAGAGTTTGTTAGGTATTTTTTATTTATAAGCAGACCAGAAAATTTAGTACTTAAGAGTTTTTGACAGAAATGCAAGGAAATGTGCTATTGGCTGACTTGGTTGAACTGCTTTCTTACTAGAAATCCATGTTGGATAGAAGGTTTGTTCCTTCGCCCCCTTGTCTCCGTCCCTGTTTCATTTGTGCAGATATTTTCTTCCAGTTGGGTCCTTTCAGTGTCCATCAGGTCCTCTGCACCTGCTGCTAACCTCCCCCCACATGCAGGCCTCACGATATTCCCATTAGAACAACCCTAAGATGGTGCCTGAGAGGAAGGGATTGTATTGCCTTGTATTTCTTTGTCTTTTAGATAAGCACTGCCAGTTGGAGCCATCGTATGCCTGTGTGATAGAGGAGTTGCCCTTGAACTAGTCACCCACGCACCTAATTGGCTGATAGAGAAGAACGAATGAATGAGTGAATGAATGAATGAATCGAGAACAGTTCTGCAGGTATGATGGAACAGGAACTTCACAGGTTTTGGTTGAGTCCAGTGCCCTCTTCCTGCTAAATGGTTTTTCAACCCTGGAAGCAATGCCCATCTCTCAAAGCCTTGCCTTTCCCATTGATAATCGTTGCAAATTTGGTTTCCAATACCTCAATTAAATTTCTCAGAGATCTTGGAACGGCAGTTTCTAAGAGCCTGCAGTTTGAATCACCTCTGAAGCATGAGAAAATGTCCCCTTATCAAAAGAATGGAGAAGCAAGAATCCAATGTACTCAATTCTAATATGAAGCCAGTAGACCATCCAGTACCCACATAAGGGAAAAACTCAAATCAATTCAAGGTGGGGGTTGGGGATACAAGGGAGTGGGGAAAGAGGAGGAGGTAGAGGGATGGCTGTGCTCCCACTTAATGGGCACAATGTTAGGATATGTGGCACACTTCTTGGGGGCAGGACACAATTATAAAAGGGACTTTACCTAACAAATGCAAACATTATAACCTAATTCATTGAACCCTCAATTAACCTAAAACAATAACAATAAATAAATAAATAAATGAAAAAGTCCCCTCCTGGGCCTCACACCCGGAGAATCTGATTCAGTGGCTCTGATGTGCACATTTCCTGAGGTGTCAGACCCACACTGTCCTGCAGTGGGAGACCCAGGAGTCCACACTGCTGTGACTTTTAAGGGCTTAAAAGTAATTTTATTCTTGTTCTTCTTTGCACCAAGATGGAAAGACAAGCCTATTTTTTATTTTATTCACTGCAAAGGAAGCACTTCACCAAACTTACCCAAGTGAGACCTTTCATAGAATATTATTCCCGAGTCTATCACCTGCTTGGGGCTTTGCTAACTTGTGATGAGCCCCTAAAATACACGGATCCCTATTTACCCTTGGCAGTACTGGTTTTACTGGATGTTAAGATAGAGTCCCTCTTACAATTGTGCCAAAGACCTAAGACAGCCCCGGGTTCCTCTGCTTCAGAGCAATGCTAGAGCTCTGAGCGCCTACTGTATGCCAGGAGGAGCTTTTCCTGTGCCATTTTCTCATTTAAGCTTCACAACCATCCAGTAAGGCAGCTTGTTTTATCCCCGTCCTAAACATGAAAGAAGCCAGGCTCTCCAAACCTTAGTAATTTGGCCCAAGTTAAGGCACCAGGGCTCAAGGTCACATGTCTCTAACTCCAAAGACTCTACCCACTGCAATATCCTGTTTTCTATTTATAACTCTATTTAGGTTTTTCTTTTCTTTCTTTATTGTTTGGGGGTCATTGAGGGTACAAAGAATTAGGTTACACTGATTGCATTTGTTAGATAGAGTCCCTCTTACAATTGTGTTCTGCCCCAAGTGGTGTGCCATACACCGTGACCCCCTCTCCCAGCTCCCTCATTCTCCTACTCCACCCCTTGTATTAGCTCATCTATTGCCTTCATATTAGAATAGAGTACACTGAATTCTTGCTTCTCCATTCTTGTGATGCTTTACTAAGAAAAATGTGTTCCACCTTCAACCATGTTAATACAAAAGATGTAAAGTCTCCATCTTTTTAGTGGCTGAATAGTATTCCATGGTATACATATACCACAGTTTGCTAATCCATATTTATAACTCTACTTGAATATTAATTCAAGCTTCCTTTGAATTTATTGCTCCTTTTTTGATGTTATGTCCAGAGGGTCAAATGGCATTAAAAAAAAAAAAAAAAAGGAAAGAAAAGAAAAAATGTATAGGGCTGTAGGAAGTAGATAACTGGAAACTCAGCTGACCCAGCAGTGAGTTACATGCTAGGCAGTTGTTGGTGGGAGAGGATTCGGGCACATCCTGTTCTCTTAGGTGAAGCCTAAATATGAATTAATTTCCAGCGTCCCACACAGACGTCGTCGATCAGGGATGACTCTGTGGCACCTGCCAAGGCCCCCACTCTGACCTTGCTGATGTCTATGCCCACCTTACTTAAATGACAAGAGATGATGAATATTTATGACTGGTCGTGGCACCAGCACACGGGAACACAGAAGAACACAGAGACTGGCAACTGGAAGGGTGTTTTATTTTTGTTTTGAAATGAACATGGGTGTCAGCTGGCAGTCTTCTTTCCTTTCTTTGGGATGCCATGCCATTCCCTCCCTCCTTTTCTGCCCCCCCCCCATTATCCCCTCTCTCATTCCCTGCTCTCTGCTTTCTTTTCTCTCTTTCTCGTCTTTCCCCACTCTTTCCTCTCTCTAAAATAAACGTATACTTTCATATTCTAAAAATATATAAATAAACACAGGTGTCTCTGCCTCCAGAAACATGTCTAAGCCTTAGAAACTGTCTTGCTGGAGAGGCCACGACAGTCACATGGACAAGGTGGGAACCCACACTGGTCTCTCTGAGTCACTGAAGCAGAAAGAAAAGTAGAGGTGAAGGGGAACCGTGTGCCTTTCCTAATGCAGTTGGGAAATTCAACCTGAAAAACAATTTTATCAGCATCATTGAGATTGAGAAGCAGCATGTATTCAACAGAAATGTTGCTTTAATTACTAAATTAGGACTAAGTAAGGGATTGATATGGAATCAGCTCCATTTATCAAGTGTGCATAACACACCACCCTAAAGCAACAGAAACGTTTATTTTGCTCTTAAATCTGCAATTCTAGCAGGGCTTAGCGTGGATATCTTGTCTCTGCTCCACTTGCTGTCAGCCAGGGAAGTTCAAAGGTGGGTGGCTGGATGCATGGACTCATCACTGTGGGAGCCTGACCCCCGAGATTGGTGCTGCAGTCCAGCAACTGTCCATGGCCTGTTAGGAACCAGGCTGCATAGCAGGAGGTAAGCGGCGGGGGAGGGAGTGAAGCTTCATCTGTGTTTACAGCTGCTCCCCAGGACTCCCACCATCACCTGAGCTCCACCCCCTGATTCTCACGGGAGCTGGAGCCCTGTTGTAAATTTCTTATGAGAATCTGATGCTTGATAACCTGAGGTGGAAACGTCATGTGCTTGAATCATTCCAAAACCACGGAACTGGTCCCTGGTGCCTAAAAGGTTGGCTGTCCTCATCATCTGAAAGCTCATCCAGTCATATGTCTGGTGACTCCTGCTGGCTTTGGGCTGGGACCTGAGCTCAGCTCGTCTGTTGCGACATCTCACCACGTGGCCTGAGGTTTCTCACGACATGGCAGCTGGTTCTAATGGTGACTGTCCTCAGAGAGACAGATGACCAGACCTAGCCTCAGAAGCCCGGCAACATCACTTCCCCTGCCATCTATTTATTGAGGTGGCCTGAAAGTCCCTCTAGAATTCAAGGGAAGGGAAAATAGACTCCACCTCTTGATGGGGCAGTGGCAAGGTTCTAGAAGAGTGTGTGGGGCTAGACATATGGCTGTGTCCTTTTGTAAAAATAGCCTCAGAGCACATGGCATGGAATGTCCACAGAATGCCACAGCAAAGCAGCATCATTCTTTATGGAAGTTGGACACTCTTGAAGAGAAAATGGCCTTTGTCACCATGGTGTGATATCTTCCCACTCAGCAATGCCAGCCTTCCATCAGCCGCAGGAAAGGCTGTGCTTTCCCAGCAGCTGTTGGGCATTTCTGTCTTTCCTTTTCACCTGGGCTATTCTGCCATCTTTGAAGGCTCAACCCCACCACCCACCCCACTGACTCCAAGCCTTGTCTGGCACTCTAGTTCACAGTATTCTTTCTCTTCCTTGAATTTTCCATCTCACTGGCAGGTCCCTACATACACTTCCTTCTATTATGAGTTAATTTTCTTGTGCCCACATCTGCCTTGCAACTGGATAATAAGCCCTTAGCATCTCTCAAAATGTCTCACACAGAGTGGGCATTGATTATACAGTCACCACATCACTGTAAAACTTGTCTCCCTGGGTTACACAGCAACACAGAGGAAAACCACAGGCCCACAACCTATTATCAAAACGTAACATCTCACTTGAGTATGCAGATGCCCTTCAGACTTGGGAAAATAAATGTCAGATGGGTCTTCCTTGTTTTCCTGATGTTCGTGTAATCATGGCTTTGCTCTGGGGATGGGAAGAAATTGGGTCATTTTGTAATAGCTCAGAGTTAAGCATAAAACACACTGGAACACTTAGCTCTGGGGTTGGTAAAAGGGGAGAGGAGCCAGGAAGGGGCAGAATGATGGAATCTGGTGGGACACCCCTCTTGGTCTCCTTTTTTGTGAGAGAGAAGCAGATGGTGGGAGGTAGGGAGGAAGGAGCAGCTATTTCAAGTTGCTCAAAAAAGTGGGCGGGTGGGAATAAAGGCACTATCAGATCAAGTTAATACAGATTAGAATTAGCAGAGTGAATGAGGGTGGGCCTCGGCATTTATTTGTTTGGAAGGAATTTAAAAGTCCTTCCAACCAAGCACTCCAGCTCTATCTAATGTTGTGCCTGGGATTCTTACAGCCCATTTCCCCTGACTTCTGTTTTCTCTATGGATTGAAAGATACATGTCTTTCTGAATCTGCACAGTGCAAAGAGAAGAAAATCTGTGCTTGTCTGTCTCTCATCTCATTGCTTAAGAACACTGCTCCTCACTGGCATCAGTGATGTCCTGGCAGAGTGGGTGCAGACGCTCCGTCCTTCCCCAAGGAGGACTTGAAGAATGTGCTCTTATTAGAAGTGCAAAGTGGACCACAAATGGGCTCAGAGCTGCGGGCACCCTGGAGATGGAAAGGAAAAGGACTGAATGCCTGAGATGAACTAGGGCCATAACTGAACTGCAGAGGAAAAGAAGGATCATCTGACTGTCTTTTTGGTTTAGAGTATGATGTGCTACCTTTATGTTAAGATTTCCTTTTTGGCAGTGGCTCGTGCCTATAATCCTAGCACTCTAGGAGGCCGAGGAAGGTAGATTGCTAGATCTTGAGAGTTCGAGACCAGTCTTAGTAAGAGCTAGACCCTATCTTTACTCAAAATAGAAAAACTGAGGCAAGATGATCACTTAAGCCCAGGCAAGAGTTCGAGGTTGCTGTGAGCAGTGATGCCATGGCACTCAACCAAGGGCTACAGAGTGAGACTCTGTCTCAAAACAAACAAACAAAAATTCCTTTTCACATTGTGTTTTCATAATTGGTTCTTACAATTTCTTCATGTTGTCTAAAGCACATGCTAATTTATGGCAGTGAAATGCACCCTGGTGAAGGTTTTATGTAAAGGAGAGAAGGAAGTGGGTGTCACCTGCCAGTGGCCACTGGGTGTCTGTTAGTAGATAATAGATTTTTCTTTTTGCAACCTGACTTGGCAAGTAATGGCTTTGTGACTAAAAGTGAGAATATTTTTATTCTACAAAGTGTCTTAAAGGTCACTCCTAAAATCTCCCATACACAGGAAAAAAAAGGGAAATTGCAGCTAAACATAACTCTATTTATAAATATTCATTACAAAATTTTACAAAGAGGTGGCCAATACATAGAGAACATTCTGTAAAATTTTGTATTGAGTATTTTGTAAATAAAGGTACATTTAGCTGTAATTTCCCTTTCCTATGTGGAGATTTTAGGGGCAACTTTTGGGACACTCTGTAGTAGGTTAGATGCACCATTTTACTCCCTCCATAATTTTAATGTAAAGGTTGAGGTTCAAGGAAAAGCCTCACTTGGTATTTCGCACTCTTAAAAACAACCCGTTTGAGAGCAGAGATCGTGTGTCTCTTAGGAGAAAACCTCCCACCTTGTGCACCGCCCAATAGCAGGTGCATGGGCCACAAGGACTTAATAATGCTGTTTCCAAAGAATGGAGGGAAAGTTTGGCATAAATCCTCTTCCTTATCTGAGAAGCAACACTATATATTCTATTCAGAGGCAGACAGGACTGAAGCTGGCAAGGCTCATCTCTCCTTTCCTCCCCATGCCTAAACATGTAGGTGTGGCCCTTGGGATCTGGGAATCATTCACTGTCCAAAGGACAGAGAAGCTCATTCCTCGCTGAAATGAGGTCACGCCTGTACAGTCTTGGGGCTTGTGTTCAGCCAGGCACGAAGGCGCGGGAGCCCTCAGCACTGTTGCCATGGCCCCAGCAGTGTTTCCACAACACAGCCGGCCGCCCACACCCCAGGCCAGCCAACTTGGACGGTTTGCCCAGCACGATGCAAGTTAGGCTGGAAAATGATCAAGAACCCTTTGGGATTGATATTCTGATTTTAGTGTGTGAGAGTTTAACTCTGGCTAAAACCAGGCACAAGCTTGAAATGTACTGAATATGCTCAACCTTGTTTCCTCCTGGAGGATTCTGTGAGTTTGCGGGGTGTTCTGAGCATTTGGCTGTGTGGCTTCTCCCGTCTCTGAGGTTTGAGCAGCCAGGAAGTGGGTTGAGCCTAAGGAGGGTGGAGAGTAAGGACAGGTGCACCCACGAGGGGGGACTCGCCTGGCTCAGGACATTAGAGAGTGGTTTGTATGCTTCCCTGCTCTATTTTTTCTACAAAAGAACACAAAGGAATTCAGAAACTTAATTTGAACTTGAGTTTCAGGAGGTCTTTGATTTCTTGGCAGTGGCAACCACCCACCATCTGGGGCTTGCAAATGTCATTGAGAAAAAAGAGTCCCCTCTCCGCAGAAGCAGAAAGTGGCAGGCCTGGCTTGGAATTGCCAGGTGGTCTCCTTTCAATGGGTGATTCTATTGAAGTGCTGAGTACCTAGGGGACATCTGTTCACTGCTGCTCCCTGCTCAGAACCAGGAAAAGCCTTGGCAGGGCTGAGTCTTCCTGCTGGCCGAGAGCTCCACCTGCCACACAATGGGGTTCAGTGAGGACAGGGTTGGCATCCTTGCTGCTGTGACCAGCACTCTACTCCTCCTTGGCCTGAGACCCCAGCACCCCTATTCCTCCCTCAGTCCTGACTCTCTCCATCACCCCCCTCACTAAAACGGAGAGGACATCTGAATTGTTTTCTCAAACTCTCCCAGCTGCTCAATTGTGAAATTATTACATATTTGCCTTTCTTACCTTCTCTACCAAACAGTAAGTTCCTCGAGGAACTTCTTACCCACATTCTTTCTTATCCCCTAACAGGTTCTGTGCTTACATAATGAGAATGTGGCAAGTATCTGTTTAAGTAGTGTAAATCAAATATCTCAGTGTTTGCACTAGTGGACATAAACCAAAACAATATCAACCACTAGGCAATGTGCCTTTTCAGAATCCCTTAACCTACCAGGAATTTTTTGGTGACCAGCTAGATAATGTTCTCCCCCATAAAACCCCATTATCTTCACATGGCATACGGGACAAGTCTGTCAATCTGTAACCAAATCTGTACTTTCACTGGTAGGAGATTAGGTTAGTAGTTTGACTCCTGGTCACTTGTTCACTCTGATGCTGTCCACTGTATAGTGGCCCTGACAAAGAACCTGGTGCGTGGGTTTTAGTACAAGCCAGAGCTTTCCTTCCTCCGCTAATGAGAATCTAGCAACAGGCAACCACAAAAATGGGAGTCGGAAATCAGCTGCTAGTTCCTTCATCTGGGGATAGGGAGTGATGGCTGTTTTTGCATTGGGATAAATAGATAACTTTAAGGCACCTTGTGACCAGGCTTGGTAGCTCACACCTGTCATCCTAGTACTCTGGGAGGTGGAGGCAGGAAGATCCCTTCAGTTCAGGAGTTTGAGACCAGCCTTAGCAAGAGCAAGACCTCATTTGTACTAAAAATAGAAAAACTAGCTGAGCGTTGTGGCTGGTACCTGTAGTCCCAGCTACTTAGAAGGCTGAGGTAAGAAGGTCGCTTGATCCCAGGAGTTTGAGGTTGCTGTGAGCTATGATGCCACGGCACTCTACCCCAGGGCACAGAGTGAGATTCTGTCTCCAAAAAAAAAAAAAAAGCATTTTGTGAACCCTGAGGAAAGGGTGCACTTAAGACCAGGATCACCCCTCTCATGTTATTATTAGCAGAATAAATATGCGTCTGGTACCAATGCTTGAACAAACAACCAAACAAAGCTCTCAAACCATCAGGGCTGTGATGTGTCATATTTTGGCCATCCATCCTTTTGGGGCACAGGGTCAACTTTCGGGGACTCCTCCAATTTTATGAGTCCTGCCTCCCATGTGGAAGCTTTGGGTTGGGGCCAGGTCCCAACAAGCTGAGTATGAAAGCTCTGCACCCCACCCTTGCTTCTTCCCTGGTGTGCTCCTGAGATCACGGGTGGGAAGAGAAGAAAGAGACTCAGGAGAGGATTTCCACCTTGATCCTTTTTGTTTTTTAGCTGAAGTTCACCAGTCCTGATTCTCAGGTAGACATAGATGTATGAGATAGAGCTGAGGTTGAGACATTTACTACTCAAAGTGCGGTCCCAGGACATCAGTGGGCTTTGGAGGAATGGAGAATCTCACGTTCGTCCTTCTCCTCTCTCCAGGCCAAACTGGCACTGTGACACTTGAGAACACTGGTGTAGAGACAAGTTCTTCTGGTCCTATCACCCTTTCTTGTGCTCTAATAAAACGTTTGAAAGATCAGTAAGTCCAAGTCTTTCAAAGAAATGTTGAACATTCCCATTACTAATAAAGTTCTTGAGATAACATTTGACAACTTGATACCATAAGTACCAGACCAGCAACGTTATTAGCCATTATAAGAACCCTGGTGCTTTCCTGAAAAGTCCCTCTGGCCCCCGGCAGCTCCCATTTTCACTCCAGGGTCTCAGACACTGAGGCTTTTTCCAGCTCGACGTGCAAAGGATTTAACATAGCAGCTCCCCCATCTCTCTTGAATTGGAGGTTTAGAAAATGTAGCAGGGTGCAGCTGATGATTAGTAAACTTCATCCACGGATAGAACGGAAACTGTGTTCATGCAAAATGAAGTTTCCATTCTTGGGCTTATGCTGACATTAATCGGTTTTTAACCAATTATGTCGGTGGAGTTGGAGATAGCACCAACGCCAGGTTCTATTTCACTTGAGTAAAGGAAATCAGATCAAAATATTGAGTGACAACCCGGGAACTTAGCAGCTTCCTGGGGGAACTACAACTGTCCACTGGGACTCAACGCGTGGCCTCCTATGGGGCATAAATAGGGATGCATTTCATAGCGGCTAAGCATCAGGAAATATGCTTTTAATTATCACTTGAGATGTAACCTGTCAGAGGTATTAGCATCACTTGTGTTTAATGAGCATTGATCTCAAGATTGTATTACCCAGGAAGCCTGGGATAATGGAACCCCCCTGGCTCTTTCCTGAGACTTTAGTCACCACCTGCCTCTCCTTGCAGAAGCTCATCTGTGTCAGCAGCCCCCAGATATCTGATCTGCCCACATGTGGCTCCAGCAGAGGCCCACTTAGCCTTAAAGTGATTTCTGATGAATGAGATTCCATAGAGCTGAGCCTGGCTTGTGAGTTTTATTGCAAAGTGAGAGAGCCCCGGGGAAAAAGTAATGCGGGACTGAAGTTTTCACAGTGGCCCACAGACTGGCTTCGTCTATGCAAGGACACAGTGCAGAAACAACGCGTTGGAGGTTTCCACCTCTGGCTTGGTCTTCCGTTGGTTTCATGGCCTTTTCTAAGCGGTTAACTAGTCCCGGGGGAGGCGAGGTGTACACGGGCGGCGTCAGGAAGGGAAAGTTGCCTAGTTGTTCAAATGCTTCCCAAACTCGAGCTATTCCTGTTCCCTCCACCCCAAGTCCTTCTTGCCATAAACTCCCACCCTCACCATGATCTACACTGTATTTCCCTCAAGGCCACCTCGGTTAACTTTATAAGTTCATTTTGCAGAGAAGACTTAATCACTACTATAAAAGGGTTAGTCTTACTGGTTGTAAATAAAGCATTTTGCAGTTGCAGATGGATACTGTTGCCTGCTGCTGGTTCTGGAGCATGGGGAAAAAGCAGAAAATAAGCAAGAGCAAGCAGGCAACATGGATTGAAGAATGTCTTCTCTCCTCTACGTAAGAAACATCATTTGTGAAAGAAAAATAATCAGGGCCAGGCATGGCAGCTTATGTCTATAATCCTAGCATTCTGGGAGGTGGAGATAGGAAGATTACTTGAGGCCAGGAGCTTGGGACAAGCCTGACCAAGAGCGACACTGTGTCTCTATAAAAAATAGAAAAATTATTTGGGTGTGGTGGTGCACACCTATAGTCCCAGCTACTTGGGAGGCTGAGGCAGGACGATGGCTTTGAGCCCTAGAGTTTGAGTGAGCTAGACTGATGCCACTGCACTTTAGCCTGGATGACAGAGTGAGACTCAAAGAAAACAAGAAAGAGAAAGAATAGGGAGGGAGAAAAAGAAAGAAGGGAGGGATGGGGGTAGGAAGGAAGGTTAAAGCCTGCCCCACTCAAGTTCCATGGCCCCTCGCCGATGTCCTCTCACCCGCTCAGTATGGATTAACTGCTGCCCATATGTCAGATACTGTGTGTGATGCTGGAGCCACAAAGCAAGTCCTCAAGGGCCTGTCTAGTTTAACATAGAGAAAACAGAAGTGTGTGTGCCAGGCTGTGGAATCTACAAGGAGGCCCGAGTCAGACCCTGAGGCAGGAGCAAGGGCTCCTTGGAAACTCTCATTCCTGGGGCATCACATCGCAGGCCACTCTAATTCTGGGGGAAAAGATAAGACCCACAGTCAACCAGCATGTGGGGAAAACCATGTCGTGTCCTAGTGGCCTAGCCACCTCGACTTTCTGGACAAATGGGCAAGTTTTGTTTCCTACTTCTCTGCCGGGTCCTCTGGCAGTCACAGTTGAGGGAAGATGGGGATCAGCCTGATCTTGTCCCAGGGGCTGAGCGGGATGGCGAGTGTCAGCGGCTGGAACAGGAACACACAGAGCCAGGAGTCTGTCGAAGCAGGAGCTCAACTTTAATGCGTCAAGGAGCCGCTTATATAGGGCGTGGGGAAAGGAGGCGGGGGATGAGGTACGTGAAATGGTGTGATGGGTGGTAAAACAGGGTTGGGCCAATGGCATGGTACCACGTTGGCTGTATCTAGGTAGAGGCAGTTTCAGGCCAGGCCTTGCTGAGTCATTGCTATGCGGAAGTAGCTCGATGGATCTACTTCTAGTCAAGCTCGGGAAGTTGCACTAGGCCTCAGGCACATGGCAGGGCCCAACACTTCTCCGCTTGTGGACGGTAAGAAAGCACATATCGGGGCTCAGTACGAATGGTCATTAAGGTTGCAACACCCAGAAGTAGTGACGTCTCCACGATAAACTGAGCTTTGCACTTTCCAGATGGTCTCACTGAGGAGCCTGCTGGGACTCCCTTGGGTGGCCCAGTGTGGGTGTTAGTCGGGGGCTCTTACTGGGCTCACCCTACCCTCCCTGAGCCCAGACCTGGACTGGGCAGAGTTCTGGAAGATGGGCACAGCCTTGTCCTGCAAATACCAGGTCTGGCCACAGTAAGGAGGCAGGTGACATTCCTGGCGGCTGTGTAGGCTGACGTCTACGCGAATAGTGAGGCTGAAGTTTGGGGCCAGCTTGAGCTCTGTGCTGTAGGCATCTGAACTATATGGCCCTGGTCCTGCAGGGAACGTGAACCAGTGGATCTCATTCACCGTGAGGCATAACTGAAAGTTCCCTCCCTGGAGTCCCCTGTCCTAGGGGTCTGGGGGAGTTTCCTGTGAGCTCCCAGCACCGTGATAACTGAGAGTCACCACGACTGGATGTCAAGCCACTGTCCCCAAGGCAGCACTCCTCTGCTGCCATCCATGATTCTATGATTGTGGGCTATATGCCTAATTCTCATGTTCCTCCCTGTTCTTCATGTTTCCTGATAATGGTGGAAGCATGAGGGGACCTGAGCTCCCAGGAAGAAGGCTCCCCAAACTGATGTCCTAGGATTGATTTCACTCTGCTGTCATGTGGCAAGTCTTACTCTCTCTCCCTCCCCACAGCTTCAGGAGGTTTTGGGGAATGACATCACAGCCCTTCAGCTGGAGCTGGCCTAGGGATGCTTCGTGTACCTTTCCTGGTCACATGCCTCAGTGCACCTGCCAGTTCAATGAGAGAGAGCCACTGACAGTGTCCGTGCAGCAGAGCTGACAGCCGAGACTTGAACCCTAGGTGCTTTGCACAGAGCTTTCCTCTGCCTATTTTTCAAAGTGTTCTCTGTGGAGGGGTATATTTTTCCCAGTTTCCTTTAACATCCTGGAAACTTTGGTGACATGGAATGCTGTCCTAAAGCCTCCTGTCCAAACACAAGAGACCTAAAGGGAAGTTTAGATTCTACAAAGGGTGGTGGCGGCCACTGGCTTGGTTCAGTTCAAGGGCAGGAAATGGAAAATAATCTGTATTTATTTAAACTCCAAACATACCAATTACAGGAAATAGAATGGCCCTTAGATTCTTAGAACTTCGACATATTTTTGGCTTATGAACTATACCGACCTTTGTCTCCCTTACCCCCGAGCAGTTTTAATTACAAATGTTATTCCGTACGTCAATTTTTACCTTTCCTCAACTACTCCAGGCCTCCCTCACCAGGAGTGCACCATCAGGTGACCAGGAGCAAGTGGCTGGGAGGGTTGGGGTGCAGCCTGGCTATGTGATAAACTTTGTAATAAGTTTACACTCAAGGTCATTCACAACCCAGGTCATTCACAACCCAGATTCAGGGTCTTGTTCAAAATCGTTTCTCCTGCCTAGGACAGTACTGTTTGGAACAATGTTGTGTGGATAATGTGTCTTCCACAGAGCTCCATGCCCTCTTGTCCTTAAGAGAGGTACATTCTAACTCCCTGTGGCAAATGGACAAAGAGGCAAACACTTTACCCCTGGCAGAACAGAAAGCTAGGCACATCATGAGGTTGCCCCCACATATCCACAATCTGCCCTGTCCCCTATTTCCCAAGAGTCTAATAGCACCAGGCAAGCTCATGGCATCAGAAGCCAGGTCACCTGTGGCTCAGTGAGTAGGGCACCAACCCCATATACCAAGGGTGGTGGGTTCAAACCTGGCCCTGGCCAAACTGCAACAAAAAATAGCCGGGCGTTGTGCCGGGCGCCTGTGGTCCCAGCTACTGGGGAGGCTGAGGCAAGAGAATAGCCTAAGCCCAGGAGCTGGAGGTTGCTGTGAGCTGTGATGGCACAGCACTCTACCAAGGGCAATAAAGTGAGACTCTGTCTCTACCAAAAAAAAAAAAAGAGAGAGCGAGCGAGCATGGGAGAGACCTGATCACTCCTGGGTTATACCAAGTCTTTATTATCTTATTCAGAAAGGTAAATTACCCTAACTACCCAGAGGATTTAGCAATGATTTAAGCAGTATTTTACACCTGTTTGCAAAAGTATGGGAGAGATAGCTGTCTTTCTGGAATATTCCTGTGTGCCAGATACACATCAGGACTTCTCCTTGCTGAGCTGATTGGGTCCTCTGCGCCACTGGGAGGCAGGTGCTGAGATCTTGGTTGATAGAGGAGGAGATGGCTGCTTCATAGGCATTAAACATCTTTCCTAGGTCACATGGTCAGACACTGCCCCCAGGCTAGGACGCTGGTCTTTCACTGCTCACTGAGTGTTGCTGTCCATACGAGGGTCACTCAGCAGTGAGAGGCAGGATCCAGCTCCCTTTGTGATAAGCAGGAAACCCTACAGTATTGGATTAGTGGAACTCAATCTTTTTCTAGATTTCGGCTAAATGTCTTGAATCTCACACTTCTTGTTGTTTACTGGCTTGGTTTACTGAAACTATCAGAAGAGCTGTTTTATTCCTTATAAATAATCTCCTGGAAATAGGTCTCTTTTGAAAATATTTTTCAAATATCAAAATTAAGATACCTTACAATCTTCTATATTTTCCAAGGCCTTATTTTATTAAACAATGAATATGTATTGTTTCACAATCAGATACAAGTTGTGCTTTGTTAGTAATTGACCATGGACAGCTACAGGCCCAGGTACCCACCGAGCAGAGTGGCATTTCAGATTTGCCCACCCCGGGGCACCTGCTTCAAGCTATGCTCTCTTGTAAGGGTTTCTGGTGAGGGACACTAATGCAGTGCCTTCCAAACAAGGAACAAGGCGCTTTCCCACACATCATCTCTCGTGAGCAAAGTCCTCCTCACTGGTCAGTCACTGCAATATTGGAACAAAAAGCTGAAATACACTTGTGCTGTGGCTTTAGCCAACACATTGGAAGGAGGAGCACCCTGTGAGTCTCGCCTGAAAGGCAGAGATCCCTGTTCATTCAGGACCCTCCTATCTTTCTTTTCAAAGAACACTTATAAAATCCTTGAAATGATGATCTGAACACTGGTCCATTTTGATTATTCTGAAGTATGGCAAGTACCACTCATTAAAAAATGTTTTTATCGAGGTTTAGCTTCTTGCTATGAGTGAGATCAGTCACAGTGTTCCGAGTTTGCAGCCGACACACAGGGTCTTCTTGCTGTGACCACAGATACTGGGAGCTCTAGCTCCAGTGGGGGTGTCAGCCTGGTCCTGCCCTTTGAACTGGATCCATGTGCAAGCATTTGTGTGACTTATTAACAGGGATGGGAGCAGAAGCCATTTGAAAGAATATCCTTAGAAGGACTAGATTGTCTACTGCAGCTCAATTTATAATCACCAAGATGTGGAAACAACCCAAATGCCCATCAACCTAGGAATGGATTAATGAACTGGGAGATGTATGCTGTGAAACACTATCCAGCCATAAAAAAGGTGGAGACTTTACATCTTTTGTATTAATCTGGATGGAGTGGAAGCACATTCTCTGTAGTAAAGTATCACAAGAATGGAAAACCAAGCATCCAATGTATTCAATACTAATATGAAGCCAGTAGAAAGTCTAATACACACCTACACAACAGAAAAACTCAATTTAATTCAAGTGGGGGGAAGAGGGGAAAAGGGAGGGGGATGGGTGTGCTCCCACCTAATGGGCACAATGTAAGGGTACATGGGACACCCTTGGGTGTGGGACACAACTACAACAGGGACCTTACCTAACTAATGCAAACATTGTAACCTCATCATTTGTACCCTAATATTCATCTGAAATTTAAAAAAAAAATAAAATAAGGAATATCTTTAGCAAGAGGAAGAGACAAGAATAGCTACCCCATTGCTTCCTACAGAGAAACTAGATTATTTCCTTTTATAGTTTAAAAACCATTTCTGATTCTGTAATTCACTTGTGCTTTTACATTTTGCCTCATGTCTCTTTCTCTTCTTTTTAGAGAAATTTTCTCTGTGACAGGCCTCTGGTGACAGATCCAAGCCAATACTGTGAGGCATCCAGGGTCCCCTTTCTCTCACCACCCTGGTGCCACGCTGAACCCCGAACCCGAGTCTCCAACCTGAGCAGAGGGGCCCGGCTGCTTCCTGGGCTGGGCAGGGACCCAGATGGCTCCAGCAGCTCCCGCCTGGGGTGTCCCCAGCAACCGTGGTCACAGCCTGGCCCCCATCTTCCCTCTTCAGTTCTTGAGGACTTTGGTCACAGAGTAATGAACGCAGAGGATTTGTTTTAATGTGGTGAAATATTCATAACATAAAATTGACCACTTTAACCATTTTTATACGTACTTTTGTTGATGTAGTTAGATTCTCTTAGCTAACAGTTAATTTAACATACGGCATCAATGTTTGTAAATAAGTTTCGTCTATAATTTTCTCTCATTATGCAATTTGCCAGGCTTTACAATCACTCTTGTGCTCATGTTTTTCTTTCCACATTTTTTATTGTGGTAAAAACAATATAACATAAAATTTACCATCTTAACCATTTCCAAGCGTACAGTTAGTTTAGTGGCATTAGACACAACCACGTTGTTGTGTTAAGAGATCTCTAGAACTTTCTCACCTTGCAAAACTGAAATCCTGCACCCATTAAAGTATAATTCCCCCCACCCCCCAGGCCCTGGCAGCCTCCACTCCGCCCTCCCTCTCCACCAACCTGCCTGCTGCCGGCGGTGCACGCAGGGGACAGCACTTGTCTTTTTGTGACTGGATTATTTCACAGCATAATATCAAGGTTCCCACACGTCATAGCGTTTGCGTCACTGTGCCCTTCCTGTCTAACGCACGTCATAGCGTTTGCGTCACCGTGCCCTTCCTGTCTAATGCGCGTCATAGCGTTTGCGTCACTGTGCCCTTCCTCCCTAACGCACAGCGGTATCAGGCGGACAGCACGTTCCTCTTACCGTATCTCCCTCGAAGGGCTCAGGGTGCTGCCGCCTCTTGGTTATTAGAACCACGCCGCCTCAGGCCCGGGCGTGCGAGGCTCGCGAGGCTCCCAAGGCCCTGCCTTCACATCTGCGCGCGCACCTCGGCGCCTTGAGCACGTGATCGTGCTGCGCAGGCGCCGTGAGGTTCACCGCCAGGGCTGAATTACCCCCGGAAGGGGGGGTGGCCCCAGCCTCCAGGCCTAGATAGGGAAATGTGGGAGGCTGGCTGGGATCCCCCCCCACACTGGTCTGGGAGGGTCTGGCAACGTCCCAGGATAGGGTTCACCTCCAGGCTCTGGTTGTGACCATAGCTGGTCCCACCCTCCCCCTCTCACCCCTGCAGATGGGCCCTGCAGGCTGTGGCCTTCCCCCTGTCGATTCCTCATGTCCCCATTGCCAAGGCTCAGTGGCTGGACCTGGGGGTGCCAGCAAAGTCACCCCCACCTCCTGCCTCTCCCACCAGGCCCTTCCCGCTGCTCGAGTTTCCGGGCTGGCTGTGGCCTGGGGAAGGTGCCTCCGGGCTTATCAGAGCTCATCTCGCTGTCTAACAGCAGGCGCCGGGCTGCCAGCAAAGCCTGGATTCAAATTTCCACCGTCTTCTCTGCTCACACCTCCTAGCGCACCCCCTCCACCCACACAACAAGCCCCATTCTTTGGCAGCACTACCGGGTGGGGACAGGGGTGCAGCCCTCCCGCTGGGGACCCGACCTGGCCCCACTCAGGCTGCCGCTTTTTTCTCCCTACTTCCCAGCACTTTCGGCTGTAACCCGAGCAGGCCCAGCCAAGAGGGCACCACAGCCTTAGTGGCAGGGAGGACAGAAAACTGCGCAGCCTGTGTGGTCCTGAGCAGGCCACTGACCATGAGCTTCCAGCTGACCCTAGACCCACGAAAGGGTCTGCCCTTGTTTTGTCCAAAGCATCCTGGAGCCCAGCCAGCCTAATCCCAGGTATTATTAGCACTGTGGTGAGAGCAAATATCTAGACGAACTCTATACAATTGATTCTTCTTTTCCTTATGAGATTTCTGTGGAGAATAAATTATTATGTAAAATGCTCCAGGCATTTCCCTGTCCGAAACCGACCAGTGCTGTAATGCCTGGATCCAGCCCCAGCCTGGAAACAATCTCCCTTCATAAGCCCCCATCCGGGGGTTCTGCAGGTGATAACGTGAGAGGACGTCCTCTCCAGGGCTGGGGAGGAAGAAAGCTGCTCCCCTCATATGCTGTGTTTGCTCCCTATTAGCTAAATGAACCAATAAGTGAATGTTATTTGTTTAGAAGCATTTTCTCCGCCAGACAAATTGCATGAACAATTCATATTGTTATTCAATAATACACACAATTATAGCCTATGTTTCTTCATTACCAGTTTTCAAAACGCTCTATTTTAGCTTTCCAGGAAGATAGATAAACAGATTGAAAGGATACGTTCTCACCTACAGGTTCTAGAAGCTTCTAGAATATTCCCAGGCTCCAGCTTTCTCCAAAAGCAAATAGACTTTACTCTGGGGCTGAGCATTCAATCATTTCTGCCTTCCCATGGGAAACTTCTTTTCTTCCATAACTTTCCATATGGATCTTCAGAATAGAAGCTGGACTTGGGTACTATGCAATATTTTACTTTTTTTTGTTTGTTTTTTGAGACAGAGTCTCACTTTGTTGCCCTCTGTAGAGTGCTGTGGTATCACAGCTCACAGCAACCTCAAATTCCTAGGCTCAAGCCATCTTCTTGTTTCAGCCTCCCAAGTAGCTGGAACTACAGGTGCCCGCCACAATGCCCAGCTAGTTTTTATTTTTTTTAGTAGAGATGGGGTCTCACTCTTGCTCAGGCTGGTCTTGAACTCCTGAGGTCAAGCAATCCACCTGTCTCAGCCTCCCAGAGTGCTGGGATTATAGGAGTGAGCCACCACGCCCAGCCAGATCTTTTAGTTATTATTAATAGAGTTTACTTTAATTCATGGCTGAAAGATTCAAGAACTGTGAGACAGACATCTAGTTGGGCCAGTCAGACACTCATTCACACTCACATATCTGGACCACTGTATTTTCTGCATTGCCCTCAGACTTTTCAAATTAAATTTGTTTCAGAAGAAACATGCTAAAATGTATTTGCAATGAATTTTGTTCTCGCAGTTCGGTGAAGTTGTGTATTAGACATGTCAGTAAAGGTAGTAACATGGGAGTCTCAACTCAAATAATCAGAAATTCCCAGTGAGGCAACAGGACATTGGGACTTTTCTTGCACAAACACAGCTGTTGTTTTGAGGAAAAAGAATATCATTAACAGAGAATTTGGGGGAAGTTACACTGTGTCAGTGAAAACTAGTTTGGAGTTGCTTCCTATGAAAGGCATGGTGTGTGTGTCTGTACACTTATATGTGCGTATTACTCCTTTATTTGCAACACCAGAAATAGAAAAGGATGGTGCTGGAACTTGTCCTTCCTTCCTTTCCAAGGTTTCCAATCCCATATACCTGTCATATAAAATACAGAAGCTTTGAAGATGGGAAGTTTGACTCCTGAGTTTGGGGTGACCTCAGAATAACTGAAAGGAAGTGGACGTAGCAAATTGCTTTTTTTTTTTTTTTTTTTGAGCCTCCCTTTGTTGTCCTTGGTAGACTTCCATGGCATCATAGCTTATGGCAACCCCAAACTCCTGGGCTTAAGCAATTCTCTTGCTGTAGCCTCCCAAGTAGCTGAGACTACAGGTGCCTGCCACGATGCCCGGCTATTTTTAGAGACGAGGTCTTGCTCTGGATCAGGCTGGTCTTGATCTCCCAGCTATGCCTGTCTTCAGGCATAGCGCTGGTGATTAGGCAATTTCCGAGCACCCACAAAAGAAACCAAGCAGGGGATCCTCAGAGCCTCCTTCCCTTGCCCCTGTGCTGGATCAGCGTGTCCTATGAGCTCAGGGGATCCACCTGCCTTGGCCTCCCAAGTGCTGGGATTATAGGCGTGAACCACCATTCCCAGCCAACGTGGCAGATTTCTCCTCAGAGCTACCTGTGTCTGCAGAGGCAGGTGTGACGACCACAAGTGGGTGAGATTGCTAAGGGAGTGTGCCGAGAGGACTGAGGAAGCACCTCAGGGTCCATCCACTGTGTAGCAGAGGAAAGACATGCATCCAAGGGGGCTGGGGAAGATTTAAAAAAAGGATCACACAAAAGAAGCAAAGGGACCCTGTGTCCCCTAAAAGAGTAAGAAGCCAACAGTGTCCTGCCGCAGAGGCTGGAGGTGCAGACAGCTGGAACTGGGCATGGGGAGGGCCTCAGGACACCTGAGATGCAGTTCCACCAATGCAGTGAAGACAGAAGTGGCATCTGATGACTAAAGCGACTGACCGGGAGGTGGGAATAAATGAGGGTTCACAGCCCATCCCTAGCGCAGATCTGACAATGAAGTGAAACTGACAACAGAAGCCCAGTCAAGTCACAGAGGTTTAGACCACATTTGGACCGGTCTTTGAAACCAGCAGTGAGGCCAATCAAGGAAAGGAAAACAGTGACTTAGTTTCTCAGATGCCGACAGCAGCCCCGTGGATGCAGTGACCCTTCGTAGAGTCCTGAGCCCTTCCCCAGCATTCCCATTCTTCTGCATCTCAGGAGCAGGGCTGGGGGGAGCAGGTGACATGGCACAGGGCTGAAAGCTGATCCGGCACAGGGGCAAGGGAATGAGTCTCTGAGGATCCCCTGTGTGGTTTCTTTTGTGGGTTCTCAGAAATTGCCCGATCACCCGCGCTTGTGCCTGCAGTCAGACACAGCGAGAACATGGCTGAGGGGCGGAGATAGATACTCCAGCTGCCCAGCATCACGGAAAACCTACCGTGTGTGGGTGCCTCGGACATGCTCCTCGTCCTCAGAGCTTACCTCGACTCACCATGGTGGAAATGGTATCCTGACCTCTTTCCTACCTCCATAGTTCTCTAAGCTCAAATAACTACCCTCGTCAAAATTCTCCAGTAATATTTGCCACAGTCTCTTCCAATTTTCAAGTTCTTTCTCTGTTCTGTCCTAAACTGTGAGTTCCATGGAGGCATCAACTTTGTCTCCCTCAGAATCTCCACGTCTGGCACACAGGTTATCAAAGTTTGCAACATCAGATGCCCAGACAGGAATGGGCTAAGAGGTTTAAGACTCCACCATTTGGCAGTTTTGGAAGAGCACACAGGAATGGTCCTGTGACCCTGCTGTCCTCTGCGATAATCTGTGTTACTGCAACTTTACTCTCCCAGCGTCCCTTGTCTGTTTACACAACATTTTGTGTTAATTCAGAAATTCCCACAGGCAAGCAGTACAGTTAGAGTCAAATGTTTTATTCTTTATAGTCCTGATTACATTTTCCCTCAAAAAATAAACATGCCAATATGTTGTTTGTTTTTATACATCCTTCCCTTACAAGTTTTTGTTTCAGAAAAATGTCTCTTCAACGTGAACTATCTCGTACCCTACTTAGTACATAAAACCGACTGAAATAAATATTTAGAGATACACGTCTAAGTATTTGCTAAGTTGTATTATTATATTTGCTATTTCTTTTAACTGGATTTGTGTTCTCATGGTTGCAGGAGTCCTTTGAATTGTAATAGCAGCACTGTGTATATATGTGTATGTCCGTGTGTGTATTCTGGGTAGGTTAAAGAAAAAAAGGATTCCTATTTTAAGTGATTTAGTGTCTTAGCTTGGGCTGCCATTACAAGAATATCTCAGACTGGATGGCTTCAACAACAAATATTTATTTCTCATGGTTCTGATGGCTGGGAAGAGATCAATCCGCCAGCAGGTGTGGCATCTGGTGAGGGCTCTCTTCCTGGTTTGCAAAGGGCCATCTTCTGTTGTATCTTATTTCACTTCTTCCAAGGGCACTAATCCCATTTATGAGAGTGCTTCCCTCAAGACCTAGTCACTTTCCCAAGGTCCCACTTCCAAGTACCATCATATCAAGGATTTAGGCTTCAACCTATGAATTTTAAGAGGACGCAAACATTTAGTCCACAGCACAGAGTTTATTTAGCCAAGAGATAAATTTAAAGGATGGATGTTTTTCCTATTCCACCTATAGTATACATGATTCAATTAAGTGTTCGGGGTTATTCCTGACAGGAACAAAGAGACTGTCTCTCCAGGCCCCCCCATTTCTGCACCCTTTGGGCAGCCACCTGCTCTGACCGATGTGGGGATGATTTACTTCCAACATACTCCCCTTTAGTCTGAAGTCCTCAAAAAGCCAAACAGAGGGACATAGAGCACTTAGCATAGGTGGGCAGTCTATTTTAATAGAATGTCCAGTCTATTTTATTTGGGGAATATGAAGCCTAAAATTGGAAAACTATTAAAGACAACCCATTCACATGCTTTTCTTTTTTAGACAACAGAGGGCATTGAAATTCAGAGACAGGAACCTGCTCCAGGTTCCAATTAGTCAATTATTATGATTCATTAACATCGGCTATTACGATACAAGGAGATTTAGCTCCTCTAATTATGGCATATTTCTCAATCCCTTTCAATCGCTAGGGACCCTCCCCCTTATTTATAAATGCTCAGGGAAAATAAATGATCACCCAGACAGTGAAGCGTGTTGAAGCTAACAAAGGAGGTTCTGCCTCGCCCTGCCTTGAGTCTTTTATATAAATGGGGAGTGGGGGGGAATGGGTGATTTTCCTGCCTCAGTTTCCCCATATGGATGAGAAGTTCTCTTGTCCTTTGAATTTATTTTAAAGACCTTGCTATTTACTACACATGGAGGCAGCAGAAAACACCCACCCCCCCTTATTTTTTATAAAAGGAAAAGATCCTAAGTGTGGCATTGGTATGAGGTTTCAGGCTCACAGATACTAACCTCCAGCTAAAACAGAAAATTTAATGGTAAATATGGTTTGCAAAAAAGAGAGACCTACAGCAAAAGGAGAAAGAAAAGTGGTATTTGTCTAAAGCAAAAGTATAATTTTTAAAATAAAAACTCAGCTTTGATATATTTTCTGAGTCAGAGCATGAGCTACAGGTATCTCATTGGAGTACTTTTCTCTGCTCTTCTACAAGGCAGCAGCAGTGGAAACTGGTCTTGCCCAGTATGACCCCTCTGTGTGGGCTGAGAGCTGCACCTGTAACAGCAGATCCCTGCTCCAAGGCCAGCAGCAGCCTGGGGCTCTTGGCCCTGGGCTGTGTGCCCAGCTGTAATCCACACAATGGGAAGGGGTGGGATGTTGTCCAGGCCCCGGCCAGCCTTGGCTCTCGCTTCTGCTCTGCCTCCAAGCTCTGAAATAAGGGCTGGCAGTCCCTGAACCTCTGGAATGAAAACAGGCAGCTGAGCTCCAGAGGATGGGAGTCAAATAAATAGCAGAGGGGACAGACCCTGGGTGGGGGTTCACAAAGTGACCAGGCTCTGAGACGGGAGTGTAGGGGCAGCCCCCAGCTCCAATTCATTCTCGAAGCTGCCGGGTCTGACTGGGACATGTGGATGTCATTTTGCTGCCTGAATGTTTCCCCTGGGAAGCTGAACACGATAAACAATTTTCCTAATTTGGATGTCTCTCAAGTGCTAAGCACGCCTGTCTCTCTCAGGCAGGGCTGCCTGGCGTCTTGCCCAACAGAAGAAGCCACTGGTGAGGACCAAATCCTGTACCTTTGGCCTGCATCAGAGCTGCCCCTTTCTCTGACCACATTCTTACGTCCTCTACTGTCCGGCCCAAGCTTCCCCACAGCCACCTGCTTCCTGACCAAGCTCCTCACAGTGGCCCTGAGAGGACTAAGCAGAAGGAAAATGAGAAACCTCTGAGTGAGGTGGAGAGGGAGGCTTGGGTGATTGGCCTTTGATGATATGACCGAACTTTATAGGGGGTGTTCGGAATAAGAAGGGTGACCTTCACAAATTTTAACCTTTTCTTTAGGGGATCAAGTTTGTGCAAGTGTTGGAACCAAAATTACTGTGCTTGCTGATTTCCTGGATTTTGCCCACCTGAGATAAAGGAAGCCTTTTCAACTTTTCTAAGCATGGACATTCTTCTTGCTATGGGGACAGACACACCCATCGCAGGACTGTACACAGGTCATTTATCACCTCCTGGAGGACCACAGGCAGTAAAGGTCCAGGAATTTTGACAACGTCTGAAGAGCTCCAAGTAAAAGAATCATCAGTCCATGGCGAATTCTCCAGCACCAAGCCAAGCCAGCAAAAAGCATCCATGTGGGTTTTCTTGTTTATTAAAAGCACTTGGCTTATTGGAATAAATTGGAGAATATCTATTAGCAAAGTTGAATGGTTTACAAAGCCCATTAGAAGGAGATCAATATCCAGAATGTTGATTTTTCTATGTCCAATCAATTGTTTTTTAAATGAAAACTAATTTTTAAGGGCAAGATGCCACAGCAGAAGAAAACTCTCCATTAAGGAAAGAATTAATTATTTATACTGATCAAATTTATATGTCATTTGCATAACCGGTAGCCTGGCTTCCATGGGAAGTTCCTTTGAGGCAGAGGTTGGCTGCACATCTGGGAAGTACGGTGGTGCTAAAAGGAGAGATTCTGAAGCATTAGCAGGAGGCAAAAACACGGTGCCCAAAGGTGGCCATGTCCACAGAGAAACACAATGTGTTACCTTCTGTTGGGCTATGGACAGACAAGCCAGGTGGCACAGGAAACAGACTTCCTTGCTTTTAACCACAATCTTTCTCCCCTCGGTGCAACCGTGTCTCTGCTGCAGAGCGGAGGGTGGAGGAGGCAGAAAGAGTGAGGAGAAGGACAGGACGTTGACACTCAAGCTCTCTGCTCCTACCCTTTGCTCAAGCAGATGTGGCACCTGCATTCCTCAGGGGCAGGTCACCAGGACAGCTAACTGCCCAGAATAGAGGTGGCACACACATGCACCGCCACGTTCCCTAGAACACTCTCCTGCCACACACTCTCATCACTAAGGCTGCCAGTCTCAGAGTCCCCTGGAGAGACCCAGGCCGAGTGTCATCTCTGTGTCAAACGGGTGGGATGCCAGGTAATCCTCATACTCCCCGTCAATCAGCTGGGCGGCGTTGTTCCTGGCAAACCAGCAGTCCACCTGCTCTTCCCCATTGTAGATCTTCCTTTGTTTCCAGATCACAGGGACGCGGTGGCCTTTCACCTGGAGGACGGCCTCAGGCCTCCCTTCTGGCTGGGAGAACGGAGGGTGAGTAAGATTCCTGCCGAGCCCCCTGGGCTCCTCGGTAACTTGGGCATCCTGGTTCAGGAACTGACCTGGGAGGACAGAAAGCATCAGCTCTTTGTCAAATATGGAGTGGGAAATCTCACTCCAGTGGCACCAGTGGCAGGAGGGGCTTGTCATCGACCACAGTCCTGGGTCAGATTCTCCTAGAAGGCGTCCACACAGCGTCCAGTGTCAGGCAAGGACATGAGTGCTGGAGGGCGGGGCAGAAGAGCCGAGAGTTTGCTCGTGGGGGCTGCTCCCCTTCTGGACACTGCCCAGCTGCTAACACCGGAAAGCTGCCTCAGTCTCTGACAGAGCCGTGAGGACAAGACAGGGGCAGATAAACAGGAGGTAACGCCTGGTCTGCCCATTCTCCTCCCTGGTCACAGGCCCCGTCCATGCCGTCCACTTGAGGTGTGTGTGCTGGGGTGGGGTGTGGACTGAAGTCAACCCAGGTCCTCCTGACACTTCACCCTCAGAACTCTCCAGGCTGGGTGAGGACACAGATCTGCATCTGCACAAGTGAGCTTGCACTTGGCAGTGGGCACCACAAACGCTCTCCAGCTCAAGTGCCAGGAAATCCTGCCTTGTAAACCGAGCCCTGACCATGGCTGGCTCTTTATTTTTAGGCAAAAGGCCCTGATGAAATTGCACGTTAAAGAAAGCCAGCCAGAGTGGCCGGCCTGCTGCCCATGGCAATGAAAGCTACTCCCACAGGGAAATGTACCTGTTGTACTGGGTGCTGGGGGATGGATCTGGGGCTGCCCTTCACCTGTGCTTCTGGCTGAGAAACTGGACCTTAGCATGATTACTCCCATTTCTTGGTTCATGGTCCCAGAAGGCGAGTGACAACTGGTTTATTAAGTTCTAAATCATTCTAATCCCAGAATTCCTAGTCTCATCAGGAGACTAGAAATCTAATTTTCACATTACATGTACAGTCATGTGCCACATAATGACATCTTGGTCACCAACAAGGTGCACATACAATGGTGGCCCCTTGAGATTGTAACAACATATTTTTACTGTACCTTTTCTACATTTAGATGTGTTAGATACACAAGTACTTACCACTGTGTGACAGCTCTGAAGTATTCAGTACAGTCCCAGGCTGTACAGGTTTGTAGCCAAGAGCAATGGGCTGTACACACAGCCGGGCTGTACAGTGGGTAACACTGTCTAGGTGTGTGTAAGGACATCTTACCATACTCACAGAACAATCAAGTCACCTAACAACACATTTCTTGGAACGTGTCCCCACTGCTAAGTGATGCACAGTGCATGTACATACACTTATATGTAAATACAGCATCACCTCTGTGAGGTGACCACTGAAGAGACGGTAACAGACTGCTCAACACGCGGAGGGGTCAACATAAGGGGCTAGGCTTGCTGTGCTGACATGTGCATGAGGTGCATGGTCTAGGAAATTAGGTCAATTTAAGGAGGTGGTCAGTGCGGGACGAGTCAGTATGGGGAGTTGTCAGTGTGGGGAGGTGGTCAGTATAGGGAGGTGGTGAGCTGTTCCACTGTGTATAAAAAACCTATATCAAATTTCATATCACATTTCTCAATCTAACTAAGGATATTGGCAATATCGGCTTCACGCTGGGAAATTTAATTCTATCCCCTAAGCCCAGTGCAGGGGGAGAGCGGCTACCTACCTAACAGGCCGTGGCAGTTGCGGGACAGGCCTTCGCCACTGGAGATGTAGAAGCCCAGGTGGTCCCGCTGGAATGGTGCTGGCCTTTTGTAGAGGTGAATGAGGATGACGAAGGCAATGGAGCCCTGGATGGTGATGGTGACGTTGGCGTTGGCAGACACTGACACCTCCAGCCCTCGGCTCCCCACCATCACGCTCTGGTTGCAAGGGAGGACCAGCCTGTCCCCGCCGTCCAAGATGACTCTGCTCGGTGTGACCTCAAGGTAGGACCTCTCGGGCTTGTTGACGAGGATGGTGATGGTGCGGAAGTATGTGCGCTGCTTCTTGTGACCGTTTGGGGGAGCGGGGGCCCCAATTAACTCTCCATTCACTGTCACACCTCACAGGCCGAGGGGAAAAGAACAAGGGTTAGAAAAAGGAAAACTACCCCCACTTTCCTGCTAAAGGCATCTGATCAGAACTCCCTTCCTCTTCCAGGTGTATCTCTGTCTCTCCAGCACCAAGTATGTGGACAACTCACATACAGAGGCAACCCAGGGCTTGCCAAGGGAGTGAATGAATGAATGAATGAACAAATGAATGAGTGAATGAACAAATGAATGAGTGAAGGAGTGAATGAATGAGTGAATGAACAAATGAATGAGTGAAGGAGTGAATGAATGAACAAATGAATGAGTGAAGGAGTGAATGAATGAACAAATGAATGAGTGAAGGTGTGAATGAATGAGTGACTGCATGCAGTTATGAATGGATTTTGCCTCCTGAGTTTGACCAGTATTTGGGTCTAGGGTAAGGAGGATGTATATTTGAGTTAAGATGTCCTGAAAGGAAACGCAATACTAAGTATTTGTGTACCAAAATGTAGCTAAACATAAAGTTTGCCTTCATTTCAGTGTCTGCGTATAGTGATAGAAAGACCCTTGTGGCCCTGATGTGTATTCTGTAACCACCTGTGGCCCCTGATGCTAATTTGGAGACCCTGTGATGACCCTGAGCAGCGTGGTACAATGCAAGGTCAGAATGTTTTTCAGTCCCCAAACTCATGTTCTTCCACTTTGGTGTTCATCATTAAAACACTTGGAGCCTCAATTTCCTCACCTGTGAAACAGGGGGATATAAAGCCTAACAATGTCTGTGAGGACCCAGGAGGCTGCATATGTGTACGCTGTAAAGTGTCACCAACCATAGCTCCTTTCTTTTCTCCCTTCATCCTTACGAACATGACTGTGGCTTTTTGGACTTCCGAGCAGTCCAGCAAAGCAGCAAAGAGACCACCAGAACACAGGAGATGTTTGGGGCTGAATCAGATGACTGTGTTCAGGGTGTCTGCTCTCAGGTAAAGGGGCAATTTGTAATCGTAAGAGATAACTATATAATTAACTCTTGTGTTCTCTGTTTTGAGAATAACCTTCTCAATAAATCTTTACTAATAGCTTCTCAGACATTCACATAGAAAATCACCTTCCCCAGGGCAGGGGTTGGGGAGAAGGGAAATCCCAGCATGAGCAGAGCCTAGGCTCTTCAGCTCCACAGCTCTACACCTGGAGGGGTGAGCTTCCATGGTGGACATCTTGGGAATTACAGAAACCACAGGAATAGCTCCCAGGAGAGGGGGACTTCTAGGGAAGGATACAGTTATGCACCATCTCTCTCCTGAGCCCTTTGAAATAAGAAACAGTCGAGATTTATTTAGCTCTGAGGCTAGAAAGTTCTGCAAGAGAGTATTACACTAAAGGAGCCCAGGACCAAACTTTATATAATAACATCATATGTGTCACTTGGCTGGGGACCACCTGCACTGTAACCCCCAAGACACTTGGGTCCTCAGCACCGAGACATGCCAGCATGTCTGTGCCAAAGCAGGGCCTCACAGAGCCAGGCCGTGTGGCTCCCCGCATGACCATCCCTTAGCACTGAACTCAAAAAGTTTTCCTGTCACCCAGTGCCTCTGCAGACCCACAGGGACCTGCCCCCTGATGACATGCATGCTCCCAGCATGGGAGAAGGCTGTGTGGCTGACTTTACCTCTGAGTCACCAAGGAACTAAGACAGATGAGTTTAGGACTGTGGTCCCTGTGGTATCCTAGCTTCAGAACGGATGGATGTGATGACAATGACAACACATCACAGCATTAGAGCATTCACAAAACAGCTTCGTGGCTGTCATTTGCCTGGACCCCCTTTATCAGGGCCCCGCGAGACCAGTAGAGTTTCACTGTCTTCATTTTGCAAAGCAAATACCTGCAGCCCCCAAGCTGTAAGCTCAGGGCCACACAGCGCTTGGTCATAAAGCAGGCACTGGGATGCACGTCCTTCTGACCACAAGTCAGGGAGCAGTGTCCAGTTCCCCTAGCCATCCACAGTCCTCCCTGAGTGACCATGACATAGCACTTACATAACTGGACCCTCATCCCAAGAACAGAGCGGGAGTTAACACCTCCCTGCAGAGCAGAACTTACCGGAGTCCCTGTGATCTGAGACCAGCCTGAGGATGTTCCCTGGCTGCCCATCGATGTTAAAGCAGACGGTGAGTTTGCTCGAGGGGAAATCCACCACAAAATGGGGGTCTCCATCCACTTCCAGGGCAGGGAAAAGGGGGAGAGAGAAAGAAGGACGTTTACCGGGCGCTTTTCCTGAGTACAGTATCCTTTCCGTCTCTCTCATATGGTTTTGTTCAGTCCCGACTGTACTGGAAGGAAGCGGCGCTGTGGGGGGAAAGCGGCTCCCCAGAGCTGCCCACTACATGGGGAACTTGTGTGATAATGTCCACATAGTAAATGTTTGACCTCAGGTTTTCTAAACTCAAGTATAAAACTCCTTTCACCTTTCAGCTGAGTAGAGATGGCTAAGCTTTGAAAGGCAAGAGGGATAAGAAATGGAAAGACAGAACTCACCCCAAACCCTTGGCCCAAAACCCTCAGCCGTCACTGATCCTCACTCACGTGGGCTTCCCTGTGGACACCACGGAAGGGAGGCCTGCATGAGGACCCTCCCCCTCTCCTGCAGCCAGGCGTCTACGGCTCTCCTTCTCCCAGGAAGCCACAGGCTGTCTCAGACACCAGCTGTATGCACCAGCTGTATGCAGCCCTTGCATGTAAGTGCTCAGAGCCAGGCCCAGAGCAGGGGAAGGCAATGACAGGCTTACACAGAACGGTGTGCACGTTGTGACACAAAACCCAGCTCTTATGCTGTTCTTCCAGCTGGACTTTTATTTCAATCCCAGTGGGCAAAAGGAAATTGTATGACTTTTAAAAAATCTGTCTTTCCCTTCTAAGGCTAAGGATTAAAAAAACAATTGCAATCAGTGTAACCTGGCTTATTGTACCCTCAATGAATCTCCAACAATAAAAAAAAAAAAAGAAAAAAAAAAACAAAAACAAAACCCTATCTGTCACACCAGATATTTTAATTTTTGTAGCTCCCTTTGTACTTGTAACCCCAGAGCATGCACCTGTCAGATGGCTAAAATGAATGTCTTTTAAACTCAATAACCACCAAGAGGTGCCTCCGTCACCCGTCTCTCTTCTATCAGGGGTCCGGCCCACTTCCTCGGGCTGTGTTACCCCACAGTGTTGATGTGACATCCCAGTGACATCCTGGCTCCAAGCATCTTGTTCTGGGAGCTGGTATTTTAGCTGGCTTCAGGGAATTCCTGGCTGTTCACTTTCTAAACATCCCTTAGTCTTAATTCACACACGACCACATCCTTTTCTTTACCTGATGTTTTAGAGATTCTAATTCTTGGCTCATATGGTTTCTCGAGCGTTGATCCTAAAAAGAAGAAGGAGAGACACCAGTGTTACTCATGAACAAGGACAAAGAGAGAGGGACACAGAGAGAGGGCTGAGATGAGCCACACACGGCCTTCAGCTCCGTTAGGAGCAACTTTAAGATTAAAAACAAACTCTTCAAATCACCACCTGTCTTAGAGAGGGAGCTCGGTCTCTAAACAAGTGGGGTGCAAAATGTGCAGGATTAGTCATTCCTTTATAAATTAGATAATGTTCTTCTCTTTGCTTTCTGTCTATGTAATAGGGGGAGATATTCTATCAAAGTTCAGATACAGTTATGGGGGGCAAGAGACATGCGGGGCTGCTGTTTTGTAAGTAGAAAGTTTCAGGTTTGCAAGATGAAAACGTTCTAGAGATCCATTTCTAAACAATGTGAATATACTTAGCGTGACTTAACAGTATCGAACTATACACTCAGAAGTGGTTAAGACAGTAAATTTTATGCTGTATGGTTTTTACCACAATAGAAAGAGATAATATAAATGTAAAAAAGAGAGAAGGAACGATCTAGTTATAATCCAGTGTCTGTGGCAATGAGTCCAAGCATAATTCATGAACCATCAGGCTTTGAAACACCCTGCATTTCAAAGTACTTTATACTATGGATAAGTATTCAGTTAAAGAATAACCTAAAAGTAATTCAATAATCTATAAACACAATCAATATCTTACACCAAATTATACTAGCAAAATTTGTATTCCTCTTCACTGGATTTTGGCCCTCACAGAAATTAAAGATCAAAGTATCTAAGTGCGTTTTAAGCACCCCCTTCTCAATACCGGTCCCTGATAGCATGAGCTGGCCCAGTGCAGTTGGGCAGGGACGGAGGTGGGGGGGTGGATTGGACAATTGGTTTGAGAAGTGGGAACGGGTACCCCAGACACTTGAAAAAATAAAAGCAAAAACTGTATGTATGTATGTATGTATGTATTTAGACAGAATCTCACTGATTCACCCCAGGTAGAGTGCCATGGCATCATAGCTCATAGCAACCTCAAGCTCTTGGGCTCAAGAGATCCTTCTGCCTCAGCCTCCTGAATAATTGAGACTACAGGAGCCTGCCACAATGCCCAGCTAGTTTTTCTGTTTTTAGTAGAGATGTTCAAGAGTCTCGCTCTTGCTCAGGCCAGTCTCAAACTCTTGAACTCAGGCAATCCACCTGCCTCAGCCACCCAGAGTGCTAGGATTATAGCCTCCCAGAGTGCCACCTCACCCAGCCTAGTAAGAATTTTAAAAAACGTCAGAGCTTAAGAAAAGGAAGATTGCCTTGAGTACTCACTGAAGTTCTGATTTTTAAAAAACTCATTTGAGCAACCAGGTGGCTATTTCCTTGTCTGAATTCCTGGCCTTGTGAGACTCCTATCATTTGAGTTTAATCTCTCCTGAAGCTACTAGGATTTGAGTCAAAGACACAGAATAAAGATCTTATTCAAAAAGCCATTTTTCCTGGATGTGCTGTGGGTCTTGTAGGCAGGAAGTGACCACCTGCAGCTCGTTGGCCCTGGCTTTGCCAGACAAGCTGTGCTCTTTATGAAATAGCCACAGATCACCGGGAAACTCTCTCCCAGGGTCTGAACTTTGTACTCGATTTCCAGTACTACCTGACAGGGTAGATGGAGGGGTGGATCTGGCATTTGTAGAAAACTCATTATGTGCCATATTTAAGTATTGCAAGAATCGTTTAGGGAAATTATGATCATCTCCATTTTACAGGAGAGGGAAGCTCGCAGAGGTTCAGACACCTGCCCCAGACTTCACAGCCAGTCAGAAGCAGGTGGAACCTAACTTCATGGGCCATCAGCCACAGCCAGGTGCGCCTCCGAGTTTAGGGTGTGAGGGATCAATGAGCCAGTACAGGTGGGAGCCCACTGAGGCCTGGCTAACCTCAGACCCCTCTCCTAAGGGACAGAAACTTGACAGGAACCTCACAAAATGCTATGCATAAAAACACACCCATTTCCACACAGGGGTTTGCCAAGATCACAGCCCCCTGCCTTGGTTTGACTGCTTTGCCTTCCTCTTGTTCTTGTGACCACTGCCTACCACACCCCGCACCAAGATGTCCCTGAACCTGACTGTGCCTGCTCTTCCTGCCCAGATTCTGAGTGGCTGGTGCAGAAAGGGCCAATCCCCTCACAGACCCATAAGCTGGTGCTTCACATGCGTTCTTGGGACAGTAACATGGAGCACACACACAGTCACATAACTCTGAAATGCTCAGAAACACAGAGAAGTGACTAACAGTGAGGACCCATCCGTTCCTCTCTGTAACTTTGTTCCTGCCTGACGCCTGGGAGGCACTTGGTTTACTGATGACTTATTGATGGGCTGACTGCATTGGGTACCATGTCTGAGGCAAACGCCACTTCCTTTAGTTTCTCTAGAGAGTCACGGTTTGTAGCAGCACAGATATAAGAATCTAAGATAGTCTCTGAAGACCACGAGTTGCCTGTAGAGTTGTTGTCTATAAAAATTATAATATGGCTGGGCCAGGTGGCTCATGCCTATAATCCCAGCAGTTTGGGAGGCCTAGGCAGGATTGCTTGAGGCCAGGACTGTGAGACCAGCAAAGGCAACATAGTGAAACTCCTGTCTCTACGAATAAATTTTCAAAACTGGCTGGGCACGATGGTGGTTCCAGCTACTGGGGAGACTGAGGCAGGATGATGACTTGAGCTCAGGAGTTCAGGATGGGGCTGTGAAACAAGGTGAGACCCTGTATCTACAAAAAAGAATTATTTATTTTTATTTTTATTTTTTTTTGTGGTTTTTGGCCGGGGCTGGGTGTGAACCCGCCACCTCCGGCATATGGGAGCGGCACCCTACTCACTGAGCCACAATTAGCTGGGCCTGCACCTGTAGTCCCAGCTACTCGGGAGTTTGAGGCAGGAGGATCACTTGAGCCCAGGAATTGGAGGCTGCAGTGAGCTGCGATGATGCCACTGTGCTGTAGTCAGGATAACAGAGTGAGACTCTGCTTCAAACCCACCCCCCAAACAGACAAATAAATGCAGATCCCTGCTGCGATCACAGCAGCCCTTGGCAGGGTTAGAGGGGGCACCGTGGGCCCTGGGTGGCTCACATGGGCCTGACACAGGGCTGCTGCCTCACCTGGCACTGTGCTGGCCCCTCGCAAGCTCTGCAACACGGGCTCAGGTCCTGCAGCAGCCGACACACCCTGGGCCTCCTCTAGACTGGCCGAGGGAGGGCCCAGCCTCCTCAGCTTCAGGGAGGTGAAGGGGGTGAGGAAGCGGCGGCTCACGGCCAGGGCCTGCGCCCGCTGCCTCAGCCGCTCCTTCTCCAGCCCGTTGTTACTCTGCAGCCAGGACCGCAACAGCTCCTTCACCGTCAGGTAGCTCCAGAGGCGCTCCAGGGGGTTGGGGTCCTCCTCCTCGCCACCTCCAGGCTCAGGGCTCCCTGGGAGGCCACCCTCCACCTTCTGGGGCCCCACGGGCACGTCTGTCTTCAGTACGACAAATTTCTTGCTGTTGCTGGCGGTGACCTCCACGTGCAGCCGATCCAGCTGCCTGTCCACCAGCTTCCCTGCGATGACGATCTCAGAGCCATTGAAGTAGTTGGGGAACAGTGTCTTGGTGGCATGTGCCACTGCGTTGGGGGGGTAATCGACGCGGATGTCAGAGAGGAGAGGAGTCCGGATCTCATCATAGAACCTGCAGTAGCACAGAGAGAGAATCAGCGCCCTGTCCTAAAGGAATGTGCAGCCACCCAGGGGCACGTCTGAATTTAGGAGCGATTGAACCCAACAGGTACTCAGCACTGTATTTCTTTTCTTTTCTTTCTTTTTTTCTTTTTAGAGACAGAGTCTCACTTTATTGTCCTCGGTAGAGTGCCATGGCATCACAGCTCACAGCAACCTCCAACTCCTGGGCTCAAGCAATTCTCCTGCCTCCACCTCCCAAGTAGCTGGGACTATAGGCGCCCACCAAAACGCCCAGCTATTTTTTGGTTGCAGCCGTCATTGTTGTTTGGCGGGCCCGGGCTGGATTCGAACCCACCAGCTCAGGTGTATGTGGCTGGCGCCTTAGCCACTTGAGCCACAGGTGCCAAGCCTAAACCTAGATTTCTAATTGTAAGCATTAACTTTGGCAGGCGGATCTTATAAAATGGGGAGGGTAGAATAAAAGGTGTTATTATTTGGGGAGTGTGATATTTGAAAGAGTAAGCTCTTTTTTTTTGTTTCATTTTTTGGGCCAGGGCCGGGTTTGAACCCTCCACCTCTGGTATATGGGGCTGGTGCCCTACTCCTTTGAGCCACAGGCCCCTCCCTAAGCTCTCTCTCTCTCTCTTTTTTTTTTTTTAGAGACAGAGTCTCACTTTGTTGCCCTCGGTAGAGTGCTGTGGCGTCACAGCTCACAGCAACCTCCCACTCCTGGGCTTACGCAATTCTCTTGCCTCAGCCTCCCAAGTAGCTGGGACTACAGGCGTCCGCCACAACACTCAGTTATTTTTTGTTGCAGTTTGGCCAGGGGCTGGGTTCGAACCCACCACCCTCAGTATATGGGGCCAGCGCCCTACCCACTAAGCCACAGGTCCCCAGCACTGTATTTCTAAGAGGTTATTTGGCCGTAACTTGAACACCATGGGTGAAAGACAGCTCAGCTATCCCGTAAGTCTTTCAGCTTCTTTTGCAACTGCTTTTTTATTTTTTAAGAGACAGGGTCTCACTCCACCACCCAGGCTAGAGTACAGTGGTGAGATCATAGCTCACTGGCTGAAGCCTCCAACTCCTGGGCTCAAATAGAAAACAAAACTAGTTGGGAGTTGTGGTGGGCTCCTGTAGTCCCAGCTACTCAGGAGGCTAAGGTAAGAGAATCACTTAAGTGCAAAAGTTTGAGGTTGCTGTGAGCTATGATGCCACAGCACTCTGGCAAGGGCAATAGAATGAGGCTCTGTCTCAAAAATAAATAAATAAATATCAGACCTTAAAAAAGAAAACAAAATAAAATTAGCCAAGTGTTGTGGTGGGTGCCTATAGTCCCAGCTACTGAGGAGGTTGAGGCAGAAGGATCACTTGAGCCCAGGAATTTGAGGTTGCTGTGAGCTGTGATGATGCCACTGTGCTCTTGCTGGGGAGACAAAGTGATACCCTAGTGTCAAAAAAAAAAAAAAAATCCTCATGCTCACACAAATATGACCTATCACTTCTCCCAACGCAGTCATTTCCGGCAGATGTGAGGTTCAGACGCAGCAAACCATCCCCTTCTCTGGGTTCCCCACTGAACTGCCCTCACCCCTGTCCCTGCCCCCACCCCAGATAGCAGACCCGATGAGCTGTGCGCCGGCGTCCTCCTCCTCCAGCACGCGCCGCGTGAGGCCACAGTTCTCCAGCGACAGCCTCTCCAGCAGCCTGAAGTCCACGTCGCTCCCGATGCCGATGGTGAAGATGCAGACGCGGCCCCGGGCCGCCTCCCTGGTGTTGTTGAGAATCTTGAGGGTGTGGGTCTCCCCGACGGTGGGCTTCCCATCTGTCAGGAAGACGATGAGGGACACGCTCCGGTCGTACACGTCACCGTGGGCCATGTAATCATTGAGCAGCCCGATGGCCCGCTGCAGGGCCCCGTTGATGTCTGTGCCTGCGGGACACCAACACAGTTCAGCTCGCACCTATACTTGGACCTCATTACCCCAAGCGCCCCTTCAGGGCTGCAGCCAACGCTCACCCCTTCAAGTATGATGTGGAGTGAAGAAGCCACCAGCACAGATGGGGTGAGGCTATGCCACCTGTCCAGACACCAGGCATGTGCTCGTTAAATAAATATAAATGACTCAGGATTATCTCCTTGTAATAAAAACCTTCTCTGAAAGGTACGAAATGATACATTGGCTTAAAAATCTCTACTACCTTAGCACGGATGGTTTCTGTCCCCTTTTCTGAAAATGGTTTTTTGTTTTTGTTTTTTTTTTCTGAAAATGGTTTTAACAAGAACAGGAATGTGTTGGGAGTGGGTGGCAAAAAGAATTTGGGAGAGTCACAGAAGAGAGAAAGGGGCACAGAATAAGTGGGAGGGCAGCCGGAGAAGCCAGACGCCTTCGACTGCTGCGCAGGCCCGGAGGGCTCCGGTCAGAGGCCTGGTGACGGGTGACCTTGGCTGTCTGTTCTTCCCGCGCTTCCTGGCCCTTTGCGATTACCTCTGTTGGTGAGAACCCCATAAAAGGGGAAGGCATTAAATACTTAACCTCCTGGCCTGCCCTTGCTTCTTTAGAGGTCCCTGTCATGAGCACATTTGATTAAAGCTGTGGGGCCGGTGTCCACAGCAGGGGCCAAACAAGTATTTATTTGCTTGGTGGACAAGAGATCAGTGAGTGGTTGAGGTTGAAACCACCAGCTATGACAAGGTTTCTGGATTAGCTAAGAACTCCATACTTCCAAGCTACCCCCATCCAACTATCACAAAAACAAGAGTCCTTACTGTAATGTCAACACGTATTTCCTTTAGTTTTTCTTTGGCTTGAGATAAAATCTACATACTCAAAATCACCCATTAAAAGGTCGGAAGTTATGATGGTTAGTAAAGCCATGGAGTTCTGTAGCCATCAGCACATCACCCCCATCCAACACCCTGACTACAGTGACTTTACCTGCAAAATTGACCACATTGACGAGAACAGAATCATCTCCCACATTGCTTTACATTCCTCAGAATTTCTGGCTAAAAGAGTAGGTCAGACAGTTAAGCTCACAAACTCCTCCTAGAAAGTGCTATACATGTCTCTGCTGAGTATTACTAGGGTCACCTACGAAGTACCCCTGTTGGCCACCTGGTGACCGTAGTGATATTCAGCAATGAGGTGCGTATTCATTTTTCTAGGACGAGTTCATGAACTTAATTGTCAGACCTTGTAAAATGACAGCTCTGATGGCCCATTCCAGGAATAGTTCCAAAATGGCTTTGAAGGCTGGACTAGGTAGGAGCTGGCATTGGTGCATAGCTTCCCTAATGAGTGTGATGAAAATATTCATAATTCTCACTAAAATGCAGAGTCCAAACAGAAGGGAAAGTTACAGCCGAAACAGTATTTTTTCACATGGCTGCAGGATCCTTAATTTGCCTCTCTCAGCGCCCAGTCTAATCTCACGTTGCCTCTGGGCATGTGGGCCTGGGCTTGCTGGGGTTTGTTTTCTCTGTAATCTACTTACAGTGGTGCCAAATCTCTCGGCGCACCACACAAGCCAAGGCCAAGGGATGGATTAGCTTTCCTGACTGCGTGGACACCAGAGGCCCTGCAGGACTCAGAATCAGGCCTAGGCTAATCCAGAGCATCTCCCATCCCCTCAAAAAGTGGGACAAGCTGTCACCAAAGAACTCCTGTGCACCAGCAAGAGAGATCACTCAATTGTGGGTAAAAATAACAGCCCCATCTGATGTGTGGAAAGGACTTCCCACCTGCTGGGACCGGTCTCAGCACTTTAAATACTTTAACTCATTCCATTCTCATAACAACTCCACTGCTATCCCATTTTACAGATGAGGCATAAGAAGTTAAATGGTTAGCAGAAGGCAGGGCCGGATTCGAATCCTGGCTCCCAATCCTGCTGCTACACGTTTTAGATGAGGGAAGACTCATTTGCTGTTCACCTGCAGAGGTAAAGGGAACCCAGGGGGGTTTTAAGGTTTGGATTCCAGACAAACATAACATATAGCAGCTGTCTCCTGACACTGTTTACCACCCTGCCCAACACACACGCACACCCCATTCTAATGATGAGCAGCACCATTAAAGTAAATTCTTCCATCTGCAACTGTCCTCGGAGCAAGCACCACGTGTCAGAAATCTCGCCAGGAGCTCCAGCCTGCAGAAAGCCAAGGAGGAGCGTCTCCCTTCAGGGACTTCAGAGTCCTGCCAGCTTCCTGCTGTTGAGTGCTGTCATAGTATTAAATCTCATCTCCTATTTCTCCCATCAAACAATAAAAAAGTTCCTAGAAGATGCTGTTTCAGAGACTGTTAGATCTCATCCCAAATCAAAGTACCAGTCAGACAAGATCAAGTTGCAAATTAAGTTCATTTGGGAAATCAGGGCTGTGTCTTGGATGGGAAGTTGTGAATGTGGCAGTTCCCAGGTTACAGACATCCCACTTGTGTACAACTCGCACTTACAAATGGAGGCAGTTACAGTAAGTCCCTGAGTTACATCTGACTGATGTAAGACCTGAACTTAGGAATGGAGACTACTACAGGTAATAGGTAAATGCACCTGTTCCAACTTACATACAAAATCAACTTAAGAACAAGCTTATAGAATTTATCTTGTTTGTAACCTGGGGACTGCCTGTATGTGATCCCAGATGGGAGAAGACTAGACTGACAATTTTGTTTGTTTGCAAATAACTATTGTGAAATTAACTGCAACAACTCCAAGAGATGATGTCTCTGACAAGGGCCTGTAAGGAAGTGGGCAGGCTCAGTTCCCCTAAACTCCCCATACTGAGCGCCGCTCCTGTGCCCACTGCACCAGTGACACAGGTACAGTCCTGGGGAGACTTATGCCTGGAGTTGAAGAAATGTACATGTAGCGCAGCCGGTGACACACTGCTCTGATCCTCAAACCTGCTCAGCATCATTACAGCCTTCTCTCTCCTCTATGACCATTCTGCCCACTTCCCTGGGCACCCTCCCCAAGGCGAGCGTGCAGTGACTCAGAGCTCGGCATCCTCCTGTCCCACTCTATACCCAGGACACACGTTCCGCTGGCTCTGCAGCTGCCCTGCCAAGGGGGCGGCTCGTCACCCGCCACTGCCCAAGGTGCACTCAGAACCACAGACGATCCATGTACTTCTTCCCCCCGACTAATCTACAAAAACAATGTCACTCTTGTAACAACAAAATGTTTTGTAACAGGATCCATAAGATAAACTAAGGGAGCCTCCAAATACCTCCCAGATATCTTTCCCATAATCAAACCAATCTGGGCCCTGGGAGAGGAGAATTTAGGACAGGTGTTCAGAGAAACCCAAGCATCTGGGAACGCTCTCACCTGCTGCCTCCTTTCCCATGACCAGCGTCAGCTTTCAGATCCCTGACTATTAGCAAAATATTAGTTTCTGATCACGTCAAAGCTCCTGTGAAAAGGGGGAATGGTTTTTACCTCCAGTGGGGGACATGTGGTGAATGTAGACTTTGCCGTCCCTGATGTGGTCTGGGGTGACTGGTATCACGTGGTCCTTCCACACTCTGATCCGGTTGGAGAATCCTATGATGCTGAAACGGTCCTGGGGCCGGAGGTCGTGGAGAATGGTGAAGAGGGCATCCTTGGTCTAGGCAAGCACAAAACCAAGACCAGTCCCATCAGTGCACTTGTCTCTTGGCTGGGAAAATGCCCACCAGGAGCAATCTCAGGGTTCAAATTCAGCGTCTACTGTGTGCAAAGAACTCGGTAAATGTCAAGGAACTTATCACCTAGCTGGGGGATCAAAATGGCATAAAAAATGTTAATAGTTGCATAACGAGATATGAATAAGTGTTTACTATAAGAAATGTTCCATGCTGCCACAGCCATGGTGTGTGGGCCTCCATAGGCGTCACCGTCCCCATTCTCTCGGCCTGAAATGTTCTTCCCTCCTGCCTTACCCCTGCCCCCCCATCTTGCGCCTAACAAGCCCCTTTCTTCAAGACCCAGAGTAGCGTGCTAAATTCTCTATTTGAACCTGTTCTAACCTCTCTGCTGAGAGCTGATTGTCCCCTCCCCTGGGCTGTCACTGTCACAGAGTGCACGTCACAGTCGTGACTACCCTGTGTCTCTTCCCCTGACGAGGCCGTGAGCTCATCACAGGTGAGTCCCTTCATTCTCATTCTCACCTGGTGGCACACAGGAAACCAGACACAGGTGCAGGGAGAAGGGATGAATGAACATTTGATGCATTACAAAAATTAAAGGTACAAATGCAGAATAGCACAGGAACTGAAAAGATTACAAAACCCTGTGGACCAGAGTGACATGAGGCTTTACAGAGAAAGAGGAAGATGAAGACAAGGTTTGAAGGATTTGGGCAGCTTGAGAGATTCAGAGGATGTTCTGGAGAAAAGCAGAGAAGGGTTTGAGCAGAGCCAAGAGGTGAGACGGGTGAGTCTGAGGGTGCCGACTCGAGGGAAGGGGTGCTCTGAAGTCAGGTGCATGGAGAGGAGAAAGAAGCCACATGGCCTGCAGACAGAAGTGCTCTAGGTACACAGACTAGAGTTCTAGAATAATCTACCAAATGTCATGAGCAAACACCATCTTCCCCAAACAGTGCTGCTAGATGTTTAAAGAGACTGAGCATATGAGGCCAGGAACTTCCATTGCATGATGGCCACGTAACACCTTACGTGGCTAGGAGCACTGGCTGTCGCACCGAGGCTGGGTGCGACACTGACTCCCAGAGCACCCAGTGCCTATCCAGGGAGCCCCACCATTTTCTCTCTCACTCTGATCCACTGTGCCCAGGTTATCCCCTCTGCAAAACTGGAGCAATAACAGAACCTGCTCCTCCAGGCTGTCAGGAGGATGACGTTAGGATCTGGATGAAAAGTACTTCAAACAGGGCCAGGCGCTCAGCTGATGCTGTAAACGTGGAGGGCAGTAGAGTCTCAAGCTGCGATTTCCAGACAGTGTGCCAGGGGGCTACACTGCTGCTCTGAAGACACTCCGTAGGCCTTTCCCCAGAGTTTAGACACCATGGCCCAGTGTCACTGCCAGGCTGAGATGGTTTAGACCTTCTACCTCTCTAGCTAGTGACGCAAGCATAATGTTTGCACCAGTTCCCTTCTGGGTCTTCCCTCTTCCTCACCCCTCAGATTCCCTTTCAGTCCTGCATCCAGCTGCTCACGCTCATATCCCTGCGTCCGACTGGCCGCTCACCCGCACATCCTGTCTCTACTCCGTGAAGTCTGCACTGTGACGTCTATGCGTGACACTCTTTCCTGCAGGGTCTAGGAAACAAAGAGAGTCCAGCCCGAACCTGCGTTCACCTAAATCCTCCTGTCCACCAATGCAGGTCATGCTCCTCCACCTCCCACCATGTCCTCACTCCCAGGTGGAGAAAGCAGGCGAGCTTCACAGTATCACAAAAAGGATGACGTCAGTGTTGACAATGAGGATGGTGACGCTTGCAGCTGGCGTCTGCTGGGCGCTTGACCCTGGGTGCACATCTCCTCCCTGTCGAGTGACTGACTCACCTACTCCTCTAAGTCCCCTGATAAAGTGACTACTGGTGTCCCACCATACAGGGGAGGTGACTGAGGTGCAGAAGGGTCACACATCATGGCCCACAGCAGCCTGGATTAAAACGTGGGGACTCTGACTCCGGGGCCTGCTCTTGCACCAACCGCAGTGGAATCTGCAGCCCCCACAGTGCCGGAGCTGAGAATCTCTGGTCATCGCCCTGTGGTGTGCAGCGTCTCTGGGGACCTCTTCCAGCTCCCCGGGTGTTGATGGTCTCTGCTTATTTCTGTGTTTCTTTTGCTTTGTTTCTGGCACAATGCTCCAGCCCCTCACTCATTGCCCTCGTCATAAAGCTCAAATGCTTTTTAGATACAAGATCCTCCATAAAAGTAAGTGGTCCCAATGGAACTTCCTTGCTTCATTTCCTGCTATCCCCCCACCCCACCCCCGCTGCAGACTCTAAGGTCTAATTTCCCCAAGCACCCGAATCCCCGACCACGTCTGCTTTGTCAGAACTTCCTGCCGCTGCATAAATTGCTGACCCCTCTCCCCCCACCGAACCACAGTCGTCCTTCAGGGTCCCCTGACATGTCCCTCCTGCGTGACACCCTTCCTAACTCAGCTTGAAGACAGGTGGCAGCTCCGTCCCTTGTGGCTCATCCAGCTCAGCTATCACTGCCTCTTCAGGCTCCTGCCCACCTCACAAACGGTGCATCTGCTGCTCCCTTTCCCTGCAACACCCTTCCCGCTGCCCCTTCTCCTGCAGTTGAGCTGCCACGTCATGCCCCCCAGCCGGCCCCATCCTTGCCTTCACTACACTGACATCTGTGTGTGGAACGGCCTGGCTGCACTCTGCTCCCGAGGGCAGGGACTACTTGTATTCTGTCATTCTATATTTAATACCTCTACTTTCTCATTCTATATTACATATTTAATACTCAGCGGTGGCTGGCATGTAAGAGACACCTGATAAGCATGTCCTGACACATGAAGGGTGAGTGAATTGACCATCTGGCACACTAGAGGGAGGGCCTTTCAACAGCTGTCCCCTCGGTCTCCTCTCCCAACACAACACTTTGCACATTATAGGCTTTTAGTAAATATCTGTTGTTTAGTGAAGAAGTGAGAGAGGCAGAGAGAGTGGGGAAGAGAGGGACACGGGGACAGACAGGACACAGAGAGAGACTCGGTGACTATTGTTTAGAGGATGTGAGGGAGACATGACCATTGTGGGGAAGCTGAGGCAGGTGCTCCTGAGATGGGTGACGGGCGGGAAGCTCCAAGCTCCTGATGGACTGTGCAGCAGTGACCAGCAACTCAGAAAATCACACACCGAAGACACGGTGGGCAGCCTAGCGCCAACAAGGGGGCCTTAGCCAGGGCACTGGGCCCTTTTCAGGCCAGGTTCCTCGTCCTGTCCATCTGGAGACAGCACTCCCTGGGGTGAGCAAAGGCTGGGCTCAGGGTCCTCCCTGGCCTCCCCTGGAGGTGTGTGCACCCTGGAAGGCCTGAAGGCGGGGGGCTGCGCCGGGAGGGACAGCACTGTGGAGTGAGGCAGGCCCCAGCATCTGGGCTGCAAGGCAGCGCAGGGGAAGGGGACCTGTGTGCTGCTGGTGTCCTCAGGCACCCTTACACAGTATGAGGACCTGGGGGAATAGGGATGGCTGGCTCCTGTGCTGGTATTTTCCCCGTGGTGACGAATATTGTGCTTTAGGAGAGTTGTTCTGGCCCCGCCCACCCCCAGTTCAGCAGCCACAGGCTCGTGAGACCTTGTAAGGCCACAGCTGGGACTTGTCCTCGAGTGCACCAGGGAAGGCGGGTGGAGCCTGGCCGTTCCATCCCCACCCCTGGATGGTCTCCTGCCCTGCTCCCAGAGGGGCCACCAGAAGCTGCCACTGCTGTGGCTTCCTGCAGCCGCCAGCTGCGTTAACCCTTGACGTGCCCTCCCATCCCCGTCTGAGCTGAGCACCAGCAAAAGGCAGGAGGAAGGCTTGTCCATGCGGGGGCATGCTCACCAGCTCACGGCGCCCAGCCCAGCCCTCTGCACGCTGTGCAGAGGCCGAAGATGCACAGAAGCCCGGAAGGCTCGCTCGGAGAACAGGGAGGGGACATTCCAGGCAGATCAGAGGCAGAAGAAGTAGAATCCAAGGCTGCCCAGGGGCCCGAAACTCCCTGAAGGTAAAGGAAACCCCCAAGGACTGAACTAGGTGCCTGCCAGGGTCCCTGCTGCCCCTGAGACTGTGTGACGGGACCAGGAAGAGCTGCAGATGTGTCCGGTGCAGATGACAGAGAAGGTGGCGGCCGCCCACCTGCCAGCACCCCTTCCTCCTGGACACCCGGGGTGCCCCGTTCCCTGGACTTCTCCCCCAACCTCAAAGCTCCCTCCGGCAGGGCGGCCCTCCATGCTGCAAAGAGGCCAGTGTGCTCAAGACGAGTGCCCCAAAACAGTGATGCCCCCAAATCTATCTGTTTACAGGCGACCACAGGAGACCATAGAAAGGTCATTGAAAGGTCATAGAAAGGTCTTCTTTGCAGATCTTTTAAAGTGAGCACCAGAATCTGTGAGCACAGAGTTCCCATCCTGACATCACAAGAGATCTTTAAAAAAATTCCAGATTGTGTTTGGACAGAGGGAGGGTGTTTTTTAAGGTACTCTGACACAAGTAATAAACAGAAAAGATGCATTTCTTACTATTTAGGTAGTGAGAAAGTACGTTGGCCACTGTAGGCATCAGACAAGGCCCCTTCTAATCCTTATTATTTAGAATCACAAAGGGGAGGGATCATCCTTCTTTAAAACTATCTATGGTGATGGATTCCTTTTCTTACATGTACTTTCCTTGGGTTTAAAGAAGAAAAGTATTTCTTTTGAAAACACAGTCTTAGAAGTTCATTCCAGCTTTGCCTTGGGTTTACTACTAGGTCAGTCTCTTAATCTCTGTTTAAATTCTTCCAGGCACAAGGCAGACATAAATAAATGAAAGTAAACTCTCTGTTTCAGAGTCTCCCTCCAATTGATGTGGTTGGCAATAGTCCTTGATCTTCAGGGAGGAAAATGAGACCCTCTCTCCTAATGTGTCTGTGGAAGGCGGAGCTGGGCCCCGGACACCCGGCCTCCTGTCGACTCTTGTGCCACACACCCAGCGAAGGGAGTGTTGGGGGGCAGAGGGAGAGGTCCATCTCCCACCCACCCCCTGCACAGGCCACACCAGAACCAAGGATGAGACCCTCCCGTGGGACCCTCCCTGTCTCAGCCCAGCCCTCAGAGGGGTCAGCATTCCCCTCTGCTCCAGTGGTGGATGGACAGGGAACACTTCCCCAGTGAACAAGCGTTGTCTACAACCAGAGAAGGGAAGCCAGTGGAGCGCCTGAAAGAGCTGCAGCCACTCGTCCCTCCACTTCTGTGCCTGGCACCCAGCACCACACACAGCTTCCCTCAAATATCTCTGTGTCTGTGTCAAACCACACTCCACCGGAACTAACTCTCACACAAAAGGCTTTTGTATCACAAACCCTAGGTTGTCCAGCATAGGATGAGAGGAGCCAATGGCGTCATAGGTGAACTCAAGTTCAAGGGAAGTCCGTATTGGGCAAAACTGAGCAGACTATTCTCCCCAGAGGTCCACCTCCCACCCACCCCTGACCCCGCACCATCCCTGCTGCCTCATCTAAAGTGTTTGCCAAAGAGTTGACATTTTCTTCATGTGAAGTTGGTCCACATAGTCCTTTTTAATGAGCCCAAGAGAAAGATCTAAGACCAATGGCATAAAATAACCCAACCAAGAAATCAAACACATTCTGAAAGTCTGATGTGAGCCACAGAAGAGAAGCCGTATCAGGAAATACACACCCTGAGGATGGCCCTGAGTAACACTAGGACGTGAACCAGGCCAAGATGATGACCGCAGCGGCAGGCCAGCCCCAGCTATTTTTTGTTGCAGTTTGGCTGGGGCCGGGTTTGAACCCACCACCCTCAGTGTATGGGGCTGGCACCCTACTCACTGAGCCACAGGTGCCACCCAAGTATAAATGTCTTAACACAATAATTAAGTAAGTGAGGTGAAGGCTAGGTTAACCAGTTTGATGTAAGCATTCCAAATTGTATATAAAATCAGCACATTGTATCCCATAAATGCATTAATATACACAGTTATGATTAAATTTAAAAATATGTGGATTATCAGATTTGTGGGGAGTCGTGTCCCTCACCCCCAGGTTGTCTAAGGGTCAGCTATATAAGTTGACACACCCCACTTCGAGGGATTGTGAAAATTCACAAAGGATACCAACGATAGCACAATTTCTAGTTCCTTCTTGATGCCACTCTGCTGTAAATATCTCCTGAAAGAAGCGACACTGTACAATTTATATTAAAAATAAAAATTCTCGCCTGTAATAGAAGAAAGAGACAGAACCAAAAAAGGTGTCTCTGTCAAATTTGGGTCATCTTGTTGAAAAAAATTAAAACTATTTTCCTTTTTTATAAATTTTTTTATCTTTGTTTTTATTTATTTGTGTGTTCATTTTTGAGTCAGAGTCTCATTCTGTAACTCTGGGTTGAGGGCTGTGGCATCATAGCTCACAGCCTCTAACTCTTGAGCTCCAGGGATCCTCCTGCCTCAGCCTCCCAAATAGCTGGGACTACAGGCACCCACCACAATGCCTAGCTAGTTTTTATTTTTTTAGTAGATATGGGGTCTCCCTCTTGCTCAGGCTGGTCTTGAACTCAAGGGATCCACCATCCTGAGCCTCCCAGAGTGCTAGGATTATAGACCTGAGCCAAGAATATATATTTGAGCCAAGAAGATACAGGCACAGCCAAGAATAACTATTTTTCTATTAAACAAAATGTTGTTTTTGGAAAAACAGGAGAAGCTAATAAGCTTTCTTTATATAAATGGAAAATTAGGGCTCAAAGTCATTACATCTTCCAGTATTTTAAAACTAGATGCTATACAGTAATTTGAAATTTCACCTAGAAGTAAATCTAGAAAACACTGTTCTTTGCACTCAACATTTTAATGTTCATACTGCTATGAAAAGTATATTTCTTAAATTAAGCAAAATTCCAGGTTCCTGTATTTAAAAATATATTATTTTAAGCTATTGTAGTTTTATTTACTGTTTGAATTTTAATTTCAAATGCTTTACCAATACAGTACTTTGCTGTACACAAATAACACAGCTCTGATTTGGAATACTTACTTACATATATGTTTACCTAATCTGTGTAAAAATACTAATTTCTTCATAGCAAGAATTTAAAAAGCACCTTTATAGTAAAGGTTCAGATCTAAATAACAATATCACTTCAGGACTGGCTCTAAACTAGAATAACTGTTAAAGACTTAAATTACGGTGAAATACAGGCCTGACTTTAAAAAAAAAATGAATGATTAGATTTAAATATTAAAATATTTTTGCAATATAAACATAAGTAAATCCCATTAGTCTTTGCATTTGGATGACATTATTCTAACTTGAGAAGCAAACTGTGTCTCTCTCACTCCCTGCTCATGGTAAGATTAGTCTCTGATGTTCTGACTTTGCTTTGACAAGTGTATCAAACATTTACCTAATAATGTCATTGCATATTTTTCTAAAAAGCTCTTTGCCAATAATATTTCGTTAATTCTTTATAATGTATTAGGCACATCTTTTTTCATATTCAATGTGTAAAATGACTCCAGCCTCAAAGCTGATTTTTTTCCCACACTTCTTTTCATAAGAAAGGTTAGTGCTTAAGAGGACTCTGTCCACTGTCAATTCTATGCTTCTCACTCAGCCATGAATACAGCCCTGCTGCCTGGCCTTGGGAGCCTCCCAAGATCATAGCTACCTGCACCTGCAGGGTCCAGGTGGGTGTCCCCAGGTACAGCCTCCTGCTCTTAACAGGACGTGATGAGATGGTGAGTAAGTGAAGTTCACCCATCTACTGATCTCCTTGGGGCTAGTGACCTTCACCCATCGTCTCCACATGCTCACTAACTAAGACGATTGAGTTCCTGGTCTCCAGTGCCTCGGCGTACATTCTGAAGTTTATATTATTTGCATTCTGGAGCCCTGACTGTCTCATTCTACAGATTTTTTGGTGTCAGACTCTCCTCTTGCCTTTGACCCATTCAATCTTCCCTGAAGTCTGAGTTCTGCTGATCTCTCATTCCCTGGCTTACGTCCATGCTCTGCCTCTCGCTATAAATTCCCAGGGATTTTTCTTGTCAAACATTAAGAACATAAAATATCAAAATACGAAGAAGCTGGGAAAAAAGCCGTGTTTGATATAAAATCACGGGACAATTACGTAAGAAGTAAACACAGTATATTAATGAACGTAGTTTGTATACATAAGAAAATACTTAGAGTAAGTGAAGCCACCCTCCACCAGGCAGGGTGAGAAATGCCATGTCCCTGTTTCTCTTTCCACCGTCCCAGATCCAGTGAAGGTGAGATTTTTATTGCAGGAGGGAAAGGATCATAAAACTGGGTGGACTTATTGTTAGGGGCGAGGGAGGAACTTTTGGTGATTTTTGCTTGTCTTCCTTATTTGCAGTAGATTGAAAGTTCAAAGCAAAGAAAGCAGGGTCTTTAGTTCTATGGGGGAATGTCTTTCCTTTCACCCCAACTTAGAGAGAGTGCCAGCCTGAGGGGGTTCCTGGAGGCTATCACGGGCCACAACATCCTTTATTGGTAGATTATCAGAAAGTTCCCTAATTCCATGGTCATAAAAATTCAGTCACTAACCCAAATGCCTTCTAGTCTATTTTATTTGAATGTTGTGGTTATAAGGATGTTCCTACCAACCTCAAACCCATAGACAATTAGACAAACCTCCTCCCACATTGCCTTCCCCAAAGGGTGGGTGGTGGTTTCCTCTCCCTTCTACTGTGCTGAGGACGGGGTCCTGCAGAGGAAACAGTCTTCTGCAAAGGTCTCAGGCTCAACTGCCCCTCGAGGGCCCATGGTCTCATCTGCTGTTCCCATAGGGCTATGAAAGCCTCAGCTCCCACGATACAGACTGACCACCCTCCTGGGAGAGGACCACTTCACTCAGGGGCCATGCTTGCTGTTTCTCCGTTTGCTTGTTTGGGTGGAGGGAAAGGGTCCTCACTCACTCCCCAGCTCAGCTATACACTTAAAAGGCATGTGCCAATTCACCTGCTTTGCTGCATGTTTGTATCAGAAGGATTTTCAAGTTATCTAGTCCCAATTATTATTTAAACCTTCAGACAACAGCACATGTTTCATTCCTTTCTTCACATTTTTCCCACCCAGGAATTCACTCATTCCTTTCCTGCCCCCAAACGAGCATCCTGTCTGCCAGGACTAGTTCTGAGCCCATCTTCATCACTAATCTTGTGCTGAGGACCTCGGCTTGCCTCCCTCTACAGTTCCTCCCACTGCTGACATGACACAGCGTATTTGGATAATGTTGGTTGTCCCACGTTTCTTTTCCCCAGCAAATTCTCAAGGCCTTAGTTTAAATGCCTTAGAGCCAACCCTCTGCTTGTGCAAGCATCCCCTCTCCCTCTCCATCTCTCTCTCCTCTCCAATGCCCCACCTTGTGTTGCCCACTCAACTCACTTCCATGAGACTTTGAGACTCACTCTCCAGGCCCTCCTCTGGGAAGCATTCATCATCCCTGCGCCTCCCACCCCGAAGAAGAACCGATTGCCACCCCGCTGGGCCATGATGGGACCTGGCCTATGTCTGTATCCCAGGGAGCTCTTTCCATGTAACTTCCATCTGACTTTCTCTTCTCCTCTGGGCTTCTCGATGGAACAGGCTTTGTCTTATTCATCCCTGCAGCCGCCCGGCTACTCTCCGGCAGCTGATAACCAATACTTGTTTCATTTGTGGAGACTCTGAAGTCTAGAGTCACAGCCAAGACGGGAACTTAAGGGAGAGTCAGGTGTCCTGAACAGGAGAAGAGGGAGACCATGCTATCAGGAATCAGACCCAGCTACAATTCAGTCAGCCAGCGAGGTTATGCAATCCCTGCAGTGACAAAGCTTTCTGACGCTCTGATAAGCACGACCACACTTTTTATCTCATTTAATTCTCTTTGACTTGTAGTGTTTATCTGGTTGTTAACTGTAGTAAAGTTTCCTTTCAGCCCCTATCTAGCCCTTTACACAAAAAGTTTGCCAATCCTGATTTGAGACTTGACTGCAAAATTAAGAAACCAGAAAGGGGGAAGCTGGGCTTTGCTGCTGTTTCCTGGCGCCGTGCTTTTGGGTGCTAATGACAAGGTTGGAATCTGAGCAGGTAACACGGAGCACTCAAAGCTCTACACAGTACGTTTCCTTTGTATGACAGTCATGTAGGGGCTACATCCAGAGATCCTCAATGGTTTAAAAAATATGATGTCATTTGAGTGATCTTAAAAGACCTCAACAACAATAACATTTTTTTTAATGGGGACCTCCGATTTATCTGAAATTATCTGTATTATCATTGAGAGCAATTTTTTCTTGAAACTAAAAATCCAAGTTTTCACTGATGAGCGAGGGAAATATAATTTGCCCTCTGTCCATCATTATGACCTCATACTCTAAGTCAGCGACAAAAACAACAGTTTCCCGCTGTCTCTGTTCCCCAAGTCCCAGATCTCTGTTTTGCAATGGATTCCTGAAACACTCATCTGCTGGTGACGACGGTTTGACAAGGGCAGCCCAGTAGACAAGATGAAACCTTTAGTCACATGCCAATTAGTCATTGCTCTAGAGAAGGGGTCAGCAACTATGACCCAGTATGCTCCAATGGCTAAGTCCATACTGCTGCTTGTTTTTAATAAAGTTTTTTTTGCCAACAGCCATGCCTATTTCTTTGCATAGTTATTTATGTGGCTGTGCACTGGTGGAGTTGAGTAGTTACAGCAGAAACTATCTGGCCCGCAAAGCTTCTAATAATCATGATCTTCCCCTTTACAGAAGTGTGCAGAGCCCTGCTCCAGGAAATAAGAAAGGAAAACTAAACTGGGCTAGGCCTAGTCATGGGGCCCGGCTCTCCAAGGCTTATAAGGCTCTGCAACCTGCATAGTTAATGCAGGTATACCCTCAGCTGTAATCCAATCAACTGGTGAAAGTCATTCACTTTTCTTTGCGTGATAGCCACAGACTGAGTGCCTCCTAGTTTTCTAGGCCAGAGATGGTTGAGATGCTGGCATCCTCCTGCCTCTGACACCTTCCTCTGACACCCTCCTCCTAACCAGACCACAAGTCCTCCAAGGCCCTTTTAGGCCCTGCAGCCTGTGCCCAGCTTTCCTCTAGGCTGCTCAGGGAACCTCAGATCACCTTTTTTGATCCCCATAATTAAAAGCTACTTCCTCCATATCCAAATATCTTTCCAGATCCCTCCCTTCCAAAATGTAGTAGATCCACATATTCTTGAAGAGGACAGGTAGACTGTCACAGCACTGGATCACTGCACTTGACAATGACTTACCTTTCTTTGGTCTATACCACTGTCTTCACACTTGGACTTGCCCTGTCCAATCCAAATTGTGAAAGAGAAAGAAGTCTGCAGTCCTGAATGTCTCTATGGGACACTGCACGCTAACTCTATGGATCAGAAAAGAACGGCTTCATTAATTCTTGACATCACCAGCCTTCTGGCTGATGACTCTTTGGGCAGGTGACATGCCTGTGCACTCACCTGAGATGGGCACCACTGCCCGTCACATTACTTGGTGACAAAAAGCTTGAGAGGTGGCCTACAGCTCTGTCGAGGTCCACACTTAATATTATGGTGAAGCGCTTTAGGCTTGAATCCTAACTTTTCTACTTACAACTCTGTGAATTTCAGTGTAATGATATCACCTTCCTGCTGTCACCTTCCCATTCATAAAATGAGGATAGTAATGTCAACTTCAGTGCATGGCTAAATTTTAAACGAACAAAAAAAATGCCTATGTAATAAAATCCTCCAAGTGCGTGATACCCAGCGGTCACCTAGCAGTATCCATACTTTAAAAATGTAAAAATGCCAGGTACATTTACCGTTTGTGTGCTGTGGTTTTGCAGCAAACAACATTACCAGGAATGCACATTATAATGATCAAAAACAAGGCGTTCCCCAAATCCGTGGTGCTTACCAAACTATCCACCTGTAAGGTTACAGACAGAATGCGCACGTAGCTCTGGGAAGCCCAGTTTTGCGCAATGAGGAAGAAACTGGTGTCCCAGGATTAAAGTAAGGCTGTGGATGGGGCAGGAGCCACATGCAAGCCACACTTCTCACACCATTAATTCCCGTTTTTCCTCATTTTAATGAGGCAATTCTGGGTAAGGAAAACATTTGTCCTTTACCCTCTGAAATTGCCAAGCAAATTAAATAGGAAAAGGAAGACAACCTTTCTAAAGTTATGTAGGAACTTGGATTGGCAGAGGACGGTACAGGGTGCGGGAACAAGTTTGGAGACAATCACAGCATGAAAAGCATCTGGAAAATGATCCATCCGTCACCACTCAGTTGCTAGAGAGGGTCCCTTAGCCATGTTCCTTAATGTGAAGGCGAAAGTGGTACATGTCATTATACAGATTAGGGGAAAGAAAGAAGTAGGCCTTGGTCAAGGAAAAACATACTTAATAGCCAAGCCACAAGGACACGCGTGGTCACACGTGCTGGTGCTTCAGGTGTGCGACTCACAAGAAGAAAGGACGTCAACCCTGATCACATTCTTCTCTGCGCTTTTTAGCTTTTCTCTGCTGCTGCTCTGAGATGTTTTACCAGCTCAAATTGGGAGGCAGAAATCCTGCCTGCCCAGGCCCGGCACATTCATCTGCAAACACACGTGAAAGAGAAAACACCAACCCACATGCCAGCAATGTGTGGGCAGCCCTGGTGCCATCCCCAAGCTGGGGAAGCCCTGGCTTCTGGGCTTATATTCTCAGAGAGATTAGGACAAGAACCAGAAAATGCCAGGTGCACACAGCTTCAAGGGCTGTCCTGGACAGATATGCCCCTTATGGAGGTTACGTTTTAGGGTTGACTGATCTTGACATCTCTTTCTGAATCAAACTTCAAGTAATTAATAAATGCCGGCTCCACGGCCTGCATTGACATAAGCACAATCAAGTCCTCCAGGCCCGTCACAGAGGAGGGCGCCAACGCCCTTCAGAGTAACAGTGAACGATGCATGACAGATCCAAGTGGGCCTGTGACAAACATCCATCCTGTGTGCCTGATGACATGATAGAAAAGCCCTGTGCTGGGGGTAATTTTCCTCGCCCCAGCAGACATCACATCACATACGAGACTCTGCGAAGAGCCAACTCAGCTTTTCACTTGGTGCTGTGGCCTCAGACAAGAATTGCTAAAACAGTCGGGAGTTTTCGAAACCACTCAAGGCGGCAAGGGGCGTTATAAATTGCTCAAACATGTGTTTGGCGGCTGTGGGGTGGCTCTCCTGGAAAGAGCCCATGGCTGCAAGCTTAGACGCCAGCAGAGTGCACGCCAGACTTTCAGTGGCTAGCAAGGAATGGGGTTGTAATATCCAGGAATGAAGGGAGAGGGGAAATAACAAATGCTCTGACATCTGTTGTCACAGGCTCTTACATAGCGCAAGGAAATCCCTGCCTTCTACGGGGCTGCCTTGTCAGTCGGGTCCTGAAACGAAACCGCACTGACCCAGTATCCGTTTGCACACAGTTGTGCTACCTCGTCACACTGTGACCTGCACGGAGGCCCCATGGCGTTGAGTTTGTTCAGGGACTTTGGATCAGACCTGGGACTGAAGCCTGGCCCTGCCATTTATTAGCATCTACCTTTGCAAAGCCTCAGTTTCTCCACCTGTAAAATGGGAATGACAATGAAATTATCATAAAAACTAAATATCCTCATATTAAATAATTCATGTTAATACCCTTAATTATGTTGAAAATGCCCCCATGTTATATTTTTAAGAAGTGCCCCAGTTATTGTATGATAAAGGCTAATTGTGGAGACCCTGATTTAGTTCACTGTTTTTATCCTCTGGACAATTCAAGGCATGATTTGTCTTTATAGGGGTTACGTGGTAAGAATACCCTTGTGTTCTGGGCTGAAGTCGGTTTGGGCTTAAACTCTGAAGTGAGCCTGACCCTTGAACATGTGAGTGCTCTGAGCATTTCTTTACTTCTCCCTTTTCCCATAACCTCACTGAGTCTTTTTACTTCCTCCTGTGCATGGCTTTACATCTTTTGCTGTTTCTCTTATATAGGATTAATGTTTATTGACCTGGAATAGCTCATCATACATGGATGACAAACTCCTTCCTGTCTTTCTCCCGCACACAATTTCCCTCTCTTTCATTCACTTTTTTTTTTAAATTTATAACCAAAGTTTAAAATCTTCATGTAGGTCAAGTTGTTAATTTTTTTCCTTTACAGTCATTACTTTCATTGCTTTTAAGGGTTCGTTTTCCCCCACTTCAAAACTAGTCAAATATGCATCTATATTTTCTTACATTTTGGGGGGGGTGTGGTTCACAGATCATCTTTTTCGCCCCTTAATCCATTTGGAACACTTACTCTGATAATGGTTTTTAAAGTTGTAAACTGAAATAGACTTTCGAGACAATTTTTGGTAATATAAACTAAAACCCATAAATGAGTTGGTATTCTTTGGCCCAGAAACTCCACTTCTAAGAAACAGATTCAAGAAAACCACAGAGTGTGTATCAAGGATTTCTGCAGGAGGAAAGTCATCTCCGCGGGGGGTAGGATGAATAAATGTGCTGTGGCTGTACTGTTCCACACAGTCTATCCAAACTCAAGTTGATTAAAATTAAATGAAACTAAAAATTCAGTTCCTTAGTTGCATCAGCCACGTTCCAAATGCCTCAATAGCTTTACATGACAGCTGGCTATCAGAGCAGACGGAACCTCCCAATTCTCATAGAAGCTTCTATTGGACTGTGCTGCTCCACAATCACTAGAATCAGGTTGGTTTGTTTGTTTGCAGTTTTTGGCCGGGGCTGGGTTTGAACCCGCCACCTCCAGTATATGGGACTGGCACCCTACTCCTTTGAGGCACAGGCACTGCCCACTAGAATCAGGTTTTTAAAGAATTTTTTTATTTTTTTTGAGATGGAGTTTCACTTTTCACCCCCAGTAGAGTGCTGTGGCTTCATAGTTCACAGCAATTTCAAACTCTCAGGCCCAAGCAATCCTCTTGCCTCAGCCTCCCAAGTAGCTGGGACTACAGGCTCCCACCATGTGTTTGGTTAGTTTTTCTAATTTTTTGTTTACAAAAAAAAAATGGTTGCCCTGGTTAGGTGCCATGGCATCATCGCTCCCAGCAGTCTCAAACTCTTGAGCTCAAGTGATCTTCTTGCCTCAGCCTCCCAAGTAGCTGAGACTACAGGTGCCCACCTAAAGGCCTAGCTACTTTTAGAGACAGGGTCTCGCTCGGCTCAGGCTGGTCTTGAACTCCTGAGCTCAAACAATCTACCTGCCTTGGCCTCCCAGAGTGCTGAGATTATGGGCGTGAGCCACCTTGCCCAGCACGAGTTTTTAAAGAATATCGAATAACATAAGACAGGTTCATGATACGATGTTAAATAAAGATACCAGAATACAAATTGGTGATCACAGAAATTTAGATTGGTTACAGGAATTGGAATCGTCAATATCTTCATCAAGTTATTTTTGATGAGAGCAAACACAAACCCTGCCCTCATCAAGCTCATTGTTTACAAAAAAGAAGAAGAAAGAAAAAAAAATCTGAAGATTCATAGGCACATAGTAGGGAAATTGAGCACATGGAAACTCCTTAGCAGGTAGTAACTGATTCAAAATCCAAATGCAATCATTATGATACTGGACCAAAGGTCAGACCCAGTTAACACCATATTCCATGGGTGACGGTGGTCTTGAAAAAAAGGAAGCCATGAGTGTTCTTATGCCAAGGCCTATTGTCCAGCCACCATACTCACAGAAACAATTTGGTCAACAAACAGCACATAAGAACTTGTAGTACATAAAGCAAAGAACTTCACTGGGTATTTGGCAAGCATGCAAAGGACTCTCAATCATCAAAAAATACCAAACACAATGAAAGAACACTTCGCTTTAGGGTGCTTGAGACATCGGAGAAAATGTTAGAAAACTTATAGGTAATTTGGGCCTAAGAGGCTTCAAAGTTTAAATTTATCAGACACAGACTTTAAAATAACTAGGTTTGCTGTGCTTGAGACAACTTTTTTTTTTTTTTAATTATTGAAAACTGTAAAGTAACCAGAAATCCTAAAGTTACAGAGTAGATTTGAGAAAGAAGCAAAACAAACATTTGGTTTAGCTTTCCACTGGGAACAACCAAAAACACTGAAAAAATGTTTCTTTTTTATCTTGGTAGTAGCAGCAAAGAGCTAACAAACTAGTGAGGAAAAAAAGATCTGAAAGAAGAATAAAAATTTAAAGAGGTGAGCTCACCATGTAGGAAGATCTTTTATCTAATGGACGTTTGTCAAGGCCAAAGAGATATCTGAGAGACTCAGCACCACTTCTGCAGGTGAGGAGCAGAAAGGCGAAGTTCAGAGTCCACGATGGATGACTACTTTGGCAAAACACTATACTTGTGCAAAACAGAAATAGACCAGCTCTAGAAAAAACCCGAAATCCAGTTTTGGGCCATCTAGGCCACCAAGAAAAATCTTAAGCCCTAAAAATGGACTAAAATAATCCGAGATTCTATCTGGGAGGCCAAGGCAGGTGGACTGCTTGACCTTAGGAGTTCGAGACTAACCTGACCCAGACACCCCATCTCTAAAAATAGCCAGGCATTGTGGTGGGCACCTGTGGTCCCAGCTACTTGGAAAGCTAAGGCAAGAGGATCACTTGAGCCCATGAGTTTGAGGGTGCTGTGAGCTATGACTCCACGGCACTCTACCGAGGGTAAAACCATGAGACTGTGTCTCAAAAAAATTTAAAAAATCCCAGATTCTAATTCCCCCAGGTACCTTATAGAAACAAACCAAAATGTTCTCTATAGAAATAGACTACCATCCTGGACCTCATTAATTCTACAAATGAATTTTCAAATATTATTCCCTCATTCAGTCAAAGACAACCAGTTACACAGGACGGAAAATAACAGACAATGAAAACAGCCCCTAAGGGCTCCACAGTTAGAATTTATCAGACATAGAGTTTAAAATAACTATGTTTACTGCTTGAGAAAATACAAAACATTATTTAAAACTTTGTATAATAACCGAAAATCCTAAAAAGTCACAGATTAGGTTTGAAAAAGAACCCAATAGAAATTCTAGAACTAAAAAGTACAATAACTAAAAAAAAAAAAAAATATATATATATATATATATACAAGAACTGAATAACGCAATGGACCAGTTTAACAGCAAATTAGAAATATCTGTGAACTGGAAGACAAGTTTGGAATGAAGCACAGAAAATCAAAGTTGGAATATGTAGAAAAAAGCATGAGAAACTACAGATAATACAAAGAGAAAATCTAACACTGGAATCCCAGAAGAAAAAGTGAACTGAAGCAATTTCAGAGATAATGGCAAAGGATTTTCCCATTGACCCACTAATTCATGAAGTCCTAGTTATCTTCAATGGAATAAAGAAGAAAGCCACACCTAAAACCACCATATTAAAGCTACGGAAAACTAAAGACAAAAAGAAAAGTCTTAAAAGTAGTCAGATTATAAAAGACTCCCATTAGAGCAATGTTCTCAACTGGTATGCTTTGAAAGGATCTTAGGTGTCCCACAGAAATTTTCAAAGATTATTAATTAAGTTATTTTTGAAAGAAGAAAAGTAAATATATCTTTTTTAACCCTTTTTATGTCAACATAATTTTTTTTTTTTTTTTGTAGAGACAGGGTCTCACTTTATGGCCCTTGGTAGAGTGCCGTGGCCTCACATAGCTCACAGCAGCCTCCAACTCCTGGGCTTAAGCAATTCTCTCACCTCAGCCTCCCGAGCAGCTGGGACTACAGGCGTCTGCCACAACACCCGGCTATTTTTGGGTTGCAGTTTGGCCGGGGCCGGGTTTGAACCCGCCACCCTCGGTATATGGGGCCGGCGCCTTACCGACTGAGCCATAGGCGCCACCCGTCAACATAATTTTTTAAGTGTGCTGTGTAAGTATAATGATGGGCTCGAGTGTACCATGAGATTAAAGAGGTGGAAAAACCCTGCTTTTGAGGAACAACAGTTAAAAATTGTACTGACTTTGCAAGAGCAACAATGGAAGCCAGGAGGCAATGGAATCTATCTTCAATTACTGAAAGAAAATCACTGCCAACATAGAATACTGTACCTAGTACAAATGTTTTTAGGAATGAAAGTGAAATGAATCATTTTCAGACAAACAAAAACAGAAATCTCTACCAGCAGATCCTCACTTCTAAAAAAGATATACTAATATTATTGTTTTTTTGGTTTGGAGGGGGTTACAGTTTTTGGCTAGGGCTGGGTTTGAACCCGCCACCTTCAGCATATGGGGCTGGCACCCTACTCCTTTGAGCCACAGATGCCGCCCAAGATATACTAATATTAATGCAAGTTTTCATGCAGAAGAAAAGTAACCCCAGACAGATGGTCAGAAATGCAGGAGGAAGAAAAAGCAATAAAAATGGAGGTGTTGGCAGATTGGACTCAGAATGTGATGTGAAGAACCACAAAATGCTGATTTACAGAGTGAGGTTTTCTTGGCCTACATTAGTCAGAGGTTATATCCACCTATTCTCAAAAAGAAAAGAGTTAAACCCTATCTTATTTCACATTTTGGAATATATGTTTTTGCTATATTGAGGTAAAGAAAAACCAGATGCCATGAGGAAGAAGTAGACAGATATGTTAGTACATGATTTTTTTTTTAATTGTTGGGGATTCATTGAGGGTACAATAAGCCAGGTTACACTGATTGCATTTGTTTGGTAAAGTCCCTTGTGCAATCATGTCTTGCCCCCAGAAGGTGTGGCACACGCCAAGGCCCCGCCCCCTCCCTCCTTCCCTCTCTCTGCTTTTCCTTCCCCCCCATAACCTTAGTTGTCATTAATTGTCCTCATATAAAAATTGAATAGGATTCATGCTTCCAGTACATGATTTTTAAAATACATATGGCCAGAGAAATGATTTAAAAAGTTAATAGCCTAAGAGAAAATACTTGCAATAGTTTATCGACTAGGATTAGGTTCGATTGCATGTGAGGTAGGACGCAGGGGTCAAAACAGATGAAAGGGAGACTTTTTATGAGATCTGAGACAGTATTTTACTCATTAAAACACAATAAAGTGTTAATAAGAAATAGATGATGAAGTTAAAAATAAAAACTAAGAGATTTAAGCTTTTGATGAATATAGACACATTAGTTGGTCTAGGGGCTAGTAGCTCTCTGTTTTCCATTACGTGAGTTTGAAATATATTATAAATGTAAAATTGTGACATTTATGATACCAGAATAAGATAAGAAATACCCTTTTCTAGTAGATTGTAAGAAAAATGTAAACAGTTGTACTTTCAGGAAATTTAATGTTTAAGCACAGACTGTATGGCCCCTTAATGTCCTCCACCCAGCTCTGGAATTTTAAGTTTGTCCTAAATTCTGTGAGAATGCCAGTCCTGAGTTATTGAGACCTGAGCACTTTGTTTGAAGGATAAGCCAAGGTGGCCCCCCATGATTCTATTCCATTGTTCTCAGAGGAAACATCACTGGACAGAGTGATTCTGTCCACAAGGGTGCTGGGGAGCGTGGCTGTCTAGATAAACTACCATCTCGCTCACCTTATCCATTTCGCTAGGGTCCTTTACTCCAAGGGGTTTCTATAGCATGTCTCTCTGCTTTCCTAAAACCACCATGCGGAAATGTCTGCATTGATGCATTAACTGAGTCAGTTCACGAATGCTCTCTGTCTGCAGGAATAGCTGGATGGGAGAGCTGACATTCGTCATCCATGGAATATTATTCCCAAAGCAGACCACTGTCCCAGGCAAATGCAAGGGAGAAAAAACTAGGCAGGCATCTCTCACTCACCTGCCGGAGTTTGGTTCCCACCATGGAGGCGCTGCTGTCGAGCACAAATACCACATTCTTGGGTAAAGGAGGAAGGTTTTTAGGAGCGAAGTAGTGCACAAAATAGCCATTTAGAACCTGGTAGAGAGAAAAGAACATAAAAATACTAGTACCTAGAACAGGGAGGAAAATTACCTAAAATGAATAATCTATGGAACGGCCTAAAGTCAAAGACTGCAGGAAACAGTCTAGGACCAGAGTCCACCCCCAGAAGCAAATGATCTGTGGTCCTGATCCCTCCAAGAGAACTAACTGCTAATTTACTTTGTATGAGGATAGAATATTCCCTTCAAAATGTTTCAGTGATTTGGGGGATGGCCACACGTACAGCAGTGACTAAAATATTACAAAAGCGATCCATGTCACCAAAAGCGTTTGTGCCCCCGTAATAGTTTGAAATTAATTTTTAAAAAATGATCCATGATGGGGCAGCACCTGTGGCTCAAAGGGGTAGGGCCCTGGCCCCATGTGCCGGAGGTGGCGGGTTCAAACCCAGCCCCGGCCAAAACTGCAAAAAAAAAAAAAAAAATGATCCATGATGGCTGCTAATTCCACTTTAATTATCCGTCCCCCTCTGAACCTTGCTGCTTGAGAATCCTGCTTCTTCCATTATCTGGTCTTTACCCAGCATCTTGCCGGTGGAGACATCAGGTTGTCTACATTCTGTGTGCACATTAATGTATTTTAATATTCCCACCCTGTCTCTGGAGCAATAAAACCTAAAGGGAAATGAGCCGTGGAGCAGTCTCTTTTAATTAAAATTGAAGATGAACTAAAATTCTAACTTAATCTAAAACACCACAGGGAAAATCGTATTACAGATTTCATTTGCGCTCCAGATTACTGAAGCAGGAAATAGGTTCGCTCAGCATCCAGCAAAAGGCCACCACTGGTCTCTTTGAAGACGTATTTTGGGTTAAAACACATTTACTGACAAGCCAAAAGTTCTCTCTCCCTTAGGGAAGTGTGGAATCCACAGTTCTGAGTCTAACTATTAAGAAAAGCTTACGGCAACCACGTGAAACAGCAGCAGCAAGACCACAAGTACCTGGATGTCCCCTATGCTCTGTTCCCTGTTGACGTCGTACCGAATGACAAAGTCTCCCAAAATCCCATTCTGGGCAATCTTGGCTTGTTGTACCACATTAGGCTTAAAAACGATTTTGGCAAAAGTCTCATTTTGGTTGATAACAGTTGAAGGAGGAGGTCCGGAATCATCTGCAAACAAAACGTAAGCATAAAAATTGAACATAGAAATGTTTCTCTGAAGAGGAATAAGAACCTTTTAGCACAGACACGTTTTATCGCAGGTTCCTTTTTCATAGGAACTTCAAGGCTTTGTGCTGATGACACATGACAAAGCAAGAGATATTATACCAAATAGCTCACCTCTGTGCTCCCTTTTGAACTTCTTCTTATGAAAAAATTTAAAACACACAAAAGAAGAGAGAATAGTGAAATAAACCCCTGTGTACCCACCACCCAACTTTAATAACTACCAGCATTTTACCAATCTTTTGTATCTGGGTTTGTCTATTCTCCCACCATTTTTTTGCTAGAGTATTTTAAAACAAACCCCAGGCATCACAGTTCATCCATAATACTTGGCTGTGGATCTCTCGTTCTTTCTAACATAACCACAAAACCATTATCACAAGAAACTAAGGTCATGCCCCATGCCTTATACCTAGTACTCAAGTTTGCATTTACATTTCCCTGATTCTTTCTAATAAAAGTGTTGGTTTGTTTGAAAACAGAGTCCCTACATCCCATTTCATTTCTGTTTTTTAAGTCTCTTTTAATCTACCGTCTGCCCTCCCCAACTTCTTTTTCTAAAGCTACGTACATGTACAATGACAGTTCTGATGGCCACTCCAGAGAAAAAGTTCCAACATCGCTTTGAAGGCTGGACTGGGTACGGGTGTCACGGCTCCCCAAGGGGAGGACCTTGAAGGTGACTGTAGTGATATTCAGCAAGGAAGTACATAGCATGTTTTCTAGGATGAGTTCATGAACTTAATTGCTCAACCTCATATGTGGTAAAAGGCCGGTCATGTGTCCTGCGGTATTTCTCACATCCTGTCCTAACATGCTCCCCTTTTCCTCCGGTTTCCAACCTTGGTGCACAGTGTTAGATACAGGAGAGCAATAGAAAATATTAATGTCTGGGTCCAGAGATTCTCATTTCATTGGTCTGGGACTCAGCCTGAGAATGAAGATGTTAAAAATTCCCCTATGTGATTCTGATGTGCAGCCGAGGCTGAGAACCCAGCACAATCCCCTGTGTTTCCCCATATTCCAGAAGCTACAGCCAGGGGCATAGCTAGCAGCTGGGTTATGTTCAGGCTCGGGGCTGCTGTGAGAACACTTCTGAGGTGATGCTGAGGATCTTCCTCTTCAGCACATCACGGGCACATAATATCTCCTTGTCTACTTTACTGGAGGTGTACGGTGGCTCAGGTGTTGCCAGCCTGACCCATCATCATAAAGGTCCCCAGTGATCTTCCACTCAACTGGTTTATAATCACAGACGATGTTTGATCTGCTCTTTCCTTGGGGCTGCAAAACGATTATTTCTAATGCCATTTTTCCTCCATATGGAATTATTCCATAAAAAAACAAACAAACCTTTCTTTTGTCAATTATTGGGCTGCTTTAACACACTATTGTAAAAAGAAAATAAACATCTCAGGACCCCTCCCCCACCCGATTCCTTATTCAGGAGAGAAGGTCCAGGCTTCAGGCCCCTATGAAGAACTGCCCCATGGATCATTCATTAAGGAAAGTCTTTGCTGGTGTCCCATACTTAAGGACATGCAAACTGTGCCTGTGCCTCCCTGGTCCCATTTCACACTAATAGTGAATTACAAGTTCATCTTTACAGGTGCAAAACAGAGACAAGATAGGATCAGACATTCTTCCACCTGCCCAGAGACACCTATATAATTGATGCTTCCTTCACTTCATTTTTTCTTCTCTAATAGTTGCCTTATCTTGTGTAAAATTTTATTTTCTTGGGTCTCACAAGAATGTAACCATTTTGTCTCACTACCCCCCCCCACCCCATGTCCCTTATTTCTATATGCCTTTAAATGCTGAAACTTCCAAATTCCCCTTCAGAAAAACAGCCAAAGGTTTGTCTGTAGTTTGTGTGGGGCATCCTCAGTTTTGGCTAAATAAATCTCCACTGGTTGAGCTTTTTGCCTCAGTTACTTATTTCAGGTTGACAGTTTGTCCAGAAAGTTTATGCCTCTTTATAAAACAAACGAACAGAAACAACAACAAAAAAAAAGGAAAAAATTCCCAAAGTTTTTTCTAGTATGAACCTTGGGATATGAATTAGACAAGCAGATAAACAGATTTTATGTGATTTATGAAAAACTAATGTCATGACAGATTAAGCACAGAACATCCCAGCTTTTACATCTGGGATTCATTTCCTGTTAGGATACAGAATTGTTCAGCAGACCACCCACCTTTATAAGTCCAAACAACATCCCAGCTACGTATTCAGCAATAAAAATCCAAATTTTGATATATGCATGCACCATGAGGAATATACAAATAAAAATAAGAATTCTTCATCATAAGTATACATAAAGGCTTTTTATCCAGATACTGAATCAAAACTAAGATTAAAACTGTGGCAACACATCTGATTATCTTTTTAAATCTATTCAAGTCAATGGCACGGAATAGGCCGACCAGCAATTTCCCATCTCCAGTTAGCAGGATAAAAAAGGAAATGAGGCGGGGCGGCACCTGTGGCTCAAAGGAGTGGGCACCGGCCCCATATGAGCTGGAGGTGGCAGGTTCAAACTGCAAAACAAAAAAACTGCAAAAAAAAAAAAGGAAATGAGGCATAGATGGCCACAGTAATTTGTACTTAAGAATAAATATCCTTCTGCTAGAGGTTTATTAGACACAAAAGTCAAAGGAAGTTTAAACATTTCCTTTAAAAGAACAGACGATTTTTTTTTTCAGGGACAAATTTAGGTGTAACTTTAACAGGAACCACACGGTAGAACTGAATCTTCTATTCTTTGCCCTTGTCAAGGGCAGGCATTTTGGAAGTGATCAGGAGCTAGCAAACAAATTTTCACCAGCCTGGTCGAAGATGCCTTGGGAAGCTTAGGGGAGAAGAAACCAGGCCGACAATGCAAAAGTTCTTGAAGTCAAAGGAAAATGCGTGTCCTTGGGTTCAGTCTCTCATTGGTGATTACTGGTGAAGCCCCACGGGTGAGAGCCATGGTAATACATCAGCTAAGAACTCAGGATCGTGAGTCAGACAGACTTGAGCTCTAATATCAGTTCCACTTTTTATCAGCTGTGAGCCCCCGGGCACATCACTGAACCTTGGTCATCTCACCCCTCAAGTGGACTAATGACGGTACCAACTTCACACTAGGGAGGAGATTAAGCAATGCAATGCATCCTAGCAGCATTCTGGTTCACAGCGAGCAGCTATGAGAGCTGGGATTCTATAGCTAAATAGATACAAGGTCTACGCAATGTTACACAGCTTATACATACAGAGTAGAAGAAGGAATTCAATATAAGACCATAAAATATGCCAAACTTGGGATACTACATGTCAATAAAAATGAGGGAACGACTACTGCCATTTGCAACGTGGCCGAGTCGCACAGCCATCTTGAGTGAAAATGCCAGACGCAGGAACGTATTCTCTACCCTTCTATTTACATGAAGTTCGACAGCAGGCACAACACACCCACGGCAACCCAAGTGGATTGGTCATTGCCTCTAGCAGGTGGCTACTGAGTGAAAAAGAGCACAAGGAAATTTGGGGGGATAGTGAAAACATTCTATGTCTTGAGGAGGGAGGCAGAGGTATGGGTGTACACTTACGCAAAAATTCACCACGGTGTAGCTCTAAGATTTTTGTATGTACACACCCATTTTTTTTAAAGTTGACCTCTGCTGGGAGTTAGGTAGCAGAAGCAGCATTCCTTGGAATGAAAACGAACAATGTTATTTGCCAAAACAGACCCCTGTCGATCCTCTTCCTTAGGATGGACATGTTTGTGTAGCTGTTCACCTGAGGATTAGCTGGCAGAACTAGGACCAGGGACACAGTTACCCAGGGCACTGTGCCCTGTGGTGTCTGCTCACCCTAAGAAAGCTGTTTCCATAAGAGTACAGGCTTTCCATCAGAGTGTTGGCGGGAACCCTGAAATAACCCCACCTGCCCAATGGTGCACAGCAGTTCTCACAGTATGATCTTGGACCAGTAGCATGAGTGTCACCTGGGAACTTGATAAAACCGTCCATGATGCTTTGGCCCACCCTGGAAACTCTAAATTAGAAACTCCTGGGGTGGACCTCAGCCATGTGTATTTTAATGAGCCTCCCAGGTGATTCTGGGTTTTACCCATAGAAAGCAGACCTATGCCTTACACACAGCAAAGCATCAATAAGACGTGTTATGTGTAATTAGGCAGAGCTGAGATTATCTCTAAGATTCTGCAACAATTACACTTGACTCTCTTTATAACGCCGGCATGTACCTATTTTGTCTTGCTTCAAATCTCTCTCGTGAAAATGCTTTTTACAAGGACCCTGAATTAATGCCATTCATGGCTGCATAAAAGCACTGGGGATTAGAAAGTATAATTTCTCTCTTCATAATTCATTTGACTGGGCTCTTTGATATAGACCATGAGAAAGGAGACAGTATTATTATTTTGGTTTCCTGTTGACCTCTGCTGTTTGCTGGTTCATGATGAAAATTCATGAGTTTCGCCTAAATGGGCTTATTTTATATGCCCTAAGATTGGGCTGGTCCTCAACTTGGTTACTCACAAGAAGCTCAGTTCCTGACACTGATTTCCACACATTAAGTACCAGACAGTGAATGTGACCCAGTGAATTTTCCACTACCTATTTTTTTCAGAAAAAAAAAAGTTTACTGGAACTCTCTAGAAAATAAAACCCTCTTTTTATGAGAGGAGGGGAAAAAAAATCTATGAGGTTAGTATAGACTGCTGCATAGTTACTGACCAAAATCCCAAAGCAGAATAAGGCTGTTTCATTTCTCCCAGCTGTGAATTGGGGCTTATGCTGCGGGCACCACCAAGCATCTCAGAAGCACAGGCGGTGCGGCAGCAGGGCCCTCAGACCCAAGGGCTGTGCTCTAGGGATAATGAAGAGTGCGAGGAAAGAGCCTGGGAGCCGACCAGAAAAGGGGAAGAATCTGACCTACTTTCCTAATGAGAACCATCCCTCCCCTCCCCTGTGTTTCCCTTTCTCCTTTCCCACTTGGCTGGGGGCAGCAGCGAACTGCGGAGGCTGCTCTGATTTGGGGGAGGCTGAGTCTTCTAACGCCACCCCTCTGGTGGTCCCAGGCAAGCTAACACTCCCAAGTGTCCACCACTCTTTCTCCACCCACTGACTCTTCTCTGCCTCTAATCTAAATAGATAAGTTTATTTATTCCTTTCCAATTTGGCTGCCATTTATTTCATTTTCTTGCTTAATTGCTCTTGCTAAAACTTTCAGTATTATATTAAATACAAGTGGTGTGAGCTTTTTCCATGTTTCTGATCTTAAAAAATGCTAAAAATCTTTCAGTTTATTACCATTGAATATGATGTTAGCTATGAGTTTTTCATAAAGTCTTTCTTACATTGAGTAAAATTCCTTCTTAAAATCATTTTTAACAAAATTATTTTACAACAAAAGGGTGTTCAATTTTGTTAAATGATTTCTATGCATCTCATGAGATGATCGTGTGATAGTGACTGCTCATTCTGTTAATGGGGTGTACCAGTTTAATTGATTTGCATATGCTGGACCGTCCTTGCATTCTGGAGTTAATTCTAATTAGTCTAGGTGTAATCCTAGCCAGGGTCCCCAGCTGGCCCTCTTCCTCTCTAAAAGCCCAGTACTTCTGAGTCAGAAGCTATGTCCTCCTTGTGAATTACATAATACCAATGATAGCAGGCTGCAGAGCGGGGCAGAATCAAAATGACTCGGTCCTGAGCCTCACTTCTGTGTCTGCTAACTGGAACAATTCCACAGTCAGAGAGCCACAATCAGGATTAGGAGGTATCACACATGCCAGGTGCCTGGCATACAGTAGGTGCTCAATACATACTATTCCCAACTTCTTCCCCTTTGGAAGTAATTCTTATGCTCTTTGTCTCTTAGGAAAGGCAACTTACAAAGAAAAAAATATTCTTCATAACAGAGTTTACATTTTGTCATAATAGTTTTCTCTGTACTACTGAAAAATTGATAAAAACAAATAATTGTTTGGAAAGGAGAGACACGACATAGTGAACATAACAGGGAGATTATATATATTACATACACATATCAATATATTTCTACAATACAAAGAACAATCTTCACAAGGTATAGTCAGTATCGTCCACAGCCCCTGAAATCACATCTACGCAGGATCTTGCAGTGGAAAGTCCAAATGTACATTTTTTTCTGAAGGGAGGGTTTGAAGCTTTCATCATGATCTCCAAGAAAGAAAGAAGTACGCCTGCACTTTAAACAGCCCTCTGCTGGATTCCACCTTGTAATGACAAAGCACTTTACATACTAATGACAGTGCTGAGGGTGACGGAACAAAGCACAGGTCCTTAGTTCTGCCCGGAAACAAGAATGTTAGTTACAAATAAACATTCTCCTCCCCGCGATCTCAACCACACGGGGGCTAAAGGAAGCCAATTGCTACGAAAAATGTCTAAGAGGGAAAAAGTTTGGAAGCAACAAACTGTGTTCAAGGACACGGGGTGGAAGCTACACCCTTTGGGCTGCTGGACAGAGGGATTCCTAGCCTCTGTTTCCCGTAGACCTTGGCTTTGGCTGCTGTTGTAGAAAAACAGCCAGCACCTGGTGCTGGGACAGAACGCTCTCCCAGCACACACTGCCTGCTCATTTCCTCTATAGAAAGAGGCTAAATCGGCTGTTTGTTTATGTACCCTGCTTATCTAGGATCCAAGAGGCAATTTCTTACATACATGACATTTAAGTGCGCAGCAGAGGACGGAAAGAGAAACCAGAAGAGCAGGAGCAATGGAGATGGAAGGGAGTTTGGTTAAATGCCTTCGTGACCCCCTACAATGTACCATTTTCTTATTAAAACGCATTTGATGACACAGCGTTTACATTTTGTTGTAATGGTGATGGTTGTCTTACTGAAAAGGGTTTTCCTTCCCCCTCCACTGTCATTTGGGATTCTAAATCCTTGTGGAAGATATCACCACATAGATCATATAGTAACTTTTTGCACAGAAAAATAAAGCAAACTGATCACTGAAGGGGTTCAAAGTCAACTCTAGTATTTTCTAGTTAAGGGATGTTGGCCCCAGCTTCTTAGAAAATTAGCCTTCTCCATCCTGAGCAAGAACGAGACCCCATCTTTACTAAAAATAGAAAAACTAGCTGGGCGTTGTGGTGGCTTCTGGAGTCCCAGCTACGTGGGAGGCTGAAGCAAGAGGATTACTTGAGCCCAAGAGTTTGAAGTTGCTGTGAGCTGTGACACCACAGTATTCTACCCAGGGTGATAGAGTGAGACAAGAAAGGAAAGAAAGGAAAGGAAGGGAGGGAAGGAGGGAGGGAGGGAGGAAGGGAGGAATGAACATAAATGAAAAGAACGCGTTCTTGAGTCTCAGTTTTCTGCATCTGACTGACATCCTAAGAGAGTCTTTGGGATGCCATAGACTTGACTCAGCTAACCCCTAAAAAATATAATGTTATCTCTCCTGCCATTATTTCGAGTCCCCTGAAGACCTCAAACTCTCACTGCTCTAAGTATGTGAAACTGAGCTGAATGAAAGCAGTTCAGGAATAGGAGACGGAGAGATTTCTGTTAAATTCCTGGGTGTCTTCCTCCTGCGTGCAGGCGTTACATGATCTAATAATTGGGAGAGGATGGCGGCGTAGTATAGATTCAGCCTACGGCATTTTCCCTTCTTATTATTCATAACTGCCAACTCTACGCACCCAGTAAGATGACCACTATCAAACAAGAAATAAACAGAAAATAACAAGTGTTGGTAAGGATCTGGAGAAATGGAGACTCTTGTACACTGTTGGTGGGGGGTGTAAAATGGTGTGGCCACTATGGAAAACGGTACGATAGATCCTCAAAAAAATTAAAAATAAAATTAGTGGATGATCCAGCAATTCTGCTTCTGTATAAATACTTAAAAGAGTGGCAAGCAAGAGGTAGAAAAAATATTCAGACACCCACATTCATAGCAGCATTACTCACAAGGTCAAGAGGTGGAAATAACCCAAGTATCCATTAAAGGATCCATGGATAAAATGTGGTGTATACACACTGTGGGCTATAACTCAGCCTTTTAAAGAAGGGATTTATATCACAATTTAAAATTTAAAAGAATGATCTGAATTGCCAACTCCAAGTTCTACAAGGGTAGTGGCAATGTCTTAGCTATCTTTAAATCCCAGGCAACTAGCACAGTGCCAGAGCACAGTGACGGCTCACAAGCTTCTCAAACCCCGAGCACGAATACGAGGGGAAAACACATCAGCATGGAACTGACATGTCAGATCCTGGAAATGTCTGGGGTGGGTCACAGATGCTCTTGGGATGTGTGCACGCGTACCCAGACCCACCTCTGGTTTCAGCCACAGCTGTGGACTGTGTCATATACAAGACAACACCATCTGCCTCACAGCAAACCAGGACGGCAAGAAACTCAGCAAGGTCTCCCCGGGAGGGCGGGTTGCTCACCAGTATCAGGCTAAAGAAGGCCCGGACCTCTGCTGCTCTCCGGGGCTGACCGAGCAACAGCCAGTGTCAGAACGAACAAGGTAACAGGGGCTTTCATACCGGCATTAAAAATCAAAACAAAAGCAACTATGGGGCCAAGTGATTCATACCTGAATTATTTCTGTGCCGAACAATGCTGGAAACCCTCATGTAGCAACCAGATAGTTTCCTGGCAAATGCACAGAGATTTCAGAGGCCAAACACAGGGTCATGCCCTTCCAGCCGCTGGGGGGGACTGGATCTGGGGCAAGAATGTGGAAATAAGGGCTTAACAGTCAGTCACCAAGCGGCTCTTTAACAGGGGAGACTCGCCAGATTTAACGATTCAAAATACAGAACCCCCTGTTACATGGGCATGTCAGACAGACAATGGATTTTTTCAATATAAAAATATTGCATAGGACATATTGTTCATCAGAAATTCACATAAAACTGGGCATCCTTATTGCAAGGGTACATGTCAAATCTATTAAGTATAGAGTATAAATGTCTTAACACAACAATTAAGTAAATGAGGTGAAGGCTATATTAATTAGTTTGATGTAAGCGTTCCTAATTGTATATAAAATCAGCACATCGTACCCCATAAAGGCATCAATGCATACATGATTTATGTGTTTATGACTTAATGAAAAAAACCTGGGCATCCTATGTCTGACCTGGCAACCCTAGCAAAAGGGGGATTTATCTAGATTTTTGGAACCCAAGTGAATTATTAATTCATAATGACATAAGAGCTAGACCCAAGATCTGGCAAAATTCACCAACGTAAGCCAGAAAAGTGCTGAAAACCTAACAGTACCATTGTAACCAACAGTTATTTATTCCTTAGTTTGATTAACAAATATTTACTGAGCACCCATTCTATGCCAGGCACCACAGCAGGTGCCCAAGAATACAACCTCAAGAGGGCCTGCACAGCGAGGGCAGAGTCATGGTGGGCACAGACCAAAGAAAAAGATAATAAAACTTTAAACTCAATTCAGTTCAATTCCTTATCGGGCATCTACTGAAACACAGGACAACACTGGAGGCCAAAGCTGACCGTGCACCATGTGTGTCTGGTCACTAGCCTGTCCTCAAAGACAGGTGTGGCATCAACCCCTTCCCCCGCCAACAGGAAAGGTGACAGAGCCGTGTTCTTTCCAAGTAAGCTTCCTGACTTCTCCTGATTATTTGAAGATCAAAATTCCATAGGAATCTTACGTAGAGATGATGTGATTATTACTAAAAAGCAAACCATAAATTGACTTCTGCTTACTCCTGTGATTTGCCTTGCCAGACACGGAAAGGACTCACAGGAAACTTTGGGAGAATACCCCAGACTTGCTTCTGGGGTAGGAGGAAGGAGAGGGGTTCTAACAACCCAGAAAGTCATTGTTTTTGATTGAGGTGAAACTTGCAGAACGTACCATTTATCATTTTAATGTTAAATGGCATTAAAATGGTGGCATTTAGTACATTCTCCATGTTGTGCAACCACTACCTCTAGTAAATTGCAAAACATTTTTATCATCCCCCCCAAAGAAACTCTGTACCCACTGGCTGGTTGCTCCCCATCCCTCCCTCTCCCAGCCCCCACGACCACCAGCTGCTTTCCATCTCTACGCCTCTGCCTACTCGAGACACTCCAACTAAACGAAATCACACGTGTGCCCTTTTGAGTCTGCTTCCTCCACTCAGCACAATGCTTCCAAGGCCCATGTGGGCTGTGGTGGGATAGCTCTCCATTCCTCTTCATGCCTGGGTAATATTCCACTGTGTGCACGTACCATATTTTGTTGATCCCTTTATCTGTCCACAGGCATTAGGATTATTTCCACCTCTTGGCTTTTGTGAATACTGATGCTTAGATGGGTCTCTGTGAGCGTTTGAGAACCTGTTTGCCACCCTCTGGGACACATAGCTAGAGCAGTGTTTTCAACCTTTACTATCTCACAGCACACTTGAACCTGTAGTTAAATTTTTATGGCACCCTTAAATATGTTGGTCAAAAAAAAGAGTAAAAAAAAAGAATATACTTTATGTTCTTTGAACTTCTTGGGAAATCATTTAATTAATGATCTTTGAAAATTTTCAAGGCACACCTATGATCCTGCTATGGCGCACCAGTTGAAAATTGGAGGAACTATTGGATCCCTGGTTTAACTCACTAAAGACCCTCCAAATGTTTCTACAACAGCTGCGTCATTTGACATGTCCATTAGCAATGTGTGAGGATCCAAATTTCTCCACATTGTCACCAACACACGCAAACTTCCTTTTTTCTCATTATAACCATCCTTAGCGGACGGGAAGTGGCATTTCATTGTGGTTTGAATTTGCATTTTTGGACTGACCATTGGTGTGAGCTATCTTTTCCTTTGCTTATTGACTATTTGTCAATCTTCTTTGAAAGAATGTCTATTCAAGTCCTTTGTCCATATTTTAATTGGGTTGTTTGTCCTTTTGTGGTTGAGTTGTAAGAATTCCTTCTATATTCTGGACATTAGACCCGTCACACTTACATGACTTGCAAGTTTTTCCTCCCATTCTGTAGATTATCTTTTTAGAATGTATCTTCTTAAGAGCGTAAGCTGATGCTCTTTCTGCGGCGTTCTGGAGTGGGAAGCTCTTGTCAATGGCCAACCAGGAGGACACGACAGGGTTACAAAGGTCTCCTCCTTCTTGGAACTGAAATTTCCTTTTAGTGTTAGGTTAGGGCAGGGTGAGGTTGCACGAGTCCCTCAGTTTTGACAGAGATGAGGAATTGAGATTACCCAGGAACCCCAGCTGGGGGATTTGAAAACAGACTCTGCAGACCAGGAAAAGCATTTTAGGGAACAAAGGGCTAGGAACAAAAGCCAAATAGTGCTACAAAACAAGCAGTCACTGTCTGGACCCCCCCAACTTTGCTGCATGTCAGAATCACACAAGGATCTTTTTAAAAACTACCATGAACTGGTTTCCGTCTGCAGCTATTCTGAGTTTATCGGCATGTGTGAGACTTGAGCAGGAGAGTTATAAAAGCACCCTGGGGGATTCTAATGTGCAGCAAAGTTTGGGAACTACTGAGCTCAGCAAGGGAGCCATGCCCAACAGCAGGGGTGGAGGCTGACACTCAGAAGGGGCGGTTCCACCAGCCCCGAGAAGCCACGGCGGGATCAAGTTAATCTGAGAAGCTCTTTTTTGACTCCAAAATGTTCATGATCATGTTGCCTTCTCTAAGAGAAGACAGGACACCTAATTTGAGGAACCTGAGGCTGTGTCACAGAGATGGCACCAGCTAGACGGGGATTGCCAAGTGCCACTTCTTCACCTCAACTTTCCACGTTAATGACCAAAACTAGGAGATGGAAGAAGTTACTTATTCCTACCAAGAGTGTGGGCAATTCTATGTGGGCCTGTATACAATTAAAAACGTGGTGGAAAGGAGGAATAACACACATTTTAGTACAGATCTAAAGTCAGAGTATTCTGAAGGCCCCATAAAATTAAGGAACAATCTTGTTTGATTCAGAAGCTGCTCTTGTAGTTTGAGATGCCGACATAGCCGATGTCCCTAAATTCCGCTGGCAAGTCCAAAGTCATGGTTCTCCACCTTTACTAAGCATCAGAATCACCTGAGGTGTTTTTAAAAATACACTTGCACTAGACTGTTTATTGCAGCTCTATTTACAATCTCCCAAATGTGGAAACAGCCTAAAGGCCCACCAATCCAGGAATGGATTAACAAGCTGTGGTATATGTATACCATGGAATACTATTCAGCCATTTAAAAAGATGGAGACTTTACATCCTTTGTATTAACCTGGATGGAAGTGGAAGACATTATTCTTAGCAAAGCATCACAAGAATGGAGAGGCAAGAATCCAATGTATTCAATTTTGACATGAGGACGATTAATGACCTAGTACATCGTGGGGGGTGGGGGAAGGGGAGAGCAGAGAGAGGGAAGGAGGGAGGGGAGTGGGGTCTCAGTGTGACACACCTCTTGGGGGCTAGACACAATTGTAAGAGGGACTTTACCTAACAAAGGCAATCAGTATAACCTCGTTTCTTGTACCCTCAATGAATCCCCAACAATAATAAAAAATATATATACAGCTGTCTGAAATCTCCAGGGACAGAGAGTGAGTGAGTGATTATCTGGGGTTGGGGTGAGAACAGGAAATGACTGCAAATGGGTGCAAGGACCTCTTTGGGGAGACAGAAATGCTCTCCAATTGGATTGGGATAATGGTTGTACAACTCTGCAAATGCACAAAAAATCATCAAATTGTACACTTAGAAATGGGTAAATGTTATTGGTCTGTAAATTAAACCTCAATAAAATATCTTTTAAAAACAAGGAATGGCTAGCACCATAGTTCATGTCTAATCCCAGTACTCTGAGAGGCGGAGGCAAGAGGATCACTTGAGGCTATAAGTTCAAAACCAGCCTGGGCAAGAGTGAGACCCTCCAAAAATTAAAAAAAAGTGGGGAGGGCAAGGACTATAAAGAGTAAACCATGAAAGTCTTACAACTAAACCTAGTTAATGGTAGGGAAAGTATTAGGCATTGTTCTTTAACTTAACAAATAATTTAAGAAGCACTCGTACAGCGTTAAGCTTTTTATATAAATGTACAGAATATTATACCCAAAAGTACAGCTCTGTAGGCTCCGCCCCCAAAAGTTCTAATTCATTTTCTGGGGTAAGATTGGGTTGTCTGCAATTCCTTCTGACCCCCTCCAGGTTACTGCAGCGTATCAGCAGGTTCGAGAGTTACTGGTAAAACCTCAAGGGGAATGAACAGGTATCTTATCCTTCACCTTGCTCATCTCACTCGATTTTACCTCTAGTCCTCAGGGATCTTGTCCTAAATGAAAATTTCCTGCCCCCCCAAATTGGAATCACGGCAAAGGAGGCATCTAGGTGCCATGGGTAAGACAGTAGGAAGTTTATGAGATTTTAACAGAGAGAGTCAGGTAACCAGGCCCAAACAATCGCACAGTTGGAAAAATCTGTCCTAGCATGTCCCCTCAGAAGCTGGCTTGCCCCAGATGTCCCAGGGAGGCCCTCATTTCAAATTCTCTGTTCTGCTGAGCTCGCAAATCCGGGTAGCTCAGGGGACAGGACAGCAGGGAGACCAACGAGAGAGGGCGTCCTGCCTTCGTCATCCTTTGGCTTTTTTTTTTTTTTTTTATTAAATCATAGCTGTGTACATTAGTATGATCATGGGGCACCATACACTTGGTTCATAGACCGTTTGACACATTTTCATCACACTAGTTAACATAGGTCTTAGCAAAAATCCTTTGGCTTTTGAACCTGTGTTAGCTATTTCCATAATCAGCAATTATAGTGCTTTGGCTTCCAAATTACATCTCACAGAATTGGTGTTTACATTGGGAAGGAGCCCATTAATTCACAATTCAATAGACGTGGGTCCAATCTTGATACACAAGACAAGTAAACTAAGCCAAAGATAGATTATAATGCTTTCGGTCTCTCTTTCTATTTTTATATTTAATTAGAGAGAGACTTGGGATGTGAACTCACACCTACCAGTAGTGGACAATCCTCTGTTTAATGAGGAGGTGGTTCAGCAGAGTTCTAAGGGCATGAACTTGGACTCAAGTAGACTTTAATTCAGTTTGTAGCAATAATTAAATATGAGACCTTGTCCATATTACTGAAACTCTATAAACAACCTCCGCTTCTTCATAAACAAAATGGAAACTTAGAAAAATATGACCTAAGAGAGCTGTTGTCAGGTGTGGACGAGATGATACTATACACGGAGCGCTTAGTCAGTATCCAGAACACAGTAGTGTTCCTTATCTAGAATTATTTCTAAAGATAAAAATGGGTCAGTGGTCAGAGATTTGCTTATGCAGATTCCAGAAGTCTGATTTCCTAACAACAGCCAGATCCAGCAGAGGAATGTGCTGGCTGGGGCCACAGCCCTGCGAGGACAGCTCATGCTCTGGTGCAAGCCCAGTCCTGGTGTGATCTCTACCCTGCATCTCCTCTGGAAACCCACAGTGGGGTCCGGTCAAAGTCACAACATCCTGTGCTTCAGGCTGCCAAGGCCACCATGCTGCTGGGGGATCACAGCTGAGCTCTGAACGGCGGGAATGAGGACAGGAAAGAGAGGGCCGGTCCCCCCGCACCTGGCTCTGGGAAAGGCTTATGAAATCTCCATGTTCTTCCGGAAGCAAAGTGTCTGCTTTGGTATAAAGAGCAAGGAGAGCAGTTTTCTTAAAAATAAACAGACCCCAAGAGATCAATGGTCTGGAAAAGTTCCTCTGAGATACCAACAGGCCCTGGATACAAACAGTCAGCAGCCTTTTGGCTGCCACTGTAATCCATACGCCCTCCAGACCTCGCACACCCCCTGTGCACACGCATCCCACTACGCGCACACGTCTCCAAAGGGGCACAGTGGTTCTGAAAGGGAGACAACACACACTCTTCCTTACTGTGCACGGCTGGTTCCCCTCCAGTCTCCTCCTGACACACTAACTGAGCCTGTGCATGGCCCAGACCCAGACGGACAGCCGCCCTCCCTGTGAGAGCCTGCCAACTCAGAGTCTCCTTCCTCCTGAAAAGATGCTTCACTACTGCAGTTGCAAACAGGAAAACGTATCCAATGTACTCCTTACTAATATGAAATCAATATGTAAACAATCGCATGTTCTTAAGAATGATAAAACACAATTATAGTCTAGTTCAGGGGTAGAGGGAAGTGAGGGGGAAGTGGGAGGACGTATGGCAGAAGCGGGGGCAGGAGACAGGACCTCACGTAATGCGCACGGTGTGAGGGTGTATGACCCGTCCCCCGGGGGCGGGGGGCTCTTCTACAAATGGAACTTGACCCTGAAACTGACAGCAATGTAACCTAAATATCATACCCTCAAATTAATTTGAATAAAGTTTTTTTAAAATGATGCAAACAGGAAAACTTCCCTCTCAGTTACTATTAGAGAGAAATAAAATCTTAAAACATTCTTTGTTATTTGTGTATATGTTTTCTTTTCTTTTCTTCTCTAATCTGAAGACACTCAATTTTCTAGCTACTGTTTAAAAGGCACTGTGTTAAATACCAAGAGGACAAAGTTCGATCAGACACAGGCCAGCCTTCAAAGGCACCTATGATCTTATCAGAGAACTAAGATTTGCTTTAAAAAGATATACAGCAGAACCTCTAGAAGTCGACCAACTAAGGGACCGTATCAGACTGGGCAACCCACAGAGGTGGTCACCATAAGGAACTAGGCCTACTGTTCTGATACACACATGTGGTGCAGTCCTGTCTGTGACAATTATGTCAACTTAAGGAGGTGGTCAGTGCAGGGAGAGGGTCAGCTATGGAAGTCCTATTGTACATATGGTGAGAACAATAACAGTAAGAGGTGTTGACTCATGCCTTCAATCCCAGCACTTTGGGAGGCCCAGGCAGGAGGATCGCTTAAGGCCAGGAGTTCAACACCAGCCTACGCACCATAGCAAGACTCTGCCATGATAAAAAAAAAAAAAAAGATTATTTTTAATTACTCATATGTGTAGGCCTAGGCACCCAGGAAGCTGAGGCATGAGGATGATGTGAGCCCACTGTGCCCCACACTCCATCCTGAGTGGCAGAGTCACACCCAACTCTAAAAAAGTAATGATAACATTTACTAAGCTGTTCCGATGACCACGTGAGGCAGTTATCATCCCTGTTTCCCAGATGTGCAAGCTGAGTCTTCCAGTCTCCCAGGAATTTTTTTCAAAGTTACAGTTAATTCCTGAACTAAAATCCATTAACCATGTAACTGCCATCTACATGCCATCAGAATGGGCCATTGTATCTCTAAATGCCAGAGACCCTGACAATATCTTTGCTTTTTCAGTTAGCTCTGGAGTGAGAATGCCGAGCTCCAAGTTTGGAGTCAACACATAGCAAAGGGCCCGAGTCTCCCCCAGAGCACCATGCGCTGGGGAGGGGTGTGTTTTCCACCCCGGGCCTTGCCTGTGTTGCATTACGTTAGACACCAGCGTCCTTCCCTTCCACCTGGCTAGTCACTTCTCTCCTGTCCTTCCCATCTTGTTCCTAAATACACCCTCCAAAAAGTGTTCTGGGCTGCTCTCCCTGCAGCCCCCAGACTGAATTTATTTTTGCTTATTTAGCATTTAAAATTTCCGTGCCCTCAGCAACACAATGACCTAAAATCTTGTCATTCCAATCGTGGTGCAAATTTTGGAAATCATCTGTCTCATACCCCATTTTGACACTGACCAGTCTTACTGCCGTATTAAATATACAGCCCAACCTATTAGTTGCAATTAACATAGTGATTAAAATTATATTATATGGAATTTTTCAACAAATGGAATGCCATTTTAAAAACCAGAATTTGACAAGGTCTGCACTTTACATACGTTCACTTTGAATGCTGTGTTAAATTGCTGTTGTTAATAACTCTACAGTGCAACAACCGGAAATACTAAGTACTAGAAATCTGAAAACTTCACCATAAAATCGAGAGATGTTAAAGACCAAAATAAATGTGTGTTGATGTAAAAAAAGTCAGAATTTGAGAAAAATCTACAGTGAATGGTCCCACCAATGAGCCAAAATGTCTGTATCTTAAATCAAATGTACAGCACACATTATTCATTATTTAATTTTAGAAAGATGGTAATATACTGCTTTTTAAAAACAGATTTTTAGAAAATGGTCCCATATTCCTATACCCCTAATACAAAATGACTATTTAATATAACTTCCTAGGCTTTTCTCACTTTGTATTTAACAAAGTAGGCATATTTAACGTTCTAACAGATGTACAACTTCATCCTTCTCTCTGTCTGACATGCTGAATTGTCTCACAATGTCATTTACTCATCCCCTCCCACTCATTGACTATTTGGGCTGAGGGAATGACTTTGATACTCCAAATATTATCAAACAGGCTGGTACATAAACCATCCCCAATATCTAAGATCTTTTTCCTAAAGTAGATTCCCAGAAGCACTACCACTGTGTCAATAATTTAAACATTTTAAAATCAATCAGAGCCTTGCACTTTTTAAAAAACAATGACAATGGAGTACTAGGCACAGTCTCCACTCAGTCACTCTGGTCCCAGTTCCCAGCCTGTGAGGGGGGCACGCATCCTTTATGGAGTTCTCTGGAGCCGAGGCCCACTCTGAGTTCACGAGACCCCAAGGTCACCAGCGTCTGTACTCACCGTCCCCTCTGCCCTTCTGCCTACTGTTCTGCAGTGGCAGCACCTCCAAGGCCGTGATGCCCGACTGCTCCAGAATGTCGGCCTCCACCACCAGCCTCCCAGCCAGCTGCTGGGGCCGCACGCTGACCACGTGCTCGTATTTGCCCAGGCGCCGCTGCAACAGCTCCTCGTAACTCAGAAAGAAGGCGGCCTTGTCCTTGCTGGGGATGACCACGGAGGCTCTGAATACATCAGTCTCCTTCTCCCTGTCGGGGAAGACAAAGGGACCCCAGGCAGGGTTCAAAGTAGGACAGAGCCAGGTTCCCTCCATCCCCTCCAGGCACTGGCCTCTGGGGAGACCAGTGGGCACATCAGAGAGCCCTAAGAAAGGGAAGTTAAAACCAGTCCCGGAGGAAGTGAAGACCAGCACTGGAGGAAGGTTGCCTGGGGCAAAGAATGGCGAGTAGCAGGGACTTCACAGATGACTGGCCTCCTCCTCTCCCGGGCACAGACCAAGGGGGCAATCTAGAGAGGGGAAGTTAAGGCTGCAAACCACTATAAGACAGGTGTGAAGTGCATTCTCCCCTTTACAGGATGGCCAAATAAATGCTGGCATTTTACATAACTTTAAAATAGCCAGTACATTAGGATTTTACACCTTGGTAACATTTGTGGATGTGTTTAGGAGGATAACTATGGCATGAAAGACTGCAAAGCTAAGAAAAGACAAATGATTTGGAACACTTTCGCCATATTCACCAAAGAACTAGGCATGGAGGAGTGACTGTTAGTGGGTAAGGCATTTTCAAAAGCTTCCAGAGACTTGAGGGGAGGGAGTTGAGCAAGAACGTTACATCTCAGAATGTGCCAGAAGGGGCTGCCACCAAGGAGAAGGCCAAACTGGCAGACCCTCAGAAAGAGACTCACCTTGCAGGGTCTGAATCAGGTAGGATAGCACCAGGTGAAAGTGACAAGAGGGACCAACTACAGGGAGGATAATCCCAAATCCATAGATAAGTGAATGGCCAAGACAACAGACTTCCCATACTCCTCTTTCCCAGTCACAAGTACTGAGATGGAAAACTTTTCTTGAGCATTTCCAGAATGAATAAAAAAAGGCTGATGCCTAAACCCATTATTGTAAAACTTCAAAACATCATGTAGAGAAAACACAGAAAAGGAGTATCAGACCACATGAGACATGTCACCAGTGAGATTGGATGTTACAAGATTTTGGAACAATGCCTCAAAGTTCAGAGGAGAATTATTCTGATTTTACATTCCACAGACAACCAAAATATTAATCCAAGTCTCAGAATGTTTACCTCTTATGCATCCACTCTGAGAAACTACTTCAGCACGTACTCCAGCCAAATAAAGGAGGAAACCAAGAAAGGGGAAGATGTGAAATATAGAAATAACAAAAGCAACTCAGAAGAAAAGGAGAAGAAACCCCTGAGTAACAGCCATAATGGTATCCATTGTCCGAAGACATCTGTGTTTTTTTGTTTGTTTGTTTTGTTTGCTTGTTTTTTAGAGTGCTGTGGTGTTATAGATCACAGCAACCTCAGACTCTTGGGCTCAAGCGATTCTCTTGTCTCAGCCTCCCAAGTAGCTGGGACTACAGGTGCCTGCCACAGCACCTGGCTATTTTTAAGAGAGGGGGGTCTCACTCTAGCTCAAGCTGCTCTCAAACTTGTGAGCTTAGGCAATCTGCCCACCTTAGCCTCCCAAAGTGCTGGGATTACTGGCATGAGCCACCGACGTCTGTGTTTTAATGGCATGTTTTAACAGATCTGAAATCATAACTGTCTTCCCAGCAGTGATGTCTTCCAGCATCAGGGGTGATACGGATGTCACTGTTTACAGAAACTTGGTAACAACTGTTTCTCTTGTCATCATTTCAAATGAGTTATGTGTCTTGCTAAATGTTAATAGTGACAAAATTAAATTTTGTCTCATGAGGAAAAAAAGGAAGGCAATAGAAAATGCGAAGAAAAACAGAAACTTACAGGTCATGATCTAACTAAACTGTGGCAGGAGTCTGAACATTTGTGATAAATACCACTTGAGACATACCTGTATTCCCACAAAGTTGGGTTTTAACTGTCCGCTGCAGCAAGAGGGGCCACACACCAGACACACCATGAGCCATCTCACCAAACAAAGGAAAAGACAGGAGAAGGGTGACATGCAGGGAAAAAGTTAAGCAAAGCAGTGTTTGGACAGGTTCAAGGCACAGCATGGTATGTTTAAAATTGTTAATATCAGCTAGACTGGGAAGCAGTCTCTAGGTTATGCATCCTTGGTAATAACATTAAGATAAATGTAAAATACCATGTCTGAAAACCCCTTATCTATAACTCTGGACCTTGGTTGCATTTCTGTGGCCTAGCAACCCCTTGGCTCAGGTCTTCCAGAAAAACAGATGTTCCATTCTCACTAATAGGATTTCCAACAGCAAAACTTCTGACAGTTTAAGACTAACTAACTTTCCCAAAGCTACGTCCTTTTGTCAATGAACCAAATCAGATTTATAGGTTCACATCATTTTATCTAGATTCAAAGATCACTTTCCTACAAAGGTTATGGAGGCCTAGAGAGAGAAATGCAATCTTAGTGCATAGAGGCCCCCACAGGAATGTTATTTCTACAGCCCTAAAAAAGCAAATGCTGTGTATTGGTTCCCAATGTTTAGATTTAGTTTAAAGGCAAAACAGAGAACACAAGTATTGTTAAAGGTCAAAATTTAAATGTCAATAACTCCAACAGGGCAAAATAAGTGATCAGGTAACAAAAGGCGGGTACAAGAAATGGGGAAGGAGAGGCAATGTGAAGGCTAAGAAGGAATATTCCCATTTAAGACAGTAGGAATAGCCAAGATAACCTACACACTGATAAACGGATGAAAGAAAATATAAAATAATAATATGAAAATTTGCAATGCAGAAGGAAGTAGGAGTATTGTAAGTTTGCTAAATCCTCTTTCTCTGCACCAGAGGGTCAAGAGATGATGTCTTATTTTTATCAAGAAATCAGGCAGGGCAGTGTGGCTCATTCTGCAATCACAGCACTCTACCAGGTTGAGGTGGGAGGATTGCTTAAGGACAGGGGTTTGAGACCAGACTAAGCAAAAGCCAGACCGTGAACCTACAAAAAGACAGAAAAATTAACCAGGCGTGGTGGTGGTGCCTGTAGTCCCAGCTACTTGGGAGGCTGAGGCAAGAGGATCCCTTCAACCCAGGATTTGAGGTTGCTGTAAGCTGTGATGACACCACCACATTCTACTCAGGGCAACAGAGTGAGACTGTGTCTCAAAAAAATAAATAAATAAAAATAAAGAAAGGAAAGGAAAGCATAAAACAAGACAAAACATTGAAGGATGGCCACCATACTATTTACAGTTAGGGAGGTAACTAAAAAGAAAGCTAAATGTAGAAATATTAGAAGTGGGTGTTCCTAGGAAGAGACGGCCAATGCGTGGGTTTGGTAAAATTTTCCTTTTATATTGTAAATACCTATCTAATATATTGTCAACTAGTATAGATTTTTTTTTATTTTGATAAAAATGAAAAAGAGAAAAGTACTTGGGGCTAGAAAAGCAGATGGGTAGGGAAGGGCTGGAGAACAAAACACCTTGCTGAAATGGATTTTTAATTCCTTAATGAAACACTTACCCTTCATCTTCTGTGGTTTTGTCCCTTTTCTCTTTCACCCTGTCACCATTCTTCTTTTCTCTCTCCGTAATTTCACCCTGATACACCTTGTCTCCGATAATCCTGAAACACAAGAGACAGCTGTGTCACCAGCCTACAGTTCGAAGACAAACTCAGACACGGATCTTATAACCATGACAACCCTAGAAAATATTTTTATTTATATCCTCTTGGATATGCAGAACGAATACATTACAGACAAGGGCATCACCCTTGATTCATTCATTTCGCTCTAGGGCAATTTTCAATAGGTCCAAATGGTGAGACCCAACCCACAGGGCCTCAGGGATTCTCCAGGAGAAAATCACGAGATCTGCTCAAACTTCCACACACATTTGCCATCTTGAATCTTGTCCGGACCAAAAACTAAACCTGATACCTACCCTGATTGGCATATTTTTACCTCTTGAATCACAAGAAGAGGAAAGATATCCAATTTAGGATGCCAGAAGTCTCATGCTGCCTCCTTATTCTGGTCTCAGCCTAACCTTGGCCTTCTCTGATTTCCCTACCTAACAAGCCCCTCTCTCTTTGACTTGTCATCTTCATAACATTCACAATTGCCTAAAACTATTTCATTTACCATTTTGTTTATTGATTCATTGTCCATTTATCCCCACTAGAATATCGTAAGCATTGTGACATTGTCTTCCCCCCAAAGAGAGGGTTTCTCTCTGTTGCCCTGGGTAAAGTGCCACGGCATCATCATAGCTCACTGCAAATTCAAACTCCTAGGCTCAAGAGATTCTCCTGCTTCAGCCTATTGAGTAGCTGGTACTACAGGTGCCCACCACTACACCCAACTTAGTTTTGTATTTTTTGTAGAGATGGGGTCTCTCTCTTGCTCAGGCTGGTCTTAAACTCCTAGGTTCAAGTGATTCTCCCACCCAAGACTTCCAAAGTGTTAGGATTACAGGTGTGAGCCACTGAACTTGGCCAACAACGTCTTTTTCATAAAAGTATACCAATCTCCTTGAAGAGTGGCTGGCCTGTAATGAACACTCATTTTGTTGGAGGGAAGAAAAGAAAGGAGAAGAATGAGAAAAGAAGAGAGAAATGAAATGACAAGGGAGAGAAAGGAAGAAGGAATGAAGAAAGGAAGGGGAGGAGGGAGGGAAAAAAAGAGAGAGGAAGAAATGAGGGAGTGAGCCAGGGAGAAAGGAGGAAACAAAAGAGGCCGCCTTCCCGTCCACACTCCACCTACTGGGATATGAATTCTCACAGCCAAAAGGCTGTGGGTCCTCACATCGTCTTGGGCTCGCCCCAACCACCCCACATAGAAACCTACGTCTCTGACCAGCATGTCACCTACATAGTAAAGTTGGTGATGAAGGCTGCAGCTGGAATTTGCATCTGAAACTCAATTTCATGGTCCTCAGAAGCTCTGTTCAGCATTCTGCAGGAAACCGTCGTGAAGGCATAACGAGAAATAATGGTGGACTTCACCGAGAATTCTGCCATCAAAGGTTTGGTTTTCTGTAGGAAGTAAAGCACACAGTCTTCTCAGCAACATCTGAAAGCACGAGTCAAACATTCTGGGACAGGCCAGGGTTTTTTTTCCTATTCAGGAAAAAATCCTGAATCTGGGAGCCTTTGCCCTGTGATTCCCGCTTCCTTAACTTTGTCTTGTCCCAATTCCCCCGTTAAGTCCCTTCACTTGTAAGACAAGTGAAGAATTTGTACAACAAATTTGTACAACAAATTCATAATGTACAAGCAAACATTTTAACACAGTGACGATTTCCAATTAAACAGAAAATAAACATTGCTTAGTAATCCAATTATTGGAATTTTAGAAGTTAATTGTGTGACATATACCAGACTTCTAATAAAAGTTACCACTTTTACATCACACTTGCAGGACCATTGAGTTGATCAAAACATCAGAACATGGCTAAAGAAACTCTCATATTTTAAAATTAAATATCCACCAAGTATCCACTTAGAGAATGATATGCCAGGGATTCCCCATCTGGACTGCAGTCACCTTATTGTGAAACAGAATCAATACTAAATTCAACAGAGTATTCAGAAACTAGAACCCAGAAAAAGGAAAGCCTCAAAATCTCTGTTTAAGGCAGTAGCTAGATGGTATAAATTTAGCAGCCTGTTAAAACTGTTCAGGGTTGGCCAGGCACATGGCTCACACTTGTAATCCTACTTTTCTGGGAAGCCAAGGTGTGAGGACCCCTTGAGCTTGGGAGTTGAAGACCAGCTTGAGCAAGAGCAAGACTCTGTTTCTACTAAAAACAGAAAAACTAGCCAGGCATTGTGGTGGGCACCTGTAGCCCCAGCTACTGGGGAGGCCGAGTCAGGAGGATCGCTTGAGCCTAGGAGTTGGAGGTTGCCGTGAGCTAGGCTGATGCCACAGCACTCTAACCAGGACAATGGAATGAGATTCTATCTCAAAAAACAACAACAACAAAACTGTTGAGGGTTTTTCCAGCCGTGTCAACTGCGCTATATCTGATGACAAAGCCTGAGGAGGAAGGGAACATTCTGAACAATTGACAAGCATGTTACAGGCTGGCTGTGTCCTCCCAAAATTCATGTGTTAAAGTCCTATTCCTCTAAAGTGATGATCTTTGGAGCTGAGACCTTTGGAAAGTAATTAGAATTACACGAGGTCATGAAGATGAGATTAGTACCTCGTAAAAGGGGACAGGAGGCAGCTCTGTATGTCTCTCCCTCCACGTGTGTACACTGAGAAAAGGCCACGTGAGCAGACATTGAGAAGGTTGCCGTGCGCAAGCCAGGACAGGGGCCCTCAACAGAAACCAAACACTGCGGAACCTTGATCTTGGACATCCAACTTCCAGAACTGTGAGACAACACAATTACACTGTGTAAGCCACACACAGGAGACTTTGTTATGGAAGCCAGAGCAGAAAGACAAGGTATCTGTTACAGTCTTGGGACAAGTACATAAAGCAGGTGTCTTATTCCCATTTCACAGATGGAGGGGAGCTAAGTGTGAGCACAGATTGCTCCCAAGTCTGCCTGGGGCCTCTCACTGTGGACACGTCTTCCTCATCTTCCTGTGCCCAACCCAGCAGCCTCTCAGTAAAGGTTGAGAGGGAAACCTGCTTACTCTGATGGGATCACACTCTCTCTCTCCCAGGGACTGTGGCCTACCTGGGCAATGAACATTTCAGCCCTCCTCTGATTTATTGATTTATTTACAGCCCTAGGCTGTAATTATTTTCATAATAAACATATGGTTCTAATGTATTGATATTAAGGCCTATGGCTCCTGGGACAGCCAAAGGAGACTGCAAATTCTGTTTCAAAAGGGTCACCACAGAATGCTAATCTAATTAAACCAAACATTTACTCAAAAACACTTGAGTCCAAGCATGGTCTGCAGGGTGAACCACCCAAAGCTTAATAGACATTTTATATGACGGACGAGAGAAGTGGCTGAGAAGAGGCTCACACCCGCCAGGGGGTGAGTCGGGGTGATCAGAGTGAGCACAGGAGCAAGAACAGAGAATGGGCAGGTGCTCCGTGCACAGGAGTCAGGACTGTTCATCTTTGTGACCAGCTGTGGCTGAACGTCCTCAACAAAAAAGCGAAAGATGAGTGGGAACAGGTAGGATTAATAGGCACGAGCCCAGCCCCTCCCGCACCATCGGCTCCTGGAGAACACACACTGACAGTTGTTTTTTGTTTTTACCCACAGCTCTCGGGATACAGAAAAAGTGAAAAATCATATATGGAATTCAATTTTCTGAATCTAGAACAATGAAAGGAAATGACAGATACCCAAAAAGGAAGCACGGTAGACTAGGACTTACTAAGCACTATTACAGACTAAATTCTGTGAAGGTTTGAGAAGAAATATTGCATGTGGTTCCTTCCCTCAAAGAGCTTATAATCAAACTGGGGAGAAAGTGCAAAAACTAGAAAGCAATGTAGGAAGATGGGTGAGCAGGAGAGAGAGGGAGAAAGGGGTGGGGGGTAGATGGATAAATGGATGTATGGATGAGTGGACAGACATATGACAGATTGATGGATGCGCGGATACACCGATGATGGTAGGTAGTAGGTTGGTAGACGCCTAGACTGTAAGACCCTGCAGAGTTCAGAAGAAAGATGCATCAGTGAAGTCCGTAGAAGGAAGAAGAGTTGTTAACATGGATGTAGTATTTCTAAGAGGTAAAAACATTCTAAGAACACAGAAGACGTGAAAGTAAGGATGAAGCACAGCACGTTCCTGGCACAATGACCAGAAAGAACAACACACTGTGAGAAGGATGTTGGACAGGCAGAGGACACACACAGGCAGGGGACACAGGCAGGGAACATAGGTAGGAGACATGGGTAGGGGACACAGGCAGGGAACACTGGCAGGTGATGTGGGCAGGGGACACGGGCAGGGGATATGGGTAGGGGACACAGGCAGGGAACACTGGCAGGTGATGTGGGCAGGGGACATGGGCAGGGGACATGGGTAGGGGACACAGGCAGGGAACACTGGCAGGTGATGCAGGCAGGGGACATGGGCAGGGGACATAGGTAGGAGACATGGGTAGGGGACACAGGCAGGGAACACTGGCAGGTGATGTGGGCAGGGGACACGGGCAGGGGACATGGGTAGGGGACACAGGCAGGGAACACTGGCAGGTGATGTGGGCAGGGGACACGGGCAGGGGACATGGGTAGGGGACACAGGCAGGGAACACTGGCAGGTGATGTGGGCAGGGGACATGGGTAGGGGGCACAGGCAGGGAACACTGGCAGGTGACACAGGCAGGGGACACGGGCAGGGGACATAGGCAGGGGACATAGGCAGGGAACAATGGCAGGTGATGTAGGCAGGGGACACAGGCGGGGACATAGGTAGGAGACATGGGTAGGGGACACAGGCAGGGAACACTGGCAGGTGATGCGGGCAGGGGACATGGGCAGGGGACATAGGCAGGGGACATTGGCAGGTGACACGGGCAAGGAACACTGGCAGGTGACACGGGCAGGGAATGTAGGCAGGGGACACGGGCAGGGGAGACGGGCAGGGAACCAACAACCCTATAACGTAAGCAAGAGTTCTGAGTAGCAAACGAGTCCTGAAAGGACAGATATTAAACAGTTGCCTCAATTTTTCCCAGGGCACAGTTCTTAATAATCCGACGACACGTTCTCTATGTTTATATTTAAATAATAATTTGGTTTGGGGATGTCAACTGGAAAAAAAGGCAAAAAAAAAGGTCTTCCTGTGACATAATGTCATTTCCTCATTATTTTTTCCTACAAAGGCAAAACAGATGGAAAAGTGTTTAAGGCAGGGAGTGTCTTAATTAGCTGCTCCAGGGACCAAAGGTTTTTGCATGACTCATGTGAGTCACTTAAAATCAAGCCACCCAGAGGATGTCCTGAATTGCCCAAGATGCCATCTGGAAATGTAACAAAGGAACGTTGGGACGGTATCTGCCAGAAGTTCCGGCCTCAGCGCCCCTTCCTAGAGGATTAACCTTTTGCTGCTTCTTTCAGGTCTAACAGTTCTTTAGTGACCATTAGAAGAAATCATTCTGGACGTGGCGGAGAACCTCAGAAATCATCTCACTTTGCACTCGGTTTGTTTTATAGAGGAGGGTGGGTCCAAAATCTTTACTATACTTCACTAGAGTGAAGAAAACGCCTCTCGTTTTCAAGATCAGTACAGCCCATGTTGTTATTTCACGAAACAGAAGACAAGGGAACTTCCCTGATTCTGGATTTACCACCTTGGGGAACAATTTTACCCCTCTGTAGATGGAAAATGCCACGCGCTCTGAATTTCACATTTGTGTTAATATCACACAGTCTACTTGGCAATAGTTCACGGCATGACAGGAGAAGAAACAGAATGTGCAATTATCACCTTTATATAGGAAGGCTCCCCACTCTATACGCCTCCTGGAAAGGGCAGACCCGCTGGTTAGAGGTGGGGATGGAGACACACGTGTCACCACCCTGAGCCAGGTGACAGTGTCCAGAATTATGCCACCTATTCTAGCTGAGAAGAGCATTTCTTTCAGGCATATTTTCTTATGTTCTGTATTCTTGATACCCTGGTATTTAGGATTTTCATGCTGGAGAGACCACCCTTCTAGGGCCAGGGCTGGTTCATTCCTAGAGACAGCAGACGCTCCATGGGAGTGTACCATATACGTGCAAACCAACCAACCCACAGCCTACAGCCCCAGCCACATCCTCCATCAACCTCTCTCACCCTAAGCCAATCTGCCCCTGCCCTAAATCACGCCAGGTCCCAGACAACCAGAGACCACCCCTATGACCCAAAGCCTGCTGAAATTACTCAAACTATCCAATGCTAAGTCTGCTCAGAATGTCTGCCCTGCTCCCCCATGCTTCAGCATGAAAACCCCAATAACGCCCTGCTCCACCTGCCTCCCCACTAAGGCCCTGTATGCTGTCCTCTGGCTCCTGTTTCTGGGGACCTGTGAATGGGAACCTCTTTCTTCATGACAGTCATTTCTGTGTCTGTGTGTCTTACCAGGCCTGCCTAAACCAGATCGTGGCTGGACACACTTTAGAACACCTGGTATGGAGCTGCCACTGAGACACAGTGGCTGCTCTCAGGAGGCTGAATGACGGCAGTCAATTGTCTTAGACAACCTAGGCCAGCATCTGGGAAGCACCACGGAAACTCAGACACAAAAAGACCCCTGCTTTCCAAATTGTAAATTGTGTGTGTAATACCGAGGAACTTTATAAAAAGGGTATCTAATCAATTCAGAATAAAATTAAGCAAATCCCTGCAATCCCGGCAGTGGCAGGAGGTTACCAGCTGTTGTCATCCACGTTCTATTCATCAGTTAGAGCACCAAGCGTTCAGGGAGGCACAGCAAGAGTTAGACGGCTGGAGAATGGGCTATAAGGAGCTCACGGGGTAAATGAGGCTCCAGGCAGGAGCCATGAGTCACGGGGGGCCTTACACACCCTTGGAGTCCGTCCCTCAGGTGCTGTGGAGTCATTGAAGACATTCACATCAGAGCATGATGTGCCAGGTACACTGCTGGAAAGATCAGGCTGATTCCAGCTGGGTGATGAATAAAGTTCACGTTAAAAACTTAGAATAGACTCAGTGCCCGGAGCTCAGTGGTTAGGGCACCAGCCATATGCACCAGGGCTGGTTTGTTCAAACTCAACTGAGGCCTGCTAAGCAACCGTGACGACGACAACCAAAAAATAGCCGGGCATTGTGGGGGGCGCCTGTAGTCCCAGCTACTTGGGAGGCTGAGGCAAGAGGATTGCTTAAGCCTGAGATTTTGAGGTTGCTGTGAACTCTGATGCCACAGCACTCTACCAAGGGCAACATGGTGAGACTCTGTCTCAAAAAAGAAAAAGAAAGAAATTAAAACTTTTATATGGCAAATATACCATAAACAAAGTTAATAGACAAATGACAGATTGAGGGGAAGTCATCCCATTCAGAAGACGGTGGGTATGTATAATGTACGAAGACCTCTGATAAATTGACAATTAGGTGGGTAAAAAACACAATAGCAAGATAAGCAACAGACCTGGAAAAGGAATTCACAGAAGAATGACCCTGAACCAAGAACAAACATATTTTAAAATGTCCAAATCTATAAGTAGTCGTGGAAACGCAACTTAAAGGAACCGTAAGATCCCTCTATCTAACGGACTGCGTCATCAGAGAAAGTCATTACATCAACTGCTCATATCACTGCTAATAAAGAAGAAACAAATACAGATGGTGTCGAGAGCAATAGTGTTCAAAAAGTAATCTTGTGACATCTAGTAAAATTTAAAATGTATATGCACTTTCAATCAGCAATCCTCCTATTAAAACTCTAAGCTGCAGAATTAAACGCACCCACATAACAGAATGAACAAAAGAAGCTTTAGTGCAGCATTGTTTATAAAAAGCTAGAAACACATTGAGAGCTCGTCAATAGTAGAATGCTTAATAAATTATGGTGTCAATGGTAGAATGCTTAATAAATGGTGGGCTAGCAATATGGAATACTATTGGCCATTTTAAAAAGTCCGTAGAGCTATGCCAGGGGAGGTATTGAGTGAAAATTATAAGGAGTAGAGAATGCGTGGCATGAGAGAACAGTTTGTTGAAGATCATGGCCTCAGAAGCTGCATTGTGAGGGCTCAAATCCTGGCTCTTCTTCCCCTTCCCAACTGTGTCATCTTGGGGAAGTGACTTGATCTCTCCAAATCTTTTTTTTTCATCTATAAAATGCCTCAATGACTTACTATGAGAATAATTAAGTCATGACCCTTAAAAACATAAAGCCCTTAGAACAATGCCTGGCACATAGTAAGCACTCAATAAGAATCATCACATATTAAAGTAATCCCAGGGTTTTGATCAAAAATCTCATATATGCAAATGTATACAGGGTCCCCGTCTTCCCCTGTGGTGTGTCATTTTTCTCAGTGGCACTTACTTCTCAATTATTGATACACTTATAATTTATTTATTTGCTTTGTTTTGTCTATCTTTGTCCCCTTTAGAATTCAAGCTCTGTGAAAGACGGGGCATTTTGTGTGTTTCGTTATTGCTGTTCCCACTGCCCAGGACCGTGCTGGGCAGGTAGCAGGCACTAGAAAAACTACTTGTTGAATGAATGAATGAATGAACATGTGTGTATGTGTGTTATGTGCTGTATGTCATATGTGTTACGTGTGTTACATATATGTGGATATATGTATGCGTGTGTGTGTGTATACGTATATGTATATATTGCTAGGAGACTCCATGAGTTTCTGATATTACTGCACATTTCACAAGCAGTGGCTCCAGCTGCCTTTGCTCTGAACTATCTTTTTGAGGATGTTTGTACAGCAGACAGCCTTGGAAGACAGGTGGTATCTTCCTCCAGAGAAGAAAGCAGGTTGGCTTAATGTCCAGAATGATAAAGAGAGTACTTTCCTCTGGGGGTCGGGGGACATCAGGCAGGCTTAGTGCTCTTTATTAAAGAATCAAGCTCCCTAAGCCTGGGTTCCTCCCATGCAATGCAAACCAGCTGCACACACAGGTGCCATCTGGCCCTCTCTGTGTCACCATATGGGAACTGAGGAATGCCAAAAATGCCGATGCTCTGACCACCGCGGTTGCTGTGAGTAACAGGTCGTCCTTTGTCCCTGACCTCAGAGTCTCCTGTGACCTGCTGGCATCAATGAAATGGTGACAAACTAACTTACTAGCTTGTAAGTAAGGTGAAATCTCACACCCTTCACAATTCTTCACACACTAAAGTAAATTTCTGTCTAGGATCATGTGAATATGGAGAAGACATGAAAGAATGAATACTAGGCTAAAAAACTGGGGTGTGGGGAGTCAGGATTAAGAGAACTGGGGGACAAAAGGGGGAAGAAAAAAAGCCAAGCAAGAAATGGAAAAGAATACAAAGTCCTAGTCCAAAGAAAGATGGCACTGACTATGACGCTGGTAACCAGAAATCGGAATTGACTCAAACGCCAGCTGGCTGCAGGGAGGGTCAGACAGTGCCTCACCAGCACGCCCCACATTTGGATAGTCCACAGCACGCACAGAAGAGCTGAGCTGTCTCCGACGAGCTCCTCGAGTGCCAGTCTGTTAGCCTCCAACAGGCACTGAGGCCTGCCCCACCCTCATCGCCCGAGGCTTTAATCTGCAAATGTGGATTTTTTTGTTGCTTACTTTATAACAAAGCTTTTATTTCCTGGGTAAGGATGTCATAACAAAATAAAGATTATATTTAGGTTTTCCTTGTTTTAAGAAGGTCTTTGATTCTCCATGCTTTGTCCTTAATAGTCCTACTGAAATAATCGAAGTCCTTTTAGAAAAAAAAAAAATCCACTTAAAAAAGCCTTATTAAATGAAGCAGTGCCTGTGGCTCAAAGGAGTGGGGCACCGGTCCCATATACCAGAGGTGGTGGGTTCAAACCCAGCCCTGGTCAAAAAAAAAAAAACTACAATGTTTCATGTTAAGTTCTTCTCCACTCTGCTTTATAAGATTTGTTTTTTGTTCTTGTATTTTGTTTTTTGTTTTTTGAGACAAGAATCTTATTCTGTCACCCCGGATAGAGTGCCACAGCGTCATCACAGCAACCTCAAACTCCTGGACAATGTCTGACCAGTTCTTCTTTTTCTTTTTTTGTTTTTAGTAGAGACAAGGGTCTCACTCTTGCTCAGGCTGGTCCCGAACGCCTGAACTCAAGTCATCCACCCACCTCGGCCTCCCAGAGTGTGTGAGCCACCATGCCTGGCACCACTTTGTAGGACCTGGATGCCCCGCAAGGAAAATGAGTGCCTGGTTCAAAATAAATAGAAAAATGAGGGAACTGGCTTTGGGGGTGTACCATGAACATACGTACCAGCCTCTGCAAGAGCCTGACTTGCCTGGGGACCCTCAGTCCAACCTATCAAAAGAAAAGAGACATAAAATATGATTGCCGGGTCATTCTAAAGTAAGTTACACAAGGGGGTTAAAATTGACTCAGATTCACTCAAAGGTCTATCAGTCCTGAAAAGCAGCTTCAACTTTTTCTATTAGGGAGATTGTTTCCAGGCCAGAATTGGAATTCATCTCTCTCAGACCTAGTTAATCCCATAACGTCACACAGCCTTGTCTCCCTGTTCTTCAATCTGTAAGAGGAGCATAGTTGAAATGAGAAGACAAAAAGATCATTAGAATATTTGTATCTGTTTCATTTTATTTGGGGGCTTAAAATTAAGGTCTCTGCTCTTGTGTCGATCATGATGAGTAAAGGTTTTCAGCCTTACTCTGATGAGGTCATTATTCAATGCAAAACTCCAGGAAACTCTGGAAGCAAAACTGAATTTACCTTGAGTTTTCTTATTATGTCTTTTCTGGACGATTTGCTGTATTCCACAACCAGAGGTGGGGCATGGAAAGGTGATTAAAAAAAAAACCTCATTAATGATAAACCAGCCTTTCTGGACTAATTTCAAAGTGCTGGCTAGTGGCACAACCTGCTCATGGCAAGTCTGTGTTTCAATAATAAAAGTGTAAACTGTCAGTGCTGTGGGTAATAAATGTTCCTTTCTGGGAGGCCATTTGACAATGTAGATCAAACCTGAAAAGCACACCTAAACTTTATGCACGTTTTTAAGCAGCTTTATGAGGTACAATTCATATACAACCACATTTATTCACTTCAAGTACACAAGTAAATGGTTTTTTACTATACACACAGAGCTGTGCGGCCATCTCCACATTACCTTTAGGTGATTGAAATCTTTATCTTTAGACATTTTTACTTTCCTAAACATAAGCCCTGCACCTGTTAGCTCCCCTCTTCACCTCCTCTGTGCCCCAGTTCCTGCAACCACTAACCCACTTTGGTCTGTGGTTCTGTTCACTCTGGCCATGTCACACCAATGGGGCCTCATAATGTGAAGTCTTGCATTTGGCTTTTTCCACTTAGCAGAATGTTTTCAAAGTTTGTCCATGTTGTACCAAGCAGTGCTTCCTTTCTTTCTATGTCTGAGTAATATTCCTCTCTACGGACATACCACAGTCTGTCTGTCCATCCACTCTGTTGAGGGATATTCGAGTCGTTTCCACCTTTTAGCCATTCTGAGTAACACAGAACTGGAATCAGCATTACATGAACATTCACAGGCAAACCTTTATGTTGGAGGTATGTTTTTATTTTCCTAGGAGTGGAATTTCCTCCTGAGTCATAAGGTAAATTTAACTTTTTAAGAAATTGCCCATTTTCCAAAGTGGCTGTAGCATTTTACCCACCAGTATGCATGTCTTTTAATGTATGAATTCTATTTACAAAAATTATTAGAAAAACAAATGTGTAAGAAAATTCTTTGCAACTGTTATTTTATTTTGAGACACAGTCTCTCTCTGTCACCCTGCACAGAGTGCTGTGGCATCACAGCTCACAGTCCAAACTCTTGGACTCAAGCAATTCTCTTGCCTACCAAGCCTACCAAGTAGCTGGGACTACAGATGCCCACCATAATGCCTAGCTTTTTTTTTATTTTTTAGTAGAGATGGGGTCTCACTCTTGCTCAAGCTGATCTCGAACTTCTGAGCTCAAGCAATGCACCATCCTCAGCCTCCCAGAGTGCTAGGATTACAGGTGTGAGCCATCTTGCATGGCCTTTGTGCAACGTTTATAACAATTGCTCATAACTTGAAAGGGATGGGGAACCTGAGGCCTTGAGACCACAGGTGGCCTTCCAGACCCTTGTATGGGGGTGCTACCTTTTGACTGAATCCAAATTTTACTGAAAAAAATTTTTAATAAAGGGATTTATTTTGTGAAGTTTGGATTTGGTTAAGAGGCTGCACTCAGGGATCCAGACGGCTACAAGGGGCTGGCCAATAAGTTACGAATGTAAGTAACATTTGTCTCTCCTGGGCCAAGCATTTCAGGTGTTCGATCCTCAGAACTCCTTTTTCCCTCTGTCTCATCATTGCCAACGCCGGAGGTGGTAGCTGCTCTACCAAGGCCAAGTTCAAAGTGACCACCATGTGCACAGCTGCTCCCCTGCCAACCTGAAATGAACAATTTGTACAGGAAAGAAATAAACTTTGTTATTTAAGAGGCCAAGAACAGAAAGTTGTTTGGTAACACAGCAGACCGTAGCCTCTCCTGACAGATACACACTGACATAAGTTCAAGTGAATAATTCAGGTAACAAAACATCTTGTTTAATACGATCCTATTTTTGTAAGCATAAGTGTTTTTGTGGGTAGCATGTGACCAAAACGCTAAAGGGTGGTTGGAATCTTTGTCTTTAGACTTTTCTGTATAACCTTGGGTTTTGACAAATTGGAGTGTATTACTGCCACAGTAGAAAAATGATAAACATTTTTCCATTTTGAAAACTGAAAGTATAACAGAAACTGTTTTGGCCCCATCCTCTCCCTAATACCCCTTCAAAATGTATATTGTTAATTATCATTCCGAGCCCGGATGGAGCCTCCCATTTGATAGAACAGGGAACAGAGAGATAAAGCACAGGACTCAGGCTGACACCATCCCTGGCTCCAACGTAGAACCAAACAATTCCTAGGAGGATGCTGGTTCCAGATTTCTAATATGAAACGAGATGTCTGAGCGACCCTCAAAGAAAGGCCATGCTAAGATTTTAGGCAAGTTCTTTACCAGGCCTGTGGGTTCATCTCAGGCCTTTCCCTCCCTAAAATTGTGGAATAGTCTGGGGACCACTTAAAATAGCTCTGGTCAGCAGAGAAGCCCAGCCCCTCTTGGGTACTGAGTTCCCCGATTGATCTAAAGAATTTTCTTTGAAGTTTCCTCTTTGTAAAATAGGTTTTCCAAGAAAATAAGTGTGCTTTTAGAAGAACAAGAAAAGTTGGTTTTTCATTTTTAAGATGCCTGTCTGACATCTCCAGGGATCACTACGGCTACTTCAGTCCAAGTTAACCTCAGCTTGACCCAGAATCACAACTTCCCAGTAGACACAGAATCCTGGTGCCAGCGAGGACTGGAAGTGCACATGGCACCAAAGTCATCATCATTGTATATTGTTAAGGGTTCCTGATCCTTTTTATTATTTGATGTTTCCCTGTTGCCTTGTAAGAAAATGAGAGAAGGGTTTGAGGACAGAGATGTTAACTGACTTCCAGCTTCATGACAAGAACTACTATACGTGGTCATCTTAGAGCCTCCCCTGACCTGCCTGGGGCCCCATCGTGGACGTAAGAGCTGGATCACAGGATTCTTTACATCCACCCAGCTGAGCTACTTCTCCAGCATCAGAACAGAAGATGTCCACACCACAGTATTTATTAAGCCACAATCTCTGCCATCACAGACTGTGCTAGCTAACTTTCCAGAAAGAAATATGTTCATGAAAATGTAATAGACAAGGTAAGTTTCATACATTACAAGGAAAATGGGAAAAAGAAGAGTTCACCATGTACTTGAGTGACCATTCAAGACTTTATGCTGGAGAGATGGCTAGAACTACCTGTGCAGAGGTTTGCTGGGTGGGAAGAAGGGGAGAAATTAAGTTCAATATCAGAACTGTGCTCAGAAACATCCTGTCTATGCCTAAATCTGTCCTCTTCAGCTCCCATGGACCAAGCAGCATTTACTGCCAGGAAACAGGGTAGCCCAGGGTCTCCTTTGGACAAGCATGCAGCAATGACACCATCGGGGCCAACGAGTGTCAAATGCCTGCATCCATCCCATTATCCATTAGTGCAACTACAGGCCAAAGAGGGGCGGGTGCTACTTAAATGTTTCTAACTTGAATAACAGGGGCTGTGTTTTTTCCCAGGAGCTATCTGAGCGTGGGATCCCATCAGACAGAGGAGAAATGCCCTTAAAACATACCAAGAATTCATCAGTGGGAAAGAACAGGACACAGAAAAAGAGAAACGAAGCCCAATTCTTGAGGGCACCCTCTCCCTTTTGGTATGGATGCTTTAATGACCAACTGACTGGTAGAGAGATATAAAGGCAAGGTTTATATCCTCTGCTCCTCCTTTTGTCACTGGATCCGTGACTCCAGGTCCCATAAGACTGCAGTCCTGAACCCCCAGGCCATGGACAGTAGTGGTCCGTGGTCCATTAGGAACCAGGCCACACAGCAGGAGGTGAGTGCACGGAACTTCATCTGTGTTTACAGCTGCCCCCGACTGCTTGCATGGCCACCTTAACTCTGCCTCCTGTCACATCATCAGTGGAATTAGATGGTCAAAGGAGCATTAATCCTACTGTAAACTACACATGGGAGGGATCTAGGTTGTGTGTTCTAATGCCTGTCCCCCATCCACGGAAAAATTGGCTTCCTTGAAACCAGTCCCTAATGCCAAATAGGTTGGAGGACGGGCGTGGCAGCTCAAGCAGGTAGATCACTTGAGCTCAGGAATTCAAGACCACCCTGAACAAAAGTGAAACCCCATCTCTACTTAAAAATAGAAAAATTAGCAAGGTATTATGGCAGGCACCTGCGGTCCGAGCTACTCAGGAGGCTGAGGCAGGAGGATTACTTGAGTCCAGGAGTTGGAGGTTGCAGTGAGCTATGATGATGCCACTGTACTCTGGGGCAATAGTGTGACTGTCTCAAAAATAAAATAAAATAAAACAAAACAAAAAAACACTGGGGACTGCATAAGAGATCCAAGAGATGCTACACTTGGGCCAGCCTCAGCCAAACCCCTTCCATTGACTGAAGTTGTGAGTTCCTAGAGGGATCTATACCAGGAATTTATTTACCGTTGGCCCCTACTCCTCTGAGGGCATTCTGAAGTCCTGAAACTAAGACTCAGCAGCTAAGCAGTCAGTTATCTTAGAGATCTGCTATGGCACCTGGAACAAAATCAAGGGCTAAACGTTATAAAGTCACACGAGATGTCGTTTACCAGGTGGGCTGAGAAGAGTTAGTCTGAGAATAGTGTCCCACTTGGGTAATTCTACACCACCTTCCTCTGGAGTTATGTTGCTGTCAGCCATTCCTAATTTGGGGTGCCTAGAACCTCAGTAGGAGGAAGAAACTTGATATTTCAGCTAAAATTCTAAACAATTTCCAGGAAGATTAAAAATTTTGAAAAGTGCTGACCTGAGGCAAGTCACCCGGCTTCTTCTCTTTTCCTGTGAAAAAATCAGGGAAGCGGACCTTGCTTTTGGGAAAATAAGTGGTTCAGAACGTTTCTTCCTACCCGCCACCAAAGCTCAGGTGTTCATCCTGTGGCCCCTGCTTCCTAAATCAGCCCTATCCGATGCAGGAATATCGCTGATGTTCCCAGTGGCAGTTCTGGTGGGAAGGTAAGCAGGATGGCCTCACACTGGCGTGTCCAAGGATTGGAGAAAAGAGCTAGTGGGGAACAGGAAGGCAGATACAATTCATCCCTCAGTTCTCAGGACCTCCCCACACCTCCTTCCCACTCCCAAAAAAGGAGATAAGGTTGGTTTGGGGGTGAGCAAATCTCTAGACCTCTCCCACATCATCTTCCTTCCTCACTCAGCTTCGTAATCCCACTGCAACAATCACATCACAGCACATAGGGCAACACCGCCGAGGGGCCTGCCACTTACAAAATCTTTCACTGGCTTTATTTTTTAAAGAGTTACAAAACAAAACAAACAAACAAAACCACTTGTCTTGAGTCTCTGCTTTTTGCCCACATGCAAAGATTTGGTTCTGAGTGAGAATTTATAAAAAATTAAAAATATGAAAATTTCCAGTCCAGGGAATTAGTTCTGTAATGCCACAATACACAGATGTCGGAACCAGGATCAGCATGCAGTGAATGTCATCTAGGTGCTAGGAGCTACAAGTATAAATTGAACTTAGGCCAGACACCGTGGCTCGGCCCTGAAATCTCAGCACTTTGGGAGGCTAAGGTGGAAAGATTGCTTGAGGGCAGAAGTTTGAGACCAGCCTCCCCAACTCTACTAAAAAACAGAAAAATTAGCCATGTGTTGTGGTGGGCACCAGTAGTCCCAGCTACTGGGGAGGCTGAGGCAGGAGGGTCAGTTGATCTCAGGAAATAGAGGTTGCTGTGAGCTAAGCGGATGCCACTGCACTCTAGCCCAAGCTACAGAGTAAGACTCAGTCTCACACACAGACACACACAAATAGGAATTAAACAAAGTAAGCTCAATTATAGATGCAAAAGTGGCTTGCTATCTAGAGGAGTCATTGAGAGCTCTGGCTTTGGTGTCCAGCATACTGGGCTGTAATCCAGCCTCTGTACTGAGTGGGTTGAACCTGTCATTTCTGGAAAAGGGCTTTCCTGATCATCCTCTCTAAAGTACGTGTGCTAAGACCTTGCCACGGCAGTCCAAGATGTAACAGGGGTGTACATAAATACTAAAGACCATTAATATCACTTGACTATGCACTGTATGAAAATGCTTTGCCTGAATTCACTCACTTGATCCTCACAACAGCCATAAAAACAGAACTGGATTATTATTTTTTATTTAATATTGGATGATTATGTAAAAGCTAACAAATGTAAGCTTCAGGACCCCTCCATTGTACTAGCCCCTAATACTAGATGGCATATGTGGTATTTGTCAGATTGTCAAATGTGGAATTTGTTGTCCTTTATTTATTTTTATTGCACACTGCAGGTTGAAAACCTCGCTTTTAGTAGTCTTTCCACTCAGGGTAATCCTGTGCTCAGGTGGAAGAGAGCGTGAGAGCTGAAGAAGCCTGAATCTAAGGCGTTACAGGTGTGTTTCCAGTTACACGCAAAGGACCAATAAGAATCGCAATGTAAGTTAACAGTTATAATCTGTTATATTCAAAAGTGCATAAGATTTGCATAACCTGTTACATGCTAAAAATGGAACTTACATATATTAAATCGCAAAGGCCATAATTACGGAGAATAGAGCACTCACTCCATTCTCACATTCTGTTCAAAGATTTAAGCATATGAATTCTTTCACACTTCAACATCCTTTCAATGAAGTGATTGCGTCATCTTCATTCAGAGATAGAGGCTGACAGACATTATGTAACTCCCTGGTAAGCAAAGAGTTGGGATTTGAAGCCAGGAAGCCCACGGCTGAGGCTTATGTTCTCAAATTCTACATCACAAGAACTAAATTTTAAAAAATGGAGTAGGGAGAAAAGGTAAAATTGCAAATTTTCATGGAACTTTATGCCTTGGAGTCTTTTTCCTGATTTAGTCATTTTCAAGATAAATACTGCCGTGGGTTGAAGACAGCAGGAATCACTCAGATGGGCCAAACTGGCGTACTCCTCTGAAGGAGAGTCTAGACAGTGCTAAGCACACACTGGGTCTTCCTGGTGCATAAAAGGAATCTTTGTTTCAGTTCATCCCACTCTTCTGGCTCCAGCCTCCAAAAAAGCTTCAAGATCTTTACCCTAAATTCTTTCCCTGGGCACCAACAGCAAAGGCCAGGGGTAAGCACCACAGCGTGAGAAGCACTTTTTGTGTTTTTTTAATTAGATCATAACTGTGTACATTACTACATTCATAGGGTACAATGTGCTGACTTTATAGATGTGTTAACTCCTCCCCTCCTCACAGCCCTGTTACCTCCCCACATTTTACAGATAAAGAAAAGAGCTGGTAAACCAGGAATCAAACCCAGACTTCCTGGTACCATGTTCACACCCTTTACCACTTACTAAAACATCTCCCAGTTATTGAGTGCCTGCTGTATACCGGGCCCTTCACACAAACTAACTGAATCCTCTCGTGCAAGCTTAGAAGGAGCTGGGTTCCCGGCTGTGACCAGCAAGGAAAAGCAGCTCAGAGCAATTCAGGGCCCTGGGGACGAGCCTGCCCGCTTCACCCAAACTCTGCACTTTTCCTACACCACCCAGAAGCCTCCTGGGATTTTTTATTAGATATTCTTCCTGACAACCTCAAGAGAAAATGGCCATTCCTTCCACTTCACTAATAGGAACGTTCCTAAGCCAGAGTCAGCTTGAAAACAACCAGCTGACGTTTAGACAGTTCGTCTTCCAGATCTACTCAAAACAAGAGATCCGGGAAGGGCAGAGAAGATCTGCCACCCTGGATTGTCCCCATCCCTCCCATGAAAAAACGTAATATCTAAAGAATATGTGTGTAAACAGCACTATTTTAATTCTGGCGGAGCCATTTTTCACGTAAGATCTTAATATTTGTGTGAACCTGCCTCATACTTTTCCGAGAGCTTTCTGTATTTGCAGGCTGTGCTCACCTGGGATGGGTAAACTGTCACAGACCCTGCCAAACAACAGGTGATCAGCTGGAGGACTGTGTCACCTTTAAACTGCTGAACAAACCACGGATGGTAACTAAACGGGAAGGTCGCCTTCTCCTGATTTTCAGATGGGAAAAGCTGAGGCTTCCAGGAGTCTGGAACTTTTCCCAGACTTTCTTTCTCCCTGGACCAACAAGGAGCAACAACCAACGAGCAGGCACCCACGGTAAAGATCTCATAATTAAAGTAGTGGGCGTCAGTCTCGGAAATTAACAGGGACTGCGAGAGATCCGCGCAGATGGCAGGAGGCAACTCGGCTGTGCGCGACTCTGAAGTCGCAGGCGCAGGCGGGCACCGCAGCAGAAGTGACCCGCAGGCGACCAGCAGATGGGAAACTCCCGGGCAGAAGGCTGAGCAAAGGGACACTCGGAAACGACGCGGAGAGGGGCATGCCTCCCTTCCTCACGGCCAGGACCGGCCGGAGCGAGCCTGTCCAGCAGCCGAGGCCCGGAAGGCAGAGGGAGCGGACAGCAGCCGCGCGGGGCCCCCGGGCACCCCAGCTCGCCCACTTACTTGCTCCGAAGTGTCACCCCAGCTCCGCGCTTCCCCCTGCGCCCCCGCGCACAGGGGCAGCCCCAGGCACAGACCCAGCAGCAGGAGCATGGCTGGGCGAGGCGCGGCCACCGCACCGGGACCCGCGGGACGCGCAGGGCAGCGCTCAGGGCTCCGCGCCGCGGGACGCGCTCGCCCCGCCTCTCCTCTCCCGGGCCCCGCCTCCCCCTGGAGTCCCGCCCATATGGGGGCCCCCAACTCCCAGGGCCCTCTCACAGCAGCCGCCCCCGGAGCCCGGCTTCCCCCTGGGGTACCACTTCTATGGGGTCCCGAGCACCACTTTTCCGCTTAGGGCCCCGCTTCCCCACGACCCCTCCCGCCCTCGCCCTCCTCTCGCCTTTCCACTCCGCCTCCACCGGGTCCCCTTCTTCCCCCGACTCCCGGCCCCTGACCCCCAGACCTCCCCCCCATCCCTCCCCCCGCATCCCGGGTCCCGCCTTCCTCTAGGCTCTGCCTCCTGGGTCCCTCTTCCCTGGTGCCACCTCCCGGTTTCCTGCTCACCCCAGGCCCCCTCTTCCCCAACCCCATCACCAGCCCGGCCGCCTCCCCGCGCCAGAGTCTGTGGGAGATTCCCTGCGCACCTCGGGAGAAGGGTCGCACCTCCACCCGGCTGCGTGTGACACTTTCAGGACCAGACTCTGCCTCTGCCGAGCCTCATATTCCATTTGCAGCTGCCAACTCCCCTTCCCCAATTCTTCCTCTTCCTCAAGGTGCGTGCTTCTTTGTGGCTTAATTCCTGTCCCCAGAGGACGCGGGAAGGGCCTGCCTGGCCCTCAGAAAGCAGTCCAGCCCTCTCTGCCACCTACAGCCCGCAGGGGACCTGAGAGCGGCACGTGTCCCTGGCTGGGAAGCCGAGACGAAGCAGCCCGGTGCAGAGGGGACTAGCAAGGCCCTTTGGTGCTGTTCTGGCTCAAGGGGACAGATTGGAGTGCTGTGAGGTAGTATTTCTAATCTTTGGTTATTAATCATGAAAATGAATGCTATTATGTATCTTGGTTACAAACTACTGGTGGTATTTCCATCTTGCCCTAGGAAGAATAGTTGCCCACCAGCCGCCCACACCTGGCCATCTTCCTATCTGGTAGATACACAAAGTAGCTGGAGCCACTGTTGTTTCCTCTTCCAGAAGACAGTCACCTCTAAGACGTGTTTTAATGTCTCTGTGACAATTCCATCTGAAAATGGATTTGTCATTTAGGGCCAAGGACTGGGAAATGGTGAATGTGGATAATGGGACATCCGTCCTGTTGGATATTATTTAGCCATTAAATAATAATCACGGGATATCTAGAAACACAGAAAATGTTGACACTATACTCTAAAGAGAACAGCAGTGTGGTTATAATTAGATAAAAATACACACGCATGCATGGGTGGCGCCTGTGGCTCAAAGGAGTGGGGCGCCGGCCCCATATGCTGGAGGTGGCAGGTTCGAACCCAGCCCCAGCCAGAAACTGAAAAAAAAACAATACACATGCATGGACATAAAAACCAGGAAAAACCTGAAGGATGAAAGCAGTGGACGGGTTAGGCTGTGGTGATATCACTTGTTAAAATAGTTATGTACTCTGAGTGAAATGTTGTCTGTTCAACAAAGAAATGTTCAACACAAACATGTTGCTACTGTGAAATCCGTGAAAGAAAGTCATTGTCATTAGCAGTTAATCATTTAATAGCTTAACTGCTGACTAATTAAAGAGCATGCAACCAAGAAGAAATAATAACCGTAGCTGATGCAGCAAAGTTTTCTACAACAGGGCGGTGCCTGTGGCTCAGTTGGTAGGGCGCCGGCCCCATATACCGAGCGTGGGGGGTTCAGACCCGGCCCCGGCTGAACTGCAACCAAAAAATAGCCGGGCGTTGTGGCGGGCGCCTGTAGTCCCAGCTGCTTGGGAGGCTGAGGCAAGAGAATCACTTAAGCCCAGGAGTTGGAGGTTGCTGTGAGCTGTGTGAGGCCACGGCACTCTACCGAGGGCCATAAAGTGAGACTCTGTCTCTACAAAAAAAGATTTTTCTACAACAAAACCGCGTAGAAACCTTGTGGGAATTGTGTTCACATCCTGTCCTCGTTTTTCATGAAGGAGAATAATCCCGAATCTTCTAGAGTCAGGGTTTGCCTATTTTTCTCTAGAGAGAAAAATAACTATTTGTGAACTGAAAGTTAAATTGGACAAAGCCAGGTCATTCAAAAGGGGACGGAACCATGGCTATGATTTCAAACCTGTTAACTTCAATAGAATAGAGATTCCATCTTCTCTTTCCCACCATCCCTCTCTCTGGTAATGCTGGGAGGGCTGAACTATTTTCACACTTATATCTGTCCTTTTTTCCAAATCTGTATGAAGTTTTGCAGCAGTCCAGCATTAAGAGGGTGAGTTTTACTTTCTGCTTCTTGGACGACCCCCTGATTCTGCCCAGGGCCATGGTGCTCGTGGACTGTGAGGTTTGTTTTAAGGCTGGTTTCTCCAATTGGATCAGTTCTGTGAGGAGAAACATCTTCCACAACTTCTGGCACTCTGCTAAATACAGAGTTAGCACGTGATGGCCCTTTAGTGGACGGGACACATGAGGGTGGGGGGCAGGGGCCAGCCCTGCTGGGAGTGAGGGGCTGCACCACAGTGCAAACTTGGCCACCACTATCTAGCCACGGGAGAGAGCTTCTGAATGTCCAGGGTTTGCAAACTGTTAACAGTCCAGCATTCCATGTGACACTCAAGCATCTGTATCATGTTCTTGAATTTAAGACACAGGGAAAGTTTTCCAAGACTGTGGACAAGCATAGGCAATGATCTATTAATAAGCCTTATAAGTAGAGCTGAAAAGAATTGACTGACCCCTAAGAAGCAGACGTGTTTGAATAAGGGCCAAGGTGTCCCTGCACACACTGGTTCTTTCATCCTATTTTTCATTTTACCTCCTCAAGGAGCCGGTTTTGCACTTACTGGATACATAAAATCTCAAAGCCAGAAAAAATCCTGAGAGAAACCTAGTCTCAACTCAAATCTGATTTTTCCACAGAGACACCTCTGGGGGATTTCCAGGACTACATGGCAGGGGTGACAAATCTCAGGCAAAGACCCAGGTGTAACACTGGCAGAATATCAGCTCAGCGACAAAGGACTCAGAGTCCAAGAACGAATAGAAGCTCTTCCCCCTGGGTCGGGGATGCTCCTCTGTCCCAGCTATTTCTGGGAAATGGCTCCCCCAGTAGCTAAATGATAGGCCCAGGGATTCCAGAATTTTAGAACCAGACTCGTTGACATTTATGGGCCATCATCAGCTTTATCTTTGCTTTCTGCTTGAGACTACCCATTGCTGGGCTCAAAGCCCTGGCTAAAGCAGCCAAGGCTGAGATTAAAGAGTTGAAAGCAGGTTTAGTGCTTGTTTTCTTTTTCTCTCCCTTGAATTTACGTCCTGACACCCCATAACTCCTCCCTCCAGTTCAGGCCCCCTGGACCATCCTCCTTTTGAGTGTCTGTTCTATTCTAGGCCACCCCTTCTCCCCCTCCTGGGTCTCCACCATTTCTTATCTACTTATATGGCCTTATTTTTTATTGTCCTCCCCCCCCCTTGGACCCTTGACAACTTCTTATAATTGCTACAGTTTCTTAGAACCTTGCAGTTTTGTTTTATTTCTTGACCAAAGGATCTGGGGTGAAACGGGTTCCTTCTGGCTCAGGGCTTTCGTAGGACCCTGACTCACAGGTGTCCAGTTACACCCTCTGCTCATCTATTTATTACCAAGCATTGTGTGTCTTGTGCAGAGCAATCTTTGAAGGAGGAAATAAAGGAGGCAGTGTTTAAAGTTTATAATTGATGATTGACTCAATTAAGCAGCTATTCACAAAGTCCATATATGCAGGGACCTAAAAACTAGGAAATATTTTAATTTTCTGAGACCCAGTTTATCTGAGTCTCTGATTTCCTCACAGGTAAGGAGTATATCATGTTTATTTTAATATCCGCAGACTCTGACACGTGGCCTGGAATATAGTAGACTCACAGAATGCCTGATGAGTGAGTGAAAGGATGCAATCTCCCATTGTGTCACCTGTGCTGGTCATACACGATGTAATAGATGTTTGGGACATGGTCAGTGACGTGACAGAAAATATGAAGATATGAAGGTGGAGCTAACAAGAGGGAGATAATTAGAGCTCAGTCATGATATGTAAAAGGGGAGGAGGCCAAAGTCATGGCTGTGGGCTGGAAGGCCTCATTGTAAAGCAGAAAATGGCCTTTTCCTTAATCAGAGTTTGAAGGCCAAGCAGAGAGGAGAACATCAAGGAGGCAGAAGGAGAGGGGACAGGTGGAAAAGGCTTTGACACTGGGGAAATAGCAATAGCAAGGTTCACGTCTGGGCACTTCCCTGTGGAATTTTTTTTGAGCTGACCAATGAGAAAGTGTTAATTCCTGACATTTTTCTCTACCTCCTTGGAAAAGGAGAAAAATGAAGTCAGGAGGGTGTGTTTGGTTTAACTTTACAGAACTGTCCTTTGCTTTGCTCTAAGGTTTCTCTCGCTCCCATCAATGGCAGAGTCTCACCTGAGGCCTTGGAGTAGATGAGTGCAAAGGGCATCCCCAGAGAGGCAGGGAGGGGCAGGGATGGCGAGCTGCTGGGGGAACCAAGTCTTCTGACGATTTGGAAATCCTGCCCACACATCCCACACACATAGCACCATATACAGGTGCAGCCGTCATTACTATTTCTGTTACCCATGTTGGCTCCCATTACCAGTACTATAATGTAAGTAGCTGCACACAAGTATCAGTACTTTTTTAAGGACGTCCGTTCTCCCGGCTGTCCGTCCACTATCCATTCAGACCTACAGGGACACCAGTTTATAGCTGTTTATATAAAAGGCTCTACACATTTACCAGCATTCTGGGAGGCCAAGGTAGGTGGATTGCTTGAGCTCAGGAATTCAAGACCAGTCTGAGCAAAAGCAAACCCCCATCTCTACTAAAAATAATAAAACTAGCCAGGTGTGGCACCAGGTGCCTGCAGAGGTTACTGTGAGTTATGACGCCAGGGCACTCTACCCAGGGCAAGGGACTGAGACTGTGTCTCAAAAAAAAAACCTGTATACTATACATTCCTGTAATGTTCCTAATCATGAAAAGCCAGAGCAGCGTCAGCCGCTGACAGTGACCTTTATCAAGTCAGCACACACGTCTACCATTCAACCCACCAAGCCTACTCTGGGGAATTTCTGGTACAAATGAACCTGCTCACACGCAAACGATGTAGGTACAAGGTTACTCATTACAGCATACATTTGTTGGAAGTGTCCAGAGATCAGACCAACCCAAAAGTCCATTGATAGGAGTCTGTGGGATGCTCAGAAGCTGTACTGAAGATTAAGGAAGGTTTCTCTGTACTGCTGTAGAAAGGTACCGGACAGTATACGATCAGGGCAAAAAGAGCAAAGTGCATCTGCCTTGGTGTAAGAAGGGAAGATAATAAGAAAGGGGGTCTGTATTTGCTTGTTTGGGCATAAAGAGATGGTATGAAACAGAAACCACCAAGAAAAGTGCTTGGGGGAACAGGGCAGATTCCTCCAGAGGAAGGGAAGGATTTTTTTTTTGCCAAATACATTTAATGGTTCATTTTTGTTAATACTGTGGATGTGCTATTTGTTCGGGGCTAATGAATTAATTTAATATTGCAGCTTGTTGGGTAAATGCTGCCTCAGTAGCACACAGAGAGAGGGAGCCCCAGTCCCCACTTACACACACACTTGTGCACACGTACACGCGCCCTCCTCAATTACTTCCGGTTTCCTAACCACTTGGGTCCTTTCTTGTTTCTTTGCTTTGCCTGGACTCTTTACTCCTCTGGAATGCCTCCCTCTACCTCCTCACCCAACGCTGCCATGTCACTTCCTCCAGGGTGTCTCCTCGTTGCCTCAGGAGGGTCAGTGCTAGTCAGGCCTCCGATTTAAGAGTGCTCAGCCCTCAGCTTACATGTCTATCTTTCCTGCTCAAGCAAGACCCAGCAGAAGGCAGGCTGTGTCCTCCCGTCTCTGTGTACCTCATCAGCATTCGTGCTGTAGCCCGAGCTTGAGAAATGTTTGTTGAATGAATAAGGAAAACCTCATTAGAATGATACACTTTGCATTTCATCTGAAATTTCATCTGAAATTTCCATAACCCATCTGCATAGCCACTGACTGGACACGAGACCTCAGATAAAGTATTCACCTCTGTGCAGAGGAGCACGGTCAAAGAGCAGCATGATATTGACTCCTCTGTTGCCAAGAACATTGCAGGTCACAATGATCTCTTATTATTATTTATTCATTTTTCTGGGAGTTTTATAAACACTGGGGAAAGACGACTGAATTGTAGACCCTTATTAAAATACTATATTGGAAACTTCATCTTCTCTTAGAACACTGGATTACTGGAAGTCTTCAATCCTGCCTGGAGGAGAAGCAGGTTCTAATTCATCCTTGTGGACACTCTCACCCAGACCCCTTGTCCCTTCAAGAATCTTATCCCCCAAACCCTGCTCTCAGAAACTGCTTTCTCCAAATAGACACACTAACAGTATTTCTCCCCCCTGAAAAACCTTAAGGTTTATAATATGTAGTAATGTATTTTTAATGTATCCCTGAAGTCATCAAAAGACACAAAGAACATTAATTTCCATTGATTTCCTTACAGTGCTCCTCTTCGAAAGAAAATCAGAGCCAGCGCTTCACTCCTGGGTGCTGGCTGCACACGGCCATCCTTGCTGTTGGGCATCTGCGTTAATGTGCAGTTCAAAGCCAGGCGAATAGTTCTGGAGACATATTTATTAGTTGACCAATGGTTTATCCCTAGAGGGAGACTCATGCAATATTGAAAAAATCTCAGTCCAAACATAACAATAGTTTATATTGTCTTTTGGAGAGTTGCCTAGAGCAAGTTGTATCCTAGTTTTCACCTGCAATAGCAGGAGACCTGGGATAGCACAGAGAATTGGCTGCTGCTATGGAATAAGGTGGAGGTTCAGTGCAACCTGCCTCCACAGCAGATACTGATCTCAGCCTCGTACTATCTCTGACTCCAAGGCATGAAGACAGAGAAGCCAGAAAAACTTGAAGTTAATCTGCAGGGTGTGTTTTCTCCCCAAAGAGTTGGCAGGTGTTTTTCAGACAGATGTTGGGGGTGTGCCCAGAGAGCTTTTGCCAAAAGCCACAGATGTGTGTTTGGAAGGGTTTTAGCTAAGGTGAGGGAGTGTTGATTTTGTGGTTGATGCCCAAGGGATATATCTCACACCATCAAACCAAGACCGAATAACAAAGTACCATTCTTGAGTTCTTTAAGTGGTGCTAATAGACTTGTCACCTGGCTGCAGGGAAGAAAGCCTCTTCTCTGTGGAATATTCATAGTGATTTGGATCTCACAAGCACAGACTTGCGGAACAAAAATATCTAAGCCTTTTTTTCTCTATCTCAAGGTTATCTTTGTACCACATTCTCATTCCCCTGAAGAAACTTTTCTCTTGCCAATTCATGATAAACCATCTATACGATTTTTTTTTCAGATCAAAGGATTGTTTTTCTAGTCAACTTAGGGATAATTGACTTCCCACCCCATTGCTAAATTGGTTCTAAGTTCCATGAAGTCTTGGGGGATGAGGAGGGGTCACTTGACTTCAGTCATCACCTGTGTTATGGACTGAATATCTGTGTCCCCCCAAAATTCATTTGTTGAAGCTGTAACACTTCATGTCATGGCATTAGGAGGTGGGGCTTTTAGGAGGTAATTAAATTTAGATGAGGTCATGGGGGTGAGCAGTTATGATGGAATTAGTACCCTTATAAGAAGAGGAGAAGAGACAAGGACTTGCTCTGTTGCTTTTGTAGCTGTTCCCCCTCTCCCTCTGTCATTGTCACTAACTCTGTGTCTCTTTCTCCCCTCCCCCTTCCCTGTCTCATGACAGCACAGCAAGAAGGCTGCCATCTGCAAGCCAGGAAGAGAGCCCTCACTAGGAACCAAATCAACCAGGGCCTTGTCTTGGACTTACCAGCCTCTCGAGCTGTGAGACATAAGTGTCTATTGTTTAAGCCACCAGCCTGTGACACTTTGCTGTAGCAGCCCAAACTGACTCATGCAACCTGACTGTGCTGGCCTGTGCACCATTCCCTCAGCTTTAGAATCATGTCTGCCTCTGTGCTGGGCTCCATTAAGTGGTTCAAAATGCCCCTGTGGCTTCCAGTTACAAGGGTCATCGCCGTCCAGCCTAAGTCCCCTCCTCCTATCTGCAAGGACGGTTTTTCTGAGTTTCTATATGGCCTCCTGCCTCCTCAGACACCTCGGGAAGGCTGACATTTTCCTTTTCTTTCTTTCTTCCTTTTTTTTCTTTTTTCTTGTACAGACAGATTCTCACTTTATTGCCCTCGGTAGAATGCCGGGGCGTCACACAGCTCACAGCAACCTCCAACTCTTGGACTTAGGCGATTCTCTTGCCTCAGCCTCCCAAGTAGCTGTGACTACAGGTGCCCACCACAACACACAGCTATTTTTTTTGCCGCAGTTTAGCCAGGGGCTGGGTTTGAACCCACCACCCTCGGTATATGGGGCTGGTACCCTATCCACTGAGCCATAGGTGCCACCCTGGCATTTTCCTTTTCTCAGGAGCCATGGCTTGTTGAATAATTCATAGACAGGACACCAAAAGCACACTCCATAAAAGAAAAAAAAAATCAATAAATTGGACTTCACCAAAACTTACAACTTTTGTTTGTAAAAGACTTTGCTAAGACATTTTCAAGTTAGGGTATACCTTAAAACAACTAAAAGAGTAAAATTGGAATGTTCCTAAACAAAGAAATATTAAATGCCTGAGGGGATACCCCAATTCCCCTGATTTGATTAATTCACGCTGTATGCCTGTATATGTATCACATATCCTATAAAAATATATAACTATCATGTGCCCATAATAATTAAAAATAAAAATAAAAATTTAAAGAGGTTTATTATTTCTTTTAAGGAATTTCTCACACAATTATGGAGACTTGTGAAGTCCAAAATTGCAAGGTAGTCCAGCAGTCTGGAGTCCCAGGGAAGAGCTGAAGTTCAAGTTCAAAGGTCTCTGTCTACTGGAGAATTCCCTCTGGCTCAGGAGAGGTTGGTCTTTATTCTGTTCAGACCTTCAACTGACAAGATGGGGCCCACCACATTATGGAGGGCCATCTCTTTTCCTCAAATCTACCACTTTCAATGTAAATCTCACCCCCAAAAAACACCCTCACAGAAACAGTCTGAATAATTTTAGATGTAATACCTGGCATTGTGGCCTGGTGAAGGTGACACATAAAATTCACCATCACACTACCGTGCTGAGTCGTATCTGTTCCTGGTTCCCTCTTCCGTGTCTCTCCTGATAGGACACGCCTGGCCAAGTGAGGAGGATTTTGTTTGTGTTTGAAATTCTTCCATAGAATATTTTCTTAGAAAAGAAACTTTGATTCCACGAGGTAGGGTGTGTTCAGCTGCCTGGAGCAGCACACGCAGCCAGCAGCCGCTCACTTGCTCCCTGGTACTTATTTTTCGAATAACAAGAATTCCAAACACAGGAGATTGCCACCATTGATTCAACTGTCCCATCTGTTATCAGGGTCCTGTTATCTGCCTAGTCATCTGGCCTTTCATGCTGTTTTTTGTCTGTGGAAGGAAGGTCGCCATAGCTTCAGCTTTTACGCCCTACGGGGTGATAGATAAAGCAGAGAGAGCAGCTCTGCTAAAAGGTCCGTTGTTTTACCAGGAGAGAAAAACACTTTCTCAGAAGCCACCAGGGTGGTGGTGGGGTGATTATGTGGTCATCCCACAAGCCAGGTGGAAGTTTGATACTTGCTCAGTGGTGTCAAATTATCAGGACTCCCAGGTACTGACCAGTCAAGACTGGCCACCTGGGACTGGGCACATTGCCTCCTGGGAAGAAACTAAAGTGGTGGTAGGAGGGCTGTGGAATAGGGAGTCACCTGTGCCATGGGCCCTGTTGCCTCTGGAATAAACAGACAGGGCTCACACAGTCACTCGGGCTCACACTCTCTCTTCGGGGGTATTTCACACGTCTCCATGCTCCACTCACCCCAGCCTTCGCAGACCGCACACACCCCCACACGCCCCTGCCTGGGAGCCTTTTTTCTTGCTGTTCCTCCTCTGAGAAGATTTTCCTGCTCCGCCACCCACTGAGCCCTTCCCATCCGGGACACCCCTCTCCATCGCTGCTTCCTCCTGTCTGGATCGTCCAGGTCACCAGCGTCACTACCTTCACCCCTCCAGGGTCCTCGAGGTTTAGTTAATTGTGTGATTTCCCCTTCCCTGTGAAATTCTTAGATCACACAGGGCAGGAGCCACACCTCTCCCGCTCTCCAGGCCGTTTAGCCCACGCACAGTGGCCGACACGCTGTGCGGCCCTTACCAGGTCCTGGAGACAGTGTGCTCAGCGAACCCTGCAGCGCCTTTCTTCCTAAAGTGAACAGTGACGTGGTAATGATGACACTCAGACAGCCCTTACCTTGCTCCAGGTGCTATTTGAAATCCTTTGCAAAGATCAATGCTTGGCAATAACCCTGTACAGTAGGTATTATTCCATTTTACAGGTGAGGAAACCGAGGTACGGAGAGCTGAAGTAATGTGCCCAAGGTCAAAGCTGGTATGTGCTGCGAACTTAGGGGACCTGACCTCACAGGTGGTGCTGTCACCCTGCTGTCGGGGTGTGCTGTGACCTGCAGAGTCTAACAGCCTGCCTCACACAGAGAAAGCAGTCCGCGCACACAGGCTGGTTGACTGGCTCAGTAGTGTACTGTAAATGCTTCCCTACATCTTCCGCTTTGTACCTGCAGTTTCTGAGTAATACCTCATGAGTGAATCACCCTTGTATATTCATTGTGTATGTGTATTTTGGGTCAGGATTAATCTATAATAATAGCTCTAATATATGACTATTTAAATATGTTTTGGGAGAAGAAAAAAAGCAGGATTGGTTCTAGTGCTCTTGGTGTGTGTTTATTTACTGCCCCTGAAGTACAGCCGTGTTATTATTCTAGCATGATGTAGTTGTATCCTGCGTGTCTCCTTTGCCGCCAGCACAAGGAGCTATTAGCCCTTCTTGTGCCGAGTTCATTCATCAGCGCCGACTCCTACATCAGCTCAAATAGGTGAGCACTTCCCGCCATCTAGTGGACACACGTTGAAGACGGCATTGATTCCGTCCAAAAGCCACAGAGAAATCCCTGGGTGAAAACAGCAGAAAGTTTGAATGAAACTATAATCTTTCCCCCAGTAAGTAGCTGCTCCAAAATCATTCTTGACATCTCGCCCATTGCTGCCCTTGGTCCCTGATTCTGCACAGTAGCTTCCCACCAAAAACACCCTCAGCATTTCTAGAAGAGATCACAGAGGCTTGTTTGCTTCACGGTATGAGGCAGGGGCTCTGGGCAGAGTCAGTGCCCGGCGAGAGGGGTTCAGGCTGGGAAGCAAGGTGCCAGTCTGTGGTGTGCAGGGGCCCTTCCTCGGCTAATGTCACTCAGCTGTGCTATTTTCACAAATGCTCTCTGAATGTGCTGTTCCATGCTCGGCAGCAAGCTCAAGGGCCTTCCCCAAGATTCTTGCAAATTCTGGGGCTTGTTGTTAGGGTCATGCTGACTTTCCTTCATGTTCAACCCCCTGTATCAGAGCTCTCCTCTGGGGCCAGACACTGGACCAAGATCCAGTTTCCTTCTACTTCCAGGCTTAAGGAAAGATTCCCCCATTGCCTTGGCATTAAACCTGGCCATGCACCTGGCTGTGGTCAGCGAGCTGTGAACAGAAGTGACGTGCAGCTCTGGCAGGTAGGGGCATTCGACCAATGGACCCCTCTGGTTTCTCTTCTCCCTGGTGTGTTTTCTTTTATCACAAATCAAGGGTGTATGTGTGTGTGTGTGTGTGTGTCTATTTTTAGTTTTGCTTGTGTATGTGCCCATATACACATGGTTAAGTCCTCACTTGGTATTATGGGACCACAGACATCATCATGAAGGTTGCCAGTGTGTAAACCCATCTTAATCAATGGGATAAAAATATAATTATTCGTTCACCTTTAACTTGTTCTTCAAAACTTGAAAAGCTCTCTTACTATTTATAAATGCATAGGAACATTTAAAGTAGTAAAATGAATATTTATTTAATACACCACACATTAAAACATTGAGAATTAAAGTACTTGATTTCTTTGTTAAAAATCCTAGTGGTAGTGGTCTGACAGGGCTCTCCCCTCCTTCCTGTGTATAACTTCAGAGCCACAGTGAGCAGCTGGTCTATGCCTGGGACAACTGCCCAGGCCTTTTCTAAGTTTGGATGCACATCTGAATTTTTGTTGTGTGTATTTTCAACAGTCAAATATCTCCAAGAGTTCCTGCAGATGAGTTTTTGCCAGTGTCACTTTCTCTGAGACCTCTTATCATCACAACCACTTCCCTCATTCACCTTCTCAGAGTTCTGGCCGCACACCTGGGTTTGCTGACACTCCGGGTCTGCTGTGTCTTCTGCAATCCCACTTCCATCCAGACTCACATTTCACTCTCAGTATTACTGATTTTGATTCCTTGCTACACTTTCTTCTTTAGCTCTCATTCTCTTTTTCGGTAACCCACTTTCATAAAGTGTCCCATGGTGTTTTACTAGGATATATAGAGGAAGCACAAATACGTACTCTGCTGCCCGTGTGTGAGCCCCGTAGTGGACACGCAGTGACAGACTGTGGAAAGACTTGGGAGAGTGGAGCGATTGGTCACCAATCCTGCATCAGCAGAAATGACCATTATGGATGATGCATCACTACGCACATGGGCACCTGGAATGGAGATCCGGCAGCCAGGTGGGTGTCAGGGCTCACATCATTCCTCACCTGGAGATGGTCCAGTAACTGAAATCAAAACCACATTGTTGGGGGGACCAGAGTCACACGTCTTCAACTGAATGACAGTAACTGAAATCCACGCACATCAGAATCGTGGGAAGCAAGGACTGGCTGTACTGTGATACTCCATATACATCACTGCATTTTCTGCAGAGAAATACACTATTCCTCTAAAGCCAAAAGCAGCTTCAGTCAGCTGTGATTTTAGGTATCATTGTTTTCCTGTCTACACATGAGAATACTCAAGAAGTGTGAGTCCCCTGTGCAGGCAAACAAATGGACAACCTCGTCTCTGTCTAAAAGAACTAAAACTATAGTAAGTTTGTTTGTGCTGATAGGTCCTGTATGAAAAGTAAGGCCACACGTGGAAATACATGACATAGGTGTGTTCAGAGGCCAAGTTTCTGTGGGTTGGTTGCTTCCTTGCTTGGTTTTGCTCTAATTTGAAGAGTGCCCTAGAATGGCACAGACCCCAAATCTTCTCTTTTTGGTCTGTATTCTGACGATGCTCTTTTCATAACTTATCTCAGGTGAGATTTCTAGGTAAGGGAGGAAGGCAGGTAGGAAGATAACAGGTGTTCTGAAATAAGTGAGAGATGAGAAGAGGCCGGGCATGGTTGCTCACGCCTGTAATCCCAGCACTCTAGGAAGCCGAGATGGGAGGATCCCCTGAGCTCAGGAGTTTAAGACCAGCCTGAGCAAGAGCCAGACCCCATCTCTACTAAAAATAGAGAAACTAGCCAGGAGTTGAGGTGGGGACCTGAAGTCCCAGCTGCTCAGAAGGCTGAAACAAGAGGATCACTGAGTTTGAGCTTTATGGGAGCTGTGACACCATGGCACTCTACCCAGGATGACAGAGTAAGACTCTGTGTTTAAAAAAAAAAAAAGCACCATATTTGAAATACATGTAGAAAACAGGCCTCCTCCATATTTTGCATTAGAGTCAGATATACCCATTTATAAGTTAGTTCAGCTTTGACTTTGAACTTTTAACTATATATCCGGTCACAATGATAGGATTGAAGCTGCTTTCATAAATCTGTGACAGCTACTCCAGGCTGCCAGCCAAGCCACCATGAATTGCAGAGCGGTGAGTCTCTGGTCTACCGGCATTTCTCAGCATTCTCAGTGAGCACTTACTGAGTTATTACTTTGTTCACACATTATGAACGACTGTGAATTTTTTCCCCATATCAACAGTATCCCCTCTTTAACAATGAAAATACATTGCGGCATTAGGAAGGTTGAGAACCACTGCCATAGACTTCCTACGGATTTTCACATCCATGACAGTACATATTCTTGGGGCACTTGTGGTAGTGATTTCCACCCTGTCAACCAGCAGCTTCAGCAACAGTGGACACTGTGAATTCACCACAGTGAGTGGTGGGGGTAGGGTAGGGAGGCGGGAAGGGTTCCGAGTTCAGGACCCAGTGACCTGAACACACAGGAACCTCCATGCTTCAGAACGTCATGACAGAGCAAACGCGTGTGTTTTTCTAAGACCTTAACATCTGGAGATATGCCATCAGCCTGGGAAGGGAGTGGGGCCCAGCCTGCCTCTTAGTTTGGTTTATTCTGAGGAGATTCTCCAAACTAGAGTAGAATCATCAGAGATGAAATGAGTGATGGGAGGTGCCATAACAAAAGGTGAAAAATCGCAATTGTTTGTGAAAAGCATGCTGTTACCGCCCAGAAGCATTATCTCAGCAAAGAACAGCAGTGGTGACAAGGTTTTTCCGTGAGGTGTCTGCTGAGGCACCCCCTGGGCTCCTGGGGGAGCTCGCCCAGCCCCAGACAAGGGGGAAGGATCTGTTTTCTTCTTTCCATTCTTTCAGAAGTTATGTTTGCCCCAAAGATAGGCTGCTGTGCGTTTCAAAGGCTGACGGGAAAACCTAGGCAGAAAAATAGCTCTCAGACACCCTGTGACTCAGGCTCTAAGCGTAGCAAGGAGCTCCAGGAAACTCCAGAAGCTGCCCAGGGCGCTTGGCATGAAGATGCATTAAAATTCTGTCCAGACAAGCTCTCAGCTGGCAGAATTCCTCCCTGCTTTCTAGTTGGAGAAGGAGCCTACAGATGGGCAGTAGATCATGGAATACCCTCCTTCCCTCCTAACATCATGACCACAAGATTCAGTTTAGCTGCATTTAAAAGAAACAAGAGGAAACTAGACTGGCAGAAAGGGTGGAAACAGCTTTCATTCAACTAAAGAAAAGAAGGCAATCAAGTGAAAAGGAAAACGACTCAGGCACTTTGGACACAGTAGGTGCTGTGGTTGTGGACCACGAAGGGAACGTTGCTGCTGCTGTCTCCAGGCAGGCTTGGCCTTGAAACATCCAGGGAGAGCTGGGCAGGCTGCTCTTTATGGATGTGGCTGCTGGGCTGAACATACTGGAGCTCATAATCCCTACTCCCACTCATTCTCAGTGTTGTACGCACCATGCTGGCTAAAGAATGTTCACATGCCTTACAAGCTGAACATGCTCACCAAGCTTTGTTGGAAACTATGCAAGTTTATCAGCTCACCTTTCCTTGCCAGTGAGGACGGTGCACTTGGTGGAGTGATTGTTCTCCGATCGTGCAGATGTTCAGAGCCCGACTCCTCCCAAAATAAGCAGACGCTTCTAGTGGAATTTCTGTGGAGCCACACGCCAGAAAGCATGTGTGTTGGATATATGTCAGCCCAGGGTGGGAAAGCCAAGACTCACATTTCAAGACTCCCTCCTGGTGCTGTGGCAGGACAGTCCGTGGCAATCGAAGGTGGGGTTTGCCACCTGGAGAACCCAGTGAACTGACCCGTCAGACTGAGCGTGGAGCCTTTGAGATGCATTTCACAACCTGAACTATTTGGGCTTTTTAACTGAAATTAGACGTTTTATCTTCCTTGTTTTATAATTCCTATTGCAACCTCATGCACCCTCGAGGCACAAGTGCTGCTGTAGCCAGTGCTTGGTGACAAGTGGGCCCAGGCGGGTGAGTAGGACAGTGCACGCCTGGGTGTGCATGTGTGTGCGTGCGAGTGCGTGCGAGTGCGTGCTTGCTTCTCCCTTGATGAAACAGAAACTCCTCATTGTGTAACCTAAGACCAGGAATGATTAAATTGTCTTTGCAAAATGTGTGCTTTAACTGTTTACGAGTAAAACCTAAAGTTGCAGGAAACATTTTTATTTCATAAAGACGTACCAGCTGTCATCAGTGTAATGTGTCAGACTGAAGAGTAAATCTACTTGTCTAAATGATTTTGACAGTGGTAGTGCTCCTTTTAATAACAGTAATAAGTAATAAAGCGTTTTTACTTGATACCCAGTTTAAGTGGATCCTGTGGTAACTTAAACTGTTGCTCTCATCCCTCATATGGGGCATTTTTCTTTAACAAAGAATGGTTTCAGGGAAACACAATCTAGCAGAGATTAAGGTCAGAACCTCTTTGAATAATAGTCTGATAAAGTTTGTACTTCTTTCCACAAGCTTTTCTAAGCTTAAATATTGCATAATCTGTGAGCTGTATGTACTGTATTATGAACGGATATGTAAAGAGGTCATACAGTAATGCACAGTCCTTAATTGTGTATAATGGAATGTTATTTACAATATAACTGTAAATAAGAAAGCAAAGTTTATGGGAAAATTCAATATTATCTTTGTTTCTTGTTTAAATATATTTTTAAGATAAAGTCACAAAAATAAAAGAAGCATATTACTGGGTATCGTGTGTGACTCTGCTTCACAGACTAATAAATTATCTTTTGAATCCTAAAAAAAAAAAAAAAAATTCTGCCCAGAGCAGAAGCTGCCAATTTCAGTCAGTGCTGCATCCAACAGGGTGCATTTCTCGTCGGTTGCAAGAAAAATAAAATCCTACCAAGACTGATCAATGTATAACATTTCCTCCCTGCGTTAGCCTTCTTACCCTGAAACGTGAAAATAGCTTTACGTGCTTATCGCACAGGAAGGGTTCAATGGCAAAGGAAGTGCAAAATTAAAAGGATGAAATCTAGTAAAACATTGGAGTGTTTAAAGAAACAAAAAATGAAAAGCAGACAGCAGTTGTACAAAATGGTCTATGAAGGAAAACCTCATAAATCATTGAGCAGACATTTATTTGCCATCTGTAGAGTGGAAGGAAGTGGGCTGGCAGGTACTGAATTAAGGTTACCATCACAAATTGGACGAACAGATAGAGATGGAACTTTGTGGATAAAAATGGTACTAAGTATCCAACACTATGCTGAGGTGCCCCTTTTATTGCACCTGTGAAATTATTATCTGCATTTCTTTATATGTAGACCACCTGTTCTCAGGGAGGAGCTGGTGGCTGTGTGAGGTGGTGCAGGAGGGATGCGGGCTTTGGAATCTCAGACTAGCATCCCCCAGTTCGCCTCCAGGGACTCTGTGCTAGTTGTTCAACCCCTCCGAATCTGGGTTCTTCCATCCTCAAGCTAGGGGCAAACGTCACACCTTCTGGGGACAAGACATGATTGCAAGAGGGACTTTATCTAACAAATGCAATCAGTGTGACCTGGCTTATTGTACCCTCAATGAATCCACAACAACAAAAAAAAAGAGGGGCAAACGTAAATGGGAGTTTGGCTCAGTGCTGGCAAATTGTAACTAGTTACGCTAACTATGTCTGTATTTTTTTCATTTCGCTGTTTTCTCTGGTAAGTGCCTTAGAGCATATCAGCACGGGCAGGCCACCCAGTGTTCACTCTGGCTTTTAAAACAGAATTCCTCAAACCATTTTGAATTTTTGTTAGATGTGATGGGAGGTATGGTTTAAAGTTAATTCTTTTTTATATCATTATCTAATTGTTCCAGTAGCATTTATTCAGGACTGGATTCTTTCCTATTGTTTCAGGTTTATAATGCATTTCCTACGAAATGTACTTCTGGACTATTTTACTCCATTTATGAGCGTTTATATTTCTTTTCCTTGTCTTCTTCCTTTTCCTTCTTCTTCATCTTCATCTATATCGAGAGCCTGACTTAAGTGTCCGTATTTTAAAGCAAAAACTGTGTTTGGGTTTCTTTCTTTCCTCCACATGAAGTCAAAAGACAGTTTCAAACAGCTGACCTATTGGCCCTCTGTTCAGTTACATCCTCCCAGCGAGGTCCAGAGCCAAGGAGCCCGCTGAGTCTGGTTAGAATAGGACCTTCTGGAAAGAGCGCTGACTCCTGGTGTCTGAGGGCACCGCAGACCTTCTGTCCTGATGCTGGTAGACGCCCCCTGCGTGATTGAACTTTCAAAGAGTAATTGTCCCAGCATGGAATCCTGCACCAGGTGCTGGGTGGAAGAGCACCCAGAAAGCAGAACCCACAAGTCCATCCAGGGAAAGAAACCACCAGAAACCACGTGGGCGTTCAAGTTCTCAGCTGATTAACTGGTGTCCACGGCATACTGGGAGACTCAGACTCAAGAAAACACCAGGGACATTTATATTCTACATTTAGGAAACATCACGTGTACCCTTGTAAGATGCACCGTAGAAGTATAGAATATGAATGTCTTAACACAATAACTAAGAAAATGCCGTGAAGGCTATGTTAACCAGTTTGATGAAAATATTTCAAATTGTGCATAAAACCAGCACATTGTACCCATGATCACATTAAAATACATATCTATGATTTAATTAAAAAAAAAAAGGAAAGAAAACACCAGGGAAGCAAACTTGCCACCTGCCTGGGGCAACAGATAAACTGTAGTTTAAATGCTCACCTAGAAGACCTGCCAGAGACAGGCACAGCAGGAGAACCCTCCCGTGTGGAATCGTGAAGAACAAAGGCTTTGGGGTCAGGCCAGCCCTGCCCTGAGTCTCCACTCACTGTGACATGTGGGGAGAGTCAATTAATCTCATCTTTCCTCAACTGTAGACTGACAATACAGTCCACACCTGAGATGGTTCCTTTATTGAGAAAAATGCCTGACCTCAGGAGGGGTCCAATACATCTTAGTTATAAAATATTTAGATTTTATCATAATAATTTCTAAATCGTGGCTCAGATATTATTATTATATAGGCGACAAAGGAAAAGGGATAATATTATTATAACAGGCTTCCTATAATATAAGTGGGGATGGTCAATTGGTCACTAATCTGAGCTGGTTGACTAGGGAAGCAGGAAGGAAGCTCAGATCTCAGTCAAAGACACTCACAAAGCATCTCACGGAGACTGTGCCTGCTGTCCCCCACGGCACCTCGCCCAGTTGCTGTAAATAATAGGCACTCAGTTACCAAGGGAGAGAGAAATGTTCCCAGTGAATTCTCTGCTCAGAAAACCATTCTGTGCCTACTCCCACTTTTTCAAAATTTCTTCTGCTGAAATTTAGACTAGAGGATTTTACTTGCAGGAACTTCACTGTAGCTTTTCTCTCTCTAACTCTATTTCTTGCAATAGCTCCTCAGTGGGTCCTTTAAAAAACGGTGGTGATTATCTTTCTGTCTCTCTGATTTTAACATCCATTGAAATCAGCAAAAGGAAAAGAAAAAAAAAACAAAACAGCATTCATCTGCCCCTGACCTGTCCTCTCAACAAGCAACTGCGTCTGGCTTCGCTGTTTGAATAACCTCTGGGTGCCGATCCACCCCCACAGCTCAAGTTTGAGCTCCAGAACAAATATTTGTTTCAATTTTGAGCGAAGTAAGAGAGGTTTTTTCTGCTTTCTCACAGTGAACCGTCCTCCTCTGCTGCTCCTTTGAACGTGGCTTAGCAGGAAGGAGTGGAGTGCGCCGGACCTCCTGCTCGGGAGCCTGCGAAGCGGTTCTGCAGAATGAGGCGACTCACGTGTTTTCTCATCTGGTTTCTTCTTTCTGAAACACCAGGCTTTGAAATCCCCACAAATGGACTTCCTGAAGTAAGTACTTCTAGAAATCTCCCTGTTGTTGGCCTACACCTAAGTTTACTAAATAACCTATTGCAATTACTTTACGATGGCCTTATTCTGTGTGTAACAGAAACTTAGGATAAAACTCATCTGAGAACAGATGTTTACTGTTGTAATTACCAGAATGTGTATTTACCCTTTAAAGCATTAACAGGATTTGCAGGAGAGTTAAGTCAAGTTCAGTGGGTCAGCATTGCAGTGTAGCATTTATGGAGTGCAGCGGCTCACTCCTTATCTAGAAAATGGGTAATCAAGACCTGTCCAGAGGTTTGCCATGAGAATTAAATGATGTACATAAACTGTGTAGCCCAGCATCTGGAGTACTTGGTGTTTAATAATTATTAGCTATGATGATGAAAAAATACCATTATCACTTTCTACTAGGAGTGTAAGAAGTCTTTATGGAAGCACCATGGTTTCTTCCACTGACATAAACAATGGCTTTGTAATGAGAGCGTTTAAGTATTCCTGTTTCAGGAGAAGACAGCAGGTGGTCTTCCAGTACAATGTGAGAACAAGTCCCATGGAGCTCAAGGTCTCCACATTGGACCCTTAGCCCCCAAAGTAGGGAAATTCTTGGACTTGAAAGTCATACAAGAGATATTTTCATGCTGAAAAAGCAAAGTGTGTTATGAGAATACCTTGCAAAGGCAGAGATTTGCAGATTGCCTGCAAAAATGCTCAAGAATACAAGGGCATGTTTACAGGGGAAAACATGACCCTTTCTGCTTAGAAAATATCATCTTTTCCTCTTTGAAAACCAGCAGAGTGTGGTAAAGTCTCCAATTGAAGCCAAGCCACCCAAATATGTTGGTGCTTTTTCAGTCATTTTTAAGGGTTATTCCTTTCCTACCTGTATATTCTTTTCATTTTTTTTTCAGTTTCATAGAATTTACTTGAGATTAATATGAGGGTATAAATGATTAGACATACTGTTTGCATTTCTAAGGTAAAGTTCAAGCTGCAGTTGAGCCCTTCATCCTGGGGTGCTGAATGACCTTACATATTATACCCATTGGGTAAGAGGTTACTAACCCTCCTCCCTTCTCCCTTTTCCTCCTCTCTCCACCCCACTTGAATATACTGTGCGGGTGTGTAGTTGTTTTTCTGTTGGTTTCATGTTAGTATTGAGTACACTGGATGCTTGCTTTTCCATTCCTGTGATACTTTATTAAGACTGTGCTTCACGGGTGGTGCCTATGACTCAACGGAGTAGGGCACTGGCCCCATATGCCAGAGGTGGCAGGTTCAAACCTAGCCCTGGCCAAAAACTGCAAAAAAAAAAAAAAATAATAAATTAAAAAAATAAAAGAATGTGCTTCACCTCCAACCAGGTAAATACAAAAGAGGTAAAGCCATTTTTTAAAAAAAAGAGAAAGAGAGAGAGACTTTACATTGTACCTATATTTTCTTTTTTATTTTATTTTATTTTATTTATTGTTGGGGATTCACTGAGAGTACAATAAGCCAGGTTACACTGATTGCATTTGTTAGGTGAAGTCCCTCTTGCAGTCATGTCTTGCCCCCAGAAGGTGTATCTATATTTTCAACTTGGGCAGATGTATGGTTCCCGTTCGTCCAGACACTGCTAATGACTCCAAGACCCACCCAAATACTTCCTGGGGCCCCTCCCCAATCACAGAGGCCCTTCAACTCTACCTGTCTCTCCTACCATCTCCTGGCAAACTAAAAAATGAATTCCCATGTCCAACAGATGTAAGGATGTTAGCTTCCATGTAGACACCTCTGAGACCTAACTAGCAAACATGTATATATGAATAAACAATTGTATTTTAAAAAATAAGCTTGCTCACAGGGGAGGAAAGAATATAAGATAATGAATACCACCAACTGCCTCTTCGACTGTAGACCTTTTCTAAAAATAAAAATAAACACACTGCATTCTTTTTTAAGTTTGTAGAGTATGAAGATCTTGTGGAACTGGCCCCAGGCAAATTCCGATTTGCTCCCGAGAACCGGAGACAGCAGGTACAGTGAGCTTCCCTGTCACAGGGGGCGTGAAGGAAAGGGCTAGCCGTGTCTTCTGCTAGGTTTTCTCAAGACCTTTGATTTTTAGCAGAGAGGCGTCAAAGTGGTTTTAGACCTAGGTGGAAGTGTTGTCCAGGTGAAATAGAGTCAAACCACTGCCTGGATCAGGAGCCCGAGTCCCTTAATTAAGGTGTGTGTTCTTCAAAACTTAAGAATGATTTTACCACCTTATAGGGAAGGATTTCCCATTAGGAATACTAGGAGGACTTTTCTTTTCTTCTTCTTCTTCCTTTTTTTTTTAATTTTTTTGGAGATAGGTCTTACGCTCTCCCCCAAGCAGGAGAGCAGTGGCATCGCTCACAGCAGCCTCACATTCCTGGGCTCAAGTGATCCTCCTATTTCAGCCTCCCAAGGAGCTGAGACCTTAGGTGCCTACCACAATGCCTGGCTAATTTTTCTATTTTTAGTAGAGACAGGGTCTTGCTCTTCCTCAGTCTGGCCTAGTACCCTTGCCTCAAGCATTCCTCCCACCTCGACCTCCCAAAGTGCCAGGATTACAGGCCTGAGCCGCTGCACCCAGCCTCAGGAGGACTTTCTTATTCCAGCAGCGACAGACACTTCCCGTTGCAGCCTCACACTGTCCTTCCTCTCGTCACTCTGTGTTGGGAAGTGGCAGGAAAGATAGCAAAAACCCTCTTAGTAGTGGAGCGAGTGTCCTGGCTTTCCCACATAGACCCACGGGCTGAGAAAGGACTTGTTCGTGGGAGCAGTACACGCTAAGCTGACCAGTGACTTAATTTGCATGAGTATGAATATTTTATTTTCTAAAAATCTAAGCCTTTTGTGTAGAACAATTATATTAAAACCCAATAGGCAAGACTTTAGGTCAAAGTCTTTAGCCACAAGAAAGAAAAAATCGTCATTGAGCATTGCATTCAAGAACTCTAAAATAAGGATCTGGTGACCCCACCACGTCACAGAGTATGCTCTAGAACCTTGGTTCACCCCACACCAGGCAAGTAGCTTATATCAACACCTGGCTTATATGTATAACCCATAAGACATTCAAGGTTCACCCTTTACTCTTGAGCTGTTCAGTTTTCACAGGCAGAAGGATCACCTTTGTCCCACCCACAGGATAGTCACTTAGTGGGTAATCCTCTAGTGCAGTGGTGAAGAGCACAGAATGTTCCAGGTACCAGTCACCCATGCTTGGTTCTGGGGCTACCCCCACTTCAAAGTCCCTGCTGTCAGGTAGCTTAGTCTGAAGGAAGGGGCAGACATTAATCAAATCATCCCTCAAAAAGAAAGGGTAATTATAAAGCACAGTGAGAGCACAGAAGGAAGAAATAAGCTGCTATGAAAACACTCAGCAAAGGAAGCTGACTTGGTCTAGTGGGTTAGAGGAGCTGGGTTCTGAAGTATGAGTAGGAGTTCGCTATGTGGGCCTAGCAGACAGAGAGCGCCTGACAGGAGGAGCAGCACATTGATTGGGAACAGCATGGCCAAAGCCCCAGGGTAGGGTGGTGTATCCAGATTGCCATTCAAGTGAATTAAAAAAAAAAAAAAAAACAGACAAATAGAGTAAAGGGGAAATACTCCCAGTAGGAGTATGGCTGAGCGTTCTTATTTTAAAGATATTTGGTTTAGCATTATAGCAAAGTGTGACATACACACAACCAAAAATGGTTTGGAGAGTCATTCAGAAAAATTCACCAGCAGGAAATTAGTTTTCAAGAATCCTTGGTATTTACGTCTCGGCTGCAGTGAATGAATGACAGCTCAGTGTTGCAGCAAAATAAAATTTTTTTTTTTGACTGAGAAAATGTTTTTTGCCCTGGAGGTAATAAGTAACACACAGTTGAAGAATGATTGTCTAACTTCCTTTCACAGAGAAGCCTTTCCGGAGAATCGGAGGAAACGATGGTAAGTTTGCTTTGATTTTGACTTTGTTACAAAATGATTTTCCTGTTAACGATTACCTTGAAATCAATCCAGGTGTCTCGTTTATCTCCATCACTGTTTACCTGACTTTTGAAATACTCCCTTGCCCAATTCTGCTTGGATGTGTTTCTGAAATCCAGCATTGAAGGGTACTGTATTTTCAAACAGGAGTGAGGCCACTGGGAGCCGAAAGGTCTTTTCTCTTTATTTTCTCAGGTTTTACCAACAGCACAGGTTTCATCCCCCCATACGTATTATTTATTATGACTTAACCATTTTGATTTAAAATACGATGACCGACAGCTCTGGAGAAGGAAAGAGTTGCTGTGAGATTACTTTTTTTTTTTTTTTTGAGACAGAGTCTGACTGTGTCACCCTTGGTAGAGTGCTGTGGCATCACAGCTCACAGCAACCTTAAACTCTTGGGTTTCAGCGATTTTCTTGCCTCAGCCTCCCAAGGAGCTGGGACTACAGGTGCCTGCCACAATGCCTGGTTATTTTTTGTTGTTGTTGTAGTTGTCATTGTTGTTTTAGCAGGCCTGGGCAGGGGTCAAACCCACCAGCCTTGGTGTATGTGGCCGGCATCCTACACACTGAGCTACGGGTGCCGCCCATGGCTTTTTTTGTTGTTGTAGTTGCCATTGTTGTTTAGCAGGCCTGGGCCAGGTTCGAGCCAGCCCTGGTGTATGTGGCCCAGGCCCTAACCACTAAACTACAGGCATTGAGCCTGGGAGAATACTCTTAAACATCAAATGGCCCAGTTCCCTGAGATGCTTCAAGTAGACCTTCCTGTGGCAACAAAACAGCCCACAGAAGAGGTTATGTGGTGCTTTCTACACTGAACGGGCAGAAACTGCCAGAAGTGCCTGCTTAAGTGGAAGGACGCACACCGAATTAGCCAGGATGTCACCTTAGCCGAGGCAAGTTGCCTGTTCATCAGCTGGAAGGTTTACTTTTGGCCCACAAAGTTTTAGGCATGTCACCTTGGATTGAAATAAGCAATCGTTTTGGAAAGAAAAGAAGCAAAATCTAATGAGTCCCATAGTTGCCACGGACTTGAAGACGCTTGCAGCTCCCAGCTACTTCCTAAATAAAAGATGTGGGTTTTGGTGCCTCGCCTTGGAACATCACTGGCAGCCTTGATTTCCTTTCTTTTCTTTTTTTTTTTTTAAAGCCATAGTCTTACTTTGTAGCCCTTGGTAGAGTGCCGTGGCATCTCAACTCCAAGCAACCTCAAACTCTTGGGCTTAAGCGATTCTCTTGCCTCAGCCACCCAAGCAGCTGGGACTCCAGGCGCCCGCCACAACGCCCGGCTATTTTTGTTGCAGCTGTCATTGCTACCTAGCTTGCCCGGGTCGGGTTCGAACCCGCCACCCTCGTCGTATGTGGCCGGCACTGTAACCACTGTGCTACAGGCACTGAGCTTTCTTTTTCTTTTTTTTTTACACTGTGGTTGCTTTAATTTGGCAGAGATGAGAAAAGAAGGTCCAGAGCCTTGGACCAAAAGTCCCATTCTAATGCCCTCCCCATGACGAGCGCTCACTGTGCAGCCCCGTTGGTCTTCTTGTGTTTGTTTTAATTGGGGGGAGGAGGAAAAGACTGAAGATGAAGTAATAGATGAGACTGAAGAGATCAGGGAGCTGTGGGGGGTTTGGGGGGCCGCGTAGGAGTTGGCACCATAGCACCCCGCTGCACCTCACTCTGAAGACACAGCCGGGGTCCCTGCCAAGCCCAGCAGTGCATATCCTTTCCCCACCTGTGGCCCTGCATTTAGCGTTATTTCCTGGATGTCCTCAATCCAACCTGACTTTCCCCAACCATTTTCTGCTTGTATTCTAACTTTTGAAAGAATTATCTTTAGTAGACTTCTTGAGCTAAAAAGACATCTCAAGGTGTGTCTCAAAACAAGGGCAGACTTGCGCCTGTCGGGTATTCCAGGAATCAAGAGGGTGCTTAATACACCTGAGTTATAGTACTTACTGAGCCCTGGAATCATTACTAACAAGGGAAGTGTGCCGCTGATAATAAATCGTCAGTAACAAGTGACATTAGAGCCCCATTGGTAGTGAGGCTGTGTGCTCTCCTGCCCATTTCAGGGAGACGTCGACCAAGTCACTCTGTATAGCTACAAGGTCCGGTCCACCATCACTTCTCGGACGGCCACCACCATCATCCAAAGCAAAGTGGTGAACCACTCCCCCCAGCCTCAGAATGTCGTGTTTGATGTCCAGATTCCCAAAGGAGCCTTCATTACCAACTTCTCCATGTGAGTAACCATTGCGTGAAACCTGCAATTGGTTGTGTGCTGCTCACAAACTCACAGCCCTCGCCGGTAGGGTGGACCTTAGTGACCCACTGTCCCAGGGATCTCCTCTGCAGAGCTGTGGGCCTCCTGGGTGATCAGAGGGTAGGTCCCAATTGTTAGTTTCTGTTCAAAGTATCAGAGTTAGTGAAGGATTTGCTTTTGGTTTGTAACAAGTTACACCAAATTTAAGGCTATCTCTATTGTAACAACCTCCCACTTACTTGCATTTTAATATGCTTTGAGGGGAAAAGTACATGGAGTTGTTCTAGCTTGCAGGAAGCCACATGTGAGGGTGTGTGAAGAAAGTCAGTGCCATCCATTATATGTTTCTGTAAGGAAAAGAGAAAGTTGAGAATCACTGATTAAATCCAGTCTCTACCTGGCCCTTGACTACCTCTATCACCCCACAGATGGGTCTCTCGTCTATTTCCTTAGTGATAAACTCATTCCTTCTCAAGACCATGGTTGATAGCTCTGCTAGAAGTATTTATTATATTTAACTTAAATATTTTCCATTTTCTATGTAATGACTCTAGTTCTACTCACATGGAATTAAAAATAATCTCTACAAAAAATATAATAATCTCTACAAAATACATAGTGAAGAGCTCCTGGATGAAACGATGGCGTCATCTGAGTTTGGCTTCAAAATCATTGAGGCAGAAAGTATTGGCCGAGCATTGATCATGGTGTAGCTGAGTGAGGGGGGGTTTCATGGAAGTCCCTTTTATTATTCTATTTTTGTATGTTTGAAAATTTCTATAATAAATAAAAAAATTTTTTAACTACGCTGATACTTTTCATGTAGTAAAAGCCAGTAATCTTGCTCACTTGAAGGCTTTGTGCTACAAGGCTAAACACTCCCTGTTACTCCACCCGACTGGAGTTGTTGTCTGGGCCCTGGAGCATCCAGGTGGCTGTCCCCGGTCTGGGCTCCAGGTGGCTGCCCCCAGCCTGGGCTCCAGGTGGCTGCCCCCGGCCTGGGCTCTAGGTGGCTGTCCCCGGCCTGGGCTCTAGGTGGCTGTCCCCGGCCTGGGCTCCAGGTGGCTGTCCCCGGCCTGGGCTCCAGGTGGCTGTCCCCAGCCTGGGCTCTAGGTGGTTGTCCCCAGCCTGGGCTCCAGTTGGTCAGTGTCTTTCTTGCATTGACTAGAACAGAGCCCAGTACCCTGCACCTAGTTTGACTATTTTTCATGAAGACATTAGGTGGAGTTACTTCTCATCTGCTTTTGCCTTTCATAGGTAATTTGTAATAAACATGAATAAACAAAATAAGGGGTCAAACCACCAGGCGCTGTGGCTGCTAAAAACTACTGATCCATGTTAATTATATTTCCTAAACAAAGTGAACTAGGTAGGAAAAAAAAGCATTATGTGGCTTTGGTGTCTTTGAATTGGCTCAAAAAATCACCACTGTTTTTGGTCAGCCTTTCCTAAAAAGCAAGAAGGAGAAGAAAAGGTTTTCTGTAGAATTATACAACACCGTTTCTAGGAATGACATTTAAAACTGTTGTTAATAAATTCTGATTTTTAAACCACATAGTCGGAACTTGCTCGTTCTGGGGCTCTCTCCTTTCTCTTGTCTTCATCCTTTTCTTTCTGTGACGTCGCATTCCCTAGATTTGAAGTGACAAAAGACAGGATGGGGAAGCATACATTTATTTTAGTCCCCTCCGGGGAGGGAGGAGACAGGGTTGAATGCATCACACCAGAGAAGAGGCTCGGCGCCCATAGCACAGTGGTTACAGCACCAGCCACATACACTGAGGGTGGCAGGTTCAAACCCAGCCCAGGCCTGCTGAGCAACAATGACAACTGCCACAAAAAAATAGCCGGACGTTGTGGCCGGCACCTGTATTCCCAGCTACTCAGGAGTCTGAGGCAAGAGAATCACTTAAGCCCAAGAGTTGGAGGTTGCTGTGAGCTGTGACACCACAGCACTCTACTGAGGGCGACATAATGAGACTCTATTTAAAAAAAAAAAAAAAAGACTAGAGAAGATACTATTTAATCATCACAGTTCAAATCTTTCATGAGCGCTCATGCTGTTTACCACCCCTCCACCTCATATTCTCTCAAATGCCCGACTTCTCCTGCTGTCATACTGGAGGGTAGTATTCAACAAGGCATCTGGGGGACACAGCCTTTGGTCCATTGCATTCTCCCAGGCTATGCCAAGTTCTTTACTCACAGAAAAATGTTCACAAACCAAACATAATGAGATAGTTCGTGATTCATCAGTCACCTCTCCTAGTCACATTTGTCATTCAAAACGGATACCCAGAAAGAACAACCCTTAATCTGAAGGATAAAATTTAAAAATGAGAGAAAAGTTTAAACACAAACAAGAGTACAGAAGGGAAGGTTCTCAGGATGGGAGCCTGCCCAGCCCCCGCGGTCACACTGTCCAGTAAAGGGCGAGTTATTAAAATGTCTCTGGTTTCTTTTTTTTTAATTTCAGATTAATATGAGGGCGCGACTGATCAGATTACAATGTTTGCATTTGTTAGCTGGGGTCCCTGTTGTGGTTGTACCCCTCACCCGGGAGCTGGGCCTTATACCCTTATATTGTACCCATTTTCCTATAGATGCAAAATGATCAGAGATCCCCATTCATTAAATCAAGCCTGTTGAGTGGTGTTAGTTGTTTTGTTAAGACCGCTATTCTGACCAACTGGTGGCCTTCTGTCTTTTTCTAGGACTGTGGATGGCACGACATTTAGGAGTTCCATTAGAGAGAAAACTGTGGGCAAAGCTCTCTACTCCCAGGCCAGAGCAAAAGGCAAGACAGCGGGGCTGGTGAGGTAAGGGCTGGCCGAATGGCACTCACCTCCATCCACATCCGTGTTCCTGCTCTCATTCCAACCCTGCAGCAAACCAGCCTCTGGACAGGCCCAGGGTCTAAGCAAATGTCAACTCTCTCAGTCAGATGGTAGAATGCAGTATCGCTATTTCTATTTCTTCTCTTTAATCAATGGAGTTTGAATGATCTCACATTGATTGTATTGATACCACCTGTCTTACAAGTAGAGGGATGATCTGTAAAAAAGCACTGGTTTTTCTAAATCGGAGGTCCTCAAACTTTTTAAACAGGGGGCCAGTTCACTGTCCCTCAGACTGTTGGAGGGCCAGACTATAGTTTAAAAAATATATATGAACAAATTCCTATGCACACTGCACATATCTTATTTTCAAGTAAAAAAACAAAACGGGAACAAATACAATCACACTGCCTCATGTGGAGTTTGACGACCCCTGTTCTAAATAGTACAGAGAGGAACTCTAGAAATATTGGTGATCTTGTTATAAAACTGACCATATATATGGAAGAAAAAGTCTGGAATTTGTTTTAGTGATTGAATCTGCCACATTTTTATGACATGGGGCCTTTTAAGCATTAGGTACTTGGTTTGGATTTCATGGATTTATTTTTCTTTGTAACCTTAAATGAGACACTGGGAATGCCAAACCATTCAAAAAGACACCTCTTATGCAAGAAACTTCAAGGGACTTTCAGTGTTTTAGTCCTTAACACTGCGTATACGCAATCTCCTGCCAAACCCTGCCTCGTTTTTTTCCTTCGTTGCCTCCTTTCTACATACCCAAACTTATCTTTAGTGCAAATTCTTTTCATTGAATTCAAGCATTTGTTTATGTAACAAAAGTTCATCAGATGTCATCTGTTCTGTCAGAGGCAGGAGGAACTTAGAAGCAGACACTGTCCGGCTCCTGCAGGGGACAGACAAGAAACCAATACGCATAATATCCACCAATAGTGGGGCAAGCGCTAACATTGAGAGGGATTAAAACACCCTCTGACAGATTGCTTGAGCTCGGGAGTTCAAGACCAGCCTGAGGAAGACTGAGACGCAGTCTCTACTAAAAATAGAAAAACTAGCTGTACCTTGATGCAGGTACCTGTAGGTACTGAGGCAAGAGATTGATTGAACCCAGGACAGGAGTTTGAGAGTTCGAGGTTGCTGTGAGCTAAGATACTGCTCTACCCAGGGCAACAGAGTGACACACTGTCCAAAAAAAAAAAAGAAAAAATTCAAGCAGAGGGACCATTTCTGGTATTGCTTCAGGTTAATCTTTTATGTTTACAAACCATTTTGCCATCTTTATCCATCATTTTCATCATCTCATCCATTCATTATTCACTCCACAAATATTTATGTGTAACAGAAACTCTTCTAAGCACAGAGCTCTCACGCTAGCCCACCCCCAGGTAAACACGGGTCCCCCTCCCCCCAGGAACTCTGCCTGAAGGTTTCCACCAGGCCATGCCCCTTTGCCCTTCTGCAACTCAACGTCCCACGCTGACTGCGCACATGAACTCCCAGATCCCAAATGGGCTGATCATGTCCCAGCTCCCTTGCTTATTTAATTATTAAATAATTTTTAAAACTCATTCATTATTTATGCTAGAATCACCCTGATTTGATAATCCTGCTGTTTTCTCTTTAAAATTGTTAATGCCTCAAAATCCATAGTTATATTGGACTCGATATGTACAGTGACCCTATAGGATCTTACACTACAAATACAAGTTCACCAGGATGAAATAATAGAATTCTTCTAAAAATAGAAAGAGGTCAGGTACAGTGGCTCACACCTTTACTCCCAACACTTTGGGAGTCTGGGGGCCTGGTGGGGGGGAATCACTTGACGCCCAAGAGTTTGAGATCAGCCTAGGCAACATAATGAGATCCCATGTCTACAAAAAAGAGGAAAATTAGCTGGGAGTAATGGTGCAGCTGTAGTCTCAGCTACCTGGGAGGCCAAGGCAGGAGGATCAAGTGGGTTCAGAAGTTGGAAGTTGTGGTGAGCTATGATCACGCCATGACACCCCAGCCTGGGTGGCAGAGAAAGACCATCTCTAAAGAAGTAAAAAAGTTAAATATTAAAATAAAGGATTCCTACAGTGAGTCTCCAATACAGCATGGGAATTGTGAGCTATCTATGGAGTCAATCTTGGGTGTGAGGCCTGGTCCTAGAATTGACTAGTGGTGGGGCCTTGAGAAGATTATTTATCCTCAATGAGACTCTTTTATTATAACATGAAAGATCAGGGTAATGACATATCCTCCTGCTTTTTGCAGATGACACTCAAATCAGTAGGCAGCTCTGGGAACAGAAGATGGGGTAGAAAGGAGACTGAAGGCCCTGTTGGGATTGGCGGGATCTAGGTGCTGCACTTGCCCTCAGGGTATGTGCTGTTCATTTCCATGAACAACTGAGAGGCTGGATTCCCAGGAAAGTCTCCACACCCCCTGCCTAGGTTCTGGGTTGTGCAGCTGAGTCGCACATGATGGCTTCCATTGGGGTCTCTCGCCTTCAGGAGCAAAGCTCTTGATATGGAGAACTTCAAAACAGAAGTGAACGTCCTTCCTGGAGCAAAGGTGCAGTTCGAACTCCACTACCAGGAAGCCAAGTGGAGGAAGCTGGGCTCCTATGAACACAGGCTTTACCTGCAGCCAGGAAAGCTGGCCAAACACTTGGAGGTGAGTATGGATTTGTGGGGTGAACAGTGACTCCATCCTTGTATGGTCCCTACCCCTGATTTATACGTTGTCCTCACTATTTGTGCTGTTTGATGCCACTCAACTCAGCAGGACAGTCTCATGCAATGAGAAGGTCGTGGGTTTGGAGCCGACCATGCCCTGTCCTTGCGGATTTCAGCCTCAGCTCTGGCCCTTAGCTGTGGCGCAGCAGTTTCCTGGGGCTGCCGTAACAACGCAAACTGCACAGAACACAACAGAAACGTATTTTCTCAGAGAACTCCAGCATCAAGGCATCAGCAGACCTCCACTCCCTCCGGAGGGTCTGGGGGCTCTATTCCTTGCTGACATCCCTTGATCTGCAGCCAGGTCGCCCTGTCACTCCAGTCTCTTCCTCTGTGGTCACAGATCCCCCTCCCCTGAGCATCTCAGAGCCCACTCTGCCTTTCTCTTCTAAGAACACCTGTCACTGGATTTAGGGCCCACCGGCTAGTACATACAGAATGATCTCACCTCAAGATCCTTAATTGCATCTGCAAAAACCCTTTTCCCAAATAAATTCACATGCATGGGTTGCAGAGATTTGATGTAAACATTTCTTCAGGGAGTAGCCACGGTCTGACTCACAACAGTCATCTCCAGGGATAAGTTATCCAGAGGTCCATGGTCTTATCTCTACAAAGGATATTATAGCAGGGGCTCACACCTGTAATCACTACACTTTGGGAGGCCAAAGGAGGAGGATGACTTGAGACCAGGAGCTTGATATCAGACTGGACAACACAGCAAGACACCATCTCTACATAATGATGCGATAACAGACTTTTGTTCCTTCGTTGTAAGTGAGTCAGCCACGCTAGACTATAATAAGCATTCAAGACATGGCATTTATGACACCAATTTTGTCAAGAACAACCAAAAAGGATTTTTCCCTGTTGAACTCTGTTCAAAGCAAGAAAACAGAAAGAATAAAAGGCCTAAGATGTGGGGAAAATGGTCTATTCTTGATGAATCCTCACGGAGAAAATGCGGTACAATTAACAGTGACTCGGCTTCTTTACCCCCCAGGCAACATGAAAGCTCTTAAAATAAAAAGACTAGACTAGAAGGAAGAAGGGGAATAAAATCCCAGGGAGACAAGGCCCAGAACGGGAGGACTGAACTGACAGAAAGCGGTTAACCTCTGTGGTGAGATGAACCACAGCCCAGGGAATTTATAAAACAACTGCACAGGGGATTGTGGTGCCAGGCTGGGAAGACTGGAAGATGAGGAAAGAATCAGAGGACTTACCGGGGATTTCTCTCTCTCTCTCTTTTTTTTTTTTCCCCTAGACAGACCCTCACTCTGTCATCCCGGGTAGAGTGCCGTGGCCTCACAGCAACCTCAAACTCTTGGACTCAAGTGATCCCCTTGCCTCGGCTTCCCAAGTAGCTGAGACTACGGGCACCCCCCACAACACCCTGCTAGTTTTTTCTATTTTTAGTAGAAACAGGTCTTGCTCTTGTTCAGTCTGGTCTGGAACACTTGTGCTCAAGCAATCCACATGCCTCGGCCTCCAGAGTGCTAGGATTACAGGCCTGGTTCTTGCTTAAGGATCCTTTAAAGACTTTTAATGCTTCAAGTACTTTTCTTTCCCATCTCTAGGTAGATGTGTGGATTATTGAGCCTCAGGGAATAAGATTTCTTCATGTTCCCGACACATTTGATGGCCATTTTGATGGAGTTCCAGTCGTTTCTAAAGGACAGCAGAAGGTACCATAAGCCTTACATGTCCTCCCTGGGACACAGAGCAACACTCCCAGTTATTTCATTCCATTTGACAGCAGACTGTACCTTCTGGAAACTCATTTTCCCTGGGTCATCTACTTGATCAGCAGCTAAGAGACAGTTTTCAAAAAATATATGGTAGGTTTCCATCCATCACAGCAAGAGCCGTGCAGCTTACTGCCTTCATGGCCAGTGAGAACCATCTGTGACCCCTCTGAGGTCAAACTCCTCTAGGAACATTTCACAGACTCTTTCCAGAGCAGGTCATCATCCCCTCCATGGCAGTGGGGGCGGGGGAGGAGGACAGTCTTTGATCTCTTTTAAAAAGGCCTGAAACCTGGCAAGTGGTCTGCAGGTGGGCAGACACTCCCCTCAAAAGCCCTGGCTGTGTCCCTTCTGTCAGGGCTGCAACCCCGATGCAGCATGGCCACTGGGCAGCGCCACTTCCCCTGGAGAAGGCTGGGGACGGAGGCCTTGACTCCGCCGCTCCTTCCAGGCACACGTCTCCTTCAAGCCCACGGTAGAGCAGCAGAGGATCTGCCCCAGCTGCCTGGAGACCATGGTGGATGGGGAGCTGGTGGTGCTGTATGACGTGGACAGAGAAAAGAAGGCCGGCGAACTTGAGGTCAGCAAGACAGATGCCGGCACACCCACCAAACTGGCAGGGGAAGGGTGGGCAGGCGGCCACCACGCCCGCACCTCCTCACCACTCCTCTTCAGTCCCCGGGACCCCACCTTCTCACCTCCTGAACATTAGTCAGGACTTGACTCGCAAACACCTCTGTCTTCCAGGTATTCAATGGGTATTTCGTCCACTTCTTTGCTCCTGAAAGCCTAGACCCGATTCCCAAAAACATCCTCTTTGTTATTGACGTTAGTGGCTCGATGTGGGGCGTTAAAATGAAGCAGGTAAGCGCTCCCTCCTCTGCAGGGGTACCTGGGCCTCTCCCTGACTTCTTGGGTATCCCCCTGAAATGCAACTGTTCAATCTTCCTCCCTTTTGAGGGTGAAAATTCAGGGAGTGTGGTCAGTGACGGAGGGTGTGAACTCTGCCTAAAGCTGTGGGAGGACTGCATGCTCACAGGCGTACACCCCGCTTAGCCACCCCTCCCTCCACAGCTCCCAGGACACAACCCCTCAGTCTCTCCTCCTTCCAGAGTTCTCTCCCTTCTCATCTCCCTCTTTCTAGATTCCTCTTCCCTCCCTTCCTCTCTTTTCCTATTTTGTGCCCAAAATTTTCTTGAAAACCATCTCTTCAACCTTTGACAAACTTGAGCTCTGAATCAGCGCCTCCGACTCTGACCACGTGGGTTCTTTCAGTTCTTCTGTCTTGAAGATCTTCCCATGTTCACATGCAGCTTTTAGAGCAGCACATGCAGATCGCTTCTAGTTACATCGTAATGCCTCAAACGTGGTTGTTTTTCTCACGTTTTTGAAACAGTTTGGAGCTCATCATAGGCCTATTCAGTGGTAAGTGGTATAGATGCCACTCTAAGAACAAACAAGGAAACAGCCGTCCAGCCCGTTGGAACAACCAGAACCATTCATTCAACAACCACTTTTCTTTGAGGGAGAGGTTGTATTTTATTAATTTGTTTTTTTTAATTTTTTGAGACAAAGTCTTGCTCTGTCTCCTGGCTAGAGTGCAATGGTGTCAATCTAGCTCACAGCAACCTCAACTCCTGGGTTCAAGCGATCCTCCTGACTCAGCCTCCTGAACAGCTGCAACTATACGTGTGCACCAGCATGCCTAATTAATTTCTCTATTTTTGGTAGAGATAGGTGTCTTATTTTGTTGCCCAAACTGGTCTCAAATTACTGTCCTCAACATAATGAGACCCCCATTTCTACAATTTTTTTTTAAATTAGCTCGGCATGGTAGCATACACCTATAGTCCTAGCTACTCTGGAGGCTAAGGCAGGAGGACAACATGAGGCCAGCAGTTCAAGGCTGCGGTGAGCTGTGATGGCACCACTTCACTCTAGCAACAGAGCAAGACTAGGTCTCCAAAAAAAAAGACAGTAAATATTTAAGAATCAAAAAGACCAGGTATGGTGCCTCACACCTGTAATCCCAGCACTTTGGGAGACCAAGACAGGAGGATGCTTGAGGCCAGGAGTTCAAAACCAGCCTGAGCAACAAATCAAGACAGATGTGTCTGGAAAAAATAGAAAAATTAGGTGGGCATGGTGGTGCACTGTAGCCCCAGCTACTCGGGAGGCAGGAGGATCACTGGAGCCCAGGAATTGGAGGTTGCAGTGAGCTATGATGACACCACTGCACTTGAGCTGGGCTAACAGAGTGAGAATCTGTCTCAAAATAATAATAATAATGATAATAATAATAATAACATGTTCAGAATAAGCAAAGGATAGGTCTGTGTTGACCAAGGTGAGTTCAAGAGGTTTTTTGAAAGAAGCTTAGCTTGAAAGGTGATGAGGATCAATGATTAATCTCCCCAGTTTTTTCTCAAGCTTAGATTTTATGTAATGAGATCCTTCTTTAATCTCTTTCCAACTAGACTGTGGAAGCAATGAAAACCATACTGGATGATCTGAGAGCTGAAGACCAATTCTCCGTGATCGATTTCAACCATAACGTTCGAAACTGGAGAAATGATTTAGTTTCAGCTACTAAAACACAAGTGGCAGATGCCAAGAGGTATATTGAGAAAATCCAGCCCAGTGGAGGTGAGTGGCGTGGCTTAAACCCCCGTAGGCTCATCCTCCATTACAACAGCCTTGCACAGTCTAAATGGCCTTTCTCAAATCACACATATATTAGTGAACGACGAATGCTAAGTTTGGGACGAAAGCACAACGTGTAATCCAGCCCATACAAGTCTTTAGCCATCCACCCTTTCCCAGAAAAGGGCCTAGTAAGTGACAGTGTGTTTCTTTGTAGTTTTTCTTTTTTTTGAGACAGTCTCAGTTTGTTGCCCTTGGTAGAGTGCTGTGCTGTCACAGCTCACAGAAACCGCAAACTCTTGGGCTCAAGCAATCCACTTGCCTCAATTTTTTATTTTTAGTAGTGACGGGGTTCTCACTCTTGCTCAGGCTGGCCTCGAATTCGTGAGCTCAAGTGATCGACCTGCCTCGGCCTCCCAGAGTGCTGGGATTACAGGCATGAGCCACAGCGCCTGGCCTAGTGTGTTTCTTTGTGACTTACATTTCATAAAATGTTAGTCTTTAGAGCAATGTTTTTTAAGCTTCTTCTTTTTTTTTTTTGAGATAGAGTCTCAAGCTGTCACTGAGTGCTGTGGTGCTATAGCTCACAGCAACCTTCAACTCTTGGGCTCAAACAATCCTCTTACCTCAGTTTTTCTATTTTTAGTAGAGACAGGGTCTAGATTTTTTTTTTAGACAGAGTCTCACTATGTCACCCTTGGCAGAGTGCCATGGCGTCACAGTTCACAGTAACCTCAAACTCTTGGGCTTAAGTGATTCCCTTGCCTCAGCCTCCCAAATAGCTGGGACGCCTGCCACAATGCCGGGCTATTTTTTTGTGGCAGTTGTTTAGCTGGCCCAGGCCAGGTTCAAACCCCCACACTCGATGTATGTAGCTGGTGCTGTCACCACTGTTCTATGGGCGCTGAGCCTAAGGTCTCAATTTTTGCTCAGGCTGGTATCGAATCTGTGAGCTCATGCTATCCACCTGCCTCAGCCTCCCAGAGTGCTAGGATTATAGGCACGAGCTATTACACTAGGCTTTTTTCAACCTTTTTTATCTCACGGCACACTTGAACCTATAGTTAAACTTCCAAGGCACACTTAAATTACATTGATCAAAGAAAGAGTAAGGCTGGGCATGGTGGCTCACACTTGTAATCCTAGCACTCTGGGAGGCTGAAGCAGGTGAACTGCTTGAGCTCAGGAGTTTGAGACCAGCCTGAACAAAAGTAAGACCCCATTTCTACTAAAAATACAAAAATTAGGGCAGCACCTGTGGCTCAAGTGGTAGGGCGCCGGTCCCATATGCCGGAGGTGGCGGGTTCAAACCCAGCCCCGGCCAAAAACCAAAAAAAAAAAAAAAAAAAATACAAAAATTAGCTGGGCAATGTGGTGGGTGCCTGGAGCCCCAGCTACTCAGGAAGCTGAAGCAAGAGGATTGCTTGAGTGCAAGTTTGAGGTTGCTGTGAGCTATGATGGCACAGCACTCAAGCCAGAGTAACAGAGTGAGACTCTGTCTCAAAAAACATTAACAAGAAAAAGAGTTAAAAAAAAAAAAAAAGAATATACTTACTGTGTTTTGAACGTCTTTCAAAAATAATTTAATTAATGATCTTTAAAATTTTTTGCAGCACACTGGTTGAAAATCACTGCTTTATGGGGCCTTGGTGTGTATCACACTTTATGGGGGCAAGACATGATTGCAAGAGGGATTTTACCTAACAATTGCAATCAGTGCAACCTGGCTTATTGTACCCTCAGTGAATCCCCAACAATAAAAAAAAAAAGAAAAAAAGAAAATCACTGCTTTAGACTATCGCAGAAGGGCTGATTTAGAGACCTTCATTTGTTTTTTTTTGGGGGGTACAATGTGCTTATTTTTATTTTATACAATCTGTCATGGTTATATCAAGCCCATCCACACAGCTTTCACCTCATTTACTTGATTATTGTGCCAAGACATTTATGTTCTACACTTGACAGGTTTGACTTGTACCTTGTCGTATGCTCCATGGTGTGGTCCTGCCTTTTACCCTCCCTCTGTCAAACCTCCCCCTCCCCTCCCCTCCCACTCCATTTCTCTCCTTCATCCTGGGCTATAGTTATGTTCTATCTTTCATAAGAAAGTGTGAGTAAATACAAGTTGGTTTCATAGAAGTACTGAGCACCTTGGATACTTTTTCCTGCACTCTTGAGACACTTTACTCAGGAGAATATGTTCCAGATCCCTCCATGTAAACATAAAAGAAGTAAAGGACCCATCTTTTTTAAGGCTGCATAGTATTCCATGGTGTACATATACCACAATTTATTAATCCATCCATGGGTCAATGGGCACTTGGGCTTCTTCCATGACTTGGCTATTATGAAATGAGCTGCAATGAATAATCTGGTGCAAATATCTTTTTTGCAAAGTGATTTTTGGTCTTTCGGATATACTCCTAGTAGAGGGATTGCAGGATCCAGTGGCAGGTCAATTTTTAGATCCCTGAGTGTTCTCCGATAGAGACCTTAATTTGATGTTTAAATTGTACCTTGTTGTATGCTCCATGGTGTGGTGCTTTATAATGGCTAATTCCAAGGGGCTGGTTTACTTCAAAGTGAATAATTTCACTACCTTGAGAGGACCACCAGCCTGATCAGGATTGGTGTTTCTTAAAAAGCAGTCAAATAATTTTGGTGTGGAGTACATGATGTGTCAGTGATCACCAGGCAGATGAACTTGAGTCAGGGATGGGATCTTGTGTGTGTGGAAAGCAACGTGCGATGTTGCCTCAACAGGCACGAACATCAATGAGGCCCTCCTGCGGGCCATCTTCATTTTGAACGAAGCCAATAACCTGGGCTTGCTGGACCCCAACTCCGTGTCACTCATCATTCTGGTTTCGGATGGAGACCCGACAGTCGGCAAGTATCGCTTCAACTTTCTCCCAGCCAACATTTCCACTGTGGCCCCCTAGGGCGGTGGTGCTTAAAGTGGGAACTCCAAAGGTATTGGCCCAAGTCTCCAAAACGTTTTACACACACTTGATCTTAGCCAAAAGGCCGAGAAGCGATTCCAAAACATTTTAAACCCATGCTTCCCAAAGAGAGCTTCCTGCCCCTGAAGCCCTCACCCACTGAGACTAGTGATCAGCCCCTGCCAGCGGTGCCTAGGAATGTCCCCACGTCACCTGCACAGTCTGGGGACATTTGAGTTTGGATTTTCCTAATGTGTTGAGAGGATAGCTGATGCAGGCTGGAAGAGCGTTTTCATTTCCTCAATGTGAGCTGAGTGAAGAAGGTGTGTGGACATGGGGTTGAGGAGGGCTGGTCCCCTCTGGAGGCCACAGTGACATATCCCCTAGCATTCTGCACATTCCCCCCGGCAGCAGCTGGAGAGTGGACTGCTCTCTGCTACTGCCTTTAAGTGAATCGTTTTTCTGATGTGCAAACCAGCTTCGACATCTGCCCACTTCCGCGGTCTACTTCTAGTTTTACTTGTTTTGTTCGTGTCTTTATCCTGATGAATGTAAGTAATACAGAATGCTGGATTGTGTTGCCTGAGTGTGCTGTCATGTAGACAAGGACCGTGTCCAACTCGTGCCACAGCTGAAGGCAAAGAAAATAAATGAGGCAACAGGCACAAGGGCCCCCGGGGCGTTGGGAAGACCGGGGGCTGCTGGTGGTGACAGGAGACTGAGCCCTGGTTACACATTTGCTGCACACTCAGTGTTTCCCGTCAGCTCGGATTACTTTCAAAATTCAAATTTTGAATAGAAGTAGAAGGAAGAAATAGAAACATGCTATAAAAAAACTTAACTCTGTTTCTCCCTCGTGTCTCTCAACTGTCTGCTTGCTGTCCCCAGAGTCAGTTACTGATTACCAGTTTCTTGTGTATTTTTCCAGAGATAGTTCATGCACACCTGTGCTCTCTGTCTACACAGTTGCACGGATGTGTGTGTTTATCCACAGTGAAAATGCATCCACCCAGCACATACACACACCATTCATAAATGTCTCCTAGACACACCTATATGGACCTTGTTTCTTTCTCCTCTTAAAATGTGTCTTTGAGAATGTCAATGGAAACACACAAAGAATTGTTGTGTCCTTTTTAATAGCAGGTTGGTGTGTCACTGCTTGAATGGACCATAATTTATTTATTTTATTTCTTTTTTTTTTTTTTGAGACAGAGTCTCACTATATCACCCTCAGTAGAGTGCTGTAGCATCACAGCTCACAACAACCTCAAACTCTTTGGGCTTAAGCGATTCTCTGGCATCAGCCTCTCAAGTAGCTGGGACTACAGGCACCTGCCACAACACCCGGCTATTTTTTGTTGTAGTTGTCATTGTTGTTTAGATGGCCTGGGCCAGTTTCTAACCCGCCAGCCTCGATGTATGTGGCTGGTGCCGTCACCACTGTGCTACGGGTGCCAAGCTTAAATGGATCATAATTTCACCAACCTCCCTCACTGGTGTCCATTTGTTTCCGATATGTTGGTATTCCCAAATATTATCTCTAAGTACCAGTGTCCTACTTCATTTGCACCTGGATGGATGAGCGCATCTGCGAGAAAAAGTGCTCTAAGTTGGGTTACTGGGTCCAAGGGTGAGTGCATTTTAAATTTCGGCCAATTTTGGTAAACTGCCTTTCTTGGATTTTTTTCGAGAACATCGTAACATTGCTTCTTTATCCCTTTCCTTTCTGTCATCACCAACTTCAGGTGAACTAAAATTGTCAAAAATTCAGAAAAACGTGAAGCAGAGCATTCAAGACAACATCTCCTTGTTCAGTCTGGGGATGGGGTTTGATGTTGACTACGATTTTCTGAAGAGGCTATCTAACGAGAACCGTGGGATTGCTCAAAGGATTTATGGAAACCAGGACACATCCTCCCAGCTTAAGGTAACACTTTCTTCTGTCCTTTGCTTTTCTGTGCTCAAAATCGAGTAACTACCCATATCTCATGCTTAAAAGAAGGTGGCTGAATCAGACTCAGCATTATCATTCTTCCAGCCATCCTCGGTGATGAGAATCGGGAATTGTTGTACGTCCCCATTCACTCTCAGTGTATTTCTGCACTGACAGTGAGACACACTTCCCTTCGCCCTAAACAAAAAAATCCCCTGAGGCACCATCAAAGCTTCTTGTAGGGGGGCGCCTGTAGCTCAAGCAGCTAAGGTGCCAACCACATACACCAGAGCTGGCGGGTTCGAATCCAGCCCGGGCCTGCCAAACAATGAGAACTACAACCAAAAAATAGCCAGGTGTTGTGGCAGGCACCTGTAGTCCCAGCTACTTGAGAGGCTGAGGCAAAAGAATTGCTTAAGCCCAGGAATTTGAGGTTGCTGTGAGCTGTGACACTACAGCACTCCAGGACTATAGCTTGAGGCTCTGTCTCAAAAAAAAAAAAGAGCTTCTTGTAGCTTCTGGGTCCCCCCTGAGCACTTGGTCTCCATGTTATCATGTCTTTGGGGGGACCTCACCTAATGTGCATGATGCAATGGTACCTTTCAAAACTATTAAGAAATAAGTCTAATTGTGATGGATGTGATACTTAGTTCAATGTAAGCATTTCACATTGTGTATCAAAGCAGTACCCTGAACCCCATAAATGCATCAGTGTACACAGTTATGATTTAATAAAAAATAATTAATTAAAAAATAAATAAAGTACATTGTCATCTTGGACATCAATTTTTATCACGTAAAACAGATCAAACTATGGCCTGTAAATTTCCTTAAATATAAAAGACACAAATTACTTGTTTATTTTGAATAAATGGGCAAGAAAACAATTTAGGGAAAAAAGAACAAGCCTTCCCGCCTTTTGTCTGTGCCAGACACTCTTTAAACTTGGGGACGGGTAAGGGATAAGGTAATAATTTGAGGAATATCAACCCAGCTGATTTGTTTCAGGTAATTTGAGGGTACGAAAAATAAGGTTATAATGTTTGTACTTTTTAGGTAGAGTCTTATAATTGTGTTCAGCTCCCGAGAGGCGTGTCACACCCCTACCACTGTGCCCGTGAAGTGGGAGCACGTCCATCTCCTCCCTCCTCCCCACTCCCTGGTCAGCCGGCCCCCCCCCTTGAGCTGGTTTGAGTTTTTCTCTCATGTGGGTGTGTATTAGCTCATCTACTGGCTTCACATTAGAACTGAGCACACTGGATTCTTGCTCCTCCATCCTTGTGATACTTTACTAAGAATAATGTCTTCCACGTCCATCCAGGTTAATACAAAGGATGTAGAGTCTCCAACTTTTTTGATGGCTGAATAGTATTCCATGGTGTACATATACCACAGCTTGTGAATCCATTCCTGGGTTGGTGGGCATTTAGGCTGTTTCGTGATTGTAAATTGAGCTGTGATAAAAAAAAATCTAGTGCAAATGTCCTTATGATAAAATGATTTTTTTTTTCCTTCTGGGTAGATGCCTAGTAATGGGATTGTGGTTTCAAATGGGAGATGTAGTTTGAGTTCTTTGAGGATTCTCCATATTTCCATTTTAAAAGGTTGCATTAGTTTGCAGTCCCACCAGCTGATTTTTTTTTTTTATTATTATGAGTATGAGATTTTTGCACTGATCATAACAGAAAAGAAAAAAAAAAGTCTGGGCTCTTATATCCAGGGTCATATTCTTTACAAGTCTTCATCCTCTGTCTGTCTTAGCATTTTTTCTAGTAATTGTGAGAACTTTTCCTTGTCCCAGAGGTCCCATAAGAATAATTACGAGGTATCTGCTAAGCATCTGAAGAACCTAAGAGAAAAATACATCTACAAGATGGCAGGAAAATAATGATTTCTCTGTTCTTTTTTTTCTTTTTTTTTTTACTTATGAATTGTAGAAATTCTACAACCAGGTCTCTACTCCATTGCTCCGGAATGTTCAGTTCAACTATCCCCACCCGTCAGTCACAGATGTCACTCAAAACAGCTTCCCTAACTACTTTGGAGGGTCGGAGATTGTGGTGGCAGGAAAATTCGACCCTGAAAAGCTGAAGGAGATACAGAGCATTATCACTGCCACCTCGGTATGCTTCCTCTGTCCCCCATGGGGTGCCCTGGACACAGCCCTCTGCCTTCCCAAATCACATGTGCACCGTAAAAGCATGATGTGAAGGGGAGGACGGCAGACCACGTGTGCCTCTGGAGGTGTATACTCACACCCACCCCTCTCGTGTTCCTATCCATGTACAGCAAGTACCACACACGTGACTCGATTAACTCTCATTCTCTTCCCTGGTGTCTTTCCCCCAAACCTTGGGCCCAGGCCAACACGGAGTTAGTCTTGGAAACCCTGGCCCAGATGGATGACTTGGAGGATTTTCTGTCAAAAGACAAGCACGCAGACCCCGATTTCACCAGGAAGCTGTGGGCCTACCTCACCATCAACCAACTGCTCGCTGAGCGGTAAGCAGACCAGCGCGCACACACCATGGGGATTTGAGAGAGTGAACCATCTGCCTGGATCAGACACCAAAAGAGAGTTTAGAGCCGAGAAAGGCAGTGAGTGAAGACAGGTTTGGATTACTAACACCCCCCGGGTCCGACACTTCAGCTGAAGCGGGTTCTCTTCTTTCTTTTTTATTGAGCTATAACACAGGGTAAGGTGTGCAAAGTGCATTAATTTTCAGTGTACAGTTTAATGCATTTTTACATCACTCACCACCCAGATCCAGATAGAACCACGAGGGTTCCCTTATTGTCCTTCCTAGTCAATGCCCACCCCATCACTACCACCAGTGGACGTCGCTATGTCAACATCTGTCCTCATCGATTAGTTCTGCCGATTACCACAATTCACATCATCACACACCTGCATTCTTTTGTCTCTGCATTTTTTCTCTCACTGTGCCGTCTGTGAGATTCATCCACGTCACGTGCGTATCGGTGGATCATGCGCACTTACTCCTGAAAACAGGTTAGGGTCTAAAGAGAAATTCACAAATGACACGATTATGCTGTCCCCTAAGGAAGGCCTCCCCAAAGCTCACATATGTCACCTCCAGCTTCTCTGCCTGGCTGCATCTGTCTCTCCAACATGAAAACCGTATCAGTAGAGTAGCTGCACCAGGGACATGAAGATGGTTGATGAAGGATGCTCTGCCCAGCCTTACTCCACCTGCTAATAGTAGATCAGATTCTCTAGGACGATGGGACAGGAAGGTCTAAACTAGGTGGGGAAATGAAACATGGTTGTATAACTGGACTCTCAGGGAAAATCCCTACGGTCAATACGATTATAAAAAATACGAAAGGCCGTAAGCTGTGGCTTTGAAGTGAGAAATATCCCTGCCTGTCAGACAGAAGCATGCTGGGAGTATACACAGGCATAAAGCAAGTTGTTGCAGAAGTTAAATATTGATTTTTTTAAATTCCTATCAAAAGATTAGTGGTTGCCAGGGAGTGAGGGAGGGGGAGGGATGAACAGGTGGAGCCCAGAGCATCGTCAGGGCAGTGAATTTACTTGGTATGAGCCTCTAGCAGGGGTACCTGCTGTTATGGGTTTGTCTAGGAAATAAACACAAAGAGTGAGCCCGAATGCAAGCAAAGCGTGGACTCCGGGTGATTAAGAAGTGTCTGTAAAGGGTCGTCAGTTGTAACAAACAAGCCCCTCTGATGGGGGATGCATGGTGACGGGGGCAGGCTGTTCCCGGGGAGGTGGGGGGGTGGTGGTGGTGGCAGTACACAGGAAGCTTTGTGCCTTACCGTGAACCTAACACTGCTCTAACCAATAGTTTTGATTTTTTTTTAAACCCACGTGGCATGGTGGCTCACACCTATGATCCCAATACTCTGGGAGGTCAAGGCAGGAGGATCCCTTGAGCTCAGGAGTTCAAGACCAGCCTGAGCAAGGATGAGATCTGTCTCTACTAAAAATAGAAAAATTTGCTGGGCCCCTGTAGTTCCAGCTACTTGGGAAGCTGAGGTAGGAGGATGTCTTAAGTCCAGGAGCTTGAAGTTGCTGTGAGTTAGGCTGATACCACCTCACTCTAGCCTGGGGGACAGAGACTTTGTCTCCAAAACAAAAACCTACAGGACCGCATGGCTAGATGAAATACTATGCTAAGTTTCTTGAAGCCAGTTAGTTCTGTCTCCTGGTCACCTTGTGCCCCTCTGCCCCCTGGGCCCCAGGTAGGACACCAGAAGTGGGGATGCGGCAAAGGGGTACAGACTTGAGTTCTCCCTTAAATGCAGTGATGTTCTCTAACATCTCTGTTTCTTGGATACAGAAGCCTGGCTCCTACAGCTGCCACCAAAAGGAAGATTACAAAAACGATCCTGCAGATGTCTCTTGAACATCACATTGTGACCCCACTGACGGCGATGGTTATTGAGAATGAGGCGGGGGATGAGCGTATGCTGGCCGACTCTCCCCCGCAGGACCACTCCTGCTGCTCAGGTTGGTATGCTGCCCAGTGGGCATCCCAGGGCAGCTGTCACCTACCCCCGCCCACCTCTCGCCCCTAGTCCTGCAACCCTGAGTGCCCAACTTATTTCAAGTTCTTCCCGCCAACTTATTTCAAGCATCAATTATTGCTGTGGTCTTTAAACATTTTTGCTCTCATATCTTCCAAAGGAATTTTGAAAACCTCTGGATACACCCCCTGATATTTTTTTTAAATCAACGTTTAATTTTTTTTGCCTTCTTTAAATAATTGCAACAGATAAATTTGTGGAATATTGTATATATTGACCTTTTAAAATCAAGGTCAAAATAAAATAAATAAATATATATATATTTTTATTTGAGATAGAATCTCACTTTATCACCCTTGGTAGAGTGCTGTGGCATCTCAGCTCACAGCAACCTCAAACTCTTGGGCTTAAGAGATTCTCTTGCCTTAGCCCCCCAAGTAGCTGGGACTACAGGCACCTGCCACAATGCCCGGCTATTTTTTTGTTGTTGGTGGTGGTGCTGTTGTCATTGTTGTTTTAGCTGGCCCGGACCGGGTTTGAACATGCCAGCCTTGGTTTATATGGCCGGCACCCTACCCATTGAGCTACGGGTACCACCAATGTAATATATTTTTAATTACTGTTTAACCTGTCACTCTGCAAGAAAAATGCTTAGAAATTTAAATTTAATTTAAAAATTATGACCATAGGACTCTGAGTGATCAAAATTTTTTTCTGGATTGAGTTGTATTGAAATTGCTACTAATAGTCAAGTGATCAAAATAATATAAATTTATTACAAATTTTGATACATATAAGTACAATTTGGTTGGAAATGATCGCTTATTGAGAAAAATGTGGCTGAGTATTTTTTCATGTATGTGCCCATGGGTAAATATTATGTATGGATAGATTCAAAGAGAGAATATTCAGCATCAATTTCACTTCTAAAATATTTTTTATAGGCATGAATCCCAATAAACATTGTTAATAAAGATAAGCAGACAGAGCTGGAAAGAGCTTGTTTACTGTTACACTACTCACTTATCTGAACTCTTTTGAATTTATGTGCCAAAACTCACATACGGATTTGCATTCACAACATTTTGATCAGCTGACAACCCAAGCCCTTCTCCAGTTTTGTAGAAAGCAAAGAACTGGAAACCATCTGACTGGCAGAAAGATTTGTTACCTAGTCATTAGAATTGTTCTGTTTCTTTGATATTTAGGTGGTGCTTCAGCTCCTGGGAGACTGTGGGTGAGGACTGTGGGTGAAGGGAGGCCAGGGAAGAGCCCGGCTTCTGTCTGTAAATGAGGAGAAAGGGGTTTCCTTAGGAGAGGGTGTGTGCGGAAGCCGAGAATCTTAAAAATTGCCTTAAAATTGATCCCTATCTCTAAGTCCTGTACAAAGTTTCCAGGCAGTCTCCATAGTCGAGGTGAGAGACCTTTTCCTTTTCTTTCCTAGGGACTGGTTTGATGGAAACATATCCTTGAGAATGACCTTTATGCAATAGAGGGATCATTTTCCCCATTTTTAATTTTGGGCAAGGGTGTTGCCAAGTTTACCACATTTGCCCAGGCTTCAAGGAACTCTGACTAAAGATGTCCCGGTTACACCAGCCTGGAGCCTCACAGACAGATTGATGTAGGGGGTTTGTATGACCCAAATTAGGCTGATTTTGCTTTGCCTTTTTATCCAGTGAGTCTCTCTGTCTTTGAGAAACTAATGTGTGCCTGTTCCCCAGGGTTAAGGTCAGGGAACTGCTTTGGGAAATTAAATTGCTCCATGTTGTTTGGTGAGTGAGTAGAGAGAGATGCAGAGAGGTTGCCACTGTGACCTAGGGCTTCTCCTGGGCATTCGTTACCTCCGGCTAAGGCTGGGGCACTGGGCACTTCCCCAGCTCTGCACGGCAGCTCCCACTGCCACCCTGGCTCAGGGTCCAGACTCTGGAGAAAACCATATCACAGGTCCTCTTGGGCAATGCCAGAGGGAGCCAGAGAAGAGAACACTCTGGAATAAAAATATAGAAGAAACGCTTGCCGGATGGCCTCTGGGGACTGCGTAAAACAGATGCCTGCAACTCTGAGCAGTCTCAGGGGAAAGGCGAACCCGGAAACTAACGCACGCAGCTTCCTCTGCACAGGTGCCCTGTACTACGGCAGCAAAGTTCCCCCAGACCCAATCCCCGATTGGGCCAACGCTTCTCCAACACCAGTGGTTCCAATGCCCGTGGAAGGTCGGGTGCTGGAGTCAACGCCCCCACCACACGTGATGCGAGGTAGGCGGCTTTGACACTGCTTGCTCATCCCGGAGTTCCACCTCCATAATCCCAGGAGGCCACAACCTCTCACGGGAGAGAAAGACCCAGTTAAATTCAAGGAGGGGAGAGGGGAGAAGGGGTTGGGGAAGTTCCCACCCAACGGGTACAATGCTTGGGGATACGGAGTGAAACCCACTTCCCAAGTGAAAGCCACAACTATGGCTCGGACTTTGATCTTACAGAAGCAAACTGTGTAACCTAATTGTACGGATCTTCATATTACCCTGACATTTAACAAAAGAAAAGCTGGCTCCTTCTACCCCCTGGCGCAGCCTGCCGGGGTGCGAATCACCGGCCCATGCTCACTCCCACAGCCCGTTTGTTACCTGGCCCTGATTGTACCATTTACGTGGTTCTGTCTCACCTGGAGGTCATGTCTGCATCCTGCCCCGCAGGGCCACTCTGTGGAAGGTGCAGAACACGATGTATCTGGAGCTGCACCAAACGTTGCCAAAAGTACTGTGTTGCACCTAGTTTTTCTTTCCCCTTCACCAAATATTTGTGGAATGGTTAAATGGAAAATTTTTTAAAGAGCCCAGAAAGGATCAGCTGGATACTCCAGTTCAAGAAGACAGCAGTAATTTCTTGGGAACGGCTTGATTCTTCATTGCTATTAGAATTTATTACTATTACTCTATATGCCAACAATATTATGTTACTTTATTTTTCTACACCATATGGGGCTCCTTAAAAAGATATATCTCTGTCTGGGTGCCGTGGCACATGCCTATAATCCCAGCTCTATGGGAGGCCAAGGCGGGAGGATCACTCGAGCTCAGGAGTTTGAAACCAGCCTGAGCAAGAGTTAGACCCCATCTTTAATATAAATAGAAAAACTAGCCGAGCACGGTGGTGGTGGTGGTGGGCACCAGGAGTCCCAGCTACTCAGGAGGCTGAGGCAGGAAGATCCTTTGATCCCAGGAGTCTGAGATTACTGTGAGCTATGATGCCACAGTGCTCTACCCACGGCGACAGAGTGAGATTCTGTCTCAAAAACAAACAAACAAAAAATTCTATTTATCTCTTTATACAGGGTGTCTGTAAAGTTTGTGTGCAATTTAAAACTTATAACTATGTTAAATTACACACAAATCTGATGTGTATTATATATGTGGATATGGGTGTGTTTCTTATTACTCTGGCTTTCCTATTTTTTTTTTTTTTTTTTTTTTGCAGTTTTTGGCCAGAGCTGGGTTTGAACCCACCACCTCCACCATATGGGGCCGGCGCCCTACTCCTTGAGCCACATGCACCGCCCTACTCTGTCTTTTCTATTTCTTTATCTCTAGCATCTCTCTTAGTACAGGCATGAGAGCTACAGAATAAACATCCATAGTGTTTGTCGAATAAAATAAAGTTCTAATGGAGCCTCCCAGGGGAAAGGACGGTCTCCAGCGCCTGAAACAGAGCCTGGCATATAGTAGAAGCACAATACATATTTGTTCTGGTTAAATAAAAGGGGTTCTGGAACAAAATACCTATTCAAAATTGTAATATCTTCCTTTTTTCTGATTTTGTTTGTTTTCATTTTCCAGTTGAAAATGACCCACATTTCATCGTTTACTTACCAAAAAGCCAAAGTAATATTTGTTTCAATATTGACTCAGAACCTGGAAAAATCCTCAACCTGGTTTCTGATCCAGAATCAGGTAAAATAAAAAGAAATCATATTCAAATTAGGCAATTCGATCATTCTCACATTTTCTTGTCACTATCTGGGATGCCTTTCTTTCGCACCTTAATTGGAGATTTTTATTTTCCAACTTCTGATATTAGTAAGGATTATATTATACATACATTTTGAAGTATTTTGAACAATTATAGTTCAAAAGTATTTTGAACAATTATAGTTCAAAAGTATTTTGAACAATTATACCCCTTCTCAGCATGAACTGGCAGATATTATTTAATATAATTAATTTAAGTTCAGTGGTAAAACAAGAATCACAAGGAAAAAAGTTACATAAATCCTGAAGCAAAATAATAATTTTCCCATATCGTCAAATCTGAATTTTGTTGTCCACACATGCAAAAACCCCCCAAAAAACCAAAAAACAAAAACTTGTACACAAGAGAGAGAAAACCCTTTTTCTTTTCTGTAGGAATTTTAGTCAATGGTCAGCTTGTTGGTGCGAAGAAGCCAAATAATGGAAAACTAAGCACCTATTTTGGGAAACTGGGATTTTATTTCCAAAAGGAAGACACAAAAATAGAAATCAGCACGAAAGACGTCACCGTGAGCCACAGGTCCCGGACGTCTGTCTTGTCCTGGTCAGACACAGCGCACGTCGTCAACCAAAGGCAAGTATGATCCATCTGAATCTAGGCCTGTCCTTGACCAGTGATGGCATAAATCAATCCAGACACCAGTGACATCGACATAGAAACTTAAAAATCATTGTTCTAAATATGAGAAAACTGAGATTCAGAAAAACTGTGTTCCTGGAAGCAGGGTCAGTGGTTTTGGTCACTATCATGTGCCAGGGCCTCGTCCAGTGCCTGCCATTAGTAAGCACTCAGCGCATACGTGTTGGGTCCATGAGTGAGTCCACAGCTGACTCGACGTCAGACAAGGGCCTTGAACATTACAATTGTCCTCATGCGTAACATCTTCCCCATTAGCATCTGTTTACACACACACATACGTACTGAATTCTAGAGTTGGGAGTTAAAACAACATTCTACAGCAAACTCATTGTAAATAAAACTCTAAGAAAACTAGTGGGAGGGAAGAGTTCATACTCTGGGTGAGAAGAATGACTTTCTAGAAAAGTCTGTTTTGGGTTTGATTAATTCCATCTGGACTTCCATGCCAGCGTGCTTATCTCCATGAAGAAGGAAAACGCTGTGACCATCACCCTGGATAAAGGAATGTCCTTCTCTGTTTTACTTCATCGCGTTTGGAAGAAGCATCCGATTAATGTGGACTTTCTGGGCATCTATATCCCCCCCACCAACAATTTTTCACCTGAAGTACACGGGCTAATCGGTAAGATGCCGACCGTCCAGCTGGGGTGGGGCCACACTGGGTCCTTATCAACTTACAGAACAGCGGGTAGAAGTTGGGGAGTGGCGGGTGCAAACCCAGGGGCACAGAGGCCCTGCGCAGCAGTGCAGGGGAGTCAGGAATGAAGCCATCCCAGGCAGGGCTTTCAGCATCACAAACTGGGCACGTTATGACAAGGGACTTAAAGTAAGTTTTATGGTAAAGACTTTTTCTAACTGAAGAGTAGTGAACTGGTTTAGGAAGTCTGTGATAACTGTCCCCAGGATTTTAAGAAGTTGCACCCCAAATGCACCCCAAATGAAACAATACACAAGGTTCCCTACTTGAGCTGTGCCCTCAAGTGCCAACGTCACCCACCTGCCGTCAGGGCGGTCAATTTACTAATGGTTCAGTGGAGGAACCTTGCGTGCAAAATGATTTTGAGCAGGGGAAGAGCAAATCACCGCTTCTTTTCCCTCTCAACTGGTCTCTGTCCACTTGTCTTTGTACCCTAGACATTCAGCAGGGAGGACCAAGATGCAGTTGGCCGGATGACAAGCCTGTCTTTTTATTCTGCGTCAGATATAAACAGATGTCTGGGTTCTGTTTTGCTAGGCCAGTTCATGCAGGAGCCCAAGATACACATCTTCAATGAGAGACCAGGGAAGGATCCCCAGAAGCCGGAGGCCAGCATGGAGGTGAAAGGGCAGACGCTGACCGTCAGCAGGTGGGTCTCGGGTGCACCACACAGGGCCCCTGTTAGAATCGGACCCCCACCTCCAAATAGAAGGGCAGGAAAAGATGCTGCAAGCCCCCCCCCCGGCCCCACATCAAACTAAACAACTCGTTAGGAAGAGACACTTACAGCAGTCCGCCTTAAATGCAAATAATAACCAGACCTATGGTCTTGTAATGTCAAGATTAACCTATTGTTCTCATTTTTCTACATCAGAAGCCTAAGTTCACAAGTGGGATAACTGACAAAGCTGATCAAAAGAGAGCATCTTAGAAATACCCACCCGGCGCCACCGTGCTGGAGAATGAATGGACGTTTTTATTCAGGGGCCAGGGCCTTTTTGAGTGTGGATCTTCTGACTGCTTTTTTGGTGGCTTTTTCTTACACAAACCAGACCCGTGTGCTTCATTTGAAGTGAGAACTTAAGACACTCATGAAGCGTTCTGAGTGTAAAATTCTTATAAATCTTTGTTTTCTCGAGTCCTTTACAGTTACCTCACCCATGCCTAATTTGATACCATTTTAAAGCATTTTTTGCCTTGTTAGAGTTTTTGCGAAGCAGCCTACTTTGCTTTACTAGAAGTGACTCTAGGCTTCCTTATACTTAACCACAACATTATGATGATAATTAAACCTTAAAACCGCAGTACTAGGCACCACCGCAAAAGTAGATTCGGGAGGGAACAAGGTGCGTTCTCAGTGAGGCTGCCACTTGGCTGGGATCGGTTTGCTAGAGAGCGGTAAGTTCTTAATGCCAGTGGCACCTTTGACAGAAGAAAAAGTGAGCAGAACTTAAGCATGCTCATCAGAAGTCATCTGTAGCTGGTAAAAGGGCATTTTCTCTACTCTAATGACATAAAGTAAATGCTGACTCTCAACCGCATCTTCTCCAAGCACAGGATGGTGGTAGCTAAGAGTGAGTTGATCTGGGGGTTGTATAGTCACATACACTTAAGGCTCGTTAGCAAACCTTGTCACATCACTGGTTTCTTTGTCCTTCACGTGGAGGGCATGAATACGCTCAGAACGGCTGGCACCACCTTTAAATATAACACTTGTCCATTAAGTGAAGTTAGGAGGCGTCTCACATTCCTTCTTCAGGTAAATGTGAGGCTGGCCTACAACACTCGGGAGTTCTGTTCTTACCTTCTTTCCATGTGAGTTAATTTCTTGCTCTTTACCTTGCTGGAAAAGTCCACCTGGGTCAACCTCTATTAGGGTTATTTGAATTAGCTATGGGTGCAAAGTTTATTCTCTGTCCTTCCAACACCAAGTCCCAGGTTCTGACATTCCTTATGTCTTGGGGAGGAGGGAGAAGTGGGAGGAGGACAGATAGGGTGATAGAGAAGGGCACAGAGAACGAGTGGGAAAAGAAGACTTCTCGTGCCTGCCCAGCCATGCTGTGGCCTGTCCCCTAACCTTGCCCATGGTCCCCCTGGCAGGGGCTTACAGAAAGATTGCACCTGGGCCATGGTCTGTCCCCTAACCTTGCCCATGGTCTCCCTTGCAGGGGCCTACAGAAAGACTACAGGACAGACATAGTGTTTGGAACAGACGTCCCCTGCTGGTTTGTGCACAACAATGGAAAAGGCTTCATCGACGGGCGTTACACAGACTACTTTGTGCCTCAGCTCTACAGCTTTCTCAAGAGGCCTTAAAGGTTTACAGAGTTTTTGGAAATTATATGTATAAATACACATTTTTTTCCATGCTGCCTTTGCACATATTCTTCAGTTTGAATAATTAAAGACAACCAGATATTATAGTGGTTTATAAAGCCTATAAACCTATCTGAAAAAATAAATGTTTTACAATGAAGTTTTAGGATTTTGTTGTGTTTTCCAATACTGAGGTGTGTTAATCAAGCAGGCATCTGGACAGAGCCCTGGATTTAGCATTTGCTCCGGTCAAGTTTTGTTATCGTTGAAAGTTAGGTTGTCAACTTTGCAGAATAAGTACATTTTTAGTGTTAATTATATGGGAAGTTCAATGATAAGAAGTTATTTGGTGAGTGTGGACTATAAATGGGGGAATTTGCTTGATCTTAGTTGCTTTATTGAGATTTATCTTAAAACCCTGTGGCTGGTTGTAGGGTTAGAGGTAAGTTTAGCCAGCACAGCTGCAAAGGTGCCCAGGATGGCCCAATATGCTGAGCCAAGATTGTTCCCAGTGTTGGCCCTGAGACCCTTTTTGGTTGAGGCCTAGATCAGCCATACTTTAAGGCTTGGATTAGCCATACTTTTCTAGAAAAACAGAAGCAGAGGATTAATTATAAACATTGGCTCACGTGATTACAGAGGCTAGTAAGTCCAAACTCTGTAGGGTAGGCTGAAGGTCCAGGAGACCCAGGAAGAGCCGGTGTTGCTGCTGAGAAGCCAGAAAGGAGACATCCCTCAGGGGAGAGAGGAGTCCCACTGGAGAAGTCCCTCTCCCCTGGGGGAGGGGAGTCCCACCAGAGAGGTCCATCTTCCTTGGAGGAAGGGAGTTCCTTGGAGATGTCCCTCTCCCCTGGGGAACGGGAGTCCCACCGGAGATGTCCCTCTCACCTGGGGCAAGGGAGTCCTACCAGAGATGTCCCTCTCCCCTGGGGGAAGGATGTTCACTGGAAATGTCCCTCTCTCCTGGGGGAAGTGAGGGAATCCCACCAGAGAGGTCCCTCTCCCCTGGGACAGGGGAGTCCCACTGGAGAAGTCCCTCTCACCTGGGGCAAGGGAGTCCTACCAGAGATGTCCCTCTCCCCTGGGGGAAGGATGTTCACTGGAAATGTCCCTCTCCCCTGGGGGAAGGGAGGGAGTCCCACGGGAGAAGTCCCTCTCACCTGGAGCAAGGAAGTCCCACCAGAGAGGTCCCTCTCACCTGGGGATGTCAGCCTCTTTGTTCTATTCAGGCCTTTGGCTGATTGGACCCAGCCAATCACATTAGGGAGGGCATCTGCTTTTCTTTTTTTTTTAAATTTTTTTTTTATTTTTAATTTCTGTGTGCTTGTTCATTCTTCTTTGTTCTAAGTACTCCTTTTTTGTTGATTTTCTTCTTTCTCCTGCAGTGCTGGCTATTTTTGATGTTGTTGGTAGAGCCGGGGTCTTACTCTGGCTGACTGCTGCTCATATGGGTTGTGAACCTCTGAGCTCAGGCAATCCACCAGCCTCGGCCTCCCACAGTGCTGGGACTACAGGTGTGAGCCACCACGCCCGGCCGGCATCTGCTTTTCTTAACCCCACCAATCCAAAATGTTACCCTCAACCCAAAACACCCACACAGAAACATCCAGAATAATGTTCGACCAACTATTTGGGCAGCTGTAGCCCAGTCAAGTTGACACATTAACAATTAACCGTCACAAGGTCTTTGTTAGTTAACCTCATTGTGTTCACATAACTGTTCTCCAAATAAAATACAACACAATTGGGTAGGGGTCTGTTTATCAAATAACCACCACATATCAGCCCTGCTTCCCTGATCATATCCCAAGAGGACCTTGGAGTTGTAGTTGTTCCCAAATTCTGCACATATTTAAACTTGTGCAGCATACTGCCCTGGATGGCTAATTATGCAATGTTAACGTTACTAAGTGAATTTTGAGAGAATTATAGTTCCAAATTCTCTGAACACCCCCTGTTAAGTTTCACACAAATTTAACATACCTTGACCAGAGCCTTTCTTTGTTCTTCAAGCAGAACTTTTATTTTGTTTATATTCAAACAATTCCTGTAAGTAATACCACTTAGATTTTAAACCTTATATCAGACTTTATTTCTTTAAAAAATCTATTCCTAAAATGAACATATTTTCAAAGGCCAAATTGCTAAAATTGTGTTTAAAAAAACACATTTTATAGGTACTTTTTAATGAAACTCTCCATAATTTCCAGAAATCAATTTTCATTTTAGAAAGTAGACAAAACTCCCGTTTGATATATCCAACTTATATTTGATAAGGCAAGTGCCTTTAGACCTAATTGTAAAATGTTATAGAAATGTATTTATTTCTATTATCTAAAGATAACCTCAGTGCTGAAGAGGTAAATAGTGCTACCTTTAAGCTGTATTTTTCTATTAAAAATGGATATTTATTGAAGTTTTTAAAATCCTATAACTTTTTCCATTTTCCAGTCAAAAATACTAATCTTATACTACAAATATTCAACCACAAGCTTCAAAAGTAGGATCTTATAATTAATTTTTACTTGGTAAAAATCTTGAATTTAAAACTCCTACCTGCAAATACGTTTAGTTTGATCTCTAGTATTTTAGGTGTGTACAATGGTTCAAAAGTAATAAAGTAAATCTTGGGGTATATAATTATATGCAGAATATTCGGTAAGAGTCCTATTAAAATGAATTAGATTTTAGATTTAAAATCAGATCCATACATATAATTCGAATTATCAAAATTTCTATTAAGCCAGGCACACTTGGCTCAACCCTCTAATTCCAGCACTCTGGGAGGCTGAAGCTGGAGGATCGCTTGAGCTCAGGAGTTCGAGACCAGCTGAGCCAGAGATAGACCTCATCTCTAAAAATAGCTGGGGGTTGTGGTGGGCACCTGTAGTCCCAGCTACTCGGGAGGCTGAGGCAAGAGGTTCACTTGAGCCCAGGAGTTTGAGGTTGCTGTAACCTAGACGACACAGCTCTCTCCCAAGGGTGACAGGTGAGATTCTATCTCAAAAAATAAATAAATAAATAAATAAATAAGTAGAAAAATTAGCCAGGCATGTGGCATGTACATGTAGTTCTAGCTACTCAGGAAGTTTGAATCCGGAGTTTGAGGTTGCTGCGAGTTATGACAATGCCATGGAACTCTAGCCTAGGCAACAGAGTGAGACTCAGTCTCAAAAAAAAAAAACTTTTATTAATAGTTGGTGTTTAGAAATTTATTGCCTATAACGCTAATCTTATTGAGACCAGAAATCTTATTGAGAGCAGAAATCTTGAGACCAGAAATCTGCCTCCTTTATATAATTAATACTGAATTATAAATCAATTTTTTCAAACACCAAATAAACAATAGTTGGAAAGAAACAACTCTTGTACTGTCTTCCTCCTGATTAGTTTCTATTTACTCCTTCACTGATCAACATAGTGTCATTGCACCTGTTTATGAACACGGCATCTCTATGCTGGATAATGATCCAGTCGGGCCACTGCCTCACACATTTATTATTCCCCTGTGCTGAGAACATTCAAAAGCCTCTCTTCTAGCTACTTGGTTACACGATCTCACCTCTAGATGAGTTTCTAAAGGTGTTATGCCTTTCAGCAATGAGGGCGAGCAGCTTGACAACCTCCTACATCATGTCTGTTCATTCTGTGGGGCACCTTGCCACTGACTGGTGGGGGATCAATGCTACGTTCTACACAGAACACTGGCATTCAGTTTAAATCTCAGCTGGCGCATTAGAAGGCTGCTATTTGTGAGATGATATATTGATCATCTTCGGGACTTAAGTAGTAACCTATGTTCGTACTTTTCCTAAGTATCAGTCTGCTGCATCGATGCCATTAAACCAATGAAATCGATGTATCTTATTGTCAAGAAAACATGGGCCTACGAGAAAAAACAGACTCCTGGCTCACATCATACCTGGGTGGCAAGTTTATGTTTACTTTTAAATTACTGAAAATTAAATAAGTTTTCTTGGAGTTGGAAACCATCAATCTAAAGAAATAAGTAACTGAACAGAATTTAGAAGCATCTCGTTTCATGTTTAGAAGAATGACCTATGAATCAGAAGTTACTAGAATCTACTGACATGCAGTGTTATGCAAATCACTCTGCATGCTTTGAAGGGTCACTAATGCCATCAAGGGGCATTTTGTCTTCAGTCTTATCCTGACTGAGGGAGAGATGTGATCCAGTAACATCAAAGTAAAATTTAGCTGGCGAGCTGGATGGATATATATATAGATGTTTATATGCTGTATGAACTTAGTATTTTCTTTTCTTGACTTTTCACATTGGACAAGTCTATTTCAGACTTTTTTTGAAATATCCATGTAAGAGAAAGAAAAATCAAGGATGCTTCCCTTTAATGGTGTGAATATTCAATTATCCAGTTAACATTTCTGGGGCCACTTGAGTCAACCTAATGGCTAATTTACAGTCCAATCTCCTTCGTACCCTAATTCTGAGATTCAGAGCAGGTCCTGAAGGATAGACTGGGATCAGTTACCAGTGTCTTAGGCCCAGCAGGGTCAGGTCAGAATTTCAATGAACGGCTCCAGATCATCAAGTTTCTCCTACTGGCCTATCATGTCGGGGATTATCATTGAACACTGTCACTTCCATGCGACATGCCCCTTGGGTCTACACCTGTTTCTGATTCCTATTTTCAGCACCTAAAATAGGAGCTTACATACCAAAGACACTCAGTAGTTGCTGAATGAATTTGACTCACTCATGTTAGCAAAACCTAACAGGCAATTGGAAGCAGATGCCAGAAGACAAAGGAAAAATCAGCAAATAAAGCAATGAGATTCAATGGCATTCTGATGAAGAAAACTCAGGGGATCTGGTCTCTGAGGATAGCAATGCAAACAAGTTAATATGACCATCTGCAGATTGATGAGGACAAGTCATAGACCGGGAGAAAATATTTGCAAAAGACATGTATGGTAAAGGACAGTTATCCAAATATTACAAAGGACGCTTAAAAACTCAACAATAAGAAAATGAGTACCCAATTAAAAAAATGGGCAGAAGATCTGAAAAGAAACCTCACCAAAGAACATCCACAGTGGGAAATAAACACATAAGATGCTCCATGTCACAGGTCATCAGGGAAATGGGAATCAGAAGAATGAGATACCAGCACACATCTATTAGAAGGGTCCCAGTCGGGGCACTGACGCCACCAAACGCTGGTGAGGATGTGGAGCAACAGGAATGCTTGCTCATTCCTGGTGAGGACGCTAAATGGTGCAGCTACTTTAGAAGGGAATTTGGTGGTTTCTTGCAAAACTAAACATACTCTACCCATAGGACCCAGCAATTGTATTCCTTGGTATACAAATTAGTTGAAAACTTGTTGAAAACCTGCTCACATGTTTATGAGGCAGCTTTATTCACAATTTCCAAAACTTGGAAGCAAGTAAGATATCCTCTGGTAGATGAATGTAAGAATAAACTGTGTTACACTCGGAATATTAGTCAGTGCTAAGGAGAGCTGCGCTATCAAACCATGAACAAAAACACGTGAAAGTAAATCTGAAAGCTAGATCATAGGAAAAGGCAAAACTATGGAGGTAGTAAAAAGACCAGTAGCTGCTAAGGGACTGGAGGAAGGAAGGGGGAAAAGGGAGTGCAAGGATCTTCCAGGACAGTGAAACTACTCTGTACGATACCTTAATACCTGCAGAAAATGCTCTAAAAAGTGTATGTTTTAAAAAAGAACAGCTTAGGATGCTTCAGAAGTACAAGTCACCGTAAGACCTGATTTGTGTCTACAGTCATTTCACTTAACTGCTATTGGGGTCTATGGAGTTTAGAGGGAAACAAATGCTCCAAAGTCTAGACTCATATTTTTATGCTTCAGGTATGTTTTATGTAATTTAACCTCCAGTGTGCTACTTTATTTTATTCTGAGATAATTTCAGGAAGATGTTAAAGAAAAGAATTAAATGTGGGAGCAGACACGAAACATTTCTTTCTCCAAAGAAGACCAGTGATGTGATTCTAAAGTTACAGATTTGGGGGAGCACATAGAATCTGCCAGGCTTTACTCGTCACACTTTCGTTATTCTCATGGAGATTCTTCAGGCCAGGTTTCCCCGAGGCCAGGACCAACCGGTTGGCTGTATCTCAACATCACCAGTTACTGAATACCTGCTGTGTCCGGGTTTACAGCTGATGCTTGGCGTGCACTTCCTGTAGTCCTCACATCAAGCCTGCAGGGACATGTCCTTTTTGACACCTTATACGTTAAAACCCTGCAATTCAAGAGCATTGATGATCTAAAGGTTATGTAGCTAGTGCACAGAACTACCAGAATTTGAAGACCGCCCAACGGCAAAATCTAGTTGCTTTCTATACTGCATTGTCAAGTCATTTCGTGAAAACCCTAATTCATCTCTGAAGCCCATTTTCTGTAAAGCTGGTGACATCCTATTAGTATTTCTTAAACTCCCTCTTATGTTTCTGATGTCAGCCTATATTATCAGCACCTCCCGAGTCAGGCCAAGAGAGATGGGGGTGGGAGGCATGACACAGGACCCAGATCTGGCCCAGTGGCATATTCCCATCCTCATGTTTGGAGTCATCTGTCCACAGTGAGCCTCAGCCTTCAGTTTGAGCTGTGTCAGAGCATAAACCTTGTGTGCCTGACAGTGGAGCCAGCACAGAAAGCTGGAGACAGAGAGAAACCAGCCCTGAGACACTGTCCACACTGGGGCCCCACTGCCCTGAAGCCAGTGTCTGCCCCTTCTCAGTTACACAAACCAGAACAGCCCTTCTGCTTCCCTTTGGCATGAGCAAGTGTGAGGCGGCCTTTGCATCTTAAAATAACAGCAGCTTCCCTTATTTAAAACTGTGTAGTTCAACATTGCTGGTGGGATTGCAAAATGGTGTAGCCACTTTGGAAAATGGTTTGGTAGAAATGAAAGATACGTTTGCACAAAATCTTGTACATGGATCTTCACTGTAGCATTATCTACAAAAGCCAGGAAGTAGAAAATACCCAATGTTTATCAACTGATGAACAAAACCCCAAAATGTAACACATCCATACAATGGAATATTTAGGAGTAAAAATAAAGGAAGCACTCCTACAAGCTACAACATGGGTGAACCCTGGGAACATCACGCTAAGTGACTCCTACAAGCTACAACACAAGTGAACCCTGGGAACATCACGCTAAGTGACTCCTACAAGCTACAACATGGGTGAACCCTGGGAATATCATGCTAAGTGACTCCTACAAGCTACAACATGGGTGAACTGTGGGAACATCACGCTAAGTGACTCCTACAAGCTACAACACGGGTGAACCCTGGGAATATCATGCTAAGTGACTCCTACAAGCTACAACATGGGTGAACTGTAGGAACATCACGCTAAGTGACTCCTACAAGCTACAACACGGGTGAACCGTGGGAACATCATGCTAAGTGTGAGGAGCTGGTTTATGAAAAACCCCACACTGCAAGATTCCACTGATACGAAACGTCCAGAACAGGCAAGTCCATAAAGACAGAATAGATTAGCAGCTGCCTGCAGCCAGGCAGAGGGGGAGAGGAACTGGCTGTGTGCGGGGCTTTATTCCGGAATGCTGAAAACCTACAATTAGATAGTGGTGACAGTTACACAACTCTGCAAATGTACGTACTAAAGCCACTGACCTGCACCCCTGATATGACCTGTACGGTGTAGGAATGACATCACCATACAGCTGCTACTATGTTTACAGTTTGATGTTTTAAAATTTAATTACATTTATAGTTCAACTTTACCACTCCACTACTGAAAATATAGTGTGTAGGAAAGATTTCCTCCAACTATATGATTCTGAATTGTTTTATATAAAACACTGTACAATAACATTCTTTAATGAAGATACAAAATCATTAAATATTACAAAAGGAAACAAAAATAATGGGCAAAATTCCATAGTTTTGATACTTCAGGAGACATTATTATATTTGTCTATAAGTTTAGCTAACCAACTATACAATAATATTTTCAAAACTCCATTTCTTTTATACAAAAGAAATACCCTAACACAGTAGAGTCTCATAATGCCTTGGTGAACACCAATTTGATGCTTTAAGATTTTAATGTGTTGTTGACAAATTTTCAAACTCAGGCAAGTTTGGAAATGTCTTCATATTGAATTCCTTCAACTCTGCGTCCTTTTAAAGGGCCCTACAAATTAAAATAATTTAAGAAGTTAAAAACACATATGTTAAAAAAAGATACCACAATTAGAGATACAAATTTACCTTTTCCATATCCCTGAAACACCATTAAGGTAGTTAGCATTTCTGTAACTCTATGAATTTTACAGACAATCTTCGGCCTTCTCACTGAGAACTACCCCGTCTTCTTTGATGACACACCTACAATGTGTTATCATAGACACAGTGGCAGAGCTCGCCTGCTGTGCAGCCTCCGCTCTGCTTCCTGGCTCGCCCTGTTGTTAGGTGCAGCCATGGACTGAGTCCAGAGCATGGAAGTGAACAGAGGCGACGGCTCAGGCGTGCTTCCCTCCACGTGCCCCTCATCTCCTCCTGCCTGAAGGACAAGCATGACAGCTGGAGACACCACCTGCTGAAGACGGCACAGCCAGGGAGCTGAGAGGACCCCGACTCACAAATTACCGCTGGGACAAAAGCCATTCCCTGAGCAAGGATACCCATTTAGAAGAAGTTCACTTCTATCGTGTTTGTTATGTTAACCATTTTGAGTTTTCTTTCCCTTTTTCATAGCAAATATCACTCCTGTAAGCAATACAGACACCCTAATATGTCTTGTTTAGCTGTAACTGCTATGTAAGTCTACAGTATAAAAAATGCACCCAATTTTAAATTTATTTTCTTCTTTCCTTCATATGCAACAAAAACAAAGACATTATCTATCACCAAAGGGGATATAACTTGGGAACACACAAGCTAAGAATATGAGGTCTGGACTCAGACCCCACCAAGTTCAAATCCTGTTTTTAGCCAGTGACTTAACCTTTCTGAGCTTCAGTCTCTTAAAATCTTCTCTGGGCCTGGTTATCTGCCAGTGGGGTAAGAGAAGTGCCTGTATTATTGGTTGTTGGGATTTATACAATGGGAATTATGTAACTCATTACATAAATGAATTAAGACATAGAAAGTGCTAAAAAAATACCTAGAATTTAATCTATGAGCTCAATAATTTTCACCTCATTATTATTATTAAATCTTTTGTTTAAAATTTGAAAGTTTTTCCTCTTACAACATCACGATGACTATGAAGACACTAAGCCTAGACTAAGGTTTTAAACTTTTCTTTTAACTGAGAATAACTTCTCCTAAAAAAATGCTTTTTGAAATTGTCATTCTTTTAATATATAATAATCACTGTATTTAAAGGAAATAAATTCCCAGATAGTGCACGACCTAGGTTGAATTCTTCATTATTATGGCCAATTACACTTTGCTAATAAGAACTGCATATCTAGAGAATAAGGTGTGAGCCAAACATTTGAGTGTATTAGGCAAATAGCTGTTCAGAAACAATTTATTAGGTCTTAAAAATCTGCTTAATAAATACATAAATTCAAATATTGTAACTGACATTAAAATTTAAGATGGCAGAAATGATAAAAAGAGGAGAAACTACTTGAACAATTCAAATGACTCAGAGAAAACTTGGAGACAGAAAACAAATACATGTGCATACAAACACAGAATTTTTTTTTTTAAATGGGGACAGGTTGAAAAAAGAAAAGAATAAAAAATTAGCAGGTAGGCTCCGCGCACGTAGCACAGTGGTTACGGAGCCAGCCACATACACTTGGTATAGCGGGTTTGAACCCAGCCCAGGCCAGCTAACCAACAGTGACAGCTACAACCAAAAATAAATAAATAAATAAATAACTGGGTGTTGTGGCGGGTGCCTGTAGACCCAGCTACTTGTGAGGCTGAGGCGAGGGAGACATAGTAAGACTCTGTCTAACAAAAACAAACAAACAAAAAAAACTTTAAAGAAACAAAATCACTGCATGCTAGCCCAGGCAATAGAGCTAGGCCTTGTCTCAAAAAAAAAAAAAAAAAAGAAAAACCTAACTATACCTATATATCGAGCTCTTTAAATTTACAGTATTGATCTCTGCTACCTTAAATGCTTTGTGGAAGAAGGGTGGACATTTGAAAAAATGGTTGACTCTGTGGGTCCCATCCCATTAACTGTTAACTATAGTACCCTTATTAATTTTGCTATGCCAAATTGAGTTTTATATTATATGTAGAGGGGGGGAGTCAAGTGAGAAAACCGCACATGTGTATACAATTTTATAAACTACAAAGACTGGAAAAGAATAGACCAAAAAAATAAATATGTATGTGTGCAAATATGCATGTGTGTGTGTGTATACATATATATATATATATATTTTTTTTTTTTTAAAAGAGATTTTATTTAGGAAGAACCAAGAGAAAGTTTAGAACACTTCCAAAGAGCGTTGGAAGTGGGCCCCTCTCATGGAGGACAAAAGGTGAGAGGGAGACCGAGAGGCAAAAGCCCACAGGGGACAAATACTCCCTCCCTTTGAAACTGGCTGCAAATCCTTGGCTAGCCTCTCTGCACCTCCAGGCAGTACGGCCCTTTTCTATTGCAGACCAAAATACTAATGGGGGTTATAGCAGGCTGGAGGATTATGGGTAATTTTAAAAATTATTTCTATTAAATTATATTTTCCAGGTTTTATACAATGAGCACACATTCCTTTTGTAATCAGAAAACAAAATGCTTTAGCTATGGCTGAGTCATTGGAAAAAACAAGATTACAGGGTGGCGCCTGTGGCTCAGTGAGTAGGGCGCCGGCCCACTATACTGAGGGTGGCGGGTTCAAACCTGGCCCGGGCCAAACTGCAACAACAACAAATAGCTGGGCATTGTGGCAGGTGCCTGTAGTCCCAGCTACTCAGGAGGCTGAGGCAAAAGCATCGCCTAAGCCCAAGACCTGGAGGTTGCTGTGAGCTGGGACGCCATAGCACTCTACCGAGGGCAACAAAGTGAGACTCTGTCTCTTTAAAAAAAACAAAACAAAATTATGATGTCCAAATATCAGGGAAGGCACACAAAAACCCAAATTCTACAGTAAAAGAGTAGTCCTTTAAAAGAAAAACTATGGCACATTTTCAAAGAGTTTTGAAGTTTTCTCTGTACAAACAAACTTACAGTTTCAATGACTATAGTAGCTGAAAAAGTCTTCTCATTGATGGACTCTAGGGTACCTTCATTCCCTCTGTAGCCTCCATTTAGAACTAGGATTCTTTTTCCTACAATAGGAAAGAATATAAACCTTAATGCAAAGAAACACCCACATTTTTCATCACAGCCACTGGATGAACATAATGAAAAATAAAACCCTTTCCTAGACTAGAAGTTCTTAATTATGAAAATTTAGCTTGCTTTAATTTGTCTCTTTTTAAAATTCATAAGACAGCTTGGAAACTTTATACAAATTCAAACTTATGCCTCCATACGACTGAGCCACTTAAGTACCCCAAGAGAAAGCAATGTATCCACACACAGACCTGTACATGAATGCTCATGGCAGTTTTTTTAAAACAGCCCAAAGCCGTAAACAACTCAAATCCCCATCCGAGGTGATTAGACAATCTAATATATAAGCCTATATACGTATTATTGGTTGAGCACCCCCAGTCTGAAATTCAAAATGCTTTAAGATCCAAAACTTTACGAGCACCAACATGATGCCATAGTAGAAAATCCCACATTTGGTTGAGTGTGGTGGCTCCTGCCTATAATCCTAGCACTCTAGGAGGCTGAGGTGGGAGGATCACCTGAGGCCAGGAGTTTGAGACATTTGGGCAACATAGTAAGACCCCATCTCTTTTTTAATTAGTCAGGTGTGGTAGCATCACCTATAGTCCTAGCTAATCAAGAGGCAAGAGGATTACTTACACCTACGAGTTAAGGCTTCAGTGAGTTATGACTGTACCACTACACTTCCACCTGGGCAACAGAGCTAGATCCTATCTCTAAAAACCATCTATTTAGCTATTTATCTAGATAGATATATAGATAGAGATATATATAAAAAATTTTCCACATCCGACCTCATGGGACAGGTTGGAGTCAAAACATAGTTAAAATTAAAAATTATTCAAAATATTATATAAAATTACCTTCAGGCTATGTGTATAAAGCATATATAAAACATAAATGAATTTTATGTTAAAACTTGGGTACCAGCCCCAAGATATCCAATTATATATGTGCAAAATCCAAAATCCAAAAATCTCCAAAATCTGAAATACTTTTGGACCCAAGCACTTTGAATAAAAGATATTCAACCTGTAATAACAAGGCTAATATAATAAATTCTACCCATATATGTCTGTGTTTTGCTTCAGAAAAAATATGTACTCTAGGAAGGTGAACATCCATTCTTGCCACAAGACAGCGGGATCAGTGTGAGCCCACTGTTCCAACACCGGAAGTCAGATGCAGAAGAGTCACACTGGCAGTCAGCATTTCCGAAATGGAAACATGTCTATAACCATCAAGTAATGTCAAAATAAAAACAAAACAAAACATGAAAACCCCCTGGTTCTAAGAGAGGAACTGCTCATTTTGATGACATACGTATGAAATGGTCTACAAACACATTTACCTGGTGCTGGAATTACTGTCTCTAAGTGAGTCTGGTCAAGTTTCAGCTTGTCTCCAGAATCAATCATCTTTACAACAGCCGTGTATTTGTCAATTACTTCCTGTCATGGAAAATTAACACTTGTATAATTAAATAAGTGAATGCTCATTTAAAAGGATAAAAGTAAATAAAACGAAAACAAATGAAATTCCAGTCAAAAGATAAGACACTATTTTCTAGATTCCACATATGATTTCTCAGTCTTTGGTTGTCAATAAGGAACTCGATTCAAAGTTCAGTTAAGGTTCTCATCTGGAAAAAAACAAGACATTGGTGACCTTAGAATAAGACTTTATGAAATCTAGTGGGAGGGGTAATTTTGCCTGTTTTAAAGTACAGTAGAAGAGCAATTCAGGTATGCGCAAGGCCTGGTGCTGGGATAAAACTATATTTAGGAAAAGCAAAAGGAATAAAAGGACTGGAATGTTGTTAAAAAGTTTAAAATCCCAGAGTAGCCAAAAGACAGTTTTCTCAGGCAAAACACATGGAAGCCCTCGTGAGTCCTCTGAACTTTATACTGCCCTTCACTTAAAAACAATGTATTTTGCTGATTAACAAGGCAGGCAGGCTGAGTTTTTGAAGAGCTGCCCATGGGATTTCATACATGTTACTTGCCCCAGTAAGAAAACAGTCCAGGGTTAGATACAAACTATGGTTGGAAAAGAAATATTTCTCTAACAGTCATGAATTCAGCCTCCTTTTCATGGAATAATCAGGAACTTCAGGTGTAATACTTCTGCGACTAGGGCTTGCTTTTCAAGAAACACCAAAATAGCTTCACAGGATGACCCGCGGCTTCCCTCACAATTCTACCCATAATGGTAAGCTCTTACCTTAACAACACCCTTCTTCTTATGGTATTTCTCACCCAGTTTTTTGGTTATAATTTTTACGACAATTTCCTAGAAAATAATAACAACAAAAGATGAAAGGAAAAGACACAAATCATCTTTTCTGATTTGCTTTTTCCTTTTAAATCATGTTCGCCAAAAACCATAGCAAAATGTAATTTTTCTGCTAAATAAGAAATTACAGAGTGCTAAGCCTTCCCAACAAGGACAAAACATTTCCTTAGTAATCCTTTATTTCTTGTTCCTTTTGTTCAACATGGTTACCAAGACAGGAAAAATATTTACAAAATGCCTGATTTCTACAGTTGAAGGTTTTTTGGTGTCTAGGACTTTTATCTATAAATTTCAACTCTATTAATTCATGTCTTTCATAGGCAGCTTTTTCCTCCCCATTTCGGAAGTGAAAAGTGCCAAGGGTATTAAACGGTCAGCGCTCATTGCTGATGAACTCAGATGGCAAGAGTCTCACTGGACATTGCAGTGAATGGAGCCTTAGAGCACATGCCGGACAATCTTCTCAATGGTCTTTCAATTTTTGATACAAATGTGATTCCTCCAGATTACATCGTACTTCTAAGCATCTAATTCTCAAATGGGATAGAAGTCTGGGCTTGTTTTGCATTAATGAATTCTAACTTTGCCTCCTTACATGTTATAGTTGTTCTCCTGATTTGGATTACCTAACTGCTAAAAATGAAAATTAAATTGCCCAACTTACTGCTACATTCACTGCAGTGATTCCATATTTGCTATTTCAAGTGAATATATTAAAGAGTTTGTCACAAACACTTCATAAAGCCATGCTTAAAATTATGTTAACAAAAATTTAGTCAGGACTTAGGGGAAAGAATATTTCATAGTCAAAAGACATGTTTAAGGGAAAACCTGAATGGTCTCTCTAAAGCTTCCATTCTAAAACTTTCTAAATGAAGCTAATTATTGCTAAAACAACTTCCCTGACTAAGCCATAATATTTCTGGGCTAAATATTTCTTTAAAGACACTATGGGCTGACACTCTAATGGAAGATAATTTATTGCATCACTGTATTATTGACTCTTACCCACACCACTTTGTTTGAAATGACTTTTTTTCTGAGTTCAGAAAGAAAGCCCTCCAAGTCTCTCTCTGTGGATTCCTGGCTATATTAACACACACTGACCACTTCAAATTGAAGGACACTGAGTCATTAGAGGACTGCTAGCTGATCTTCGCTTGCAACAAAAACAGAAAATTATCAAAGAGAAATTTTCTGTGCATGAAGATGTTCACACAGAAATCCAGCACAAAACCCAGGGAACATAACTGGCCTATAAACACAAAGAAACCCTCTAGAAAACAGAAGGCTCAGTGAGTAGGGCGCCGGCCCCATATGCCGAGGGTGGTGGGTTCAAACCCAGCCCCGGCCAAACTGCAACAAAAAATAGCCGGGCGTTGTGGCGGGCGCCTGTAGTCCCAGCTGCTCGGGAGGCTGAGGCAAGAGAATCGCGTAGGCCCAAGAGTTAGAGGTTGCTGTGAGCCGTGTGACGCCACAGCACTCTACCCAAGGGCGGTACAGTGAGACTCTGTCTCTACAAAAAAAAAAAAAAAAAGAAAGAAAAAGAAAATTATCAATTATCAAGTTTAAACTTTTGAATTATTCTCTGGTTAAGAACTACTATTTTAAGTAAAATCTTGATTATAATTTAATAAGCAATATATGAAACTATTACTATTCAAATACCAGTTACTCTAATAGAGAAAACAAATCAAAATTCACAGATGGTTTCTTACCTAAAAGTCCTTCCTTTATTAACCTTGTAAGTACAAAAATTAGACTTTTCTATCTCATGAGATACCTCTGAGTCTGTAATCGTCCAAACCTCCACTCACAGATCAGCACACAGGGGCTGAACTGTGCAGACACGGAGGGCACAACTTACAGACTCAGACTGCCAGGGAAGCCCTCCTCTCCACTCCCCAGCGGACCCTGGGGTGATGGTTCTACTTTATGCCCTACTTTCTTTACCTGTACAATGGCAACAATAACAGGAACGACCTTAGAGGGCTGTGATGAGAAATAACTAATTCATACAAAGTGCTGATTTTCTATTTAACACAGCTAGTACTTTCATCTTAAATAATTTATTTCATGATCCTGCATGTGATCAACTGTGGAAATGCTTCCAAGAAAATAAACTAAAACATAGAAACCAAATTATTTTCATGCTTTTAGAAAAACAATTATGAAGCCTTTCTCGAATTAGAATCCTGGACCCCATTTTGAGGTTTTTATTCATTTTATTTCTCAAATCAGAAATTATGGAAATGATATGCAAGTATGATTTTTCACTCCCTATTATTGATAAACCAGATTCTTTAAGAATAATTAAGGCACCCTGAAAGGTTTATGAAAACTTCACATCTTAGTAAGTCCAACAAAAAGCATAAAAAGAATAATTAAAAAAACTATTAAATATTTAAAAATTATTTTTACATTATATTAAATACATAAAAAGTAAATAAGCAGGGCAGCGCCTGTGGCTCAACAGGGTAGGGCGCTGGCCCCATATGCTGGAGGTGGTGGGTTTAAACCCAGCCCCAGCCAAAAAAACTGCAAAAAAAAAAGTAAATAAGCAATAAAACATAAAACTTCCTTGAGATTGTAAAATTAAAACCTGCTTTTTTCCTGCAAAGCACCTAATAGATACTCTAACTTCAGTAAGCTATAAATTAAAAACCAACACTTCGGCAATTACAATTCTACCTTTTAATGCCATTTCTGAAAACACAACATTTTGTCTGACAGTGAAAATCGAAAATTCCTGGCTCCAAGTTAAGATATTCATACATAAATTCAGCACCAAACTCAGGAAACATAACTGGCTTAAAGTAAGAAGAAACCTTCCAGCACAGCTGCCACCAAACTCAAAGATCCAATAGCAAGAAAAGGCATTAGAAATTATGAGTAAATCCATATATACAACTTACAGATGTTTGAGAAATTCAGTAATTTATATCAAATGCTACTCAAATCTTTCACTTGAACTTAGTTGGGAACTTAAACTCCAGCTGAATACTCACAGGCTGCAGCCAGTAATCTGTCCGGGCTGTTCTTTTTTTCTCCTCTTCAATCTGCAGAACACAGAAGACCGCCTTAAGATTATCTCTTTAAAATCCTCAAGTTACTTCAAAATACTATTCTACGTAGGAAAATAACACTATTTTTCACATACTTTACAGAAGACAGATGATACAGTTTGCTCATTTGCAAGTTCTGATAAATACAAATAAACATTATTTATAATTAGTTTTCTGTTTTTAAAAAACCCTGGATTTAAAAAAAACATGTGCTAGAGCAAGTCAAGTGCCCCAGAAAGCAAATAGAAGCAACCCCTGTCCGGCCAGTACGGACAGTCCATCTGGCAGCGCCACACCACCCTGCCTGCTCTGAAAGCTGGAAAACGGGCTGTGTGTTTGTGCAGTAAATATGTAACTCTTGCGCCAGTTGAGCATTGCACAGTTAAGAATACCGTCTAATAGCAAATTGAAAATGACACTAAGTGAAGCACAGGGAAGAAAAACAGATATAAGAGTAACCAGAAGGAAAAAAGCCCTGTCGGCCCTCACTGCACTACATCTCAACTCTCCCCTTCCTGACTGCTTGCAGTTAACCCTCAGTACCAACTTTTGATGGGATCAACAAATGAATTTTTGGTTGATTTTAAACCTCAATTTAAACTCTGCAGCTTTCCAATATGAACAAGGACTATTCTAAATTTAGCATGCATTATATTCAAAAGTAGATCTGACTTTCCATCTTACTTTGGATTAAAATTCTATTTTTTTTGAGACAGACTCTCATTCTGCTGCCTGGGAGTACCATGGTGTCAGAGCTCACAGCAACCTCAAATTCCTGGTCTGAAGCATCCTCCAGCCTCAGCCTCCTGTGGAGCTGGGAATACAGGCACCCACTACCACACTGGGCTAATTTTTCTATTTTTAGTAGAGAAAAGGGTCTTGCTCTTGCTCAGGCTGGTCTCGAACTCCTGAGCTCAAGTGATCTCCCACCTCGGCCTCTGACAGAGCTAGGATCACAGGTCTGAGCCACTGTGCCTGGATTGAATTAAATAAAAAAGAAAATTCGCATCATGTGACAGCTAGCTTTCTCTTGCTAGCTAGGAGGTGGTAACAGGAATTCAGAGGCACCGGGAAGGAGACTACTAGTTGGAGGAGAGAGGGTACCAATGAGGGATCACAATTTCCCACTGAACTGTACTGAACATAGTTGCATGGAGAGTTTCAAAGACCCCACTCGAGGTGAGAAACCGAATCTCCTGGGGGTGGGGGCAACTCTGTTCAGATGGAACTGCAGCTAGGCTCCTACTCCCTAACTCACCTATGAAAATTTCCTAACTTTGTAATATTTAATGATTCACAAAGCTATTCAACTTTCCTTAGGGTTAAATTATATCATCCCTCTAATTGCTAAAATGCCCCCAAGCAGCTCACAAGCCGCACCTCCATGATCTCATCCAGCGCAGATTTCTTCTTCTTTTCTTTGGATGGCGCTGAGCTCTGGGAGGATTCCTTCCGTTTCACCGATGCTGCACTCCCTATCGTCTTCAGTGCGCTCGGGCCCAAAGAACTGATGAAAAGAAGAACCAGGCTGGTTAACAAGAACCATACATGAAGAAATGCTTACAAAGTGCAAAATTCTCAATACAGAATCACCTTGTTACAGAATTCGTTTATAGCAGATTAGCCAACACAATGAAGGGCCTGCCTGCATCTCTTGCAGGATGACCAACACTACCAGAACGTTGAACCCGTCCTGTCCTCAACTCCCTGCACCCTCTGCTCCCCTTTCAGTGAGGGCCCCCAATGTCAGTACAGCAGAGTGATGGAAGCTTAGACTTCGGTGTTAGGAACGTCAGGGTTTGAACTTTCTTCTGTTAGGACCTTGATTCACTTTGCCAAGTCTGAAATCCTCATCTACAAATGGAGATAATAATATCTCCACCTCCTAACTCAAATACAAAGATTAAATGAGATGTTTTTAGATGACTGGTAGAAACCCAGTGTGTTACTGTCATTACAGTGCTAAGGAGTTGACTACTTAGTATCTATTCTTTTTTTTTTGTAGAGACAGAGTCTCACTTTATGGCCCTCAGTAGAGTGCCGTGGCCTCACACAGCTCACAGCAACCTCCAACTCCTGGGCTTCAGCGATTCTCTTGCCTCAGCCTCCCAAGTAGCTGGGACTACAGGCGCCCGCCACAACGCCCGGCTATTTTTTGGTTGCAGTTAAGCCGGGGCCGGGTTTGAAGCCGCCACCCTCGGTATATGGGGCTGGCGCCTTACCGACTGAGCCACAGGCGCCGCCCCTTAGTATCTATTCTTAGAAAACCACAACACAGAGGGTAAAAGAAAAATGTACATGCCAGTTAACATTTAAGCTGTGATATGTGGGCTATGATAAGAAGATAAATGGTTTTATAATAGTGCAGAACTGCTGTATGGAGGATTCACAGTGAACCAATGTGAACCATTTAATCAGAACAAGTCTGTCCTCAAAAGATCAAATCTCATCATACACGGGCTGATAACAGCTGCTAAAAATCAATCAAACAAACTCCCAACCAAGCAACAAAAATCAAAAAAGAAGAAAACTGTAACCAGAAAAAAATGATTTATGATGCTTTAACATGTAATAACCACCTACATTTCACAAAAACCCAAAAGTTTCAAGGTACCTGTGATTAGAGCTCACCTTGACTTTGAAGATGCTCCTCCTGAGGAACTACATGCTCCCTTATTCAAATTGAATGTAACTAGAAGAAAAAGATTATCATTCCATATGTATATTTCAAGAAAATGATAATTGAAATTTATCAGATAAGATACCACAAGGTATTCATAGAAGAATTCACAGGAATCTTAAATAAAAGAGAGCTAAAACGCTCCCATCCAAAAGATCACATATTCCTGGAAAAAATGTCCGAGCCTGACACCCAGAGACCTAAGAGGGACCCTACATGTCATGTCTCTGTAGCAGACTACACTGCTTGCTTCCCCATTCATCCCCCTTTTCCCTGGCTAACAGTACTCCAAGTTGGTTTATCCATATCTCTTGCCTGTGGCTTAGCGGACGCAACACCATCTTCATCTCTAGGGTAAATTCTGGTTGATTAAACCAATCAACCAATGACTGCTTTTAAGGTGGATATGTGACACGAATCTGGCCAATGATATTCAAAAGGAAGCCTGGTGGCAGGATTGTATCCTAGGAAAAGTTTCCCTGCTCCTATAGTAACTCCAGAAAAGATGCTCCCTGCCATTCTCTGGACAGTGCTGATTCTGGTTGTGAGGGCTGGCATGTTGGCAGCTACCTTGTGTCAATATAGCATACAGAACCACCTTACCTCTGGGATTCTTATTATGGCAAGATATTTCCTTACTGTGTAGGCTAATTATAGTCAATTTTGTTATTTGGCTAATGGTATTGCATCTGATTCATTAGGATTCCTTTCCATTTTATAGATAAGAATAATCCAACCCAGACAGATGCCTTTTTACCAGACATGTTGACATGTTGCTCATTTTAGCAAAGCCAACACACACACAAAAGGAAAATTAAAACTACCTTTCTCTTCATCATTTTCTCTGCTTAATTCCGTAAAAACAGGGACCTCCTAAAAAACAAAAAGGTTGAAAGTTTTGATTCACTGTTTATTTGCTATCAATATTTAATAGGCCTAAATTATGGCATGCTACTTGTGTTGTAAGGCAACTCCAAGATGATTAATATCTTAATTAGATGCTTTGCAAATATTCTCCACTTGGTAATTATTCTAAAGGACAAAAAAGGAGATTTCTGTTTCAAACTATCGTTCACCTTTTTATTTCCACTGCAACTTAAAGAGGAAACAACACGTAAGGCAGTAAAGTTCAGGAATCTTATCCAGAGCATTACTTTAAAAAGCAAAATCTTTCCATATGATGGTATGATTTAGTGCAATAATTATAAGCCTTAGAATAGACTCAAATAAAATCACACATATGAAATCCATCCTATAGCCCTTCGGCTTTGTAATCTGTTAGCCTCATCATCTCCCTAAAAGCCTCAGTTATTCTCTCTTTAAATTGGGATAACGTATATGCTTAGAGTTGTTATAAGAATTAAATGGGACAAAAAATAGGAAACACTTAGCATAGGTGCCTGTCATAGTAAGTTTTTCCTAAATACTGTCATTTCTTTTTTTTTTTTTTGTAGAGACGGAGTCTCACTTTATGGCCCTTGGTAGAGTGCCGTGGCCTCACACAGCTCACAGCAACCTCCAACTCCTGGGCCTAAGCGATTCTCTTGCCTCAGCCTCCCGAGTAGCTGGGACTACAGGCGCCCGCCACAACGCCCGGCTATTTTTTGGTTGCAGTTTGGCCGGGGCTGGGTTTGAACCCACCACCCTCGGTATATGGGGCCGGCGCCTTACCAACTGAGCCACAGGCGCCGCCCTTTTTTTTTTTAATACGATTGCAACCCCTAGTTTATTGCATTTTGTTGTTGTTGTTGTTGCAGTTTGGCTGGGGCTGGGTTTGAACCCGCCACCCTCGGCATATGGGGCCGGCGCCCTACTCACTGAGCCACAGGCGCAGCCCCTAACTGTCATTTCTACTAATAAAAAAATGTTCTTCGCCAGGCACCGTGGCTCACGCTAGTCTAGCACTCTGGGAGGCTGAGGTGGGAGGATCACCTGAGCTCAGGAGTTAGAGACCAGCCTAAGCAAGAGTGAGAACCCATCTTTATTAAAAATAGAAAAAACTAGCTACACATCATGGTGGACACCTATAGTCCCAGCTACTTGGGAGGCTGAGGCAGGAGGATCTTTTGAGCCCAGGAGTTTGAAGTTGCTGTGAGCTAGGCTAAAGCCACGGCACTCTAGCCTGGGCAACAGAGGGAGACTCTGTCTCAAAATGAAAAAAAAAAGTTCTTGAGAGATCTAGCTAAAATAATCTTTTCTTAGGTAATAACCAAGTAGTATTTCACACAGCAAGGTAAAAGAACATAACACTAATTTAAAATAATTAATACTTTGAGACCCAGAATGAGGACACACTGATTAGCAGGGTTGCCCCTGCCTTTCAAGGTGAAGATACTGGTAAGACAGTAAAAGGCAGGGTATGCATCTACCTGAAGAGTGTGACAAAATAAGGGGAAGGTCTTGTAATGTTAAGTTATAACATTACCAAACAAGGTTATTTCAAAAAGTAAACGAGTTTCCTCTGAACTAGATGTAATCCTTCCTAATTCCCATAATAAGAAATTATATTTCCTCTATTGAATACAGAGGTTTAAATTTCTGAAAAATGTGAGAATTTCAAGAATAGCTTTCAATATTAAGCCAGGGCTTAAATTTTATAATTACAGCAGTTTTAACCATTGTTCCTGTTTTAATTTAGTATAGAAAACTCCTTAAAAAATGGGTATCTATTAATGCAATGTCGTAATAGACACACATACACACACACTGCCTCGCTTATCAGGAAGTTTAATTAGCGTGGTGTAATGCTGACCCTAGCCTGGTCACTACCCGGGTTGCACCTCTTACTGCCTGCTACTCCCAGCATCACTCCTCACACTGAATGCTAAAACAGGATGTGCACAACAATGGTCACAGCCGCTGTCTTCCTAAGAGCCAACAGCTGAGAGCTGCCTCAGCACAGGATGAATAAACTGTCACATTCAAAAAATGGGATATTATACATCAATTAAAAAAAGAATGAAGGGGGTGGCGCCTGTGGCTCAGTTGGTAGGGCGCCGGCCCCATATACCGAGGGTGGCAGGTTCAAACCCGGCCCGGGCTGAACTGCAACCAAAAAATAGCCGGGTATTGTGGCGGGCGCCTGTAGTCCCAGCTACTCGGGAGGCTGAGGCAAGAGAATCGCTTAAGCCCAGGAGTTGGAGGTTGCTGTGAGCCGTGTGACGCCATGGCACTCTACCCAGGGCCATAAAGTGAGACTCTTGTCTCTATAAAAAAAAAAAAAAAAAAAAAAAGAATGAAGAACACACATGAATCATACAAACATTGTGCTTTGAGTTGCAGAACCAGACGCAAAAGAGTACATTTATAACATCTGTCAAGAACAGATGAAACTAATTGATAATCACTAGTGGCTCTGGAGCAGTGGTTACTTCTGAGAGACAGAGGTATTAACTGAAGGAGTGTGAGGGAAGGAAATGTTCTGTGTCCTTATCTGGGTGGCGGTTACACAGGTGTGTGTACTTGCACTGACTCACTCTCTCCTCTCCCCCGCCCCATCATATTTGTAAAAGTTCAGGCTGGGCATGGTGGCTCACACCTATAATCCTAGCTCTCTGGGAGGCCAAGGCAGGTGGATCACTTGAGTTTAGGAGTTCAAGACCAACTTGAGCAAGAATGAGACCCTGTCACTACTAAAAATAGGAAAAAAAAAACTAGCAGGGCATCTTGGTGGGCACTTGTAGTTTCGGCTACTTGGGAGTCTGAGGTAGGAGGATCGCTTGAGCCCAAGAGTTTGAGGTTGCTGTGAGCTATGACGGCATAACACTCTACCCAGGGTGACAGTGAGACTGTCTCAAAAAAAAAGTTCTTTGAATTGTGTGTACAAGTAAGGTTACTGCACTTCATATACTTTAGTTGATGTATGTGAGTTTTGGGACAAGTTTTAAAAAACACTAACTGGCCAGTAGTTTTGCATACGCACCAGGCTGTATTTTCCTGCTCACATACAATGGCTAGAACTTAAGCTGCGGGGGCCAGTTTTCTGCATTTTTTGGTCACTATGTGTTCCCAGTTCCTAGAAAGGTACTGGCCTACAGAAAGCACTGTCAAATTTTTGTTAAAAAAAAAATGCCTTGACCTACTTATTCTCACACTGAACCCCTTGCCTCCCCTGGTTTCTGCACATTCTCCTCAGCTGAGGGGCTGTCCGTACCTTCCAATGTTCTTTATCCCCCTAGGCTGGGTCAGTGTTGGCCCGGTGGTCCCCACACCGTCCATTTACCTCCAGCACTGCTGTTGTTACAATCAGTTGAAATTATGTTTACATATTGTCCCATTAGGTGGTGTCCCTGTTTTAGAGACAAGGAAACTGAGGTCCAGAAAGATTATACTACGTAACTATACAAGACCGTGAAGTTAGCAAGTCAGGAACTGAAGTGAGGTCCGTCTTAACTCCAGAACACCTCTGAAACGTGTGCTTTGACACCATAGCAACACCTCTTCTCTTAGTTATGAACAATGTCTATAAAAACTTGATGCAAAGATTAAAAAAGAAAACAACAACAACAACAAATTTTGCTTCTTTGGATCTTCTTACGTTGGAGGATATGTTGCCCACCTGTTCCTTCCCTTCCAGACCTCTTCTCACTTGCTCTTCAATAAATTTGGCGGTTTTTTCTTCATCATCAAGATCCTGTTTCTTCTTTCTCTCTAGTTCCAGCTGCCGTCGGATTGTCTCGGGGTCCCTGTCTATGTACTGAATGTACCACCCTTTTGGTGTCTCGTCCACTTTGCACAAGCCTTAAAAAAAGCAACAGACACCACAAATCTGCATAGATCCAAAGCAAACTGTAAATATAAATTGTTCCATCTCTGAATATTTGTTTACAAATTCATTCAAAGACAAACATATTCAAATACACAAATTCATGTCACATATAAGTTTTTCATGCTTATACTTAATGAAACTGAGATACTACAAATGGGATATTTTCTTTGTCTTTTAAAACAGAAAATATTATTATACTGATTTTTAATGGTTAGATTGAGGCAACTATTTTTTAATTTTTTTTTTTTTGAGACAGAGTCTCACTATGTCACCCGTGGTAGACTGCCATGGCATCACAGCTCACAGCAACCTCAAACTCTTGGGCTTAAGCGATTCTCTTGCCTCGCCTCCCGAGTAGCTGGGACTACTATAGGTGCCTGCCACAATGCCCAGCTATTTTTTGTTGTAGTTGTCATTGTTGTTTAGCTGGCTGGGGCTGAGTTTGAACCCACCACCCTTAGTGCATGTGGATAGAGCCATAACCACTGTGCTACGGGCACCGAGCCTTTTTTAAGCTTTTTATTTTATTTTGAAGAGACAGAGTCCTACTCTGTTGCTCAGGCTGGAGTGAAACAGTGTCTCATCACAGCTCATTGACTCCTAGAACTCCTGGGCTCCAGTGATCCTCCCACCTCAGCCTCCCAAAGTGCTGGGATTACAGTTATAAGCCACTGTCCCAACAAGGCAACATACTTAAACAAGGAAAACATACAAAAGAAGTATAGTGAACCCACCATATCTTGTGGACTTTCCCATCTGCTGTTGATTATTTAACCAATAGCAGATGGGAAATATTAGGGAAAAAATGAATTTTGTCTCTGTAACAAACTAGTACAGATATTTTTTTAATCATTATTCCCTAAACAATAGTATAATATCTATTCATATAGCATTTACATTAGGTAAGTTGTTTAGAGATGATTTAAGTATCCAGGAGTATGTTTGTGGGTTACACACAGAAACTGTCATTTATAGCAGGGCCTTGAGCATCCGTGGACTTTGCTGTCAGTGGGAGGTCCCAGAACCTATTCCCCATAGATATTAAGGGACAGCTGTACCTTATCAAGCCTGTCTAAGTATTTAATATTCAATGAATACATGGTATCTGTTAATATAAAACAAAACTTATTCCTCTAAAATGGAATAAAGTAATACAATGGATAAACAAAACACTGACACAAAATTTTTCTCCTTTTTCATACCCCAAACTTCTTATCCTGTGAAGATTAGAGAAGGGAAAAGAAAAGGCAACTTAAAAAAAAAATACCTTGAGATCAGAGTAAAGAAAAAAAGTGGGAGATGGGAGGATGGAGACCATCATGTCAGTGACAGATCACTGTCCAAAGAACTATTCCAAACGTTTGCATTCAATTATAATAAACATATCAATCCTGGAATACTTTGCTCCTCTCCTCCAGTTTTCCAAGTGCCCTGCATCCTTTGTTTTATGAATTTAGATAGAAATTATGGTGCTTCTCTCTCTTCCATCAATGGAGCCACATAACAACTATTCACATAATCTCTCCTTCTCACCTTCTCTGCCCAGCCACTTGGTAAAATCAGTCAGAGTCTCCCACTGGGTGGCGTTCATATGGATGTGCTCTCGGTGGCTGATGTATTCATTGTACACGATGTTGTTATGGACTCTCTTAGTGCCTAAGAACAAAATACCACTCGGTTGACCCTAAGAAGATTGTAAGGTAATAAAGTTATTATGTGTGCAATACTTAAAATGTTTACCAAAGCGTCTCCTGAGAAGTTCTAGAAAGTCGTTCCGGAATTCCCTATAAAGAAAGAAAGGAGAGCATTAAGTTTAAACATCATCTTCCTGAAATTTAAGCAATCACAGAGTTTTACTGCCCAAATAAAATATAAAACATCTGTATGAATATCTGTTGCACCTTTAAAAACTGAACAAGAAAAGAATCCCCAAAGATTATAGCTTTAAAGTATTAAAGATTAAAAAAAAAAGATTAAAAGTTAAAAGTTAGTTTTGAATGGAAACTTTTTATCTTAGTAAGCAGCCATAGCGAAAGCTACCACATGTATTTGGAGAGGATCCTTCCTATCTCTCTTTGTATTTTTTTTTTGAGACAGGGTCTTGCTTTGTCACTCAGGCTGGAGTACAGTGATAAGATCATAGCTCACTATAACCTTGAACTCCTGGGCTTAAGCAATCTTTCCACCTCAGCATTCAGAGCATCTGGGACCACAGGCATGTGTCACTATACCTGTACAACTTTCACTTTTTGTAGAAATGGGGTTTTGCTGTGTTGCCCAGGATAGTCTTGGATTCCTGGCCTCATGTGATCCTCCTGCCTTGGCCTCTAAAAGTGTTGAGGTTACAGGTGTGAGCCACTGCGCCTGGTTCTCCTTCATGGTATCTATTAATGGTGCCAAACGTGGCAGTATAGCTTCATTCTACCTATATAACAACATTGCTTTTCTACATGAATCTGGCACTTAATGTGTCCATCTGAGCTAGATAAACATAAGTGAATACAACATAAACTGTGACCTTCAAGGAGGTTACGATCTAGCACAACTAATCATACTGGGAGGTTAAACTGAAAAGAAATGCAACAAAATGTTGCAGAAAGAGTTAAGGGAGATACCCAGAGGTGATTTTAATATGGGCAAAGAAATATAAATAAAACTTTTATAAGTGAACTGGCAGAGAAGGCCATTTCCAGCTGGCACAGGACATGAAAGCATCACAATTGAAAAATGACACTCAACCTAATTTGGGTAAAGTTTAGGGCAGATAAAAATGAGGGTGAGGAAGGGCAGCACAGAATAAAAGGGAAGATGTGGGTGGAAAGTAAAAATAAAATTCAGGCTTAATTTGTAATTTGTTAAAATCTGTGATTTAGAAGAGATAACCCTGGTGGACAGGAGAGAACAACAGTTTTTAAGTTGTGGTCCTCACAGCAGTAGCATCAGCATCCCCTGAGAAGTTGACAGAAATGCAAACTCCAGATCCCCTATCTCAGACAGCAGGTGCAGGGCCTGCGCCCTGTGAGCAAGCCCCCAGGCGCTTCTGATGCCAGGAGGGTATGTACAGGAGGGGCCGAGGCCGCAGGTTGGGAGACCAGGAAAAAGTCACTGAAGTACTCGAGATGAAAGATGCTGAGAGCTATTACTCTGGCAGTGACAATGGAAAGGATGTCCTTTAAAAGAGCATTCTATGGAGAAGTGACCAGAGGGAATTCCAAGAAAACTCGAGGTTTGTGCTAGGAGTCTGGGTAGATGACTATCAGCCAACACAAGACAAGAAGCAGGTGTGGTGGGAGGCATACGAGTTCAGCTTTAAAAATGTTGACTTTGCAATGGCCTTCAAAACACAGGTTAGAATTATCCTGGGGGCTGTGAGGGGTAGGGGTGGGAATCTATAACTCAAAACTGCTATTAGGAATGAACATCAAGATGAGGCTCTGTCCAAACATAAAGATAATGGTTAAAAGAACAGGGGGACTTATGGAGACTGTGTGGACTGGGATGAAAAGAAGTGGAGTGAGCACCGTGAAGAACTCCCTACATTCCAGGAGCTTAGAGCGGAGGAGGTAAGGAAGAAAGAAAGTGCGAAGGCGTGAAGACCATGGAGGGAGGAAAACCTCCTGAGTGGGAAAACCGGCACAGAGCAGTACAGTTCAGAGCATTATCCTGGGAAGATCAAGGAGGATAAAGGTGGGAAAGGTGGGAGCGACTCTTCAGGAGGGTGGAAGGAAGGTAAAGATAGCTCTTGCCAGAATGGGGTTTCCGGTTGTATGACTTAGGTCCCAAACTATGTGTCACACTTAACCCCGTGTATTCAAGATGGTTTTAGGTGGTTCGCAGGTAAACAATGTTTGCCACTGTCACTGTTACTTGCACTAAAGGAGGTGAGCCTGCTGGCAGCTCAACACAGCTTAGGGCAGAGGGCACCAATACCTCGCTGGCAACCAGTGTGCTCCCACCGCCATGCACCTGCAGTAAGAATTACCCAATCCTCAAATACACGTCTTTCCAACATTCTGTGTGGTGAAATGAGAATTATGAACAAATCACTTCTGTTGCTGTACAACAACTGTCTGAGAAAAGCACCCGAGTGCCTGAAGTGGGAGCTGAAACGTCTTCTTCATGGAACGCCGTCTTAGCATGAAAGAACAACTGACATATAGACTCATTTTGTGGTGGGTATTGGCATACATTTTCTGAAAATTAGAGTGAGCCTGTCACATTAGGGAAAACAACTGACAGTAGCTGTTGCCGATGATAAAATTTGAGCTTGCACAGTAGTATCTGCCACTGTGAGTCTGATAAGCTTCCCAATGTTTAAAGATGTTTCTGAGGGCATCAGTATTGATGTTAGTGAATATGATTCAGTAACATTGGTAAAAAGTGTCACCATTTGGAAGATCTGTGAAATTCAGTAAGACGGTATATTTCAATCAGTGCACGATGTTATAAAACTGTGCGTGGGTCTAAGACCCACCCAAAGTAGAAGATGACCCACAGATTGTAATGTAACAGCACAGAAAGCTCACTGACCTGGTCCCAGATTCCACATTGAAGCTAATCTTTAAGAAACTGCCAAACACTGTGTTTTGATACAGTATTAAACAATAATATCCAAACTTATCTGGAAAGCTTATTAAAATACTGTCCCCTCCCAACTATGTATGTATGTAAAGGCTAGATTTTCTTTCTGTGCTTCAGTCAAAGCTTTTCAACCACCAAACAGAGAGAGATGTGTGAATCCAATTGTTTTCTATCAAGTAAGACATTAAAGAGATTCATAAAAATGTAAAAAACAAAGCATGTTTTTGATTTGGAAAATGTAATTACTTTTCATTTAAAAATTTTAACATATAATATGTATATTGTTATGTTTAAAATTAACTAATAAATATATTTTTAAAAATGTCTCAGTTTTGATTTTTTTAAATCAGTTTTGATTTCTAAGTGTTGACACATGTAACTCTCATAAACAGAAGCTCTTTGGGGTCTCCAATAATTTTTAAGAGTGTTGGGTACAGTGGCTCACCATAGTCCTAGCACTCTGGGAGGCCCAGGTGAGAGATACCTTGAGCTCAACCTGAGCAAGAGCAAGACCTGGTGGCCGGCGCCTGTAGTTCCAGCTACTCAGGAGGCTGAGGCAGGAGGGTCACCTGAGGCCAGGAGCAGGAGATACCATCTCAAAAAAAAAAGTATTAACTCAATGAATCTTTATATAAACCCTACAGAGGATCAAGAATACTTGGAAGAGGTTGCTATTTTTAGTGCCATTTTATAGATGAGCAGCTAAAGAACAGAAAAGCTAAGTAGATCATCCAGAGGCACACAGGAGAAAGGGCCTTGACTTCTGGGAGTCTGCCTGTGGGGCCCCTGTATTAGTCACAAGTGGGTTAGAAGGAAAAAAAGTCTCATATGTTTTAAGTGGATGAAAGAAAAAACTACATTGTAAGAAACAGTTTTATAACAATTTCACACTACAAAAAGTTCTCGAGATAAAAACTGAACATACAGAGAATACAGTTATCATGTTAACATACAAGAAATAATAGAACCTCAAATAAAATATTAACCATCTATTAAACATCCACCTGAATAAAGCTTATGTGATAAGAAGTTCCCTGAGTTACTTACTCTGAAAAATAATCCATAAACTGCTGAGGATTTTCTGAAGCCAGCAATAGTTGCCTCTGATGAGATTCGGACATACAATGACACTTAAAGCCATTCTACAAAAAATGTGAAGGTAGTAGTTAAATTCCGATTTAGGTTATGAAAATGCACTCTAAATAGAAGTATTTAATTAAACCCCCAAAATCTGCTCTTTGATGATAAATTGTAAAAAAATAATCAAATCACTAGTTGTAACTATCCTATCAGGTTTTTAAAATATTTTTTATGAAGTTGAGCTTTGCAACTCTGCTTCTCAAAGAATAATCCTTGAGATCAAAGAGAGCAAAATCGTGCTGTAGAAAACAGGCATTAGTAAGAAACATCACTAGGCACAGTAAGAGAAAAGTGATTTCCCTTCTCGTTCTCAAGTTCGCCATTTCTTATTGAGCACCTTCTTCACACGGTGTTATACTATACAAATGGTGTGAGATGGATCATTAGTGAATTTTCACCCCCAAAACTACTTTCACTCTGCTTCATCTCCTTATCTAAAATACACTGTGGCCTGTTACATTGTTCAACATATTAAATCTGTACTTTCTTAAGCTGGCTGTAAAAACACATACAAGTCTTGCCTTAGTTTCTATGTTTTCCACTCACTATTTGAACCTGATTCTTCACAAGTAATAGATAGGAAAATACACCTCTCCTACATCACCTATTCAGTGAACCATCTCATATCCAATCACTGAGCCCAGGAACCTGGGCAACATCTGAGATTTTTTCTAATTCTTCTGTATTTAATTTGCCAGTAAATCTATTCAATCTTCTTAATAACTCATTTCCCATCCCTCTGCTCAATCCCATTTTCACTGTCCTGTTTTCCAGTCAATCTCACTTGAAGCAGTTTCTTAATCTTTAGTCCACAGACCACCCATATAATTTTTACTTCATCTGTATACTATCTGTAAGAGTCACAGTTATTATTTAAATTTATTGTATAAGAAAAGTTGCTATCAACCTCATAAACAAAAAATCAGTATAGTTTTCCATAAATTGAAAACAGAATAATGCTATTAAACTGTAGAAGTCCACGAGTAGAATGGGGAGGTGAATACTCTGGCTCCAAGCTTCCTCCTGCTCCGTCTTCCAGTATAAGTAGACAGAAGACAAGGGAAGGGATTTGCAGGGCTCAATGTTGCCCTCCCCCCGGTTGCCCTCCCAGATAGGGAAGAGGAATGAACACTAAAAGCAAACAGGCCCAGAACCACCAAAAGAGCCTAACTCTGAAAACTGGGAATGAAAGGAAATAATCATTTATTCCTTTCTCCCAAGAACTGCATTTCAGAATAAGCAAATAGTCTTAGTTGATGTGCAAAAGCTCACTTGTACAAAAAATGTGGCTTGGGGGGGTGACTCACACCAGTAATCCCACCACTTTGGGAGGCTGAGGCAGGAGGATTGCTTAAGGCCAGAAGCTGGAGACCAGCCTGAGCAAGTTAGACCCCTTTACTACCAGAAGTAAAAAAAAATAGCACACCTGTAGTCCTAGCTACTTGGAGACTGAGCCAGGAGAATCACTTAAACCTAGGAGTTGGAGGTTGCAGTGAGCTGTGATTATACCACTGTACTCTAATCTGGGTTGACAGAGAGAGACTCAGCCTCACCAAAAAAAATAGAAAGAATGGCAGCCAATAATAAATGTTGAAATAATTAGAAAAATAACCACTTTGCAACTCCCAATAAAAGAAGTGACTTAAACGAGAATGCTAAGGAATCCAGATATATGGGCATGATTTTAAAATATCAGTCCACTAGTCAACTGCTCTTCAAGGGAGAAAATATTACTTTTCGATATTACTTTATAGGCTGTCACCTTTACTCAATTTATCCCTACGATATACTATTGACTTCATTACATGATGTACTGTGAAATAGACAAGATCATCTATAAAGCATACTACAAAGTGGGCAGCGCCTGTGGCTCAACGGGGTAGGGCGCTGGCCTCATATGCTGGAGGTAGTGGGTTCAAACCCAGCCCCAGCCCAAAAAAAAAAAAAAAACTGCAAAAAAAAAAAAAAAGGTTATATAAGAATACTACAAAGTATTAATCTGTACAAGAGCAACTTATAAAGTATTTTTCCTCAAAATGTTTAACTTGAACCCAATTAAGCCTTCAGATTTCATTTCCAGTTGACAGAAACTGTAAGAGTTAGAGGAATTGCTTCTTGGCCTCTTTGGCAAAGATCAAATGTAAGATCTAGAAGATGAAGGCAAAAAATGACCAGAAGAAAACAATTCAACAAAGTGTGAATGGTACAAGACAGTAACTGGCCGAGTTCCCACAGCAAGGCAATGTCAAGATGAAAAGGGTAGAGAGGAATAGGTTCTATTCTAAATTTAGAATTTAGAAAGAATCAAAGTTAGAATGAAGTCTTAATAACCCAGAGCACAGAGGACTTTTAGGGTAATGTAACTATTTTGTAAGATTTTGTAATAGTGGGTACAAGTCATTATGCATTTATAACCAACAGAATGGACAACACCAAGAGTGACACCCACCTCTGAGCTTTGGGTGACACTGATGTGTTAATGTGGATTCATCCACTATAACAAACATACCACCCTGCCACAGGATGTTGATAATAGGGGAGAGGGTACACTTTGAGGGAAGGGTCTATATAGGAAATTCCTGTATGTTCTAGTTTGCTATGAACCTAAAACTATTTTAAAAACTAAAGTCTTTTAAAAAATCTTAATAACTGAATCCAATTCATGTCTTTAGATTGGATCTTTAAGAAACACTTGGGAGACAATAGAGGAAATGTGAATATGGAATGTGTATTAGATAATACAGAAAGATTTTTATTAACTTTCTTATGTTGATGACCTACATCATGGTTATGGAAGAAAGCGTCCTGCTAATTTACATATGCCTATTTAAGTGTTTGGGGCTGAAATATCCTGATGGTTGTAATTTACTCCAAAATAAAACTAAACAGCCTTAAAGAAAGATGGAGACTTTACCTCTTTCATGTTTACATGGATGGAGCTGGAACATATTCTTCTTAGTAAAGTATCTCAAGAATGGAAGAAAAAGTACCCAATGTACTCAGCCCTACTATGAAACTAATTTAGGGTTTTCACATGAAAGCTATAACCCAGTTACAACCTAAGAATAGGGAGAAGGTGGAAAGGGAGGGGAGGGAGGGGGGAGGTGGGTAGAGGGAAAGGGATTGATGGGATTACACCAGCAGTGCATCTTACAAGGGTATATGTAAAACTTGGTAAAAGGTCTGTGAAGCTAGTGATTGATGCCCCATGAATATATCAATGTACACAGCTATGATTTAATAAAAAATAAATAAATAAATAAATAAAATAAAATTGCTGAAAATAAAAAAAAAAAACTAAACTAAACATGGCAAAATATTTAAAGTGTTTTAAATCTGGATGTTATGGATTACATGTTGGTGTTCTGCCAAAATTCAAAATGTTGAAACCCTAACCCCTAAGGGGATGACATTAGGAGGCAGGACCTTTGGGAAGTCATGGGGTTTAGAGGAGGCCCTGAGAGTAGAGCCCACATGATGGGATTAGTGCTCTCATAAGAGGAGAAATGGACTGGAGCTTGCTCCTTCCACCTCCTGAGGACACAGAAGGCAGCTGTCTGCAAACCAGGAAAAGGGGCTTCCCCAGAATTTGACCAGGCCAGTTCCGATGGCTTCTCTGCCTCCAGAAATATTTAGAAATAAAGTTCCGTCAATTAAATTATCCAGTCTAATGATATTCTGTTATAGCAATCTAAGCCACTAAGACACTAGGCCAGGGCCACATGAGGTGGTGTGATTGTATTTGTTCCCGTTTTGTTTTTTTACTTCAAAATAAGATATGTGCAGTGTGCATAGGAATTTGCTGATAGTTTTTTTTTTTTTTAAACTATAGTCCGGTCCTCCAGTGGTCTGAGGGACAGTGAATTGGCCCCCTGTTTAAAAAGTCTGAGGACACCTGCACTAGGCAATGGATATGTGGATATTCATTAAATAGAAAGAACTAAAGAGAAATGAAAAGAGAAATATCTCATCCCCCACTTGCAGAAAGACTGAATTGGACTAGTCCAATTTCCTCAATGTTCTTTCACCCCTAGCGGATACACTCTCCAGGGGAAAATATGATCACATCACTGGCCTGCTCTCATTTCAACAGCGTTCATCTTCTACCTCTTTAATGGAGAAAAGTGTAGCTCCACAGCACAGCATAGGTCTTCAAGATCTGCCCAAAGATCCCTTGAGCCAGTTTACATCTGCTTCACTCATGTGAAACTCAACGACAATCCTACAAGTAGGCACAATTATTATTCCCACTTTACAGATAAGTAAACAAGCAAAAGGAATGTAAGTAATAACTTGCCTGAGACCACACTGCTAGTAATAAGTGGCAGAATCTGACTTCATAATTTTGACAGTCTGACTCCAGATAAATCAATAATCTTAACCACATTATTCTGGGCCTGGCATATTGTAGGTGCTCATTAAATGCTTGTTAGATGAGTATTGTGGAAGAGCCTCGTTTTCCTTTTTCCTGATCTCAAAAGGGGTGTGTATCCTAATCATTCCGATTCTGAGAGCCAAGACAAGTCACTGATTACGTCTGTCGCCGTCCCGACGTGCATCTGGCACTACACGACTCGCGCCCCCAGGAGGTTGTAAAATCTTTTCTGACACCCTATCCTGGGGGTGGGGACAAGTTGGGAGGAAGGAGGTGTCAAAGACCACAGATTGTCGCTAGGACAGGACTGTAGAGAAGGACGTCTCTACTGTTGGGCAGTGGACTCGCCCACTGCAGACCCCAGAAGCCTCAAGACCCGGAGCCCGAGATCCGCGCCCTGAGCCCCCTAGTCAGGGACCAGAACCTGGATTCCCACCGGGGCCCTCCTAGGGGATGGGGCCATCGCGGGCCCACTTACCTCGTCCCGGCACTGCTTCTGACACATCTGGCAATACCAGCGCAGCTTCTGAAGCCCCTTGGATTTAATCCTGTTGGCAATAGCCTTGGGAGTAAGAAAATCTGACTTTCCCATGGCGACCACCACAGCAACCACTCTCTGGAGTCCAGCGCCCTGCCAACCGGAAGCGGAACCCGGCTGACAGGGGGGGTGGGCGGGACAAACTCCACCTCAGAGGCGGAAGGAGGCGGGCCTGGGAAAGCTGGGTTCCAAGGCTCGCGATACTTCTCTCGGTTGGCGCGAGGAGGCGAGACAGAAGGAGAAAGCGGAGTGGGAGGGGCGCGCTGGAGCTTCGGCGCAAGCGCAGGGAGACCTGTCCCCGACCTTCAGCCTGGCTGCTAGCACCATGTTCTCTAGGACTGGCGTCGTGGGGCTCTCGGTCTGGGCCTTGCAGCCACGATGGTATGCAGCTTGCGGGCGGAGCGGGAGGTTAGCAAGGGAAGTAAGGGCCAGGTCGGATGGGTGGAGGAACGGGCGGGGATGCACAGGGTAGGTTCGGGACGGTGGGTCCGTATCAGGCCCGTCGCCTTGCAGAGGCCCGAGGCAGCCGCGATGCGGGAAGCGGCTCCGAGGCCGGAAGGGCGAGCGCTGGGGCCGGGCCGGGCTCCGGCGGAGCAAGGTCACGCCACATCCCCTGAGGCTGGGTCATCTTGGCCCTTGGGACTGCGACCTTAGATCAAAGTCATGTCAGGGCGGCCTTGGATTCATTCAGCCAATAAGTTGCTCCCTGAGCTTCGGCGGCGAGCAAGGCACCAGGGCTCGGAGAGTCTTCAGCAGGGCCCGCAAGGTGGCAGGGGGAACCTGAGAAAAAGCCTCTAGGTCCAAGCTGTGCTTTTTGTCCTTGAGGGGGACACTAGAGAAACGAAAACGAACAAAATAAGTGTTCTCTGCGCTGATGGTCGTCGGGTGTAGAAAGGACCTTAGAGATGTGTTAGCGAAGAAAGGAAAGACACCCGGCACTATTTGAAATACTGGTGCTGAAGCCGGAACCCTGCAAGGTCAAGAAGTTGTCCTGAGGAGGAGATAGATAGGCCTTAAGGGGGCGGTGTTAACTGCCCTGCAAGTAAAGGGTGCTACAAGTTTTGAGAATTGTAAACATTAGTTGGCAGGCCTGGGTGAAGATGCATATTAAAAGGCCTAGGAGTGGGCAGATAAAAATTGGTTTGGGGATGATACTCTGTAATAGGATGAAATGTTTTGAAGCTTGATAGTATGGAAGAATTTTACACACGGTGCTAAGCTACAGGTTGTGTGTTAGCGCTTCCCTGGTTTTACAATATGGGGGAATTCTAAGAAGCTGCGAACTAAACTAGATTTTTGCATCCTAATTTTCGTAAAGGGACTTTTAAAGCATTTATTGAAATCGTTTTAAATTAAGCAAAGAATTTATGTCAATACACAAGAATATTCATGAAATTGTCACTTTATAGTTGAATTCTGCATTGTGCAGGTTGTCCCATGTTAACCACTCAGTAGACTTTTGCTGGGTGCCTGCCCTGCACCCTTTAATGCTAAGAAAAGTGCTAAAATGTGGTAGTGAACAAGTAATATGGTCTCCCTGAGCTTCCTGGGGGCAGTTCTTGGTGGGCAGTTGTCCCCTCTTACTGTGCATCACTGTTATCTGTCAGTATGTTTATTTTTTTACAGAGATGGCGTTTTGCTCTGTTGCCCAGTCTGGTGTCAAACTCTTGGGCTCTAGTGATCTTCCCTCCTGAGACTCTCACAGTGCTGAGATTATACAGACGTAAGCCCAACCTATTAGTATTGTTAGAACTGTAAAGTATTATTCAAGTCGATCCTTAAAACGTAGAGTTTCTGAAATGAAGACAAAAATATTTTACATAAATTTCTAGAAACAATCTTTTTACAAAAACACCTGTAAGATAATTTAAAGATCTTTTAAGGTGGCGCCTGTGGCTCAGTGAGTAGGGTGCTAGCCTCATATACCAAGGGTGGTGGGTTCAAACCCAGCCCCGGCCAAATGCAACAAAAAATTAGCTGGGCATTGTGGCGGGCGCCTGTAGTCCCAGCTAACTCTGGAGGCTGAGGCTAGAGAATCGCTTAAACCCAAGAGTTTGAGGTTGCTGTGAGCTGTGTGACATCACGGCACTCTACCAACTGCCAAGAAGTGAGACTCTGTCTCTACCAAAAAAAAAAGATTTTAATAAAAGATCATTTTAAATAAGAGCTCTTAGTCTGAGACAAACCACTGTTAGAAACCAAAATTAGAACCTCTATAGTGGATAAAGTTGCTAGTCCTGACCTTAGTCCCTTTGGAATACTGGTTTTAAATGGTCAGACATCAGTGTTCCACTCTGGAAAGCTTACTCTGTCTTTTCACATATTCCACTGCTCTTGGTGCTTCCTATCTTTCCCACCTTTTCTGCCTTTTGAATTCAGAAGTTAAAACCATCTTATGTTTCACACTCTACAGAATTAATTTGGAATGGGAGAAAACTGCCTTTGCCGTCACTGAACTGTGAAGAGTCATTTCTTTGGCTCTGTTTTGATTATTGAAAGCTTTTAAAAGTGCAATCTGTTAGTATAATGGTGACCCCCGCCCCCAGGGATGTAAAGTGAACATTAGTCTTGATTAAAGCCTTGGTGAAGTTACTTTAATACTTATTTAGAGTATCAGCAAAATAGCCTAAGTTTTTGGAAATTAAACTTGTTTTTTAAAAAGTTGCATTTAAAACAGTGGAAATTAAAAATTTAAGAAAAGGGGTCCCTAATTACTGTCTTTAAATCTGGAGAAAACACATTTCTGTTTCGTATTGTTCTGTATAACTGGTTTATAACAAGATACCAACATTCACAAATTAAACGATGTTCACTGAAAAGAAGAGAGAAAAGGCAGGTTGTCATCTGAAATCATGAGAGCAGGTATTTATTGGCAAATGTAAAAAGAGTAAGGCAGCAGAGTGTGGCACTGTGTGGTAAAAGACGCTGGCGCCCAACTGCCCAGCTGTTGGGGATTGAATCCTAATTGCTGCTTACTGGCTGTGTGCTTGTGGGCAAGTTACCTGGTGTCCACACCACAGGTTCCTCATCCTTTAAATGGCAGTAATAAGAGTGCACAATTCATGGGGTTAGTGTGAGGTTTACAGGAGTATTTGCAAAGAATCTAGAATAGTGGGAGAAATGCAGTGTGGATCCAAATACTGTGTATCTGTTGAAAAATAAAAACGAGTTTATAAGCCTCATTGCTACATAAATATGTAAGCAAGTTTATTACACTTGCCAGAGGAGGAAAAGAAGATAAACAGTCATGGGTGTGGGTTGGAGAAGTGTGGGGGAGGCATATTTTGGTGGAGGCAGGTGATGGACTTTTACGAATTCAGTGTTAGAATTAAATGCACTTCATAATTGTCTTTTCCTTGAGAATACTGTTACTTTTTAATTTTTTCTTTTTATGGCGTAAAAGACTTTAAAAATCTGTCAAACTATGATTTCTTGGGGGTTAATCATTCCTGGCTTCCTTACCCACCACCTCCCGCTCTTCTAGCAGTGCGGTATGGTCGTGCTAGGTAACGGTAGTGCACAACCCATTTGATTCTCCATCCACTGTGTTTTATACATTTCAGGTTCTCAATCTCCTGAGGATTTCTTGGGATATGGTGATTCAGAGTAGTCTTAATCTTCTCATTGGCCAAAATCCTATGTTTAGTAAAGCAAGCCATCCCTAAAGACAGTTCGATTAGTTCATGGCTGTTCTGTACTCACATTGTACTTAAAAAATAAAGTAGTAACAAACATCTTCAGAGCTAAATGAAAGCTGAACATGAGCACCTTGAAACCCGTGAGATTAGGGCATGTGCACAGCAGTCACAAAAGGTGCTTCTTTGTCCCTGTCACTTGGAATACTTATGGAAGCCACAACATTCCGCGTTTGTCTAAATACGGTATGCCATTTAAATTTGTTCCATGTGGTGTTCTCCGACTAGGAACTGGTGTCAGTTAAATTGAAGTGTCTGCCTAAAACCAAAACATCCAAATGTCATTTGGTACAGCCGATAAATTTAGAGTGTTCTGCGAGAAAAGTCATTACTAAAATGAAAAAGTTGGCCAAAAAATGGTGTTACCCTCTTCAAGTATCATTCTGTCAGATAGTCTGTACTCTGGAATAGCAGAGTTTGTCAGTATTTGCCAACTTTTATCTTTTCCTTTAAGAGATCGATTCTTGAAAACAAACCTAATATTTTCCACATAATCTCTTTCCTCTCATTTTTAAATTTTTCTCTGTGGCTAAGTATTACTACTATTGAGCTGGATAATTAAAGAATTTTTTTTTAATTAGCTAATTAACTGTTTGGTTATGATCTTCCAGAATTTTTTTTGTTTTTTGGGGGGAGGGGGTTACTGTAGCCTCAAACTAAGCTCAGGTGAACCTTCTACCTCAGCCTCCTGAGTAGCTACAACTACAATTACATGCTATCAGGCCTGCCCAGATTTTTATTGTCAGTACAGATGGGGTCTGTTCGTTGCCCAGGCTGGTCTCCAACTCCTGGGCTCAAGCATTCTTTCCACCTTGGCTTCCAGAGTGCTGGGAATATAGTCAGGAGCCACAGTGCCCAGCCCTAGAATTATTTTTATGTACATAATCACATAAGACCATACAACATGAATTATTTTATAACCTGCATTTTTAAAATTATAATGGATAGACTACTTTTTAGTACCGTTTTAAATTAATAGAAAAATTGAGCATTTAGTATGGAAAGTTCCATATACCCATAATAATATATTATTCTCCCAGAATAATGTATACTACAATTACTAAACCATATTGATAACTTTAAGAGAGAAAGTCTCCCAGGCTAGAGTGCAGTGGTATGATTAAAGCTCACTGCACCCTTGAACTCCTGGGTTCAGGGATCTCCCTCTGTGTCAGCCTCCTAAGTAGCTAGAACTATAGGCACCTGCCACCATGCCTGGTCTTGGTACATTATCATTAACTAGAGTCCAGAATTTCATGAAGGTTTACTCCTTTTGTTATACAGTTCTACAGATTTTGACAAATTCATAATGACATGTATCCACCATTACAGTGTCAGCTTCATGCCCTGAAAATCCTCTGCTCTCCCCCAAACTCTCAACAACTACTAATCTCTTTGCTGTCATTATAGGCTTGCCTCTTCTGGTTTGTCATTTACAGAAGTTAGAATCGTACAGTAGATGGTCTTTTTCAGAGTGCCTCCTTTCATTTAACGATATGTACTTAAGGGTTTTCCATGTTTTTCTAGCTCATTTGTATGTAGGTTTTGTGTGGGCATAAGTTTTCAGCTCAACTGGGTAAATACCTAGGAATGTGATTGCTGGATCTTACGTTAAGACTATGTTTAGCTTTGTAATAAACTGCCAAAGCATCTTCCAAAGTGTCTGTACCATTCTGCATCCCTGCCTGCGGTCAGAGTGAGTTCCTTTTGCTGCGTATCATCATCATCTGGTGGTGTCAGTTTTTGAGGTTTTATTCATTCTTGTAGGTATATAGAGGTATCTTGTTTCAATTTGCAATTAGCTAATGACATGATACTGAGCGTCATTTTATTTTATTTATTTGTTTTTTGGGGGGGGTGGGGAGACAGAGTCTCAAGCTGTCACCCTGGGTAGAGTGCCGTGGCATCACAGCTCACAGCAACCTCAAACTCTTGGGCTCAAGTGATCCCCTTGCCTCAGCCTCCTGCACAGCTGGGACTCCAGGCATCTGCCACAACGCCCAGCTATTTTTTTTGTTGCAGTTGTCATTGTCATTTAGCTGGCCAGGGCCGGGTTCGAACCCACCAGCCTAGTGTGTTTGGCCAGCGCCCTACCCACTGAGCTACGGGCGCTGCCATAAGCATCATTTTATGTGCTTGACTTGCCATCTGTTCATCTTTTTTGGTGAGGTGTCCACGTCCTTTGCCCATCTTTATTTGAGCTATTGTTGCAGTTTTTTAAGTTGTACATTTTATTTTTTAAAATACAAGTCCTTTATCAGAGATATGTTTTCAAAATATTTTCTCCCAGTCTGTGGCTTCTCTTGTCATTTAACTGTGTTTTACAGAATGGGAGTTTTAATAGGTCAACTTCTTTCTGTCATGGGTCACGTCATTGGTGTTGCATCTACAAACTCCTTGCTAAACCTGAGGCACCCACATTTTCTTCTGTGGTATCTTGTAGAAGTTTTATAGTTTGGAATTTCACATTTAGATCTGATCCATTTTGAGTTAATTTTGTGAAAAATGTAAAGTCATTGTCTAGATTAATATTTTTGCACATGGGTATTCAGTTCTTCTGGTACCATTTGCTGAGGGGATATCCTTCATTGAATTGTTTCTGCTCATTTGTCAAAGCTTAAGTGGGCGGACTGTATTGTGTGGGTCTGTTTCTGAGCTATTGCTGTATCTTCATAGCAGGTCTCAAGTCAGGCGGTGTGGCTTCTCAGCTTCGTTCTTTTTCAGTATTGTTTGGCTATTCTGAGTCTTTTGCCTTTCCATATAAACTTTAAAATAGGTTTATTGATATCCACAAAATAACTTGCCAAGATTGTGACTGTGTTGAATCTGTAGATCAAGCTGGGAAAAATTAACACCCTTGCAACATCGAGTCTTCCTACCCATGAGTAGAGAACCTCTCCTTATTTATTTATATATTTGACTTCTTTCCTCAAGAGTTTTCTAGTTTTTCTTCATATAGATCTTGTTTTTATGTCTTTTTAGCTTTGGTAAAGTGATAAAATATGCATAATATAACATTATTTTAACCATGCAATTGTGTGGATTTTTTTCACATCAAGCTCCAGCTGTCCCTAGCTGGTGTGTGGAAAGCAGTTCACTTTGCTGTGCCTGAACTTTCTATCCTGCAGCTTTGCTACACTTGCTTCTTGGTTCTAGGAGGATTGCTTTTGTGTTTATTTTTATTCTTTGGGATTGTCTACATAGATAATCGTGCCATCTATAAACCAAGACAGTGTTGTTGCTTCCTTCCCAATCTGTATGCCTCTTGTTTCCCTTTCTTGTCTTAATTGTCTTAGCCAGGACTCCAGGGTGGTGTCGTGTAAGGGTGATGAGAGATGTCCTGGTCTTGTTTGCAGTCTCAGAGAAAGCTGCTAGTTTTTCACCATTAAGTCACAGGTTTTTAGGTATTTGCTTTGTATCAAGCTGAGGAAATGTTTTTCTATTACTGGTTAAACGATAGACATTATCATGAAAGGGTGTTAGATTAATATTGACCTAACTTTGCTTACCTGGAATAAATCCTGCTTAGTCGTGTGTAATTCTTAATACATCGTTGAGGGTTTTTACACCTGTGCTCACGAGATACTAGTCACCATCCACTGAGATCATTTCATTAGAAACCCTCAATTAGTCTTACTGTTTTCCTGTCCACTAAAAATTTGCTCTCACATCAGTCTCTTGTTGCGACCCAGTTCCCAGTTCTTGCTGGCTTGTTCTTGTCTGGAGGCTGCCGCAGCCTGGGGCTCTGTGTCTTCAGTGTTAACCAGTTGTGCTGTCTCTGCTGTCTGAGATACTTTGCTGAAATGCTGACCCAATTTGTGGGCTTATAAACATTGTTTCCTTGCTTCCTACAAAGTAATACTTAAACCGGTTTGTGTGTGTGTGTGTGTGTGTGCGTGTGTGTGTGTGTCAGTCTCACTATGTTGCCCTGTAGAGTGTCATGCCTTCACAGCTTTAGTGGTTCTCTTGCCTAAGTCTCCCAAGTAGCTGGGACTACAGGCGCCCAAAGGCTGTTTTTTGTTGCAGTTGGCATTGTTTAGCTGGTGCAGGCCGGGCTCAAACCCGCCAGCCTCGGTGTACGTGGCTGGTGCCATAACCACTATGCTATGGGCGCCAAGCCGAAACTGATTTCTTTTTTAATGTTTAAATATCTAAGTAGTAGCTAGCCCAGCCCATGTCTCCAGCTTCCCCTTCTGCCCTATTTCACTATTCTCTGAACATGAAATCCTCTTTCAAAATTCTCTCCCACTCACAGATATCCCCTCCCTAGGCCCTCCTTTCTGTACAAACTCCGCAGTCTTTAGTTCTGCCATGTAACGTTGCTGCCAACACAGGCACTTCATGTGGATTCAAAGGCCAGAAGATAATATGTTTTTAATGTGTCCTCCCCACTGGGGCAGGGATTCGTGTATTTATCTTTCACTGGCATTTAAGTCTACTCATTTTTACTTTTGTGCATTAGCACTTTACTTATGAAATGGTAAACTGCTTCTTGTGGTTAGAGCCCATGTCCTATTAACCAATGCTGCTTAGCAAATGTTTATTAAATTGAACTGAAAACGTTAATCACTTCAGATAAACTAACTGTACTTTCACACAGGTGGCCATATTAGACTGTACCATTGACTTTGCTGTTGAACTAAGGAAGTCAAGGGTTGCTTTTTAGAGGTAGCTGAACTTGATTTGAACTATAGTTGGACATTCTAACAAGTGGAAGGATTTTCTGTTACAAAAGGGATACAGATGAGGCTGTGGGGATCGGAAGGGAGCATTATGGTTGCCATGGCGGTTTCAGAGGGACATAAGTGACAGAGCCAGGCCATATGAAATAAGGCTTTTCATACAAGGTTTGGAATTCAAATGTATACCTGTCTATTCATATACATCCAGAGTCCCGTATTTGATAGATTGTTTCTTTATGGGGTGTTGTTTAAATAAATATATTAACTCTGGAAGTTTTTTTCTTATATGATGTTTCTAAAACCTTTATTCTCAGGGTCCAAGTTCGAAATATGGCAACTTTGAAAGATAGTAAGTATTTATTTCTATCAATATATGAATTACAAAAAACCTAAATTTTGCCAAATGAGACACTTAAAATTGTACTGCTTTGACCCAGTGTATAGTTGGGCTAAAAAGACAAAATGAATCTATGTTGTTCATGGGACATGGAACTCGTTTTGGAAAAGACCAGTAGGAGGTGGCACAAGAGAAAGTTCTGTTGATTCTGTTGCCTGTAGAATGATAATACTATAACCAGAAAAAAATTATACTGTTTGCATGCGTATATAAAATAAATGTTATGGAGTGTGTGGTTGAGACCACTTTTCATACATTTAATGTTCTGAATACATAATATACTGTTCTCTTATGTTGCTATTTGCTTTTCTAAGTAATAGCTAGTCTTGTTCTTTTATTAGTACAAGTTCTAACATTAAGACTGGTTTGTGGCCTGAGCAAGAACAAAACCCCATCTCTATAAAACGTAGAAAATACAGCCAGGCATAGTGGTGCCAGCCTGTAGTCCCAGCTACTTGGGAGGCTGAGGCAGGAGGATCACTCGAGCCCAAGCATTTGAGGCTGCTGTGAGCTATAGTGATGCCACTGCACTCCAGCCCAGGCAACAGGTGGAGACTGTGTTAGCATCACATTATTTATTGATGGTTTGAGTGCTAAACTAATCCTACCCTGCACTTTAGAAAAATCTCTCAGTAAATCCACAGTTAAATTATAATTCCTTTGTCTTAACACAGCACTTCTATTTTTCAGTTACCAGGCGACTAAAGTCCATCAAAAACATCCAGAAAATTACCAAGTCTATGAAAATGGTAGCAGCAGCAAAATATGCCCGAGCTGAGAGGGAGCTAAAACCGGCTCGAGTATACGGAGTAGGATCTTTGGGTAAGAAAAGAGTAATTCACAGTTACAAAGAAGTATTTAACCTAACAAAGATTACTGAGGACTTTTATTTAGTGACATTGGGTGTATTCAGTACACACATGTACTCGTCTTTCATGGATGTACTCTTGACGTGCAGTTACAGCAGCTCTGCAGGCAGGAGCTGTTAGAGCCTCTGCTTCATGCAGTCACAGCAGCTACACAGGCAGGAGCTGTTAGAGCCTCTGCTTCCTGCAATCACAGCAGCTCTGTGCACGCAGGAGCTGTGAGAGTCCCTGCTTCGTGCAATCACGGCAGCTCTGTGCAGGCAGGAGCTGTGAGAGTCCCTGCTTCGTGCAGTCACAGCAGCTCTGTGAGGCAGGAGCTGTGAGAGTCCCTGCTTCATGCAGTCACAGCAGCTCTGTGCAGGCAGGAGCTGTTAGAGTCTCTGCTTCGTGCAATCACAGCAGCTCTGTGCAGGCAGGAGCTGTGAGAGTCCCTGCTTCGTGCAGTCACAGCAGCTCTGTGCAGGCAGGAGCTGTGAGAGTCTCTGCTTCGTGCAGTCACAGCAGCTCTGTGAGGCAGGAGCTGTGAGAGTCCCTGCTTCGTGCAGTCACGGCAGCTCTGTGCACGCAGGAGCTGTGAGAGTCCCTGCTTCGTGCAGTCACAGCAGCTCTGTGCAGGCAGGAGCTGTGAGAGTCCCTGCTTCGTGCAGTCACAGCAGCTCTGTGCAGGCAGGAGCTGTGAGAGTCTCTGCTTCGTGCAGTCACAGCAGCTCTGTGCAGGCAGGAGCTGTGAGAGTCTCTGCTTCGTGCAGTCACAGCAGCTCTGTGAGGCAGGAGCTGTGAGAGTCCCTGCTTCGTGCAGTCACAGCAGCTCTGTGCAGGCAGGAGCTGTGAGAGTCTCTGCTTCGTGCAGTCACAGCAGCTCTGTGCAGGCAGGAGCTGTTAGAGTCTCTGCTTCATGCAATCACAGCAGCTCTGTGAGGCAGGAGCTGTGAGAGTCCCTGCTTCGTGCAGTCACAGCAGCTCTGTACAGGCAGGAGCTGTGAGAGTCTCTGCTTCGTGCAGTCACAGCAGCTCTGTGAGGCAGGAGCTGTGAGAGTCCCTGCTTCGTGCAGTCACGGCAGCTCTGTGCAGGCAGGAGCTGTTAGAGTCTCTGCTTCGTGCAGTCACAGCAGCTCTGTGCAGGCAGGAGCTGTGAGAGTCCCTGCTTCGTGCAGTCACAGCAGCTCTGTGCAGGCAGGAGCTGTTAGAGTCCCTGCTTCGTGCAGTCACAGCAGCTCTGTGAGGCAGGAGCTGTGAGAGTCTCTGCTTCGTGCAGTCACAGTAGCTCTGTGCAGGCAGGAGCTGTGAGACTCTGCTTCGTGCAGTCACAGCAGCTCTGTGAGGCAGGAGCTGTGAGAGTCCCTGCTTCGTGCAGTCACAGCAGCTCTGTGCAGGCAGGAGCTGTGAGAGTCCCTGCTTCGTGCAGTCACGGCAGCTCTGTGCAGGCAGGAGCTGTTAGAGTCTCTGCTTCGTGCAGTCACAGCAGCTCTGTGCAGGCAGGAGCTGTGAGAGTCTCTGCTTCGTGCAGTCACAGTAGCTCTGTGCAGGCAGGAGCTGTGAGACTCTGCTTCGTGCAGTCACAGCAGCTCTGTGAGGCAGGAGCTGTGAGAGTCCCTGCTTCGTGCAGTCACAGCAGCTCTGTGCAGGCAGGAGCTGTGAGAGTCTCTGCTTCGTGCAGTCACAGCAGCTCTGTGCAGGCAGGAGCTGTTAGAGTCTCTGCTTCGTGCAATCACAGCAGCTCTGTGCAGGCAGGAGCTGTGAGAGTCCCTGCTTCGTGCAGTCACAGCAGCTCTGTACAGGCAGGAGCTGTGAGAGTCTCTGCTTCGTGCAGTCACAGCAGCTCTGTGAGGCAGGAGCTGTGAGAGTCCCTGCTTCGTGCAGTCACGGCAGCTCTGTGCAGGCAGGAGCTGTTAGAGTCTCCGCTTCGTGCAGTCACAGCAGCTCTGTGCAGGCAGGAGCTGTGAGAGTCCCTGCTTCGTGCAGTCACAGCAGCTCTGTGAGGCAGGAGCTGTGAGAGTCTCTGCTTCGTGCAGTCACAGTAGCTCTGTGCAGGCAGGAGCTGTGAGACTCTGCTTCGTGCAGTCACAGCAGCTCTGTGAGGCAGGAGCTGTGAGAGTCCCTGCTTCGTGCAGTCACGGCAGCTCTGTGCAGGCAGGAGCTGTGAGAGTCCCTGCTTCGTGCAGTCACAGCAGCTCTGTGCAGGCAGGAGCTGTTAGAGTCCCTGCTTCGTGCAGTCACAGCAGCTCTGTGAGGCAGGAGCTGTGAGAGTCTCTGCTTCGTGCAGTCACAGTAGCTCTGTGCAGGCAGGAGCTGTGAGACTCTGCTTCGTGCAGTCACAGCAGCTCTGTGAGGCAGGAGCTGTGAGAGTCCCTGCTTCGTGCAGTCACAGCAGCTCTGTGCAGGCAGGAGCTGTGAGAGTCCCTGCTTCGTGCAGTCACAGCAGCTCTGTGCAGGCAGGAGCTGTGAGAGTCTCTGCTTCGTGCAGTCACAGCAGCTCTGTGAGGCAGGAGCTGTGAGAGTCTCTGCTTCGTGCAGTCACAGCAGCTCTGCGGGCAGGAGCGTTAGAGTCCCTGCTTTGCTGATGAGAAAACTGAAGCACACTGAAGTTAAGTAACCTGCCTGAGATCACTCCACATACAGTGGGCTGAAAAGTCGCCATGTGAACCTGTATGGTTGGCATCAAAGTCTGTGTATTTGTTAACCACTTTGTTACTGTGTTAACTTTAACAATATTCTGAAATTTTTCCTAAATTGTCAAATATACCATAGGAAGAACTTGACAACAGTGCATTAGACACAAACACCACCACCACCTCCCACCCCCACCCCCCGAGAGCCTGTCCCACCTGCCGCGTCCCAGGCAGCCTCTCCTTTCATCACTTCGTGTATTTAGATTGTGCCACCTCATGTTTTCTTCCTCTTTCATGATTACCTGACACATTGTCCTTGCTGGCTTGTTTTGTTATTAGACTCCCCTACTAGAATATTGGCTTCATTCCCATATCCCCAGGCACCCAGAACACTGTAAGTACTGAATAACTGAGAACAAGAAAGATGAGTCTCACCAGCAGTACATAAGTGGAATACTGGAACATCAACTTAGCAAAATTTGCTTGTTTCCAAATTGAAGATAATACATCTGTGTATTAATATTATTTGTGTTACTGTATTTTTATTAGCTATAGAATTACCTTGTGCAGTAATTTTCTTGTGCTCTTCCATATCTTTTGTTTACATTCTTTTCTTCTGAGATGGGATTTCCTGTGTTGCCCAGGCAGGTCTCAGACTCTTGGGTTGAACAATCCTCCTAGTAGCTGGCATTACAAGTGCACAGCACTGCGCCTACCTCATGTCTTTTTTTTTAAACATACATTTATACCATTGAATAAAATTTTTTATATAAGAAAATAATACTATAGTGCACTGGGACTCAGTTGAAATGCTTCCATGCTTTACCAGTGCCACATTTTGATGGGTTTGGTGTTAGCTATCCTTATCAGTTGCAACCCATTTGCTTTCATAAGTCGCGTGCTCTGCCTAGCACGGTATGAAGCATGTGGTTGATGGCTCTCAGAAAGCACTGGTTGACTCTCAGGTCAAACCGTGAGTGGGACAGTAATACTCAGGTTTACATAGGCTGTCTCTGTTTCAGACTGTGTCAGTATCTTTGGATGCCTGACACACACGTCATGTGTGCGTAGTCGGCACTCAGTAAGTATATCTATATCTACATAGAGTCTACTAAATACTGAATTTCCTTACAAGGTTCCTCAACCTAAAAATATGGCCAGCTCAACTTTTGGAAAGGAAAGACCTTTTTAAAAATTACTCTAGCTTATTTAGATGAAAAGGGGGAAGTTATTTTATTCTTCACCTTCTTTCTGATATAAATAAGTAAATTTGTTCCCTCCAGACAGAGGCCAGGAGTGTGAGGCTTCAGTGAGCTATGAGCATGCCACTGCACTGTTACTCACTCTGGGTAACAGAGTGAGACCTAGCTCTTAAAAAAAAGTCTGTAACAACAAAAGTATATAATAAATAAGAAACCAGCTTACATAGCTGATTAAAATATTTGTGGTACAGTATTAAAAATTCAAGTCAAGACTGCCAGTCAGCTTCTGAGCTCTTTAAAAAGGTTCTGACTGCTAGATATTAAATAGATAATCATTTTAAGAATTTAAAAATTTAGGCTGGGTATGATGGCTCATATCTGTAATCTTGCACTTTCAGAGTCCAAGGTTGGAGGACCACTTGAGGCTAGGCATTTGAGACCAACTCAGGCAACAGCAAAATCCTGTCTCTACAAAAAAAAAAAAAAAAGCCAGGCATGGTAGCGTGCACCTGTAGTCTCAGCTACTTCAGAGAATCACTTGAGTCCAGAAGTTCAAGGCTTCAGTCACTTCAATGACTGTACTCCAGCCTGGGTGACAAAGTGAGACCCTATCTCAAAAAATAAATAGGCTGGGCATGGTGGCTCATGCCTATAATCCTAGCACTCTGGGAGGCCGAGGCAGGTGGATTGCCTGAGTTTACAGGTTTGAGACCAGCCTGAGCAAGAGTGAGATCCCGTCTCTGAAGTAAAAAAAAAAAAAAAAATTGGCCAGGAGTTGTGGTGGGCACCTGTAGTCACAGCTGCTTGGGAGGCTGAGGCAAGAGAATCGCTTGAGCCTAGGAGTTTGAGGTTGCTGTGAGCTGTGATGCCATAGCACTCTACCAAGGGTGACAAAGTGAGACTCTGTCTCTAAATAAATAAATAGTTAAGACAGGCATTTTATGCTCAGTAATATAAAGCATAAACATAAAAAGATTTAACAGAAATATTCTCACTCTCCTAAAGTTTGGAGTGAGTATTTACTTCTCTCTGCTTTTTGTGGGGGGGGTTCTCAAGTTTTGAAATTTGATCACTGCCCTCTACTGTAAAAGGACATGGCTGGAATTTTGGATAAATGTGGCAGTTGTAAGAATGTGTCTTGCACCTACAGGGAGCCCCAGCTCCCTGATGTCTGTTGCTGAAACCCACCCTGCCCTTAACCAGGCCATGCTTCCTGCAAGCGGTTCCTAGCCAGTGACTGAGCACACGCAGGAGACGGAGCAGGTGGGCAGCCTTCCTGAACTGCACAGAGGTCCGGCAGCTGCCGCTGAGCCCTTCTTCCTCCCACCACTCAGCCGGGGGTTCTGGTCTCTCAGCCTTATCTTAACTGCCTTTTAGAGCTCCCAGGTGGTTCCTGTAGTAAATCTCTGTACCTTTAGTCTCATTTAATCTCCATGTGGCCTCTGCTTCTTGGAAGACCAGACCAATAATGTGACCTTGGTAAAGTCATGTTAAAAATAAAGTGGCATCCATTATTTTAATATCAACAGTTTTTCTAAGAATTTGCTATGTAGATTACATTAGTGGTTCAGCAAATACTTCCAGCTTTTTTGGTTGTATGCTGGAGGTTTTCATTCTATAAAAGTCTGATAGGTGAGTAGATACCTCTGTAATTCAAGCCTCTTTACAGGTTCTTTAATTGTACTAAAGATTTCTTTGGGTCAGTATTTAAGATAAATTGGCCATTAATTGGCTCTTAGGATCTTTTGTTAGAGATTTAAAGCTTTATGGTTCTCAGCCTTGTAGGTAGAATAAAAGTGTACAGATACTTGTAATTGTACCCATCAAGTGCCAACAAATTTAAATGTGTTTTTGAAAATAGCCAACTCTTATAAATTGGGGATTATTACTATATTTAGTATAAAAATTTAAAAAAGTTTTTTTTTGTTTTTAAGCTCTGTATGAAAAAGCTGATATTAAGGTGCCTGAAGACAAGAAGAAGCACCTCCTTATTGGCGTGTCGTCAGATCGAGGGCTTTGTGGTGCTATCCATTCCTCAGTTGCCAAGCAGATGAAAAATGAGGTGGCTGCACTCACAGCGGCTGGGAAAGAAGTTATGATTGTTGGAATTGGTGATAAAATCAGGGGCATACTTCAAAGGTAATTTAAATATGTATCATTTATGTTCATGAAGGTACAGCAAGAGGAAATATTCTATGAAACATTTTGATCAATTTAAGGCTTCTTAGATGATTTAAGCAAATTGTCTTTCCAGGTACATTTTTGGTCTACTCACAGGGAGGTTTCAGTTTTGTCATTTTTCCCAGGACCTCCTGGAATACACACACTTCCCTGTTTTCTGCTTGTGTTTTGCATCTCCTTCATCCAAACCATAAATTGAGTATCATGGGAGTAGTAAAAGCTGTTAGCATAGACTCTGAGGAGCTGTTACAGCCTGGAAATGTTAACAGTGAACAGTATCCATTAGTTCAAAGAGAGAAATAAGGGTTAACAGAATATAAAACAGGCCTAATTTGTAGTCTTTAGTTCTTTGCAAGTGCTGATGAAAAGAAATAATGGTGATAATATGTGGAAGAAATTAATTCAGGGAACCTATGCCCCCAAAAAATCTTGATCCATGGTGATGAGGTATTTTTATAGAAAACACAGAAAATATTCTTTTGGCAGAAGTATTCTTATATTTTCTCTTCATTTTCTTATAGGACTCATTCCGACCAGTTTCTGGTGACATTCAAAGAAGTGGGAAGAAAGCCCCCCACTTTTGGGGATGCGTCAGTCATTGCCCTAGAGTTATTAAATTCTGGATATGAGTTTGATGAAGGCTCTATCGTCTTTAATCGGTTCAGGCAAGGAAAATTTACAAAGCAGAGCTGTTTTTGTTCATATTTTGAAATAATGGAGTGTCTATTTGCAAGCTTAAAAATTGAGGTTTACATTTGTTTTTGTTATTTCTAGGTCTGTCATCTCCTATAAGACAGAAGAGAAACCCATTTTCTCCCTTAATACGATTGCAAGTGCTGGTAAGTTGTTTTTATCTGAGAAGTGTTTTTTGCACATGGAGTAGAAAAATCTGTACACAAAGGAAAATAGTGTTTGTCAAGACATCCTGTCACACCTGCAGCAATGGGGCTATTTCTAAGAAGCACCATCTTCTTAGTTACTTTGGTGATATCTTAATTCAGTCATTATTTGATAACTGTTACTCCTTTTCATTAATTGAATAAGTATTTGTTGAGGTTTGTCATTAGATTTTCTGGCCTTAAGGATTAAGACCCTAGCTAGAAAACAGATTTGCAGTTTATGTGTGGGAATTCTCTAACTTCAACACAGCCTGTTTACATTGATCCACTCAATTCCTCTTTTTCTTTTTTTTTTTTTTGAGACAGAGTCTCACTCTGTCCCCCAGGCTAGAGTGCCATGGCATCAGACTAGCTCAGAGCAACCGCAAACTCCTGGGCTCAAGCAATCCTCCCGCCTCAGCCTCCCAAGTAGCTGGCTGGGACTACAGGTGCCTGCCACATTGCCTGGCAAATTTTAGTAAAGATGGGGTCTCGCTCTTTCTCAGGCTGGTCTTGAACTCTTGAGCTCAAGCAGTCTACCCTTGCTAGGATTACAGGTGTGAGCGACGGCACCTAACCTGTTTCTTTCTTAATGGTACATAAAATAGATGTTATGACCAATACCATTTTAAATTTGATGAAAGTACTATTTCACCATTTTACCCTAATGAATGAATTTTGAAACATGCTACTAAATTTCTACAACATTAAATTCAGGTTCATTCTTATTGGTATAAAAGTTATTAAGAAAAAATTATTTTAAATATAAAAGAAAAAGAAAGAAAAAATAGTAAAATTCATATCAGCTTCTGCTCTTCAGTCTCACACTCTTTGTTTGTTTGGAAAGGTTTTTCCTCTCATTTTCCAAATTGACACATTATGAATTCTCCAGTAATCAGAAGGCTGAATTGTAATTATTGTACAGGTTGAACACCCCACATCTGAAATGCTCGGGGCCAGAAATGTCTTGAGTTTCAGAACATTTGCCTATTTATAATGAGATGTCTTAGGAAGGGGACTCAAGTGTAAATACAAAATTCATTTACATTTTATGTACACCTTATACACATGGCCTGAAGGTAATTTTATATAATAGTTTTAATTTGTGTGTGAAATAAAGTTTTGATTGTGACCCATCACCAGAAATTAGGTATGGAATTTCCACTGTGGCATCATGTTGGTGCTCAAAAAGTGTGGGATTTTGGAGCATTTTGGATTTTAAACCTTGGATTAGAGATGCTCTACCTATATTATACTATATTGGTTTTAATTTTTAAGGCTTTTTTTTTTTTTTGAGAAAAACATTTACTCAGTGCTTGATGGCTTTGTAATAAGTATTTGCTAGGTGCTGTGCAGAGGACTTCCTATCCACAAGATTTGGCACCATTACTTTAAATGTTGGCTTCTTAATTTTTCTTAAGCATCTGGAGTAGAGTATCAAATGCTTTGTTACACATATTTAGCTGAACATAAGCTATAATCTATAGTGTGGGAATAGATTAAATTATTGGAACCAATTCACTTACATTTTCTGCTCTGTAGTTACAAAGGAGTTTTATACTGATACAAACTGCCTTTGGTTAAATCAGTCTGTGCTCTGTATGACTTCAAAGAACTCCTTCACTTGCTTTGACAGAGAGCATGAGTATCTATGATGATATTGATGCTGATGTGCTGCTGAATTACCAGGAGTACAACCTGGCCAACATCATCTACTACTCTCTGAAGGAGTCCTCCACCAGTGAGCAGAGTGCGAGGATGACGGCCATGGACAACGCCAGCAAGAACGCTTGTGAGTGCACAGCACACAGTGCCAGCAGGAGCCCTTGTGAGCACACCGTGACTCACTGTAATCCCAGCACTTTACCCTGGTGAAGGCCAAGGCAGGAGGACTGAGCCAAGCAGTTATAAACCAGCCTGAGCAACATAGCAAGACCCTATCTCTACAAAAAGTTTTTTAAAAAATTAGCCAGGCATGGTGGCAGGCACCTGTAGTCCCAGCTACTCAGGAGGCTGAGGTAGGAGGGTCACTTGAACACAGGAGTTTGAGGCTGCAGTGAGCTATGATGACACCACTGTACTCAAACCTGGGAAAAAGAGACCCCCATCTTAAAAGAAAACAAAACCTTATCACAATATTCTCTGCCTGCGGGGAAGTATGTCTCACTTGGTAAGTAGTGGGTTTGCAAGTACTGTGAAAAGATATCCTATCAAAGATACAAAAATATCTTCATAAATGTTATTGTGAGGCTATTTATGGTACCCAAAAAGAACAGTCTCTTATTTTTAAATTAAGCAACAGAAGTTAAATGAGAAGTTCTTCTTTTCTGGTTTTAGATTTTGTTCTCAAATCTTTTGTGTTTTGTTTGTAGCTGAGATGATTGACAAATTGACTTTGACGTTCAACCGCACCCGCCAGGCTGTCATCACAAAAGAGTTGATTGAAATTATCTCCGGTGCTGCAGCTTTGTAAGTCTTTTAGACTGTCGCCTTCGAAGTCTTCTTCTCATCTCCCCAATATCTTGTTTAACCTTTGGGTACTTAAAAGGTTTCGGTTCTGTTCTGTCAAAGTTGAAATGATTCTGTGCTGGCAGTGCCCGTAGCTCAGGGGGTAGGGCACTGGCCACATACACCGAGGCTAGCAGGTTTGAACCTGCCCCCCAGATGCCCCCCCCCAAAAAAAATGATTCTGTGCTAAATCTTGTATCCTTACTGTTAGGATGTACAGATTAGGCAAAAATGGGACCCCTTTGGTTTCTATTGTTTCAGTTGAAACATTCAGGCTTCGTTTTTTCTATTTAGAGATAATTACATTGCTAGCTCTCACTTTCTTTCCTAAAGCATTAAGAACAAGGTAGATTGCTTGAACTCAGGAGTTCTAGACCAGCCTGAAGAAGAGCAAGACCTCCAGTGTCTAAAAGCTAACCAGGTGTTATGGCAGGCACTTGTAGTCCCAGCTACTTGAGAGGCTTAGGAAGACAATCCCTTGAACCCAGGAGTTTGAAGTTGTTATGAGCTATGAAGCCATGGCACTCTACCGAGGGTGACAAAGTGAGACTGTCTCAAAAAACATAAAAGAGAAAAGAGAGAGATCATCCTGCCTCAGCTTCTTGAGTAACTGGCACTATAAGCAACTACCATGGTGCCAGCTTATTTTTCTATTTTTAGAAAACAGGGTCTCACTCTTGCTCAGGCTGGTCTCGAACTCTTGAGTTCAAGCAGTGGTAACCCAACTGGGCCTCCCAGAGTGCTAGGATTACAGGTGTGAGCCACAGGGCCCAGCCATGAAATGTATGCTTTTCTTCCCCTGTTCCCTGTTCTTCTTCCTGTTTATCCTTCCTAACTGAGCTGGGGAATCTTCCTGCAGAAAAGAACTCCTTGGCTGGGCATTGTGGCTGACGCCTATAGTCCTAACATTCTGGGAGGCTGGGATGGTAGATTGCTTGAGCTCACAAATTCGAGACCAGTGTGAGCAAGAGCAAGACCATGTCTCTACGAAAAATAGAAAAACTAGCCAGGTGTTATGGCTCACATCTGTAGTCCCAGCTAATCGGGAGGCTGAGGCAAGAGGATTTCTCAAACCCAAGAGTAAGCGAACAGGCCTCCAGAGTCTTGAGTTACCCTTCTTTGGAATCCTGTGCTTCTGTGTATCTTAGCTCTCACAATATTGTATCAGGCATTACCTTATTTGTCTGTGTGCTCCTTGAGGCTAGGATGTGGGACCATGTCCTTTTTTTTTTTTTGAGACCAGTCTCAAGCTGTCACCTTGGGTAGAGTGCCGGGGTGTCAGAGCTCACAGCAACCTCAAACTATTGGGCTTAGACAATTCTCTGGCCTCAGCTTCTCAAGTAGGTGGGACTACAGGCGCCTGCCACAAGGACCGGCTATTTTTTGGTTGTAGTTGTCATTGTTTGGCGGGCCCAGGCTGGATTCAAACCTGCCAGCTTTGGTGTTTGTGGCTGGCGCTGAGCTGGGACCATGTCTTGCTCACTTTAGTGCCCCATCATCTGGTACATACCTCCTTAGTATAAGTTTATAGAATGAATGGATGGAATGCCATATGAGTATTAAGAACTGGAAATTGAGAAGAGGGAGTACCTCATTTTATTAGGTATGTGAAAATACAGATCTGTGTTTAAGAATTAGAGAAGTCTATCACCGAGGTGACATTTAAAGTGGCCTTTAAGTGTTATCTTTTGAAGGTAGATACTGGGCAGAATGCCAGAGAGACGCAGCTTAGAACTGATTGAGCAGAAACAGGTTGTCAGCTGCATCCATCAGCTTTCCTATCCTAAACATCCTTCTCATTTTTCTTATTTTACTTCATAAGCATAGCTTTGTCAGGACTGGTCCATTCACAGCCAGGTCACCAGTTTTCTGTTGGCATCTTAGAATAGGCTCCTGATGTCTGGCTTTATAAACTTGGCTGAGATACTGTTACCCAGCTTTGTCATCTGTACCAGGGCACTACTATAATACAAGGCTTACTCAGTTGTTCATTACCCTCCTTGGCATATGCTATAAATGCTAAGTTGGTTCTTGGATGTTGTGTTAGTGTGAAATGGCCTGGGGGAAGAACTGCCTCCTGCAGGCTCCAGACTAGGGAGACCAGAAAGCCCGGGTTCTTCTTGCTCTTGGAATGTTGGGTACGAATGTGAAGGATACATTCATACCAGGTCCTTCCTTCTTGACTAAGAATATGGGGAAACCTGACTTTTAGTAGCAAGATTGAAAGAAATGAGAAAAAGGGGACTGGGACATAAAACTAAGAATTTAGAGAAAAGAATCTAGGTAATTGAAATCGACTTAACATTTTTGTTTTCTAGAAGAGTAGTCAAATGCTTACATAAAAAGTTAGCTGTACGAGCTTGAATTGCTTATGTGAATGGACATGCATGCACTCTAACCTTTCCGTTATCATGGTTTAAGACGTTGGTATTTAATATAAACATACTTGAGTATTTAGTAACAAAATTAAGAGCGTGCATAGACATGACATTTGAGGTACCAAGTATTAGTTCCCAGGCTAAAACTTTTAATAGATTGTACACTATTTATTGAAAAAATAGTAAATTATGTGTTCCTAGTCTTGCCTACTTGCATGAACATGTTTTTATTGCTTCTAACCAGACTGAAATCTGTAGCTTTTTGTAACTATTATTGAATCTGTTCTAAAGGGATTATTTTGGTATTTACATTATTATCTACTCAAGGTGTCATGTAAAGGAGTGGATCTTTACAATGTAAATTACCTGTGATTAACTGGCATGGATGGCTTTTTGACCTGCTTGTTTTGTGTTTGTCTTTTTCTTCTAATGTAATAACCAGGGATTAATGAAAATCAACTTCCGTCCTCAGACAAGAGGTAAAGTTCACGCATTCTTCCCATACCTCTCAGAAAAGAAACCTAACCAGATGTAACTGAGGCAAATTTAGGGATGATGAAACTGATCGAGACTTAGATTTACTAGCAGCCAACTGGGGGGAGCATCGGGCTTTTCTTTTTTTAATTTAATATGTCAGTTATACAAAAAGTAGATATAACTAAGTAAACTTTAAGAATAGAGAATTAGCATTATGTTGAGATACTATATTCAGGTTGAAGAGTGGTGGTTCCCAAACTTTGTGGTCTCTGCGCTCTCCCCCCTTCCTGTTTTAACAAAGACCGCTAGACTCTCATCCACCTCTGCACCCTTCCTGTTGTGATGGTATACATCAGGTGGCCTCTGGAAAACACCATTGTGTACTCGTTGGGAATAAAAACAGGCAAAGAATGTTGTTATAAAGATAGTTTTGTCCTTATGAACCCCCTAAGAGGTTCCCTAGACCAAAATTTGAGAATCACCGGGATAGACTAACATTTCTTCATGTAAATTCAGTTGTTTGTACTCCAGTTAAACATGTATTATCTCTGGACACCAGTTTTTTCCAAGAAAAAAAGAATTTTTTTTTTTTTAACTTGTTCTACGTACTTTGTTTTTCAGGTAAAGAAGGAAAATTCAGCCAGCTGATTATGTTTTTAGCTTACTGCTGTCTTTGGAAGAAGTTGTTGCTCCTTTGTTTGAATTACTGAAGACAGCAAGATATTTGTAAATTATCTTACAATAAACAACTTACAATAAGAAAATCATTGTCTTATTATTTAAGAATAGCTATAGTTTTTAAAATGAGATGGTGCTAAGATAGTTTCAAATATTAACATGCTACTATTACAGATTTTAGTAGAAAATTTAAGAGGGTGTTCTGATTTTATAGTTTTGTACAACCTTAACAAGTCCAGCTCTGGGGTCAGGGTGAATTGACCCAGACCTCCACCCTTCTACAACCATAAAGAACAGTCAGCAAAACGAATATAAGTGCTACTAGAGGCATTTGTTTTTTTCTTTTTTTAATTTGCTATTTCTTATACATGGGGTACAGAATTCCAAGCATATATTTATAACTTTTTAAAATGTTTCCAAGCACTGAGAAAAATATATTAATATTTAGATAAACTGTAAAGATACAGTATACCTGATTCCATCAAGTCGACCACACCAAATGTTACTTTTTTCCTATTTAGTTAAAATAGGGAAATTTGGTTATTCATGTTACAAAAGTAATACAAGTTACAAAAAATATATATATAAAGCATTTCTCACTTTTAGTCTGATATGTTACTCTTGACTTTTAGAAACCACTAAATAAATGTATTAATGATTCTTAAATATTTTACCAACAACTTTATTCATAACAATGAACTGAACACTGATTTGTGTAGAAACTCAAGCAAGTGCAAACCTGTGAAGGGGCCAGCACCATGCAAGAGAAGAAAAACTGACCAGAGCCTCAGAGGCTTTTGCCAACTCCCTGAATATTACAGGAGCCACTTCTGAGAAACAGCTGTGAACCAAGTTCCACACAGGACACCTTGTAGGAATGTGGAGAAGGGACTGGATAACGTGTGGGCTTTTGTCCATTTGTTCTGTGTCTTGCTTCTACACTTGGCCCACCTCCAGTTTCCAGGGCAGCAGAACACCTGTGGGGGTGAATTCAGCACCCTGGACAATACGGAAGCAGCAGGACCATACAGCACGAGTAAGAAGGACCATGGCATGCTGCCCCCCGCCTCTCCGTTCGTGACGAGGACTGGGATCGGGGCTCACAGTAAGCCCTGCAGTTGTGGGCATCCATGTTCCTCTGTGGAGCCCTGCACCGAGTCCTCACTGCCCCGGTGTGGGGGCTCATTTCCTATCCCAGCTTCCCCTCTGTTGTTTTAGTGATAACATATCCTCTGTTAGGGGGGTAAACCTTGTAAGACCTATGCGTCTTAAAATGTCTGTTCCATCTTCATTTAAGAGTTTATTTGCCTATTAATTCTAGGTTGAATATTGGTTTTCTTCAGAGTTTTGAAGGCATTTGCTTCATTGTCTTTGATTTCTGACCCATTGTTGACTGTTTCTGCCTGAATTTCCTGATGATTATCTTGGTGTGAATCCATTCTTTTGTTTATTTTATTTAGGTAGAGACAAGGTCTTGCCATGTTGCCCAGGCTGGTCTTCAACTCCTGACTCATGCTTTCCTCCTGCCTTGGCCTCCCCAAACACTGGGCTTCCTGGCATAAGCCACTGTGCCCAGCCTGGAACCATTTTTACGTGTTGTGGGCCTTTTACTCTGTAAACTCAGAAAAACAGTCTGGGGCCACTTCTGCCATTCACTGATGATCTTTCCCTTTCTGATTTCCATGTGTTGAACCTGCTGGGTAGTCCTTTAATTTTGCTTTTTCTTTATATTTTTCATCCTTGTATCTTCTACCTTGTGAGGGATTTTTTTCCAATTTTATCTTCTAGTTCCTTTTTTTCTTCTAAATTTTCTGCCGGGATTAATATGGAATATTTGTAGCTTTCAGAAACTTCAACATTATTATTATTAGAAACTAAGTTAAGCCTGAACGTTGTGCAGTCTCTAACCTCCTAGGAGCTGGCACTCACCCATACAACATGATGATGCCCTCGAAGCTGGGGCCCACTTGTCCTCGACCCCTCTGCGAGCACTGATCTCTACCCCCCCACCCCGTCTTCATCTCAGTACTTTGCATTGTCCTCCCAAGACGGAATGGTAAGATCAGAGTTCTCTCAAGAAGAGAGTTCCGTCCATAGATCCTGTGCCCCCCACTATGCCACCTAGTAACAGTGGGTTCTCAACTAGTGAGAAAGCAGCTGCTCTCTCCTTTCCCGGAAGTCGATCTTAACAATAGGTTCCTCTTCCTGGCCTCCCCATTCTCAATTCTGTTCATTCTGGTTTTTCTGAGACAGTCACTATTTCGCCCTCAGGAGAGTGCCGTGGTGTCACAGCTCCCAGCAACCTCCAACTCTTGAGCTTAAGTGATTCTCTTGCCTCAGCCTCCCAAGTAGCTGGGACTACAGGCACCTGCCACAACACCTGGCTATTTTTTTTGTTATAGTTGTCATAGTTGGCCAGGGCCAGGTTTGAACCCTCCAGCCCTGGTGTATAGGATGGGCGCCCTAACCACTGAGCTATGGATGCTGAGCTGTTCATTCTCTTTTAAAATAGCTTTGAAATTGAAATCATTCATGGGCCATAGAATTTACCCCTTTAAAGAGTACAATTCAGCCTTCAGCTGTCCACTCTTTTTGATTTTTTTTTTTTTTTGTAGAGACAAGAGTCTCACTGTACCGCCCTTGGTAGAGTGCTGTGGCGTCACACAGCTCACAGCAATCTCTAACTCTTGGGCTTACGCGATTCTCTTGCCTCAGCCTCCTAAGCAGCTGGGACTACAGGCGCCCGCCACAATGCCCGGCTATTTTTTTGTTGCAGTTTGGCTGGGGCTGGGTTTGAACCCGCCACCCTCGGCATATGGGGCCGGCACCCTACTCACTGAGCCACAGGCGCCGCCCTAGTCCACTCTTATTGAAATT